>NC_134104.1:103401538-104025384 GCF_040939455.1 Microcebus murinus | reverse complement strand
TATGTGATTCAAAGAAAGAAAGCAATCAGTGTTAAAGCAATTCACATACTTGACATTGAATAATTGAATTATAAATCATGGAAGCAAAAAAAAAAAAGTAGGGGGGGTTTCAGTTTGAACTCCTTGACAGTTATAGCTGCTAAAGACAGCGTTTATGAAACAATTGTCTTTGTGCAAAAAGTATTTCCTTGTTTTTCTATCCTTTGCAGAAGGATTCTCAATGTGAGAGGTGGAAATAGTGTACTGCATGGCTGCATTAAATTGACAAAGGTCCAGACATGTTACAGCTAATTTTAGTAGGTAGAACAGACACAGTTTAGCTTATTTTTATCTGTCTTTCTGGCTCCCACCCTCAACCCTCCAGGTGCACATGTTAGAAGATTCCCTAGAGTCAGCAGGTGGAAGTGGAGAGTTTCAGTGCAGATCTTAAAATCATATTGGTCTAAGAAAAAGATGGGAGAGAAAGAGGGAAAGAAGGAGAAGGTGAGGGGAAAGACAGAAAGGAGGAGAAGGGAGGGAAGAGAAGAAAAGAAAAGAGAAAGAAGGGGTGAAGATTTTGAAAACGAGAAAGGAAGGAAGGAAGCTTGGAAGCAGGGAGAAAAAGGAGAAAGAGAGCGAAGAGTGTGAGAAAGAGACAAGCTAATTATTATAGTCTCAGGTCCACTGGAGAGAGAACCTTCATCAGCACTACAGAATCGCGAAGAGTCAGGGTATTGTTTTCTTGAAAGCCCCGGAGCTAAGCGATTCCAAGAATGTTTGGCAAAGCCCTTATGGGAATGACGCGGTGGGGGAAGGTGGTGGTGGGGGCACTGTCTTACCGTCTCCCCACCACCACAGTCCCCCGCCCCGGGCCCCTCACTTGAAATGACTGGGTTCGGGAGACCTAGCGGAAACCTTCAGGTCACCCGGGGAACTGCTCCTCTCGCTGGTCCCGCAGCGGCGAGGCGGGGGGGGTGAGAGCGCCGAGACGCGCGGGGCGCGGAGATGTGCAAGTGGCGAAGCTTGGCCGAGCGCAGGCGGGAGCAGCCGCCCAACTCCCGGCGCGGGATCTGCTGAGAGACCACGGTGAGTCTCTCCGGGTGCGGGTCCAAGGGATGCTCGGCTTTCCCGTCGCCCCCCGCCCCGGGTCGAGGCTGGCCCGGAACCTCCCCGAAGTCCGGCCTCAGCTCGGCGCCGCTCGGGGCGCTGCTCCTGGGCGGGTGCACCGACTGACCGGCGCTCGGCGGGGCTCCCCGCGCGCCCGCAGCCCGCAGCCCGCCCGCCCGCAGCCCGCCGCCGCCCGGCCCCGCGCGCTCATTGGTCGGGATGTGCCTGCTCAGCAGCCTCCAACTTCTCCCGAATCCCACTGGTGAGTCCCGGGAGAGCGAGCTGGCACCTGGGCGCTGAGGGAGAAGGGTCCAAAGGGCGCGCGCGCCCGGGGCGCTGGGGGCCGTGGGACGGGCGAGGGGAGGGCAGAGCCGGCCGCGGGGAGCGGCGGCGGGAGGCGCGCCAGGGGTCGGCGGCTGAGGTCTGGCGCGAGCGGAGCGCCCGGGACTCCGCGGCCGTGGGCGAAGGAGGCGTGCCCTGCGAAGGAGCTCCAACTGGGACCTGAAGAGTGAGGGAGGGAACGGGGCAGAGGGTGACCTGGAGGAGGACTCTGCGAGTGATGTCAGGTCGACTCTTCAGGTTCATTTCCACAGCTCCCTGCAGCCTCTGCCTGGGGAGTTAGGTTTGGTGACGGAGATCAGCGCTACCAAATTGCAGCGGGGCTGATTTTGGGGCTGGGAATTTGCCATTCTGCTGTGCAGACACAGATTTTTTTTTTTTTTTTTTGAAGCAAGGTTTGTTTTCATTTTGGTTTCTGTCGGATTTTCTCCTCAATTCTAACTCACTTTTCTGCTTTTGCTTTTCTTGACCTGAAGATCTTTTCATTTTCCCACCTCTTCATCTTGTTTTGAACCTTGATTTCCTATTATATAATTTATGCTTAAATCACACAAGGCTTGGTCGGTGCGGGGTGAGGGTGTTCTTTTGCAGATGAAAGTTTTAAGACCATCTCCTTGCTTAACCGGTCTCAATCTATTTTTATTGTTTGAAAATAAGGGGTAATTGCAAGCGAACGTCCTCTTTAGCCTCTTGATCAAGTCTATTACTCCTCTATATATGATTCAAATGGCAATTTTGTTAAACTGAAAACTAGTACCTGACTTGCAGCGTCAGCATTTAGGAGCTGCTAATCGGCAATTCGGCTATGAAGGCGTGCAGCTTCACTCCCTTGAGTTACTGCTGGGTTCCAGCACTTAAAAAAATTGTCTAGTAATTTCTTGAGCTCTCTGCTGTGTCGTTTGTTGTATAGCTGCTACACTACACGTGGGGGGAGTGTGGTTGGGACTTCGTGTCCCGAACTGCGTAGTTCAGGCCCCAGGAAACACCTACTAATTAATGTCTGGGAAACAAGAAGATGATTTCTCCGGAGTACCTCCCTCCCCAGCTTCTGCATATACAGTTGAAACATGGAACTTTTCTCTCCTTCCTGTGCCTCAGTTTCCATAATGCAAACTGTAATTGCATAGCACAACCTCAAGGACTTGCAGAAATAAGTTAATGTTGTAATGTGCTGTGAAGATGAAAATTGCTTACATAAGTCTATGTCTATAAATCTATAAGGAGACTTCCCTTTAACAAATCAATTATCCAGGTTTCTTGATTTGACTGATAAGGTGGTGCTTATGCTCAATTGGTATAAGAATTGATGCTTTACATTGTTTTGAAATTCATCTTATTTTAAGCAAAATAATAATTCATTCTTTTGGTGATTGTCAAGCTGAAGTTTGCCAGGTTCTTGTTGAGTTAGACCTCCTAATTCTCTATTCTCTTCATCTGTGGTGCTGCCTGCTTTCTGGTTTAAACATTTTAACACATCTCCAGTTGAGGAGAAATATTTTAAGAATATAGGTATGTTTTTTGTATATCCTACTTTATATGGGATTACAAGTATCACCTTCGTCATTTCTTTGCATTCTTTTGTTTACTTGTGCCCCTTTCTCTCCCTCTCTTAAATTTGGTTGGGTGTGGTTGAGTTGAATATTCGGATATCGGGATGTTAATGATATGTTCCATCCTGTGGTTCAAGATTCTGTCCCCTTTCTTCTTGAAGGAAATAACGAATCTTCCAGAATTAACTAGAAATGAATAACAAAGTTAATCTGGAGGTTAAACTTGCATCAATTCTTCTGCTGTTCAATGCTGTCAAAAAGTACTACTTAGAAGCAAAAGACTTCTTTGAAGAATTTGCAGAGCATTTACAAGAGGGACAGATGGAGAAAGAGTTTGCAGGTTATTCAAAGGTGATAATCATTTGCTGCAGCTTCACTCACTGCCTTAATTTTCCTGTAACTGTTTGCAGCCTTAGGTGCCCAACCATTAAGAGCACAGCTGCCTCGTATCCCAGTCTCAAGGGTAAGGAGAAGAAGCCAGAGAAAAGTAACTTAAAAGGGAGAAAGAAACCCCTGCCTACTTGCTTTGCTGCACCACATTAACCCTATGCCTACCCTGCTTCCCCTACCCCAAGCTTCACTTTTCAGAGATACTGATTGCTATTTTTAAGGAAGAACTAGAAAAAAGAAGTGGGTCATTTTATACCAGTAAAACGTTTCTCTAGATTGTCTTCTGAAATATTATTGGAGCCGGGGACACATAGGAAAGGGAAATACTAGAGCAAATGTGATTAATATTTAGATGTTCTTCAGGTCAGTCCTGAAATCTGGAGGGACTGGGAAAATTACTCTTTTTGTTGTTTACCTCTCTGTAAGGTATCCAAGTATTAAATTTGTTCCCATCTTTTCTTTGCCCAACCACTATCCCTATGAAAATAGGCCTAAAATCAATGAATGTAATTCCATATCATAACCCCAGGGGTGGTGAGACTAAGCCAACATGAGTTACATAACCATTAAGTAAGACATTTTAACATTCAGGTACATTACATTCCACTTTTATTGAGCAGACACAGTTTTCATTGTCTAATAAAGTATTTTTATTTGATAGTCTGTCCTTGCTTATAGCCTCTTGTAATCAAAGGGAGAGCATATTTAAGACTTTGTATCCAAAACTTTAAAGTCTAGTTGTGGTTCACTTATTAATAACTCACTGGGGAGGTTAAATTCCTAGTTATCTGCTAGATCTCTCAGACCACATTTTAAATGTAGAATATGTTTCTACTTTCTCCTATGCCTCAGTTTCCACAAAAGACAACTTCAGGGAATTGTGTGTATTCAATAAAGATCTTTAACTATAAGAGCATTTCTGAGCAATCACTTCATCTAGGAACTAAATGCTAAGATTAATTTGTGCTGAGCTCTAAACAGCTAATTTTTTAGTTTAAGATGTTCTTTTATACAGTCATGCAGAAAAATGGAAATTGTACGTTCTAAGCTTTGGTGACTGACTTGTAAAGAATCACTAGGCCTCTAAAAGAAACAATGAAACATAATATTTCAGCTTGTACTCCCTTAATTTTTCCCCTAAATTCCTGCAATAAGATGTTAAATAGTGTTTCTTGCATGATGATACAGTTTTACTTTGAACAATGACCAAATGTGCTCCTTACAAAGAATATTGACTAGTTGTGTAGCTTTGAGCAAGTTACCTGAATTCTCTGTGCTTCAGTTTCCCAAAGTATAGAATTGGAATATTAATACCCATGTTATGATGGTTAAATGAATTAGTATATGTAAGACTCTAAGAACTGTGACTGGCACATGGGAAGTACACAGTAAATGTCAGCTCTTGTTAGAAGTATGACTTTTATTACTCTAAATACAAATTAAACTTATATCTTAACAATTGATACTCTGACCTGCAAAGTAGAAATATTTTTAATCATATATATTTTTTCTCCTTCAGTTGCCCCCAAAAAACATTGATGTGATTAATATTTTCCATCCCAGGGTGTAAAACACTGACTTTTGGTTCAATGAGTGACCATTTTCAGAATGTTATCCAACCAGTTGATAGATACCCATATCAGCAGTAGTCGTAATTTTGAACTGTAAAAATAAAAGTTGTTTTTATGACTGAAATAAACTACCTCAAGTGTTTGTTCCTTTTGAGTTTTAATCTGTATTTATATTTCAAATGATTGCTTAGTCAAAACCTCTAGGTATTAGTCATTGATTTTTGAGCTTATAAAGGAAGCCACTGGAGCAAGATATAAAATTAACCTTTGATGTTAGTCCAAAGTTCAGAAGGGTGAGTTTAAAACTTTCTTAATAATGTACAGCAATTATTTTCTTGTGAACTGCTGAAGTAATCCTACATGAGTATTTAACCAAGTCTATTTGTCTAAATTTACTGGGATCTTCAAGGACATATATTAAAAAAACCCAAAAGGTAATAACCGGGACCTGTCAAATTCATCTGGCTCTCTATTCTTACTTTTCAGCATCAAAATTTTCACTTTTCAACCAAAAAAAAAAACTTTTGTGTCTAACTTAAATTAACTTTTTACTTTATTTAGCCACATTAAGCATTTGGAAAATTCTATGTGTATTTTCTCTTTTTATCTATTTATTTGTTATTATTGCTATTTTAATGTTTTGCAGATTTTAGGTGATGGGCAGATCAGAAAGTCAGATGGATATAACTGATATCAACACTCCAAAGCCAAAGAAGAAACAGCGATGGACCCCACTGGAGATCAGTCTCTCAGTCATTGTTCTGCTCCTCACTGTCATAGCTGTGACCATGATAGCACTCTATGCAACCTATGATGGTGAGTTATGGCCATATTCATGCACACATAAACGCAGAAGAGAAGGCAGTCTTCATCTACCTAACAGGTGTATTAAGGATAGAGACACTTGAAGAAGGTGATAGAAAGATTCATTCATAAAATGTAACATCAGTCTGTCAGAACAATTAACTTTGACTACAGTATGATATCATTTGTGTTTGAGCTAAGTTATTAATTGTTATTAATAAAGTGTATTTAGTGCACTCATGCTTACTTTATGGGGCTTCTAATGTGAAATTTTATTTGATTCAAGTATACACAATTTTATGGCCAACTTTAGTAACAGGCATTAGTCAACTTTTGCTGTGTCATTGAAATTATAAAGGACTTCACAGGAATTTAAGAAATCTAGTTTCGAGTCTTGGAAGTTTTTCACAATAAGGATTAGAAAAGATTGGTTTCTTAATGGGAAAAAAATGATTACTAGACTAAAACAACTGATTATTTCAATTAAATAGGCCTAGGACTTAGTTGGCAGAAATGATATACAATAACACATTTTCCTTAATAATCAACATTTTAAATTTAGGATTTGCCTATTTTATTCCCCTGTATTTTTTTCTAACCACTGATAATGATATATAATACTCAGTTTTTATTTCTTGCTTTAAGGAATTGCTTATTTAATTGGGACTTTTTAAAGGAACAAAAGATAGGGAGAAATTAGAAAACCTCTATTACAGATATTTATGTATATATCCTCCTTTTTCTAGATGGTATTTGCAAGTCATCAGACTGCATAAAATCAGGTAAGAAGTGTTTTTTTACATTTAGTTATTTTATAATTATTGTGTAACTTTAAAAATTATTTGCTTTGTTTATACCTTTATTCACTATAGATAACTTATTTATGTGTCATGCTTTATAGTCAAGGAAAACAAAAATGTATTTAAGTAGTAGATTAAGTTTTCAGCCCTAAGCTGCATGATAGTGCAATAGAAAACCGTATCTTTGTTTTTATGGAGCATGCCATGTAGTTGGAGAAAGAAAATGAACATGTATGAAACGGTGAGCTTCATATTATTAAGTGTTAAGTTTCTCAATGCACATCATTAGAGGGATGAGAATTAAGAAGGGAGTGACATGCAGTCATATAAAGCTAGGTGGAGAAGTTGAGATTTGAAAGGACCTTGAGGTGGGACAAGGATTTGGAAATGGAGTGCAGAAGAGAAATTCCAAACAAGGAAATAAAACAACATGAATAAATCATGATATTAAGAAGCAATAAAAACGTAGGCTTGATGGATAGAGGCACATTTTAGAGAGCATTGAAATCCATGTTTAACCTTGATATTGTAATAGAAGAGAAACGTTTTTTTTTTTGAATGAGGGAGTGACCAGGCAGAAATTGAAGGCTGACTCTGGGAATGCTAGGCTGGATGGATTGAGTGAGACGTGATAAGCCTGGGATGGCAGGCAGGAGGGGGCTGCTGCTGTGATCCAGGTGTGAGCCGAGGAGGACAGCCTGTGGTGCCATGAGAGCTCAACTGAGATGACAGGAAGGGGGAATTGGAAGACTCAAGAGAACTGACTTACTAAATGAAATGAAGGATGCAAATGAGTTGAAAATGATATTAAGTTTTAAAACCCAAGGGACTAAGGAGAATGGTGGCAGCCTACACAGAAATAGGTTAGGAGGTGGATCTGGATGTGTTTGGTCCGAGCATGGGTAGCAGCTAAGTAAGGATAGACAGGAAGAAGGTAGAGATGGGGTATAAGAAGCTGGAATTTGGATTTGGGATCTGTCGGCTTAGGGATGCTAATGGAAACCCTAGGAGTATTTGGATTACCAGAAGGAGAAGAGAGGAGGTACCAGGGCTGACCTTAAGATGACATCGATAATTAGGGTAGGAAAAAAATAAAAGCCAGAGAGGGAAACAGAGAACTGTATGGAGGTATATGAGTCATGTCTGTTAGGGTGTGGTGAACAAAGGAGGAGGGAATTTGTCCTTTCTTCAAGGAGAAGAAAGATGGTAGCTGGATACAGGACCCTTGGATATGAACACAATGTCTATGTCCCTTAACAAGAGATTTCTGAACCTCCTTTCTAATGTCTACATGTTTTCTAAGAAATAAATTGTCTCAGATGATTTTAACCATTTTCTGTCATGTATTCTTATCTGAGTTTTTGTTACTCACAGAGCTTTGAAGAATAATAGTGGGGAAATGTAATTCTAGGTTATAGACCAATGTCTCGAATCTGTGCCCTTTGCTTTTTCGTATTGCTCTTTCATGGGTTTTCGTTCTGAATCTCAAATCCAATGGACATACACCCTGAGATGTGATGTGGGGAGTTTGAGGGAGACCTGGCTTAAATATTAGCTATTTGCTGCTCAATATGCTAACATGCATTTTCACATCCAAGGGCTTTCCCAGAAACAAAGCAGTTTCGTTATTTCCCAGGGAAATGGCTGTATAGGTACCTTGGCTGGGAGATGTCCAGGTTCACTGTGTGAAAGTTGGTAGGTGCCCAGTTACCATTTACTTCCTTCCCAAATCTTCCAGCTCCTTTCTCTCTCATCAACTATCCTGTTATATGCTCATGCATATAACATGAGAAACTTCCACTTATGTATTGACTTCTAAGGGTTAGTTCCTCTGTCCTTAATAAACATGACATGTCTCTGAAGTATCTTAATCTGTAAGTTCTATCTTCTCTTTCTCTCACTCTTTTTTTCTCTTTCTCTCTTTTTTCTTGCATTTTATTCTTGAAGAAACTGAATTCTTTGACCAGGTTGACATATTTTTATGAACTCCTCCAGGTGATTTTTCCTCAGAGATCTAGGCAGGTTTCTCCTAATAGTACCCATCCCAAGGAACAATGTGACATTTGTAATCTGGAATCTTAAATATGATGTAATATTTAGGGATATGGTTTTTAAATAGTGTTTGGCAAGTCTCAACTCATTAAAATGTATTTAACCTGTATCCTTTTAATTGTAGCTTAGAAATCATACCAAATGTAAAATACCTGGCAGAACTGTAGCTTGGCAGAGAAATGTATGCAGTGGAGATGGCTTCTGTGATAAACATGGTTGCTATATAGCCATGTGTTTTTCTTCATTCTGCTCTGTTGCTTCACAAGCAATTAGAATACTTTCATATTCTTTCATATTTATAGTTACTATTCTTCCTGGAGGAATAAATGATGACACAAAACAAATGTTTTATGTGCCCTCATAGATAAACTCTTCACACCATGCAAACACACACATGCACACACACAATCTTCTGCTGGTTAGGAAATCTTTTCTATTATACCACAAAAAATATAGCTATTTCTTTTATCAGTTTTTGCAAATTAGGAAAACTCTAGAGGAAGTCTTTCATAGGAGCAAGTCATAAAGAAGAGTAAGGAGAGTAGAGTGGACAGAAAGGAAAAAAGATGGAAATAAATATGTTAAAAAATATTATAAAATATCCTACCAGCAATTCTCTAGATCACTTTAAGAGACTGAGAGAGTTCCAATCTGAGCTCAGAAATTTCTGAGAATTGGAAAAGTAGGTAGTGATACCCAAGGTTCCTACTTTAAGTGACAGTTTGTTCCAATTTGAATCTTTCTTACAGTGGAGGGAATGTCATGGCAAGTGTACTTTTCTCTTTGATCCATTAAAGTCAAGGGATGGAAGACAAGCCATACCAAAACAGAAATAAAATATTGCAAAAGGGTTGAGCGTGGTGGCTCACACCTGTAATCTTAATACATTGGGAGGCCAAGGCAGGAGGATTGCTTGAGTTCAAGAGTTCGAGACCAGCCTGAGCAAGAGCATGACCCTGTCTCTACTGAAAATAGAAAAATTAACTAGGCATCATGATATGTGTCTGTAGTCCCAGCTACTCAAGAGGCTGAGGCAGGAGGATCACTTGAGCCTAGGGGTTTGAGTTTGCAGTGAGCTATGATGATGTCACTGCACTCTAGCCTGGGAGACAAAGCTGAAAAAAAAATTGCAAAAGGCTGTGGGTCATATTGAAATCTGTTTGGTGTTATAGATTTTAAATTTGAGCATCTATGATTTAAATATTTATGATATACATAAAATGATGTTTATAATACATACTTGAAATTAACTTGCCTATTTGCGAAATGCATCATTATGAAAGATTATACCAGACATAAAATAAAGCAAATACTACTTAACAAATAGCAACTTCAGTCAGAATTCAAAACCTACTATTAAAGTATATTATTCATCACTTATTTACCATATAATATTGTCAAAAACTTGGAGTTAGAGCCTGTATGTGATTTTTCAGACTTCTCTATGTAAATCTAAATCCTGAAACTGGCTTGCATTGCACTGTAATCTTCCTAACTTAGAAGATTTCAGGGAATTTTATGCTTTAAGTCAGTTTCTCAGCCTCATCACTGTTGACATTTGGGGCTGGATAATTCTTTGTTTTGGGTGCTGGCCTGTACAATACAGGGTGTGTAGCAGCATCCCTGGCCTCTACCCACTAGATACCCATTTTGACAACTAAAATGTGTCCAGACGTTACCAGATATCCCCTGGGGGCAACAGAATTGCCTTTGGTTGTGTACTACTGGTTTAAATGATCTCGAGAGGTTATCACTGCTTTTCCCTTTGTGGTAGGCAAAATAATGGCCCTCTGAAAATGTTCATGTCCAATTCCCAGAACCTATGATTATGTCACCTTATATGGGAAAAGGGACTTTAAAGACAAGATTAAGTTAAGGATGAGCTCGTCTGAAGTGAGGAGATTATCCAGAATTATTTGGCTGGTCTTATGTAATCACAAGGGTCCTTGGGGCATTTTGACTTTCCACCTTTTGCCCTGGGAGGAGGACACAGCCAGAAAACCCTTACCAGATGCTGCACCTTCATCTTAGACTTCCCAGCTTCCAGACCTGGGGAAATAAATTTGTGTTCTTTTTAAATTACCCAGTCTTAAGTAACTCATTATAGCAGCACAAAATGGACTAAGACAGGGAATAAATACAATCAGAGATTATAGGAGGATAATAGACTCATAGAATATAGTAAAATTAGAATAATAATTGCTAGTGCTTAATGTTTATGTTTCTGGCACTACTGTAAGCCATTGACATGTATGAACATATTTGATTCTCATAATGACCCAATGATGTAGGTACTGTTATACCTTCTTTTATCAGATGAACAGACTGGAGCTAGGATTCCCACCCCGGCAGCATGGCTCCAGAGCCTATATTCCTGGCCACTTCTCTTTGTTGCTTCAAAGGAGACTAGGAGTCTGGCAAACTGTTAGTAGCCTACATGTATATATACAGTGTATAAGAGTGGATTGCCTCTCACCTGCTAGAACATGAAGCTAAAAGACATATGATGACTCTCAGAAGGTTAACATAGTTAAATCCAGATCGAGAATTAGGAGAATAAATATCTCTTAGGCTCCAGAAACCAGCTACTTTCCTAAGAACAATGAACAACATTATCAGTGATTTTAGTACAACAAAATACAATAGGGAATTGAGGGGTATAAAGAAGCAAATGTTAGTAGTATGGTCCTAAACTATCCAGAGACCAGAGACACCAAGTTAAGAAACATAAGCAATAGAGTTCACGAGAGCAGAACCACTTGTAGAGTCATGTAGGTTGTACACTGTCCAGTTGTCTGTGGCAGCCCCTAGCGACGGGTTGTGGAACATTAAGACCCAGATGAAACACTTCTCAGAACTCCCTATTTTTTGTACTTTAATTTTGTACTTATTAAGCAAACTTTTGATGAGTATTCAATTATTAATACAAGCAAAGAAGGCATTCTGTTCACTTGAAAGATATATTCAGCATGGTGAGATAATGTACAGTAGTCCCCCCTTATCCTCAGGGGATACCTGAAAGACCCCCAGTAGTTTGTCTGAAACTGTAGATAGTACCAAACCTATATATATTGTGTTTTTCCTTTCCTATAAATACATGCCTGTGGTGAAGTTTAATTTATAACTTAAGCACAGTAAGAGATTAACAATAACTTTTAATAAAATAGAATGATTATAACAATATGCCAGCATCACTACTCTTGTGCTTTGGGACTATTATTAAGTAAAAAAAAAGGTTACTTGAACACAAGCACTGTGATATTGGAACAGTCAATCTGATAACCCAGATGGCTACTAAGTAACTCATGGGCAAGTTGTATGAACACTGTGGGTATGCTAGACAAAAGGATGGCTCTCATCACATGCAGGACAGAGTGGAATGGCATAAGATTTCATCACATTACTCAGGACAGTGCACAATTTAAACCTTAGATGAATTGTCTATTTCTGGAATTTTCTATTTAATGTTTTCAGACCATGGTTGACCATGGGTAACTGAAACCATGGAAAATGAAACTGAAGATAAGGGGGTGACTACTGTGTTCATATTCTGATTTAATTATCACTTTTATGTGGCTTGATCTGTGAACCTTGAAATAAAGTGAACCTTGTAAATCTCTGGGCATATCTGCCAGGGCCAGATCATGTTAAGTCCTTACATAAAGTATCTTGATAACAGCTGGCCATTTCCTGGCAGCAACAGGGCATCTTTGTCTCATGGTGAGTCATGGACTCTGCCTTCTTGCCTGTTAACACCTAAAGCCACCATGAAAAAAAATGACACAACTAGGAAGGACTAAGTGTAAGAAGGGTTGCTGGCTGACTCTTGTGGGGTGCTACCCCTGTAGCAACATTTCAGAGTAGGAGATGAGGCTAGTTTATTATATAATGCAGTTTGAAAAAAAATCAGGCAATCAGAACACAGCAGGTATCTTGGTGGAAAGAACACTGAAGCACACCTTTGTTAATTTAAATGTGGCATGTGGCAAGTTGCTTTGGGTGATTTCCCCTACACAATTCTCATGACAGTTGTGTAGGGATACTGCCTTAAAATTTCTCCAGCCAAAATTAGCATCTGTCAATCAAATCCTTTCCAAGAAAAGGAATCAGTTGGGTGATAAATACACAAATACATGACATGTGTTTTTACCTTCTAGGGATGTTTTAAGCAGTAATTGTGCCATCATTTTTTAACACATGATCAAGGGATGGAAAGCATAGATAAGTTGAATCAAGCAGTTAAAGGGAAAGAAAATTTGCAATGCTGGGTAAGCTGAGTGGTAATCCAAAGGTTTGTTTTACAGCTACAAAAATTATCTATATGTAAAGGGGGTGAATATAAAGAGTAGCTTAGGCTGAGGTGAGGATCCTGGTCTTACACTTAACATTTCAGAATAAGAGATACAGAAAGATCCCTCTGTATCTTGCTCCTGCTCTTGTACCCCTCCTGCTCATCAGCAAATCCATGGGGTAGCAAGGTGCTTTCTACCAAACCTTTGATATGACATGAAGCTCAAGTTGATAAAATTAATTGATTATTTGAAGGAAATTAAAAAATACTGAATTAAAAGGACCATAAAAATTGCATAAGCCCTTGAATTCTAAAAATTTTAATTATTTAAGACCATTCAAAAAATGAGATTGGGTTAGTGGTGGCTTGTTTTGATACTATTTCTGGACTAACTGAAAATTGAAATACATTCTTTCTATTGAAAATATCCACTAGAAGGGCTACATATTAGTCAGGGTTCTCCAGAGAAACAGAATACACACACTCATGTGTGTGTGTGTGTGTGTGTGTGTGTGTGTATTCATATGAGGGGATTTACTATTTGAATTGGGTCATTGATGATGGAGGTCAGTAAGTCCCACGATATACCATCTGCAAGCTGGAGAACCAGGGAAGTGAGTGGTGTAAGTTCCAGAGTCCAAAGGCCAAGAACCTGGAGTTTTGATGTTTGAGAGTGAGAGAAGATAGATGTCTCAGCTCTATTAGAGGGAGAGAATTCACCCTTCCTCCACCTTTTTGTTCTATTCAGGCCCTCAGTGGATTGGACAGTGCCCACTCAGTTGGTGAGGGTGGACTTTCTTTACTCAGTCTACTGTTTTAAATGCTGATCTCTTCCACAAACGCCCTCACTAGAGAGAAAAGTATCACCACTTGTACAGTCATGCAGGATGTACACTGCACAATTGTCTATGGCAGCCCTGGAGATAGGCTTGTAGAACATTAAGACCTGGATGAAACACCTCTCAAAAGTACCTACTCATTGTGCTTTAATTCTGTACTTACTAAGCAAATTTTTGATGAGTATTCAATTATTGATATAAGACACACTGAGAAGTAATGCCTTATTAGTTATCTGGGTATCCCTTAATCTGGTCAAGTTGACACCTAAAATTAAGCATTACAGGCTATATGAAAAAAAGATAGACAATCTCAAGTATTAGTGAAGATGTGGAGAAACTGAACCATCATACATTGCTGGTGGGAATGTAAATTTCAATACATCTTGGCTCAAAATGTAAGAACCATTTGGGAAAACAGTTTGGCAATTTTTATAAAAAGTTAAACATGTACTTTCCATACACCCCAGCAATTCTACTCCTAGTTATTACTTAAGGTAAACAAAAACACATGTGCTCTCAAGGACTTTTATGTGATTGTTCATTCTAACATCATTTATTGTAGCCAAAATATGGAAACAACCCAAATGTCTATCAACAGGTGAATAAATAGAATTTCATATAGCTATAACCTGGGATACTACACAACAATAAAAAGGATCAAACTACCGGTACATGCAAAAATATGGAGGAACCTCAAAAACATTATGCTAAGTGAAAAGACTACACAAAAGACTGCATATTATATAATTCCATTTATATGAAATTTTTGGAAAAGGCAAAACTATAGAGGCAGAAAGTAGAATGGTGGCCAACTGGGCTGGAAGTGGAGTGGGGATTGGCACCGAATGGGCGCAAGGTAACTTTTTGGAGTAATGGAAGTGTTGTAAAATTGGATTGTGACCAATTCTAAGCTTTTTAGCCAGGATCAAGAATAAATTGGATATGATTATGTTCACATAGCTGTATAAATTTATCAAAAATTGTTAGGTGAATTTTATCATATGCAAATTAATAACCCCAAAGAAAAATTACTCTCATTCTTTTTTTCCTTCTCTCCAATCTCCATTTTTAAGTAATTATCAATGTTTTGATCTTATGCTTGGTATTAAATGTTGAGTCCATTGAGTCCTGTTTTCACAATTGAAACGATTATGTGTAGTTTTCAAAGTCTACCAAATCTTCCCTAAATAAATTAACTCAAGCTTCTCAGTTTGAGTGAGCTTCTAGTATTTGATTATATTAGGATTATATTGATGAAAAGTCTATGGAATAGTATATCAACTGGAATGTTAAAATTATTTAAGGGTAAGCTATTGGAAGCTTTGTTTGCATCCCTTGGGATATAATTCACAGAGGAAGTCAGAGATAGATGAGGCCAGGTGTACTAGCCATCTGAATCAAAGCCAGACCACTGGGTCCACCACAGAGCCGTTAGCAGTTGCTGCTTCTGGAAAAATGTGCTGGTTTTTCATACAGGGGCTGTGAGGAGGTTCCCTTTTCACCTTGACTGGTAGAAAGTCAAGAGCTACATTTGTGAACTGAAATTAGAGGGCCTCTTTTTATAAACTTGACTCATTAGCAATATTCCTGCCCTCTTTTGCTTTCTCGCCTAAAATATATGAGTTCATTTTATGGATCCTTGTAAGGCCACTCAGAATTCTTTTAGGAACAATGCTAATAATAAGATGAATAGCACATAAATTCCAGCAAGAGATACGAGCAGAAGAATGGCTTTTAAATTATAAATTTTGTTTCAAAGAGATACCTGTGTTATGAATAATAAAGCTACAATCTTTTGAAAGCTTACTGTTTTTTTTTGTTGTTGTTGTTCTAGTTTTGAGATGGGGTCTCACTCTGTTGCTTAGGCTGGAGTGCAGTGGCATGATCATAGCTCACTGTAACCCCCAACTTCTGGGCTCAAGGGATCCTCCTGCCTCAGCCTCCACAGTGGCTGGAACTATAGGCTCATGCCACCGTAGCTAATTTTTTTCATTTTCTATAGAGGCAGGGTCTTGCTATGTTACTAAGCTTGTCTTGAACTCCTAACCTCAAGTGATCTTCCCACCTTGGCCCCTCAAAATGCTGGGATTACATGTGTGAGCCACTGTGCCTAGCTGCTTACTGCTGCTTTTTCAGTTAAGCCAACTTTTAGCATGGGAGAGCAGTTTTGGCCACATCCTCTGTTGTTGGTATGTGATCTTAATTAAGTCAGTAAGCTTTCTGCATTGCATTTTCCTTATCTACAAAATTGGAATTAAAAGTGTCTCATTTTACAGAAAAACAGCAAAGACGGATGACAACCCATTTCATGTAATGTATCTTCCAGGGAGATATACCATAGGTATTATGTACAAATATATTTAATTTAAAATCTTATTTCCTGAAAATTACAAATGTATTATTTAATGATTTTTATTGAGAATCAAAAAGCAAACAATATATTTTAAAAAGGGAAAGGTGTGTTGAGAGAGAGAGGAAGAGAGAGGAGAGAATTAGAACATTTTAAGTCTTCTGAGATAAAAATATTTCGTTCTTATTAACATTTTCTTTGACTGCTGTGCTCTATCTAGCATGGGGATGATATTTCAGACTTTGAATAAATTAAAATGAGCACAATCAGAAATGAGCACTTGAATCTGTGTTTCTTATAAAGCAAAACCCACCAAGAGGCACACCTTAATTTGAAAACCTAGCTACTCTGCTCACGCACACCGACCCTTGCTATTAGCCCTTTTCTCACCACTGATTAACTCCTAAACGTAAACAAGTCAGTAGCCTGAAGCAGGAGAATGAATAGATCCTTGCTACCCAAAGTGTGGTCCGTGGACCAGCAGCATCAGAATCAGCCTCAAGCCATCCTTCCGCCTCCTCCTCTCAAAGTGGTGGGATTGTAGACATGAGCCACTGTGCCCAGCTACTTACTGCTTCTTTTTCAGTTAAGCCAACTTTTAGCATGGAAGAGCTAGGATGTAAGTTTTGGCCACTTCCTGCGTAGGAAACATCATCCACTAAATTCTGAAAGATAGAGATTGCCTGACCGAGTGGAGCAGAGAACAGCATGTGCATAGGCTGGGTGTGAGATGGAAGTGAGAGCTTAGGATCTGCAAGTGGTTTGTGATGGCCGAAGTATAGTGTGGGACGCACCAGGCTAGCAAGATATGATACTGGAGACGTAAACTGGGCCTGGGTCACAAAGGGACTTCTATGGCGTGCTAAGTGGGTTGTAATTCCTCCTAAAGTCCATAGAAAATGAGTAAAATAAATATGTTATAGGCAGCATCTAAAGGGTTTTAAACAGGGGTGTGACATGCTCACGTCTGGCTGCCACCTAGCCCAGATCCGGTGAAATAGAGGCAAAGATTTACCCAAACAAGGGGGTAGCACTTCAGTGTCCCTAGCGTGAGAGAGAGAGAGAGCTTAGCACAATTGAGGAACTGAAAGAATGTCTATAGGGCTAAGTCATAGAGGGTGCGTATAACATGAGAGTGAGGGTGAGAAGGGGAAGTGTTCAGAAAGAGACTGTGTTCGGAAAGTGTTCAGAAAGAGAGTGTTCAGCAAAAGAGATAAGCAAGAGTTGTATCTTGTCATCTGTGTTAAAGTGTCTCCACTACCTACTAATAGCAATGGGAAGTCACAGACAGAAGAGTTTTAAATGAGGCATGACTTGATCTCAATTATTGAGAAGGATCACTGACTATAACTAAAGAATGGCTGTGGGCAGGAAATTAGGCTACCGCATTTATCTGGATGAGAGTTATGGTTGCTTGGATTTGAAAGGTAATAGTAGGGGTGGGGAGAAATGGAAAGATTTGAGAATTATTTAATAGGAGTTAGAATTCATAATGCATAATGTTTATGTAAATAGATGAGATGATGAAAAAGAAGTGAGAAAAGATAACACCTCCCCAGAAACTGAGTGATAAGTGTGGCTATTCACCAAGCCAAGGAATACAGAGGAAGAGCTTGCTGGGCAGTAGGCTGGAACTGGTGCAGTAAAGAATTCACCTTGAGACAGTTTAAATTTGAGGCACTGGTAAGTTGTCTTTGGTTATTTCTCAGAGGTATGAACTTCCTTCAAAATTGAAAAGAAAGAAAACACCCAGAATTATCACATCTTAGAAGTCAAAATGTCTTAATTTTTTAAAGTCTTCAAAGGAGAGATGTCAGACTATAGTACCTTAGCTGTGAAAAGGGAGTTGGTTGTCTGCATATTGGGAAATCAAATTGGAGTCACTTAGCAGGTAACCAGATAGCCAGCAGTGAGTTTGCTTCTTTGTGCTTGATGCCTAAGCAAAAGCCAGCAAACCAAGTATAAACTGGTGGACATGGCCTAGGCCATATCTTTTAACTAGTTTTTTTGCTGTTGTTTTCAATCAAGGCTTTTCTGAACTTCAAAAAAATTCTTAAAGAATTCCCAAATTGTTAAAGACTTCTAATAAGATGTGCTTGAAGATCCAGTAGTTACTTAAGAATACTTGCAGGAAAAAAAAAGCTTTTGTTAAATTCTTTGGCCTTATTTTATATTGTAATGAAATTAGCTGAATGAAATTTGGATGTTTCTGATAATTCTGCCAGGCTGAAGCTAAAATGAATTCATTATCTCCAAAACATACAGATATAGCAAATAATGATTTTACTTAGAAGCCAAGAAGCAAAATAGTAATAATTGTATTTTTGACAGAGAAAGAATTTTAATTATATTTGGGTGAATCAAATATACATATATTATTGTGATGTAATATACACATCCTCATTAATTCAACTGTGAATTTCTCAATGCACTGCATATAGTATTCTGTAACAAGATCTAACAATATGTTGAGAAGAAATGATGCAAGTGAAAGTTGAAACCTTGAAAGTTGCCTTAATCAAACTCATATGCATGCAAATGTGAATCTTGTAAAAAAGAATATAAGATAGTAGAGCCAGGTGTATGCCTGTAGTCTCATAGTCCCAACTACTTGGGAGGCTGGGGTACCACTTGAGCCCAGGAGTTTAAGACCAGCCTAGGCAACATAGGGAAACCCTATCTTTTAAGAAAAAAAAAAGGTAAAAAATTAAGATAGTATCAATAGGTGCTATGAAACTTTGCATGGTACATATTAACTATGGTAATAAAATGAAAACAAAGACAAGAAGTGGGAAGATTTGGAATGTTGACAAACTGTGGTTGACTTCTATGTAGGGCCCCAGTTGCAAGCTCAGCTCTGTTGGCAGACCCAGGCACTCACTGGAGCCAAGGTCAGTGGCTCAGTGGCTCCATGTCTGGTCAGTCCTGCTCCTGGTGATCTGCCTCTGACCCCAGCTCTAGTAATCTGGTTTCTGCCTTGTCCCTTGGGGATCTCACTGCTGACTTATTCCCCACTTCTGGAAAGTGACATTCTGCTTTTCTTTCCTGTCTTCTGGGACTGAAATCTAGCTTAGCTCCTAACCTCATAATCTTTTGCCAGGCCCTGAGGAACTAAAGCTTCCCTAGGTCAGCACATACCATCCAACCATCCGCTGGTTATAGTTCCCTCCTCATAGCTGCTGGTGGGTCCCATCCCTGGGTGCCTTCTTCCCATTGCTTGTAGCTGGGAATGTCTTCTGTTGCTGCTCCCTTATAGCCTGTCTAAACCAGGATCTATTCTCACTGGACTGGTCAAACTACTTCTGCCTGAGCCCAGTTTATGTAAATGACAAACATTTTATATGGAAGAAAAATGTTTCTTCATTTACCAAGGAAGGAACAGCTTCACTAGTTTTGTATGCGGACACAGAAAGCCAAGGAGCCTGCTTTTCTCTCACCTATCAGCCACCGCACCTATTACTTTTAACAACTGGAGGGGGGGGGATCAGTTTGTTTTGTTTTATTTAATAAAAGAAAATCTAATTATGGGTGAAAAGTTCAATAATGTTCAGATCCTGCTTATATGATTTTTAAGTTAACAATAGAAGTCATTTTTTAAAATTCAAGGGTAGTAATGGGGGGGAAGGGGAACCAGTATCAAAATACTTTAAGATTTTGGTAAAGTACATGTGTACATTTTAGTTTATAAATAGCACATGGTGATAATTTACTACAAGAAGACTTAATTGAGAATAAAGGATCTTTTTGGGGTGCCCATTCTAGGCTGGTCATTGTGCTAGATGTGGGAATTGGAATCTTTGCCCTGGGTGGAAGTGTACTTAAAAGTGCCATTGCTTATAATTAGCTTGATATATACTTTGAGTTATTTCAGAAACTGTGCATGTCATACTGATCTGATAACTCACTGCATTGGTCTGAGGCTCCATCCCCTCACCTAACCATGTGGCCATTCATATTTGCCATGATGTGTGAACCTTACCAAAGGGGTCAGCTGGCAGCTTAACATCTGCAGACCGCAAGGACCCTTTCTGAATTCATGGAAAGTCCTTGCCCAAGCTTGGGCTTGTGAAAGCATAGGTCATCTTGGCAGGGCATGTGTTAAAGAGATGATTTAAAACTTTGTGACCAGCCATAATGACAGCTTGGAATAAAAGAAAAGCTGTTCCCCTGAGATAAAGAGGAATTCTAGGGCAAGGCTGCTGTTTCCTGCAAGCTCAGCAAGAGTGACTGATCAGATGATCAGACACCTCCCATTCACCAGACAGAGTGACAAAGGCCAGGCTTCTGCTTCCACCAGTGAGAGACAGGGAGGGCTTCTGGAGTGCTGAAGCCTTGAAACCTAGCTCTTCCTCCTCTATTCCTTTCTCAGAGGGTGTCCTGTCCCCCCCACCCCACACACACACACACACTCACAGAGAGCCACTCTGTATGCCAATCTTCTTTTGCTTGTCTCTTTTGTCAAGGTCGTTCCCCACTTTCTCTGCCTGGAACACAGTTCTGTGTACCTGACTCAAACATTTGTTGAATGATCAAAGGAGTGAATGAATCCATGAATGAAATGCTCTTCTCTCCTCTGCCTTTGACTAGCAGCTCCTTCTTCATTTTCAGAGCACCCCATACACTTCACCCGTAACTCATACCTCACTTGTTATTACTCGTCCAGTGTCTTGTTTTTGCCCACTAAAATGTAAGTTTTGACTGTTTCTATCTTACTCCTTATTCTATTTTCAGCCACTAGCAAGGCACATGGCACCTAGTAAGTTATTAATACATATTGGTTGAATAAATGAATATATTCTCAAGTTCCTTATCTTGAAGTTACAAAACCACTGTTGTCTATGCGTGGTGATTTGTCAGAGCACCTGATACACAAATATAGCAGCAAAGAAATTTCAGTCTGGCGTTGGCCTGCTTATGCAACTCAGATTTCTCAGTTCTGTATTTCTCTGTCAAGCCTCCTAGGTTTAGCCCCTTTCAGTCTGATCTATCTCTTTTGCTAACAGTAAAGTCAATTACTCTCTTCTCAGTTGCCTAATTTACCTTGCTAATTCCAGCCTCCTAAGCTAGAACTAGGTCAATGAAGAAACGGTTTCTGTATGTGTTTCTCTTTTCCCATTTATTTTCTTATTTTAGGGAGAATTTTCAACTAATTTCCTATTCAGGTAAGCATTTACAGCTGTCTAGGATGAAAGTGTCTACCAGACCGGTTTTTCTTTTCCAAAGGAGTTCTTTCTGAATTCCTCCCTTCTCATAACTCGTTTCTGCTCTCCTTTAATTAAACCCCTGTGCTCTTCTTCTCTTGGACGCCATTATTTAGCTAAGCATCGCTGTTCTTCAACAACCATTGTTCTCTAAGGCTCCTGGTTGCTTCATTCATAACATGTCAATTGAAATTCCTAGTCAGCTCATACATACAAGCATAAATTCATTTATGGAGGCACATTGCAAGTGACTCCTTACCTCTGGGTTGCCAATAAAGTAGGAGCTTTACTTGTCAACTGAACACTGGGTAAGTTGGGGAATTGAAAGAGACCTGAGCATAGCAAAACAGCCCTTCCTGTCTAGATACAGTTATAGTGTAGGAGATCCTGTGCATTATCAAAGATACAGTCGTGTTTAAGGTGAAAACCTGCAAGCTCTGTGAGGGCAGGGATTATATCTGTTTATTCATCGTGGCATATCTGGTTCCTAATAGTGTCAGACACAAAGAGGTACTCAATATTTGTAGAAATAAAATGAAAAATTTCGAAGTCTTCATGCTTCACAAGTAGAAAATCTTTTGGAGATTTAATATAATCCTTTGAGTCTTCTGTAATAGAAAATAGCTATTTACTCAGTAAAAAAATTAAACATGTGGAGCCAAACACTGTCTTGTGTCAACCAAATGCTTGGTTTATTAATAGGTACTAAATGCAACAGTGCTCTCCAGAGAAGAGCCTTTTCACAATTTGACTTCATTTTGGGTAACATTCTAGAAGCACCGTTGACCTAGCTTGTCCTCTTGCTTGTCTTTTTACAAGAGCCTTTTGACAATTTGACTTCATTTTAGGCAACATTCTAGAAGCACTGTTGACCTAGCTCGTCGTCCACTTCCTAACCAAAATTGATGCAAAGGCAGGATACTTTGAGTTACTGTCAGTAATTATATATTATTGAAGTCTGGTGGTCATTCTTGACCAACAACATGATCTAAAATACCAAAATGTTTAAACAGAAGGAACAAGGGTGTATAATCCCATTGCCTCCTCTTCAAAGACATGTGCCAGGGTCCAGGAAGCTTGAGACCTACCTAAAGACTTCTTGTAAGGGCACAATGTAGCCTTTTCATGGCCTTCTATGGCTTTAGTTAAAAAAGGAACACTATAGTTCATTGACATTATAATCAACAGCAGATCTGATAACTGATTTTAAGTGATATATTGTATTTAAATTACAAGTATAATCCCTAATAGCTTTTTGCCAGCAGAGAGTCTTTTAGGATTCAAAATGCAAATTGCACCTGAAAAAGAAAAATTATTTTTAGACTTAGTGCACTTTAACTTAACTGTAACAGAGTTACAGAGTTACGTGGCTGCTGCTGCTTCTTCTTCTTCTTTTTTTTTTTTGTATCAACAAGATATGTTTTGGTTTTGAATTTTGGAGGAAGCCCTACTGGAAAGTTATTACCAGTCCAGTCTTGGCAGTGAGCCATTTATTGAAATGAACTATGAGATAAGCCTGAAGAATTTCACTAATTTGAGGTGTGCCAACTAAAGATTATTACTGTGGGTCCATTAGACTTGAGATTTTTGTGATTATCTCAATAAATTCTAAAATCCAGGGCCAAATGAGAGGAAAAAAAATCATATAACTATACACACGTTATGGAGCAATTAAAATCTTAATTGAGTGTCAAGAAAAACAGTGGTTGCTGTATAACTTAATTTGGATTCTCTTCCTCTCTCTGTAGAGCTTCTAAAATTTCCTTAGTGTTATTTGGAGGTATTGCAGAATTATACTGTGGAAAAAGCATCAGCTTAAAATTAGACATAGGTTCATCTAAATTCATATTGGTGACCTGGGCTATGAAACCACCCTCTGCTTAGATTTCCTTAAAGTAGAGATAATATGTCCTACTTGATAAGGCATTTTTAAGGAAGTAAAATGATTAAAACCAAAGAGACAGTTTAGTATAGTAGTTAAGAGCCTGAGACTAGTAGTTAAGAGCCTGAGTAGTTAAGAGACTCTGGCCATCAGGCTACTTGAGTTCAGCTTTGCCCTTTACGAACTATGTGACCTTGGGCACAAATTATTTACCCTCAGTTTCTATATCTCTAAAATAGAGACAAAAATATAATTACCTTGTAGAGTTAAATGAAAACAAACATTAAAGAAAGCATTTAACACTTTTGTGCACATATAGTAGTAACGTTCATGGGGTGTTGGGCAGATGGGAGGCAGGAAGAGGGGATGGGCATATACACAGCTAATGGGTGCGGTGCACACTCTCTGGGGGTTGGACACCCTTGAAGCTCTGACTCGGGTGGGACAAAAGCAATATATGTAACCTAAACATTTGTAGCCCTGTAATATGCTGAAATAAAAAAATTTAAATTTTAAAAAATTCTTAAAAATTAAAAAAAAGAAAGCATTTAGAAAAATGCCAGCATGAAGTAGTGTTTGGTGTTTGACACATGTCAAACATTGGCTTCTAGTTGTTGTTGTTGTTGTTGTTGTCATTATTATATATAAGCATCTTTGGCTGAACCCAAATGAAAATCCTACAGTTTATAGTGCATGTGTCAATCTGATGGTGAGTATGTCTATAAATTTGATAGCAGATGAATTCTAGGCTGACTATTTATTATAAATGACATGTACCCATATGTGTGTGTGTACATACTTGTGTTGTACATATAAGGCCTATGCATTTAAAGTGAATTAGTCACATATATATGAAATATAGTTAAAAATGAATTACTCCTCGAACTATAACAGCAAAAGTAGATCTCCTTACTTGAGAGTGCAGCTGTACAGAGCAAATTCTCTATGCTTGGAAACTCCTCCCAGATCTACTTGCATAAATCCACAATTTCCGAATACTCGTATAGTGATGGCTTTTCTTGGTACCAACCAATTAGACAAGTATAAGACTTGACCTTGGCTTATCTGGAACTTAACCAGTGATTGACAGGGAATGTTTAAATTAAATGATAAACTAGTAGCCCAGGTTATACTCAGTACCTGGTAGCACCACTCCTCACCTTTCTTCAACCACGGCGTCACAAAAGCCATAGGGGACAGGGATTTTCATTTTAAAATGAAGAGTAAATTGTGGAGGCATCCAGAGTGTTTGTAATGAAAGCCATTTTGTTTTTATTGGCATTAGAGTCTCTGTGCTTGCTAATTTTTAGTCATTTTTCTCTTCAGGAATGGCCCCCCACATTCCAGTTTTCACACTGCTGCTGTTTGAATGGAGTCCTTTGTGACCTGTTGTGATTACATTGTATTTTCCCTGTGTTCTTTTGAAACGTTCTGACTTTGCCTTAATTTTGGTTGGGGGGATGGTGGGAGGAGGATGGCAGCAGGGCAGATGAGGTCAGCAGTACTCTCAGAATGTTGTCAAAGGAGATTTTTAAATTGTCAAAAATTACCTAGTAAGTAATATCAAGCTCAGTGTCTGCTAATAAAGTGAACATTTTTGACAGAAGATTGGGGCACAAATGGGTGTCCTGAGGTCTCCACGAAAGAACATTTGCTAGTGGGTACTCCAACATTTCTCTGACCTCCTCTGGACACTTCTAGAACAGTCATAAGTCAGACTAATTATAGTGACTTTAAGATACTGACATCAAAATATTGTGTGTTTAAGGTCTGGAAGCTGAGGGCTTAGGCCAGTTTGGAGAGAACAAGCTGAAAACAGTCTTGCTTGTGTCCCGTTCCCTAAACCTTACCTCAGTGCAGGGCAAGGATAGTCAATGAAGAAATTTTGCCATGGTGCCAGGGTGCCTATGTGGTGCATATGTTATAAATAGATGCTAACCTATTTAAAATGTGATGAATTATGAATTTATAGTGACCAAGAGTTTTTTAAATAGAGTAGTAATTGAGAAAGAATTTAATTTTGTTGCCTATTTTGTACATTTTCCTAGATGTTTCAAAAAGCCCCAAAGAAACATAAGTATAAAAGGACATAAGTACAGTCACTTCTTGTTATTTGTGGATTCCATATTGCTAATTCACCTACTCAGCAAAATTTATTAGTTACCACCAAATCACTACTCACTGCTTTTTCATAGTCATTTGTAGACACATGTAGATTGGTAACAATGTTTGCGTCTCCCTACATGCATGTATTCAGCTGGGGTCAAACATGAGGACTTTTTGCAGTCCATTTTGAGCCATGATTTTGCATTTTTGTGCTGTTTGATTTTATTATTTAAAATGGTCTGCGAGCATAGTGTGGAGGTGCTACCCCATGTTCCTAAGTGCAGGAAGGTTTGATGTGTCTTACAGAGAAAATACCCATGGTAGGTAAGCATTGTTCAGGCATGAGCTATCGTCTTGTTGCCGTGAATTCAATGTTAATGAATCAACAATATTTATTAGGTAAGTTGTCCTTAAACAGAAACACACATAAAACAAGGTTATGTGTTGATCATTGTGTGACCAGAAGGTCACAGGAGCCTAAGTTTGTGTTTCCCCTAGGGTCAATGGTTCAATATTCACTAATTCAGTATTAGTGGTGACTTAATAGAATAAAACTCCTGCAAATAGCAAGAATAAGACCTATTGTTTTATAATTCTCATGAATTCATTCACATGGGAAAGCCTCAATGAACTACTAAGTAGGAATCCTGGTCATCTGTGTATATAAAAAGCTTCTCAGGTGATACATGTGTTTGGTCAGAGTTGAAAAATAAAGCCCTAGAACATATTACTGAAATTTTTCACACTCCATAAACCCAGTGTGCCCTATAGATAGGTTAGACAGAAACTCTGCTACATGTTCACCTTGAGAAAATGCACTCCTGGATGTGCCTTTGAGCAGGTCCACCTGAGTGGCCTCCAAGCCTGTGTGCTTACTACACTGTAAAGAATTCATCTGTGGATCCTCCAAGTCCTGATACCGTACTTTCTCCTGCCTTTGCTCTGTTGGTCACTGGTGATAAGGCTAACACTGGAGAAGGAGGGAAGCTGTGGCTTCAGAGTGGCAGGAAGGAGAGGAAGTGCAGAACAGGGCAGGACTGGGGAAAGTAAAGGGTACTTGGGAAAGAGTGGGGAGGAAGGCCATGCAAGGCTGCGTCTCACCTGCCCTCTTCTCTGTGTCCAAAGCAGGGAGGGAAGAGAGTGAGCTCAGAGCCACATTTGCCTAAGTGCAGTCCTGGGGCACCATCATTTACTAGCTACTCGATCTTGGGGAAATTACTTAATCTCATACAACTGAAAAGTGGTGGAGCTCTGGGATCCAAAACAGGTCTGTCTGCCTTTAACACCCAAATTTTCCCAGCTAATACAGCATCTCCCAATCCAGACCCACACAATAGATCTTCGGTGATGAATACAGTAATTAATAATTTCCCAGATGATAGTTGAGCTTGTTTTTAAATTTCTGCAGTCAAATAAGTTGGGAGAATGTTACAAGGAGATTAGTTAGGGAAAAAAATGGTGTCATTTATTATCAGCTCGAAACATTCAGAAATGTCATTTGTAAGAAATAAGCTCATTATTAATAGAAGATTACTTTTCTTGTCTTTATGTGAGTATTTTCTTAAATTAAAAATAAACTTTTTTTCCTCATTACAAAAGCAATGCATGTTCATCTAATACAAATTGGAAAATAAAGATAAGCAAATAACACAAAATTAAACATACCCATAATCCCTCTACTCGAATTTAACTGCTGTAAATGCCCTAGTATATATCCTTCTAGACTTCCTGTGCTTTTCCAGAGGTTTTTAAAAACCACAGTATACTCTTTCTCACTATTTGAGGTCTGGTCAACAACATTCCATGTCAATACCTTTACTATATCATTTTTTATGTCTACTTATTAAGGTGAATAATTTTGTTTGATTTTAAGCCACATTTGTTTACTCAGATGTCAGAGGCCCACAGATAAGGAAACATCTGAAGAGCCCAGGTGTGGTTATGTGGAGAGGTTGAGTAATTCAAAACAAAGTACAAAACATAAAAACAATTACAACCCATTTGACAGTTGTACGTCTGTTTCCTACGGCCTCTACCCACAAGTCTACTGCTGACTTCAAAGAAAAGTCAGCACAGAGGAGGTCCGGAGGGTGAGGTGCAAAACGAGAATCAAACCCACGATAAGAGATTAAAGGAAGGTTGATCAAAGACCCAGCATAAAAGTGTTAGCCCATGACTTGCCTTGGCCCGTGGCCCCCAAATATTCATCAGAGCAGAGAGCTTTCTTTGAAGTGATTGGAAGCACCCATGCTCAGAATAGCTCTCTGGTCAAAGGGAAATTTAAAAAGTGGCCCCAGAAGGGTTAGCAAAGTTCCTCTGCACATCCCTCACAAATTGTCTCTTTGGTTTGTTGTGCAGATGTAAGTAGTTTACTATACTGGATACCAGGTGAGAAAATTTGAACTGGAGGAGGGGAAGGCTGATCTTTCTTCCTCTTGGGAGATGTGGGAAGTACAGTTGCATTCACAGGAGAATGTGCCCTCATCATCAGAGAACTGCAGCCACTGCCCATCCTTTTATTCAGTGTGCTTATGAGGGCATGTGGTATTTCCAAATAGGCAATAAGACTTGTTCATGGCTCTCCATGTTCATTCTACTTGTTCATTGTTCACCACTCTCCTGAGTAGAGTTTATTTTTCTGTGGTGTTATGACAGAATTCATACATTTCCCCAGAGAAAGGGAGAAAATAGAAGTGTTCCCCAAGTGGCAGTAGCCTTTACAGCATTCAGTTTAAATTTTTTAAGGTATTTTAAAAGAGAAGAGTTGCATACAATTTCTTAAAGTGTGTTCTTAGAACATCTGTAGTTAGCACTTCTTTTGGGCTCCAATTTTCTGGTTTTTCACTTTACATGATAATCGTAGTATTTAGGGTCTTTATCTTCACCCATCATCTTATATTTATGTCCTTCGAAATTCAAGGGAATTACTTTTTCTCACTACCACTTTTGGATGGGTTTCCTAATCTTTGCCTGAGGTTTTAAAGTTAGAGCATTCACTGCCAGTCTTGACGAAGCAGAGTATTAAGCTCCATGCGAGACTGGGAAATGCATTCCCCACTTTCTCAGAGCACAGTCCAGGTGACGAGGTGATGAATTTGTGTGAAAAAAAAATGAACATGAGGCAAGCTGATACAGGCTTTGTAAGGACATTCTTTCATGAAGGAGGAAGATTTGAACTAGGCTTTGAAAATGCCTAAAATTTCAAAGTGTGAAATAATACAAAAGAATATCTATTAGTAAGGGTTGCTGCTGGATAACATGGTTAAAGTTACAGAGCAAAAAGGTTTTTTTAAAGATGTAAGATGTCTCACAGCAGAAACTGAATACACGCATTTAACTGGGCATGTGGCTCACGTGAGAAAGTAGCAAGAGAGAAACTCTGTTAGCTATATTAGTGTTCGAATACACTGTGGAATTGGGATTTCATTATGAATGCAAAAGGACTGTTTTGAAAACATTGGAGTGAAAAATGACATACTGAAATGTTTTGAGAATGCTAATCTGCCTATGGAGTGCAGGATGCACCAGGATGGGGAGAGGCCTAGAGCCACAGCTCAGGGTAAAAGGCACAAATACAGCCTAAGAGAAAGAGGGCCTGAGGTGGAGTAGAAACAGTGGGATTGGAAAGGCTGGAATAGACTCTCAAGGTGGTGAACTGAGAACTGATCTGACCTTTGGGAATTGGAGAGAAAGATGTGCAGGAGGAGTGGGTAGGAGGACTCATAGATGATTCAGGCACAGGTAAACATAGTTGCACCCCTGTTACCCAGGTGCTAGGTGATGGGAATACAAAGAGATGAATGACATCAACAAATGGTTAGGTAGACAGAGTAAGTATCCACAATACTTAAAGTGGCCTCATCTAAGCATTAAAAATTGAGTGAGGGCCGGGCGCGGTGGCTCACGCCTGTAATCCTAGCACTCTGGGAGGCCGAGGCAGGCGGATTGCTCGAGGTTGGGAGTTCGAAACCAGCCTGAGCGAGACCCCGTCTCTACTAAAAATAGAAAGAAATTAATTGACCAACTAAAAAATATATATATACAAAAAATTAGCCGAGCATGGTGTCGCATGCCTGTAGTCCCAGCTACTTGGGAGGCTGAGGCAGGAGGATCGCTTGAGCCCAGGAGTTTGAGGTTGCTGTGAGCTAGGCTGACGCCACGGCACTCACTCTAGCCAGGGCAACAAAAGTGAGACTCTGTCTCAAAAAAAAAAAAAAAAAATTGAGTGAGGCAGTGAGCTCTCGAGAGTTCAGAGAAAGAAATATTCCTTGAAGTCTGGAGTCGTGGAAGCATCAGGAAGGAGATGGTACGGGAGGTGAACCTTGAATGATGGGTAGAATTGGGAAAAAGTCAGGGGTAGGAGTGTGGGAGTTAAAGCTATGGGGTGAGGAGGGCAGAAGCAAAGGCACAGGACTAGGAAAACACAAGGAGTGTTTGCAGCACGTTGAGCAGGCCCGTCTGGTTGAAAGAGAGTTTGCATAAAAACACCGAGAGGGGAAAAGGTGAGGGTAGAGACATGAGGAGTTCCGGTAAAGGTTTACAGGCCAAGTTAAAGAGTTTGTAGTTCAACCTGGGAAATGTCCAGCCAGAGACATTTTTGAGCAAGGTCATGATCACTACAAAAGGGTTTTGGGAAGTTTAATCTGTGAAAGATGCACAAAATATATCAAGGTGGCTTCTAGTCAAAAGGGAATGAAACTGTAAACTAGGTTGACAGTATTCATAAGATGAGGGGTATAGAAAAGAGGCAAAGGAATTGCCAATAAACCCCAGGGAAATGGAGAAATACAGAGTTTTTCCCAAGGTTTCAAACCTGGGAGGCTGTATAACAATTGCGCTATATACCGAAGCATAAAAATTGAGAGAAATGGTCTGGAGGCAGCTCCAAGAGTGTAGTATTAAAGAAATGGATTCAAGTGTATGTGCCCCAAAAGTGGCTAAAAGTGGGACATGCGGCGCAGCTGGTAAGCAGTTTACCATACCAAGTTGAAAAAATCCACACAGCACAGCAAGTGTTTGAAGTTTTTAATACGTTAATTAATTCATACAGTGAAGTATTTTCAAACGCTCGTTTGAAAGCTTATATTCTCTTGATACAGATGAATTCTCAATTGCTCTTTTGTTTTCATTGCAAAACAGTTCAATTTGTTTGAGACAGAAAGTGGGGAGGGTAGTAGCAGTGTTTTCTCTCTTCCAGGTGCAGACATTATGGGCATTGGGCCATATTCTCCTGTTTGGTGGTAATAAATCATATTTCAGACATTGTTCTATCAATTGAAGCACCTAGAAGAGTCAGTGTCTTGCACATTGTAAATATTCAGTATTGGTTGATTTGCATTTTCATCATAGTCCTCAAAGATAAAAGACTGGACCTGAGAAAAAACTAACAAGCTTACAGCCAATTTTATAATGACAGACTCTGTATAAGCAAATGCAAAGTGGATGTCAAATTTGAATTGCAAAAATTTTATAAGCAAGGTCCAAGAAGTAATAACTAGGCTTCAGATCCTTACTAAAATGATAAAAACCCATTAACGATCATCCATCCCTTGGAGTCTCAGAGACATCCAAAAGTCACAGCACTTTGAAGAGCAGAGTTGGCAACTAAAGTTATAAAGAATGACATGTTAACCCCAGGCTCAGGATGGCCAAGGCACAGTAGACCAATATTCTTTTCTCTTCTGAGATAAGAACTAGCAAGAAACTCAGATATTGGAGGGCCAGGAAGGGGGAAAGGTATGAGATGTAGGGTAGGAGGACCCAGACAGTGCCAAAAAGAACCAACTATAGTAAAATAAAAGAGGTTCATGTAGAGACAATGTTCATCATTCCACCTGATTTGACAGTATATAAGAAAGAAAAAGAAATATCCATCCAGTTGATGTGATGGAAAGAGGAAGCAACATGTCTCTTTTTCTCCTTCCAAACTACTTAAGAAATACACCCTTCATTTTATCTAGTCCTTTCCCTGCTCTTTCAGCTGCTCGACTGATCCAGAACATGGATGCCACCGCTGAGCCTTGTACAGACTTTTTCAAATATGCCTGCGGAGGCTGGTTGAAACGCAACATCATTCCTGAGACCAGCTCCCGTTACAGTAACTTTGACATTTTAAGAGATGAACTAGAAGTCGTTTTGAAAGGTTAGTAGAGATTGTATCTAATCAAGGATTTCTCTCTTAATATATCCATAGTTTAAAGGCACAACTGTTAGCCATTATAAGGAATATTGCAAAAGATTAAAATTGGTAATTCCTCCAGGTTTGTGGACCACCACTTAATCACCCCAAGCAAGGGTGGTAGATGCTGAAATGGATATGTGGGCATCGCTTAGCATTCCTGCTTTCAATTGTAGGGATGCAAATGAAAACTCTATCATTCTTAGAGATGTCAGTTGTATGCAATTTACAGGAGAAAAAAAATTGGCTTGCCACTAAAAATTATTTCTGCTGCCTCTGCACCCTAGCCCTTTGTTAAAGTAGCCATGTTACTGAAATTTCCTTTTCCAGCATAGGTATATTATTCTAAGACCCACCCTGGGAAGTTGAAAAAGTCTAAATGATGAGTCCCTACTGTTCTCCAATCCTATCCTCTGTTCTGTGCTCCTCTAGAAGTTACTTTGTAGAGAAGCAATTTTTGCCATTTTTTAACGTCCAAACAAGTAGAACAATTCATTTAATTCATTTGGAGCATGAACAGTACAATCATGCAAAGATAATTATTTTCCAGCCATCAAAGGACTATCCATATTACATTCTAAATTCCTCCGTATTATTTTTTGTTTCCTTTTTAATCTCAGGTTCAAGAAAAGTAACTATTTTCTGTGGCAGAGCAGTACATATTGCTGTTCACAAAATAAGATAATCTAGTCAAAAAGACTTTCATCAAAGTTGGCTAATGAAACTAACTCCTAGTTCTGTGCTAGGAATGTTGATCTGGTAGGGGTTTGTTTTTTCCTATAAGATTTTGGAATGGAAAAACAGTGAACATACTTCCAGAAAAGAGAAGTTTTTTACTGAACCTCATTTGCAAATGTTAATTACAGCATCAAATGAGCAATTATGTTGATGTGTTTTATTAAATGTCCTATTTCAGATGTCCTTCAAGAACCCAAAACTGAAGATATAGTAGCAGTGCAGAAAGCAAAAACATTGTACAGGTCTTGTGTAAATGAATGTAAGTGCACTTCATTTGATTTCACTAGGAATGTTTATATATTGGTGCCAAAATATGCATAGACTTCATATTGAATTTATTTTCATTGTTTTCAAAAGCTGCTATTGATAGTAGAGGCGGAACACCTCTACTCAAACTGTTACCAGATATATATGGGTGGCCAGTAGCGACAGAAAACTGGGAACAAAGATATGGTGAGGCAATTTTTTCTTTTTTAAAAAATTAATTTCCACATAAAATCTGTTACTTTATAGTATGGTTAATGAACTAAACTTTTTAAAGATATATTGCACCTTTCATTGCTTTAGGTCTTTCTTGGACAGCAGAGAAATCCATTGCACATCTAAATTCTAAATATGGGAAAAAAGTCCTTATTAATTTTTTTGTTGGTACTGATGATAAGAACTCTACGAACCATATAATTCACGTAAGTTTGTGTGGCAAATGGCCAAAGTTCTCTTTAAATTGTAATAAAACTTCCACATACATTGTTGTTATTGATATTTAAAAATAATGTATATTTTCATTTGAATTGCATAAATAAGGTAGTAATAAATGCATGCTCTGTCCCTGATACCTGGAGTCACAATTTTGAAAGTATTTTCTTAATGTTGTGTTTTAGACATTCACCTCTCAGTTCGCTTACCTCTGTTTTAGATATTCTTTGCTTCATAAAATAAATAATAGCAGAGGCAATTCAGAAAAAGTGCCTAATTTCTTTGTATATTTAATGAAAGGAACCTCCTTTGATTTATATAAGTAATGCAGGTCTGGAAACCAAAAATTCCCAATTGTTTATAAAAAGGACATAAAAAAGGGATTTGGAAATAATTTTGGTCCTCATTAAAGAATATTTGTACTTTTTTCTCAATCAAGATAAATAAAATGCCATTCTTTTTACATAACTTTATTAGATTTTTTAAAAATGTAAACCATTTATTTAAGTGTCACCCAAGACTAGATTAATGAGCATGTTTGGAATGGGCTAAAAATTTTATAGAGTTTTAATTTAGTCTCCTATAAAAGAAATCATAACAAAAGTTGCAGGTGACAGAATCATATTCATGTCACTATTAAATAAATCTTTATGGTCATTTTTATTAAAATCACAAAAGGGATTGAACACAACTCTCTCCAAACTATCGCTTTTCACTGATGACAAGATCCTGTATCTAGAAAACCCCAAAGACTCCACTAAGAGACTCTTGGAATTAATAAATAAATTCAGCAAAGTCTTAGGTTACAAAATCAGTGTACACAAATCAGTAGCATTTCTATATATCAATAACAGTCAAGCTGAGAGTCAAATGAAAGTCTCAATACCATTCACAATAGCCACAAAGAAAATAAAATACCTAGGAATATATTTACCCAAAAAGGTGAAAGATCTCTACAAGGAGAATTATGAAATACTGAGGAAAGAAATCACAGAGGACACAAACAAATGGAAAAACGTCTTGCTCATGGATCGGGAGAATCAACATTGTTAAAATGTCCATAGTATCCAAAGTGATTTACAGATTCAGTACAATCCCCATCAAAATACCAATGTCATATTTTTCAGGTCTAGAAAAATTAATTCTCTCCTACAGTGAACTCCTGTTCTCCCTTCCAAAATTCTCCCCTGGGGCCAAATGCTAGCATAATCACTTTGAAAATCAGGATCCTTGGGGAAGGATTAGGGCCCTTCATTTGAAGATACCTTCTGTCTCTTTCTATACCAGTGCTTTTGGTTATGTTTCTTTTGTATTGGCATAGGCTCTTCACTGCTGGTAGGATTCTCACTTTAACTCATAATTACCTATAAATACTTGGTTTTTCCCCACGTTTATGCTACCAGGCAGTGAATAAGAACCTATCTCACAAAGCTATGAGTATGTCCAGGTAGCTCTCACTTGGGTATCGAAGGGTTCCAGACACACTAGAGCAGAACTGAGTTTCCTCTTCCACACATCAAGCTGCTGTCTGGCTGTGCTGAAGTTCTGAGCAGAGCAGCTTTGGGGAGAACCAAGGAGGAGTCTTTACCATACCCCTGTGGTAAAGGATATTAAAAATGTTCTGGCAAGACTTACACTAGCTAAAAAGTTCTAGAGTTACCACAGATGTTTTCTACTCCCCCCATCCATCCTTCCAAATAAACTTAAAGGATATGACTCACTCCCACCAATAAAGTGGATCCCAACTAAGGGTAGGAGTTCTTTGGGGACAAGAATGCCCCCACAGTGGCATAAGAGAATCATAGGAAGCTGGGAAGCCTTGCAAATGCGTAATTTGGAAACTCCCAAGCCCTAGAGTCTATCATGTTTTTGTTTACCTGCACCTTCTGCTCTACATTAAAAATCCTTCCTAGTGTATTTTTTGTTTTTTTTTTTCAGTTTTCCTCAAATATCTGCAGCACAATACTTCAGATTATCTACTGCTGATCAGTTTAACACTTACAGTGTGGAAACCATTTCCTAATTACATATTTACTTGGTATCTGATTGTTACCCTAATAAACAGCAAGACTAGAATCTTGTGCATACACAGATAGGCATGTTTTTATTTTTTCTAACTGGTCTATATCAGTTGAATGATTTATTTTCTTTCATGTATGTTTTTTATAGTTTGACCAACCTCGACTTGGCCTCCCTTCCAGAGACTACTATGAATGCACTGGAATATATACAGAGGTAAAAAAGAAAAAAAAAAAAAAAGAAAGAAAGAAAAAAGAAAAAAAGAAAAGAAAAAAAAAGGAAAAAGGAAAGAAATAGCTAAAACCCAACCACAGAACCATCTTGTGTAAACCTTAAGACTATAGGCAAATTTAAACTTAACCCTCTTATGTTATTCATTCAGGACAGACACTTAAAATCACACATAATAGTGAGCTACCTTTAATAGAAAGAACATTCTCAATAGAATGAAGTATTTTAAAAAATAAGAAAACTTGAAATTTCTTATTTGTATCTTAATTCTTAATATTTAAATCATATGACTCATTTTGAAAAGTCAGTTTTAAATGCTTCTATCAACCTGTAAATTGGATCATTTTAAAAATAAACAGATTTATCATGGTCCAGGGGGTGCCAATTGGGACCAGGGAGTGGGCCAGTGACATATCATTCTGTGTAGCATCCTTCCAGAATGTTCTGATTTGACTGTCAGGTAACTATGCAGGTAGGGGCACTGGGCTCAGACAAACCTTTGCAGCTACCTTCTGACTCTAATGATGGTCAGTTAGTCAGTGGGCATCTCATTGGGCAGAGCTGCTGGACATTTGGATATTCTGGAATGCTTTCCTGTTGTCTCACAAATTTGCCTCCCTTGGGCTGATATTCATGTGCTCTTCTGACTGAAGTAAGGAATAACCAGATATAAAACTAGTAATGTTATATATGATTAGATGCTGGGGGAAGGTGCTTGTCCTACAAAGGTTTCCCCTGCAATTATTTTGCACTTCCAAAGTGAGTCAGGTTTCCCTTTGATTTGGGTCACAGTGTGCTGGTGTGACGGCAATTACACCCTGGTTATAATTATTAGCTAAATATATTTATGATTAACATTCCTTTTGCCTTATCATTAAGTTCAAATAACATGGAATAAATTCAGTGTGTCTGTCTTGGTCCGTTTTTGTTGCTATAAAGGAATACCAGAGGCTGGGAAATTGATAAAGAAAAGATGTTTCTGTGGCTCATGGCTCTGCAGGCTGTATAAGAAGCATGGTGCCAGCATCTGCTTCTGATGAATGCCTCAGGCTGCTTCTACTCATGGTGGACAGTGAAGGGGAGCCAGCAACACAGTGATCACATGACTAAAGGGGAAGGAAGTAGGGGGGAGGTGCCAGGTTATTTTTTTAATAACCAGCTCTCAAGAGAACTAACAGAGAACTCACTCATTACCACGGGGAGGGCATTAAGCCATTTATGAGGAACCACCCCCATGGCCCAAGCACCTCCCATTAGGCCCCACCTTCAACACTGGTGATCCAGTTTCAACTTGAGGTTTGGACAGTTAGATATCCAAACTGTAGCAGTATCTTTCTGAGTGGATACACAGCACTGAAATAAAGAAAAAGATATATTATCAAAGACTATACTTAATAGCACAGATAATCAAATGCATGTGGTATATTTGAGTTCAGTACAATCTAGTTACTGTGTAGGGTATTGGTATAGGTTACTGTATAGCTATTGGCTTTAAGAGCTGTCCAGCTGCTTCCTGTTGCAGATTTGAAAGTGATTGAGGAATTTTGGCTCATTATATTACATTTTTATCATCACCAACTGGGTTGCTTTTTGTATTTAGGATTGCATTCTTATATCAAATATTTCCAATCCTAAGATACATATTTTTGCACATTTCTGGTAGTTAATGTATACATTTAAAGTGGTAAAGTTTTCTTTGTTTTTTAAAAAAATCATTATTAAGCTGATGATATGTTTATGCGTTTTACATTTAGTGCAATCCCCAGATCTAGGACAGGTCACAAACTGGCAGTCTTTGACTTGAATCTGATATGGAAGCATTTTTGTGTAACCTGCAGTGTTTTTTTTTAACTTCAAATTAGTTGCCCATAATTTATAAAAGTGAAAGATTTCCATTGAGAATCCAGATTTCTTAATAAATTAGTAGGATTTGAAAACCTAGGCTTCTATTCTTACATAGTAGCAATTGTCCAGAGTTGTGTTGTGGTTGCTAGTTTTCTATAGCACACTTGCTCTCCAAGTTTGAACCAATCCTCATCTGGATGATTCATTGATTTATATTAACTTCCTAGCAGGCACTTGATATTAGTCGAGTCTTGGCTAAGCTGCAGCACTAAAGACACCAAAAAATATAGTTGCTTGAATAAGAAAACGGTTTATTTCCATCTGCCATTCCAGTCCAGAAGTAGGTAGGCAGTTCCAGCAGGTAGGAAGCTTTGCTCATGGGAATGTCTGGCAACCCAGCTTTCTGTCATTTTGTTGCTCTAACATCAGCCTCCTCTGTTGTTTATGTTAGTCTGTTTAATCAAAGTTGGTTCACCAGTGCCCTGTTCACATGTCAGGCCACAGGAAAAAGAAAAGAAGGGAAGTAGTTTCTTTTTATGTAGGGATACAGAAGTTGCATACATTCCACTGTCTAGAACATTGTCATGTGGCCACAACTGAATAAAGGAGGCTGGGAGATGTAGTCTCGAGCAGAGTGGCTATGAATGTGCCTATCAAAGCCCCATTAGCAGAGAGGAAGTTTCTATCACTAAAAAAGAAGAGGAGCATGTATACCTATGACATTGAGCAGTCTCTACCACAGTTTACATCACTCGTCTAGAAAATACTGTATTTGCGGTCAAATAACACAGTGGCAATCAAATCTAGAAACAGAAATATGTTTATAGAGTTTTTAGGGGTGAGAAGTCTGAGGCTTAGAACTTTGCCCTGGGATACTCAGCACAACAGTAGTAGACCCAGCAGTAGAACTTTTGTCCCTGTCTCTTGCTCCTTCCATTATATCATTCCAGCTTCTTACGAGTAGAGTTCTTTAAGTGAGTAAATAATAGAGAAAACACATTGGCACTTACAGCCTAGAAATTATTCTCAGCTCAATTCAGAGGCCACCTATGATCTGGATCAGACTAGCAAACACACAGCAGGGTTGCTACCTTGTCCCCCTCCCAGAACTATGGCCATTTGGTCACAGCACTCCTGCTAACCTCAGGAGAGAACTTGAGTATCCTCAAGTCAGTGCTGCAAGCTCTAAGCAACCTCCTTCCGGAGGAAGGGAGTTGGCATGTAAGATAAAATCTAGTTGTCACCCCAGAAATAGGTAATTATCTGAATATTCCTCTCTTTTTAAATCCATTAGTGGGGGCAGTGTGTGTAGTTACAGAAAAAAATTCCAGTTTTCTCCTCGTTTCCCCAATGATCCTTGCTGCTCTCTCCCACTACCACCTGCAATCCTTCTCTTACTGTCCTTTGCATCCCCAGCCAGCTATTAAATAAAAGTTAATTCCAGTTTTTCCACTACCTTGCCATCTCTAAAAGAAGTCAACCCCCTTATGTATGTTTTTCTTAGTGTTTTATTGTTTCATGAAAAAAATAACAAAATAACATCCAGTAGAGAAGTCATAAACCTGGGAGAAATCTTAATATCATTGTATCAGTGTATCATGAGCCTTCACTGATTTTTCTCACTTTATAGGTTTTTATATATGTTGTTCCCTTTGCCTGAAATTTGCCCCTTACTATACACACCCTCTTTCTTTTTTCTCCTTACCCTTTAAATCTAAGCTTATATATCATTTTCTCATGAAAGCTTTTTCTGGAATTTTAGACTAACCAAAGATACTAACTAACATTATAGTTTTTCTAGCACCCAAGTTTGTATATACTTTTCAATTTAATGTCATTTTTTCCAAAAAAAAAACCTGTAAACCAAATGGAAGCAATGCTGTGTCTCATTGTCCTTTGCTCTTTTCCTGGTGCCTAGCTCAGTTTCTGGCCCTTAGTAATAACCAAATAAATATTGCTAAATCAGTGGATGAATAGTTGAAAGGGAAGGTGGTGAGGAAGAGAGAAAAAAAGGAAGATGGGAGAACCCAATCTCTTGGAGGTCCTTCCTGTTTCCTCACCTTGATTCTCAGGAAGGTATGAGCTATAGGGCATCAACAGCTAATAGCATACATTGCCTGAGCACTTTACAAGCATCTTACAAACCATGTATTCCTCTTCCTCTTTTTAATCCCCAATTATTTATTTTCCACATTTGATTTATCTGAAGGTATATTCATACATTCAGTGCATCCCATACTTTTGTATTCCACAGTTATAGAAAATACTCAAGAGAAGTTCTGAGGATTGGCATAGGGTCATCAACATTTTTGCCCAGAAAGATGTTCTGTCTTTGACCAGAGATGCCTGGATTCTCTGCCTGTTGTTTAGCCAATGATTTTTAGACTTTAGTGTGGAGTCTCAATTCTGCAGGTATTTACCAAGGATTAGGGATCAGGGAGGGTCATACCCCCTCCTTCAGTCAAAAGAACTCTCATCATAGATCTCCTCGATCAAATTATTAACTAAGCCCATATCCCCTAGTGCTCTTTGGTCCATCCTTCAGGGGTAGTGAACTCATCCAAGGGAATCATCTTCTGCAATCCTACAACCACCCTACTTATGAACTGTAAAAATAGTCCCAACAATTATTAAGAGAGGCCATTCACTTTGCAGAAGCCCTTTTTTGCTTTTCATACTCTTGCAGTGGAATTTTCATGTTGTAGTATTTGTATGGCATTTAAAATAGTAAAATGCCTGTGTCATTAAGCCACTAAATAATGAAAATAGATAATGCATTTTTAAAGAACTATATCTCACTCCCTTGGTTAAAGACAAACCCATTTTTTTTCTCTTGTTAAAAGGCCTTTCTGCCTTTAAAATTTATTATGTGCTTTTATTCTCACAGTTTTAAGTGTTACATTTTGAGAAATGCATACTGTATTTCTCTCGTTATCATTCTAAACTTCCTTTTCAACTAATGTACTTTTCCTCAATTAAAGCGGGAATATGCCCTAAGGCAACTCATACCAAAAGATATATATTCTTTTATTTTTTTACATGACAGAACTATATATTTTCTTCAATAATTAACGTTACTCCTGCATGAACTTTAAGACCTAACTGGCTCTTTAAGAGATAAGTTAGTTCACCATCTCACTTTACAAATGAGGAGATGAAGACCCAAAGAAGTAAAATGACTTGCTTAGAGTCACAGAAGATTTATGTGTCAGTTAGAAACATTAATTATAAACAATAAAGACCTACTGTGATTAAGTTACATTTTTAAAAATATTTTTTGTTTGCTTATTTGGCTCACCTAACTGAAAATTTCTAGGAATGAATCAGGCATGATTGGTGCCAGGAGTTTTACCAAGTCATTTTATCTCTTCTTTCCCCACTCTCAAGGTTCTGCTTTCTTCTGTGCTGGCTTCCTTCTCCAGCAAGCTGTCTCCACTGTGGTATCCAACATGACCCCTGGCAACTTCACAACCCAGAAAAAAGAAATTCCATCTCTTCCAATGTCTTGAGAAGGGCTCTGATTGGCCCTGCTTGAGCCACCTGCTTTTCTCTTGACCAATCACTGTGTTCAGGGAACTAGGTTCTCTGATTAGCTAATTAGTAGTGCCTACCCATCTAGTTCCATGAAGAAGAAACAGAAGAAAGGGTTTTATTATGAGAAGAGGAAGAGAAACAGCTACCCACCCTACCATGATTCAGTGTCCTAGTTCCCTATATATCTTTGCTTCTCGATGGTACTATTTCCACAAAAAACCTGGAGAGCAAATCTCATTTAAAAGTATTAATTAAGCCAGCTCCTGTGCATGACACGAGCTGCCAAACAAAAATAGATAAACACTATCTTTTGGGGGGCGTTATACTCTAAAACTGATAATTCAGTGTTATGCAGGCCAAATACGAGTCTGAAGGCCATATAGAAATTGTGTTAATACTGAAAAAATACATATGTTTAAAAATTGGAATGTTATACTAGTTTGGATTTATCTGTATGACATCTGTTGTATAAACTTACTTTCTCGGGAGATTTAAATAGAACTTCCCAAATGTCATGGCAGAAGGCTACCACTTTTTCTGGCCCCAGTGACATACAAACTTCAGTTACAATGAGATTTATTGAAAATTGCTTGAGTGTCTTTGAATCCTAATTTTGGTTCTCAAAATAAGAAACAAACCATGCTGACATCTGGAAGGATGCATATGCCTTTGATATGATCTTGACTCTTTGACAGAAGGAAAGGAAAAAGAATATTGCTTGTTTCAGGAGTGCAATGTCAAAATATCCTTTCACTGCGATCTTTTAAATATATTACACCTTCCTCTTTTTTAAAGATATCATAAAGCATTTTGCATAGTGTCATCATATGGAGACCACCATATTCCTATAATGAAAACAGTAGGCTGAGTATTTTAACCTCAGGCTACAGACGGGCTGTAGAGTCCTTGCTAAGGGAGCTATACTGAGTGGGTAATAAAGCCAAGAACAAATCTTGCCCTTTGACTTTTAGTGATTCTATTTAATGTTCTGTTTTCCAAAGGAAAAACTGCTCAGCCAATATATGCTAGGGTGATACATGGTAGGGCTAATCTCACTGTATAACACAGCTTTGACTTGATAAGACAGATCCTGCAAGGGAAAGATCCTGCTGACCTCATTTTGTCCTTTCTGGGTATCAGGTGACTAATAGTCAGAAGGTTTCACCCAGTGTGGGTATCTGTATTTAACAAAACATAAAGGAGCTTTTAAACTTGGGGCTTAGAGAATATGACAAGAGAGTTATTTGAGATCAGCTGAACCTAGTTTGTAAAAAAGCTATATCTAGCTTCCCAAACATATACAGTAAACCTTAGAAGTTATACAACAAGTTGTTGTACACATCTCTAGGTTCTCTTTAATAACCTGAGGAAAGCCTCAACCAGTCCCCGTGTTGCTCCAAGGTGGATCTTGTTTGGATCCTGTGTTCCTTCTGCCCTGCTTGGGAGGGGGCTGTTTCTTACTTGCAGAGCCCAGGAATGGCTGTGACCATATGTTTGCAGTGACTTGGAGGGGAGTGAGTCTCCCTGTGCTGGCAGCTGCACACTCCCTGACATGCTGCTGAAACTGGGAAAAGTTTCCAAGCCTTTTCAGTAGGAAACATACTTTCCTACTTAGTGTCTCTGTGCCTTTCCCAGCAAACTTCGTGTGCAACACTGTTAAATATCCCCCAGCATCAGTGGCCAAGAATAGCACAGTTCTGTGACTTCTCAGTCACTTCATATTCCACATGATGGGAGTTTTCTTCCTAAGAAGGGGAAGAGAGAAAATTGGTAAGAGCTGGGTGTCTCAAACATAATCTTTTGGGTAGTTGGTCCACTAAGGTACCCAGATATCAACCAATCTGACTGGAGAGCTTTCTGTTCTTCTCTGGGTCTGTCATTCATTAGGAATGATATTAAAGTTTAAAGGATAGTAGTCAAATGGCATTGCCTTTGGCAAATCTGACAAACACATCTGCTTTTTTCCAGGCAGGAGAAACCCCACTTCCAAGGGGCCAATTTATAAATATCATTGCCTGGTCCTACAAAATGAAGATAGTTCTAATTAGAGTAACAATCCATGGTGTTGGGCATTAGTAAATACTATCTCATTCTGCTGTCCTTACCTGTTAGGGACCTGGCTGCAGGGCTCTACCACATCCCCCCAACACACAAAGCTTCCTGGCCCCTGGAAAAACTATCTTCCATGAAACTTAGGAAAGGGGGATGCAGGGGACACACAGCTAGAGGCGAGCAAACAAAGTTTCATCTGTATTTATAGCTGCTCCCCATCACTCACATCACTGCGTGAGATCCACCTCCCTTCCCCTCACCTGTCCGTGAACAAACTGTCTTCTATGAAATGATCCCTAGTGCCAAAAAGGTTGGGGACCGCTGATTCATGTGTGATTTTAAAACCCACAAAACTTCTATTACATGGATTTTACTCAACCATTTAAAACTGAGTATCACCCATGAAACTATTGTAAGTGCTGGGATTTATACATTTTTTTTTAAAAAGGGCTACAGAGATGTTTTGGTGGGTTCTTCCTCAAAGGATCATTCTGATATGCTATCTCAAGGGTACATTGAAGCTACTTAATGACTATCAAAAATGATACCTGACTCTGGCCTCTGTCCTAAAAATATTTGCTCTCAGTCACACACACAAAATCAAATTTTCATGTGAAAAATATCCTGGCCAATCTATAATTTAAATATTAAAATATATATTTGGTTACTTTCTCCCAAAATCATGATAATTATAATCATTGGACATTTTACACACCTAGAAGTATGTTAAGAAAGAAAATTGAAACCTTAAGGTATAATCATATCTTGTAAAAGAGATTTAACAGCAGCAATTAGCTTAGGTTCTGCCAACTATTAGATAAATTTGGAAGCCAGGAAAAATAATCAAGACACTAAGATTCATGTTTTAATCGGTCACATTGGAGTAGTTACCATAATAGACCTCATTAAAAGAAGTATTGTATTCCATGTAGCTATATTAAATATTCAAGCATCCCAGAAGCTAGTAATACCATATGTTTCCTGTTTCCTGAGAAACTTCTTCAGTTCAGCAGGCTAGAAGCATCCTTCGAAGTTCTTGTGTTTGCCTTGTGTTAAAGTTTCATAGTCTTTAAATGCATCTGTAATGATAAAGATACTGGAGTAGATCCAGTTTGCAGAGTCAATAAAATGCACAAGAGGATTCCTGTTATTGTTTTCTCACCTCATTAACAAAGAAAATCCCATATATAAGGCCGGGCGCTGTGGCTCACGCCTGTAATCCTAGCTCTTGGGAGGCCGAGGCGGGCGGATTGCTCGAGGTCAGGAGTTCAAAACCAGCCTGAGCAAGAGCGAGACCCCGTCTCTACTATAAATAGAATGAAATTAATTGGCCAACTGATATATATAGAAAAAATTAGCCGGGCATGGTGGCGCATGCCTGTAGTCCCAGCTACTCGGGAGGCTGAGGCAGGAGGATCACTCAAGCCCAGGAGTTTGAGGTTGCTGTGAGCTAGGCTGACGCCATGGCACTCACTCTAGCCTGGACAACAAAGCGAGACTCTGTCTCAAAAAAAAAAAAAAAAAAAAAAAACCTCCCATATATAAAGAAAAATCTCAGTAGATTGATATTAAAAAACTCAAATTACCATCTTCTTCATAGTCAGTAGTGTTAATAATTCCCTGCTGGAAGGCAGATGGATTTATATTCTTTGAAATACAGTTAATTCAAAATACTGCATACTTTTTGGAATAGTTGGTCCCATGAAGTATGAACTCGGACATATTTGTTTGCTTCAAAGTGAAACAAAAATGATGATTACCTTTTAAGAGGAAAAGAATGAATTTCACAATAATGTATGTAAAATCGTCTTTTCATTCCTGTTATCTTAGTGATTAGGTTTTTAATGCAGATTTACAGCCCCAAACTTATTTGTTCTCTTGAGACCAAATAGAGAAGCTAGCTAGATAGGCCAGCACTGCAGAGGAGCCACGAAAAGAGAGCGCCCCTCTCTCCAGGGAAATGTTTACTTAGCATTTAGTAAAGGGCATGGAATGTCAGTATATAAACCTCTGGACTTTCTAATTGATAATAACTTGGTACATTTTGCTTAGGTTCATGTTCAATAGAATGTTTTCATTTCTCTATTATTAATAGTTTTAGCTTTGATTGAGGAGTCAGTATAAATTCAAATGTTCCTTTGCACTCACAGTGAATATAAGGCTGTCCCTTTCACTTATAATTGATTAGTAGGAATATGAAACGTTTGTGAAACTGTGAAAATGTTAAGAAATTTATAGCTTTTCTTTGTATTTACCCCCTAAACAAGCTTAGAAGCATAGAAGACCCCCTATTCCCTCATCCAAGTTGCCTGCTTTAGCAGCAGTAAAGCTGGTGTCGGAAACTTGAATCTGGGGTAAATTCTAAATGATGTGGCATCATAATTTATTTTAATTGCTGGAAGATAATAATGGCTAATAAATAGCAAGATCTTGAGATCTAACTTTTGTTGGAATTAGTGGGATTCAATTTCCTGGTGTTTTCTCTAAACTTAAATAAGGCATTTCTATACTTTGTGAAAGATCATTAATTTAACTAGCTTTAGCTTACTTTTTCAAATTAAAATATATGTGAAGATAAAATATAATGAATTTGAGTTTTTAGAAGAAAGCTGATATCTAAATCTATGGTATCTTATAGTGAAATTTCACAGTAGCAGGAGCTGGTTATAGAATTAACTAAAACCCACCAGTGTGTGTTGGAGGAGCTCCTAAGAACACAGCAGCCTCATAAAATAAAATACTGCTTGGCCTGAGGAGACAGCTATAAAGCTGTCCTGATTATAGTGTATGAGTTTGTGGCCATCTCTTTATCAATAGTAGAAAAAACAATTATGATATATGTGAGCACAGAAAATCTAGAAAAAGATGTGGTAAGGAAATTTATTATTATTTAAGAAAAATAGTATGTGTTATTACTTACCAAGTGTAATTTTTGCATTCTTATTAAAGCAAAATAACTTGATTAAAAATTGAGAATTGCAAAATCTCCATAACCAAATGGTTGCATATTACTTAGTACTTTTAAAGTGATACTTTATTGCTCTGCTTTAAGCACTAATTCAAAGAAATATTCACGATCTAAGAGTCTGTGTGGGTCATTTCTTTAAGGATTTAGGAAAGGATTTCTACTTCACTATGCTTTATCTGTTACCAAAAATTAATGCTGAATTGAAAATAAATTTTAAGTTAAAGTATCATGATGAATGTTTAGAAAGTTCTCCAACAATTTACTACTATTTATTTCTTGCAGGCTTGTACAGCATATGTGGATTTTATGGTTGCTGTGGCCAAATTGATTCGTCAGGAGCAAAGCTTGCCAATCAATGAAAGCCAGATAACATTGGAAATGAATAAAGTTATGGAATTGGAAAAAGAAATTGCCAATGTAAAACACATTTTTTTCAATACACTGAATAATGTCAACCACTTTTTTTTCTTTCCTCTCTCATGTTTTAAGGGTAAAAGGTGAAACTCTTTAACCAACTGATAAAAATGCATAGCTCAGTAATAGTTCATTGACTTTAAGAGGATCTTTGAAACTATAGAATTTTGTATCAAATTGAAATCCAAGAGACACCCTAAATTTGACAAATTTTGAACTGGAAACACTGACTTGCCTATTTTAAGTGGATTACATCAGAATTTTGCCATCTACAGTCAAACTGTTATTAGATGTCCTTGGGACTCAGGACACACGCAAAGCTGTTTTAGTTTTGTTATATGCAATTTTACTTTATTCTAAAGTTTAAGGTGATCACAGAGATTGTCTCTATCCCTTTGTTAAGAAGTATTAAACCCCTGAACATGGTCACATGTGACGACTGAGTTCAGACTGTCAGGCGGCTGAGCTAAAGGAATGTAAGACAAGAAGAAATTAGCAGCAAAGTCCAACAGGTGCACTCCTGAATTTCCTATGGTTCTAAATAAACCCTTGGAGTCTGAGTTGGCACTTTCTTCTCTGACACTCCTTTGACAGCTCTGCAGTCTCAAATGAGTGAACTCTGAGTTCTGAGTGGCATCTAGGTTATTGATTGAACCCATGGTCAGATTTGCCCTCTGTGTCATTGCAAACAACAATCTGCACCCCTAGCTCCCTGTATTCTTGCCCCTGTCATCTGGCTTCATAAGAATATTGAAGAGTAAAGGTTTTAGAGGGCAATTTTAGCTTTCCTGGGGCTACATGAAACCAGAAATCTTCAATCAGAACTAGAATGTGCTTGGAGCTGCTGCTGGATGAATGGCAGTAATGGGTTACATGTGGTTCTATGTTGGAAACAGAGTTGTTAGGGAAGAACAATACTGTCCTGGGTTTTTACCACTTATACCTTTCTAAACCATGTTTTCTTTTCTTTTCTTCTGTTTTCTTTTTCTTTTTCTTTTTTGAGACAGAGTCTCCCTCTGTTGCTCAGGCTAGAGTGTCGTGGCATCAGCCTACCTCACAGCAGCTTCAAACTCCTGGGCTCAAGAGATCCTCCTGCCTCAGCCTCCTGAGTAGCTGGGACTGCAGGCACACACCACGACACCCAGCTAATTTTCTATTTTCAGTAGAGATGGGCTCTCCCTCTTGTTCAGGCTGGTCTTGAACTCCTGAGCTCAAGCAATCCTCCTGCCTCAGCCTCCCAGAATGCTGGGATTACAGGGGTCAGCCACTGTGGCCAGCCCCGTGTTTTTCTCTGACCAGCCTCAGCTCAGTAGCAGTTCAGTCTTACTCAGAATTATGTGTCTGTATTTTCACTCTTGTCTTAGACTCTGAGATTAGCAAGGGGTCTTAGTCATCTTTGAACCATGTTATATATCTCTAACCATATCCAGCATAGTATTCCATGCAGGAGATGTTTAATTAATAATTGTTGTCAATCAAAGAATAAATGAGCCTAAAAGGGGGGAAAATGGAGCTATTGTCACTGAGAAATAATTCTCATTTTAAACTTTTATCTTTTGTCTCTTCTCATTTAAAATTGCCTTTACTTATTTGAACCAGTAATTGGGAAGTCACAATGGCAATTTTGTTTTTTTAATTCAGTGAGGAAGAAAAATTGGTTGTTGTTGTATGTAAAGGACTAAACAGTTCAGACAGGGTGGGAAGACAGTCACAAAAGTAGATGATGTTGCCATTCTCCTAAGATAACTTGCAACCTAACTGTGGTATGTACTAGGAATTTTCTGTGTTACTTGCTATAAATTCTTGTAAAAACTGTTGCACTTTTTTTCTCCCTGGGTGAATTTTAAGTAGGACACTAAATGATAGTGGTGGGAATGGGAGATAGACTATTTGAGAGATAAATTGGAAATGACTATATCCAAGAAAGTTATAATGAAATAGCTACAGACACAACTGGCCATGAGCCATAGCCTGCAAATATTGTTATGTGCCTTGGCAGTTGTCAAAATATAGAAAGATTTCTGAATTTTAAAGTTAGTATTGCAGCCAAATCTCAAAATTGTTACTGTTTTAAATTTCATTTTTTAATATGACAAAATAAATTATAAAACAAGTAAATCAGATTATGCTGTACCTATTTGACATATTTTTTCTCATACATAGTTATATTTTTCTAAAGAACTTTTAGTTCTAAAATAATGACCAAAAATTAAATCCATAGGCTACAACTAAACCCGAAGATCGAAATGATCCAATGCTTCTTTATAACAAAATGACATTGGCCCAGATCCAAAATAACTTTTCACTAGAGATCAATGGGAAGGTAAGTGGCAAATTTTATGTACCCTCTTACTGTGCCATTTTCTAAAATTATAACATTGAAATACCATTTTAAAAATTCACTGATTTCTTATTTATTAAAATAAATTGAACTTCAAAATGAATTTCGTTGACACCAGCCGCATAACTTTACGACAAAAAACTACCTGAAATCATTATATATATATTAAGTTGGAGTGAATTTCAAAGGTAAAAGTCCTTTTAAAGCTGCTAGCTATACGATAATATTAGAAAATATCACAGAAAAGGGTTAGGAAAACATTAAAACTGAAAATCTTTCTGAGAGCCCATTATATAGTCATCAAACTTGGACAAACAATAAAAGTACTAGATTTCTTTTTAACTCCTAAAAAGGATCATTTGCTCATAGAATTTTCAATATTCTCATCAAGGCCATCTACAGAGATATGCAGAACAATAATAAAGAACGAGAACACAGAAATGAGTAGAAAATCTCTCTCATAGATTCCATTTGTAAACATCCATTGACTCTTTTTGCTTAGCTAGTATCCAGTAATTTTTTGGGGGGCTATGCATTTATTCTCTTGTATTAGTTAATGTACTGAAGAAATGAAGTCAAGAAATGAAGCAACATCTATGGGAAAATCTACAAACTACCACAGTCAGTGATGGAATTCTCTTTGGCAGTAATTCTAGTAAACAAGGACTCTTTAAAAGGCATTAACTTATTGAGTTAGACATTTCTTACATATAATTTTTAATATAATAAATGTTTAATAAAAAATATTTTGAAAGAATGGTCCAAACCACCCAAGGAAATCAATAAAAGTATATAGAATAGTACCTCATACTAGAAAGACAAGATTCCATCTTTTAACATCTCCAAACTTAGCTTCTAAAGTATAAAAACTGCATGCCCATAGACTCAGTAATTTAAAATGTAGTGTGTTTTTTGTTGTTGTCTTTTGTTGTTTTTGTTTGACTTCATAACATCATTGTACCTTTGTTATAACAATGTGTCTTTGTTTACAGCAAGATCTCCAGTGGGATTTGTTACTGTATTTAAATAAATTGTTTATTAATAACCACTTTTAAAGGATAAACACTTTATACACATTTTCATTTGTACATAAACCAAAAAACCTTATTTTTAAAGTTTTCTTTTTCTTAGATTTTTTATATTGGTTAGATCAAGAATATGACATTGAGCCTAATTCTAATTGTTATGTTCTCTAAGCTTAGAGGCTTTGTTTTTGCTCTTAAATGGTTCATTTAATACTGCTATCTAAATAATCATGTTGCAGAACTTATTTTTATTCAAAAACTGTTTGAAACAATTGAGAGAAAACTCCAAACAGATATCAAACTGACCATTGTGATACCTTTTCGTGATGTCACTGACCCCCTTTAATGTCTATCCTTCTAACAATAATTGAATGTTGAAACCGAGAAGACAAATCCATAATTACTGAATGTTTTATGCCTGCTTTTATTTCCAGCCATTCAGCTGGTCAAATTTCACAAATGAAATCATGTCAACTGTGAATATTAATATTCCAAATGAGGAAGCTGTGGTTGTTTATGCTCCAGAATATTTAACCAAACTTAAGCCTATTCTTACCAAATATTCTGCCAGGTAGGTATGCCACAGTGCCCATGTCGTCAAAGTTTACATTTCATATCACTCTTTAGAAGCTTTGCAGCCTCATCTTTTCTGTTGCTGGGTGGTGGGTTTTTTTATACAGAGATCTTCAAAATTTAATGTCCTGGCGGTTCATAATGGATCTTGTAAGCAGCCTCAGCCGAACCTACAAGGAGTCCAGAAATGCTTTCCGCAAGGTGAAGAAAAAATCTCTCTTTTCTTAAGACTTAAAGCATAAGGTGATACATGGTTATAAAGGCTTGCCATGTACGACTGCTAGAGTGTGGTGAACTTTGCCAAGGGACAAAATGCCACATTTTGATTATTTTGTACATGTTTAGGATATGTTGCCTAGGAAAGATCAGTCTCCCTGGGCGTTACCATCCTATGATAGTCTATGTGGCACCATGAATGCATTGCCCTGTGAAAAGTTTCATTTGGTTATTTGAGCAGTTCATAAAAGAATACTGCCTTGATTTTGTTGTTGTTGTTGTTATGTTAAAAATAATTACAGGGATATCTATGTCAATCAACTTAATTTTCAGGTGCTCATTGCACACTGGACTGATTTTCAGGTGCCCATTGCACACAGATTGACTACAGTGACGTGGACAATCTACTGAGAGTACACCTACCTGGACATAACTTGGAGTCCTTTTCTTAGGCTGTACCTACATTATTTAAACAATCATCATTTTAGTCCTATTGTGAGGGGAGTAGGCAGCAGGAATTGAGGAAGGAGAGATTTTAGCAAACATGTTGGTTGGTGTCCTGGAAAGAAAATAACTCTGACTGATTGAAATTTCTAGTTTTTACCCTTAAAAAGAAAATGTAGACACATTTTTTTAAATTAATGCAAAAATGGTATCGTGCTAAATTTTCCTTGCCTAAATTAATCCCCTTATAATATATAGATTTAGACACATACAGTTCTTCAATGTACCCAAAGTTCAGCTAAAACATTAAAAAGCAGGAATGTGTTTTCTTGTATACCAGATTTCCCCCCTGTTACACTTATTGAACATTACCTCACATTTATGTTTATGCAGTGGTTACAATGTTGTATTTTTTTTTTATAGCTTTCTAGGATGATATTACCTTGTAATAGCCAAAAGTTCTAGTGGGACTTGCTACTGAAATATACTTTGTTTTCAGATTATATATAAGTAAACAATCCAGTCAGATTACATTTTATCAGAGGCTAGGGACACGTGCCTTGTGAGGAGAAGCAATGAATATTGCGAGAACTTATAAGGAATAGAGTCATGTGAAATTTGTGCTCTTACCCTACCCCAGCCCTCTACTCCTGATCAAACGCCATTTCCTCCTTCTCTTCCACAGGCCCTTTATGGCACAACATCAGAAACAGCAGCTTGGAGACGCTGTGCAAACTATGTCAATGGGAATATGGAAAATGCTGTGGGAAGGCTGTATGTGGAAGCAGCGTTTGCTGGAGAGAGTAAACATGTGGTAATGTTTTCACAACAGTACACCTTCAGTTACACAGCGCCATCAGTTTGCATTGATGGACAGTTACAGTTGTCCAACCTTTGGCTAAAATTGTATTAATTAGGCAGAGAAACTCTGTATCATAATGTGCCACTGTTTTCCAATAAATCTCACCCTACCTTCCCCAGTGGCCTAGTTGTGTTTTTACTCCTAATATTGTTCAGTTCAAAGCCAACTCTCCATTTTCCAGAAGCAGTATATTCAAAGAACCCAGCCACCTGGGCTACTGATACAGTCATTTGTAAACTCTTCTATTATAAAAATTGACTAAGAATTACTACTTTTTTAAAAACCTAAAAAGTAACAACCAGGGTTTATTTGAAGTGTAAAAATGCATTCCATAACTGAAATCAAGACAATAGAACTTGATATGGTGAAAGAATCTATTGAAATATTACTTCATGTTTAGCTAAACCACTAATGGTAATAACAGCTAATATTTTGTGTTAGTTCTTTTCATTTGATAGTGAAAAACATTACATTCTGAAGATGACTTTTGAAATTGATTTGTATTATTGAGACCTAGTTAACCAGAAGTGTAGATAGTAGTAATATTGCTTAAAAAAATAATGATCCCATGTATACATTTGTTTAGGTCACAGTTTGTCTATAAAGTACCATAGTATTGAGTCACATAAAGATAGCATGTAGCTCTGATTTTTAAAATTTCTGTTACAAAGAATAGATTAATAACCTATAGTTGTCTTCTGTTCTTTTGATTCGAGGTTGAAGATTTGATTGCCCAGATCCGGGAAGTTTTTATTCAGACTTTGGATGACCTCACTTGGATGGATGCAGAAACGAAGAAGAAAGCTGAAGAAAAGGTAAAGAGTAAGCAGGGCTAATGGGTAAAGAAAAAAATTTTTGTAGGAAAAGATTAACTTTTAAAATATTTAGGAAAAATATAATCAAGGATTGCATAAAACATTATAATCTCCTCCAAGATGTAATGTTTCCAAGAACAGTTTTCATGAATAAAGAATTTTTCTATGATTTCCATTTATTAATCTCTGTAGCCAATACCCACGTTCCATGTTCAGTTTAAAACTTTCAAAGCACTACCATTTTCCTTTTGTTCAAGGAAGACCTTGGAAAATAAGAGGAAAATACTGTATGAACAAATAAAGAATTAAAAGATACTATGTCAATGGTTTATACTTTTTCTCCCTTTATAAAACATATCTAAAAGTTCTCTACAAATGGCCAGAAATGTTTCTTCAATGTATAAGGCAGGATTTTGGTTAAACTTTTAAAACATTTCCTATTTAGCTTTTTATATGACCTAGGAAGAAAAAAATATTAAATTTCTGTTTAAGCAAATGTAAAGTAGTGCATTATTTGTGTATCATAAAATCTATAATTAAAGGGATGTTGAAGAAGCCTTTTTATGGCTACTTCTATCTACTCCTAATGTGCAGCTTTTATTGAAACTTTTAATACCTTACATAAGAATAAATATGGGATTTCTAAGGAAATCATTATTTTAGATTTACTGTGTTAATTTGTCTTTCTAATTATATGAAAACTAGGGGGAACATGTGCTGTGAAAACTGTGAGCATGCTTTGTGAGCAACAATCCACATGCAACCTAGCTATTCCTCTATAGTTAGAGTGGCAGAAAAAACAGACCATTCTTTGGATTGATATAGGAGTCCATAATAAATTTTATTTTAGTAATATAATCAACCTCTACTCTGAAAGTTTTCTTTCAGAATTGAATCAAATTAAATTAAATGGAAAGACTATCATTTTTCAGGTCTCCAAGTGCCCTGAGTGTGTGAGGACTAGCACGTAGACCCCCAGCACAGCTATCTTTCCATCGCTCTGGCCAGTCCCCCAGATGTTCAGGCTGGATTTGCTCCTTTCATGTCATAGCTATCCATGCCATGGTTCTGCCTGGTGTAGCCAACTAAATTGTTCTAGATCAGCATTTCTAAAGTGGCATCATAAAATACTGGACCTGCGGGTTGTTCCACAAGAGTCCCATGGTCAAAAGAGTTTAGTAAACATTCTTGTAGGAAGGCTTCTCTCATCCCACCCTAAGCTAGGTTGTGATTTTTACAGCACCATACATCACACTTGGAAGTTAATATTTATTTCACTGCCTATCATTGCTTTTCATGGTAAATAAACTCTGTGGGGAAAGAAAATTCTACCTAGCATTATATCCTCAGCCCTCTACAAAGTGCCTGGCCTAGCAGACACTTGAACATATGTTGAATGAATAAATCAACAAATGAATTCCTCCTCTTGGACACTTACAATAATCTAAGATTCTAAACTTTGAGTCTGATCTGTTTTCAATTATAAGAAGTCCTGCAATAAAGAAACCTGCTTAATGTTTTTGCTACAGTATTTACCCAAAGTGTTTGACAATACATCTTTTTTATGTAGTACTATTTGTGTTCTGTAGAACTTCTGTCCCTTAGAACGCTATTTAGAGAAATGCCATCTAGGAAATAAAGTATAATTGAGAAGGGGTGGATCTATGATGATTTAATGGTTGGAAACCTACAAGAAAATGGGCTTGGCCTAAATGACTTCAGTGACACATATGCCGCCAGATCCCCTGGGGAAATCCTGGGCTCATGTGATAGATTTGTAACAAAACCTCATCTATCTGATGGCAAACCAAGCAACTCATAGATACAGGCTGAATCCCCCATGAAACATTTAAATTTGCTGAATTATTTAAGAACAACATATGATAGAATCAAAACTCAAGTATCTTTGGGAAAATCAAGAGAGAATAAAAAAATAAAAATAGGAATAGCAAGTAGTAAACAAGTGATAATGAAATTGTAAAAATAAATAAAACAAACCTTTTTAAAATAATAACAATAGAAGATTATTAGAAATAGTAGTAATAAATGGTAAATATGAGCTGGGGTAACAAGGAACACACTGTTTTTCATTTGTTTATTTAATGTCATTCATTTAACTGGAGAAGATAGGTACACTGACTTTGGAGAACAAAGGAGAACATAAAAACTCCAGGAACCAATATTTAGGAAGAATATTAGCACTAAACCTGTAAGACCATATCTGTTTTCTCAGCCAAATCAATGAAGTGGAAAGATAATTATAACCTGCTAGACTGGAAGCTCTAAATATTACCCCTTCTGTAAAACTGAAGAAAATCGTCTTTCACAGAGAAAGTTCATAGAAGTTCAAAACATGTGGAACAATAACTTCTGCCAGTTTTCATTCTGGTTTTTTTTTTTGGGGGGGGGGAACAGCTGCAACCTATAAGAATAGGGCATTAGAAGCTAAATTTCAGACCTCTTTTTTGTTTATTTTTTAACCCCAGGAAGAAAGGAGCCGTGGCAAAGATCTCTGCTTAAGTGTTGTTAGATACTCTTTTTGTAAACAGTATGGATCAAGTTATTCAATTTCTAGTCAGGGGCAAATTATAATGTTTGAACCTGAAAGTGACATAGTCATCTTCACATTCAATTTTCATAGGCCTTAGCAATTAAAGAAAGGATCGGCTATCCTGATGACATTGTTTCGAATGATAACAAACTGAATAATGAGTACCTCGAGGTAAGTCTCTATAAAGACTCTGGGCTAATGACAGTTGTGGCTGGTGGCAATATCATTTTTAGCTATGGGTGCCAGAAATTATGAGAAGTCACCTAAAACCCTGGGTCTTATTATATAAGACCTTTAACATTGATGCCAGAACTATGTTTGTTTTAGCCTTTTGTTTCATTAGCTTGTATTCTATTTGGTTTCTGTTATTTTAGTTTCCATATATACCATTTTAAGCATAGTAAGGAAAATCTGGTTTCCTTTAAAGAGTATCAAGGGGTAGGCATCAAGGTGATGGGCTACAAGGCAGCCATCAGGCTCCTTATCACATCTCATGCACACCTGAAAAGTCAAAGCTTCGGTTTTCCTTCCACTTTCTAATTATTCCCCCCACTGGATAAACCAGTTAATGCTTCCTCTATTAAAAAAAAAAAAAAAAAAAAACACAGCTAATACTTGTGAACTAGAAACTATTTTATTCTCCCAGTAATATAATAATTAAATGCAAAGAAAGTTGATTAACGTCACTATAGTACTGATTTCAGACTCAACTGAGAGTCCTGTTGCTAACCGTGTGGTCACCACAACTATTTGATACCCTGGTGACAACAAGGTGATCCTTGCCCAGGTTCAAGGATGGCAGTCATTCCTCACCCATCGATTACTAGCCTAACATGGTTTGCACACCATAGTGCTCTCTCCTCCTTCTCCATTTGCTGGAAAACTTGTCTTTCTCTTTTAAATGAGCAGGCTGCAGCTTGCAAGCCCCAGGGGTCCTTATGACAGGGGTATAATGGCTAAAAGAATAGAATCAAAGCCAAGTGTTTTGGGTTCAAATTGCAGTTCTACCACTCATTTAAACTTGGGCAAGTGATTAAATTGTATCTCAATTTCCTTAACTTTAAAATGGGGATAGTAGCCCTTTGCTCATAGGATTATTGCAAGGACTAAATGAATATAATACATATTTAAAGTGCTTGGAGTAGTACTTGGCACATAGTATGGTGTTTCCTCGAAAATAAGACCTACCCATAAAATAAGCCCTGGCAGGATTTCCAAGCATTTGTGCAAAAATATAAGCCCTACCCTGAAATTAAGACCTAGTGATGGGTGTGGCTGCGCAATGTATCTGCACAACCCATGCATTTCGTCAGGGAGCGGTAAGGAAGATGAGCAGCCCTTCTCATCTGCCCCGTGAGAGCTCTATTGCTCGACATGAGAGATTGGGGCCAGTGGTTCTAAAGGAAATAGAGTCACAAGAAATTCAGGATGGAATTGGGGGTTTGGAGAGTTATGATGATGTTCCAGAAAAAGACGACTTAACTATATTTGAATAAATGCAGATTGTTGTACCGTACTTAAAAAAAATAACACATCCCCTGAAAATAAGCCCTAGGGTATCTTCTTGAGGAAAAATATAAGACCCTGTCTTATTTTCAGGGAAACACAGTATGTACTAAACAATAATGTGCTATTACCCTTACTTGCTTGTTATGTGAAGATTAATGTCAATATAGTGAGGTTTGTCTGACACTTGGTTTCATTTCATTAATTATAAAAGAATGGACTGACATTGTGATTTGGCTAGAGCAATACTGACCTGTAATATAGAACTAGGTTAATTGGAATGAAATCCTTCTTTAGTAGTTTCTTAATGCTCTCTGTTAACTTTATTAAATCATAGAATTTAAGAAAATATTCTTTATGTTATTTAGAAAAAATTTTGAAGATACTGGTTTTAATATTTTTCCCAAAATCTCTTATATAATATAGTTGAACTACAAAGAAGATGAATACTTTGAGAACATAATTCAAAATTTGAAATTCGGCCAAAGTAAACAACTAAAGAAGCTCCGAGAAAAGGTGGACAAGGATGAGTATGTATATTCCAGTTTCTAAAGTGTTCATTCAGAATAAGGCTTTTCCCTCCCTTCTTTGTTAGATTAAGAAAAAGAGCCTGTGGCTTAGAAAACTGTTAAAAACTACAATGTCCTCTTTCTATTGAAAACCTCTAAAAGCATCTAATTATATTATATTCAAGATATAGGTCAGTAATTTAACCAAATTTAAATTTTTTTACCTTATTTCTTTAATGTCTTCTTATATCATTGCCAGTCCTCTCTAATTTATTTGTGAACAGGGTTCTCAAAAATACCTTAACTTAAGTAACCTAACCCATAGCTCCTTTACACCTTCTCTTAGACCTCATTCTGTATTAAGTATTTTCTTCTGTTGACAGCCCTCCCTTTTTTCTGTTAGTCAGGAATCCTACAACTCCATCCCCTTCCTGGATTGGTTCATGTAATGCTTTTCTTAGCTCTGCAAATAAGAAATACCAGGAACCATTCTCATTTGCAGCCTTGAAATGTTCTTAATCTCTGCTTACTAGTGACATCTGTGCTTCATAATAACTATTCGTTTAGTGTTTATTTAACTAAATAGATGTATTTAACATATTTATCAGCATTTGTATTTATGCGCTTAAATTCCTCCAACTGCTTTTGCTGACTTTTTCCCCCTAGGCTCTTAGCCCCTGTAGAACAGAGGCTATTCTCTTTCGCTCTAAAATCGTAGCAACCAGCACACAGAAGGTTCTCAGTTAAAACTTAATTAATGAGTGAATGAGCATGTGAAAAATAAATGTGCTAACTTGATTTGTGTAACTATTAATAACAAAATAACATGCTAAAGAAGTGCTTCCATACATTCATTTATTCTTTAATCATTCACTTATTTAACTAATAATTTGGAACACTGACTAAGTCCAAGTGTCTTTGGGCACTGGGAGAATCAAAGGTGAACTTTGATTATATTAAATTACAACAGCAGAAAGTAGACAAGACATGATGTAATAAACCATGCCACAGGGAGCAAAATGTTGTGCCAAGAAAAGTACAAAGTGCAGTGAGATTGTTTGATGACAAGACCGTTCTGTTCTCAGTAAAACAAGTACAGGTTGGACAAAATTACTAATGGAAATGCAGATAAATTTTAACCCTTAGTCAACATTTTGAACTGTTGCAACACTGAAGTGCCCTACAAAAGAGTGACCCTTTTGCTGACTTGCAGGTTAATACTGGAGCAAGCATTGTGTTGTCTGGCTCTAAAAATGGAGCTGCAAATATCATAGAAGATTTAGTGTCCCATCTGGGAAAGAACACGTTTGGTGTTATATTATAATAAAGTTATCAAATCCTGTCTCTAGAAACCCATAAAAAGTTGTCAAAAGGAATACTCTAGGTAGATTTATAATCTGAGAAGTTTCTTAGAAGTCTGAATATTTTTATATCTTTAAAAATACAGATAGTTAGATTTAATAATCATTTGCACTATAAAATATCTCCAGACAAATACTGTCAAATATTCTTTCTGAAATGGTGAAACAACCTGTGTTGATAGGACACCAGAAGATTTTCTTCAGAAATTTAAAAATAGTTGTTTATTGCTTGATGTTTTCTTTTGAAGTTAATTTAGTGTCAGTTTCATAATCACTTTGTAACATAACTTACACTGTTTATTCCCTTTCATCATATGGGCTTATTTTCTGAGTCCTTCTCTTTTTAAAGATAGATAATCAAAAGTCAAAATTGTATACAAGATTTTAATGAATATTTGATCAATTATGTGTACACTTCAGAAGTACTATGTGGGTTCTTTCTATGAGCTTCTGATAGTCATAAGTGCAAAATAACTTCTAAGACCTTCTCTACCATACAATGCCAGCTTTTCTTCCTTCTCTGTCTTCTGCTTATATACAGAAAACAAAGGTTCAAAACTCTTGCTACATGTTAGAATCACCTGGGGACCATTAAAAAAATACTGATTCCCTAGGTCAACCACCCTAGATTGTGATGTCATTGCTTTGTGTCCAGGACCCAGATGCTGGTGTTCTAAAGTACCACCTCGCATGTGAGAACCCTGAGTTAGTGTTAGTTCCTTTTCCTATTGTATCATTTTTGTTCATATTTAATTTCGAGGAATTTTTCATAAGTTGATGCCTTTAATGAGACAATTTAAGCTTGAAATTTATTTTTGTCTTCCAAAATAATCAGAAACACTCTTGACAGTAATTGCATCAAATCATTAGGACTGAACCCTATAGGATAATGAAACATGTTGAAAGTTCTCTTATTTTATTGAAATTTATTATAGTGAATGCTTCTGACTTACTTTGTATCCATTTAATAGCAATAAAGCCACTACCCTATATTCTTTCCTTATTTATGTAGTGCCAAGTTTAAGTCCTCACTGCATATGTTCAAACAGATAATCTTTACTTTGTTCACATGGCCTGTGGTTACATCTTGGAGAATCATATTTTCAGATGCTCAAGCTCCTCACTCCCAAGGTCTTGCTGGAGAAATACATGTGCAAACCCAAAACTGAGGGAATGGAAATGAGACACTATAACTGAGGTTTATATTCTAGGGTACTTTAGAGAAATGATGATGCATTAAATTTTCAAGGCAGCAATTCATTTAAACAAATTCAATTAGCCAACTAGTAAACTTCTAGACATTTTCTATTCCCACTCCATATGCTCTCATTTGAGCAAACACATACACTTCTTGACACCTTCTACCATTGTTATGACAGCTGAATATTTGTATCTGACTCAACTCAATTCGCTGAGCTCCAGACCCAAATGTCTAGCTGCTTATGAAACATCTCTATGGAGATGTCTCATTGACTCTACAAGCACAGCATTCGTCATTTAAGGAAAATCAATGATCTTGTCTCCCTGTATCTACCCATTTCCAACAACATCCATCTTATTACTCCCCAGACAGAAACCAGGGACTCAAATCATCCTAAACTAATCCCTTTCTGTCATCCTTGACATCTATAGAGATATCTAATTTAAATCTCCCTACACACACAAAAAAAATTCTATATCCACCAGTGCTATTCAAATATATGGGAATGGGGGGGAATCTCCACCTTACCATCCCCATTGTCGCTTCCTTAATTCAGACACTGCTCATTGTTCACAGAGTTATTTCGTTTCCTAGTTTTTATCACCAGTCATCTTATAAATCTTTAGTTTATCCTCCATGCTACCGCCCTAGAGATTTTTGTGAGACATAAATTGAGTCATATCCTTTCCAGACGAAAACATTGCAAAGTATCCCTGTTGTCTGTCTCGGGAAGTATGACCTCTTTAAAAAGAGGTTCAAGGCTCTTTGTAACTCCCACTAGTTCTCCAGAATTCCTTTAAATTCACCTTATCCCCCACCAGTGCCTGAAGCTTCAGCCATACGAATTACTTCCAAATCATTCCATTTTCTCCCTCTTGGTTTCATGACTTGGACCACTCTGTCTGCCCTTGTTCTTCTAACAGAAACCTACATATGGTTTGACTCAGCTTGAGTGTCCCCCTTACTCATAGCACCCCATTACATGTTTGTCTTCACCTTGTGCCTGTACTATGCCTTATACATTCTAGTCAAAGTACCAGTACATTTTACTACATTTAATTACAACTAGCCCATATGGAAAGCAGAAAGATATCTTTGTGTCAACACTTGAAATCAGCTTGAAAACTGATGAACATGATGTAGACACTTCATAAATGTTTATGAGGTGAATAAATGATAAAATAGCCAGTTTGTAATGCTGATAAGGCTAACTCAGCTGCTAAAATGAAAATTGTCACATCCAAGCATTTCATCATCATGGCTGGTAAAGACGTGCAACATCGAGCTCACCAAATTAAAAAAATTGCAGAAGTCAAAAGTCTGCAGGTGATACAGCCAAGTTAATCATTTGGCTGCAAGGGCTTCTTTCTGCCCATATGGGCAGCCAGCACCTACAAAGGATAGGGATTTAAATTTAAAAAGCTCTTGGTTGTGGTCCCTGAGTGCCTAGTATGTGTTCCAAAAATTATCTTAAACATTATGTCTTCTAAGTATTTGGTGCCAGTTTGTAAAGAATTTCAAACATATCATATTATAAAATGGAAATAGTGCTAAATTATGAGATTATTCACTTAGAGTTCATAGAACAAACATAAACCTCTAAAGAAAAAAGGTATACAAGAACAAAACAAGATAAATCTCTTTTGTTGGGTTTAGACACAATGTTATTTTGCTAGATTCTCAGGACAGAACTTTCTGTGATATAATTGTAATAGGGAGTGCTAGTGTTTGTGAATCATGACTGTTGGAGCCCTGGAGTTATTCTTCATAAACTACAAAGACTTATTTCATTGCTGGATCTCTCTTGCTATTATGCAGCAAAATAAAAACACACTGGCATTGACAAGAGCCAATTCAATAAAGATTTATTGAGCAGCTACTATGTGCAAAGCACTGTGCTAAATATGGTAGAGGTTAAAGAGACGAATAGGATGTTGCCCTTCACTGGGGAGCCTACAATCCCAAGAGGCAGGTGAGGAAAAATTAAATCTGAAGAAAGGCAGTATTTGCTGTGCTATTACAGAGAAACAAAATTCTACAACAGCACTTTCTTTAAATCACAATTAAACCTTTACTTATTAGTAAAACATTTCTGAGAACAATATGTTAGCATTTAAATTAATACTGGGGTGAACACAGGATTCACTGAACACAAAACAAAACAAAAATGGGTGGCTCATTTCTGTATTCCCTTGGTTGCTTCAAGCCTGCCGTTTTTTTCTAATCTGGGCTAACTGAGTGGTGGCAAGTCCCTGAAATAAGTGGACTCCCCACTGAAGCTGGCAGCTCAATAGCTGTGACTCTGTGGTTCTTCCTGAAAGGCCAGTACCACCAAAAATGGCAGGGAAGTTGGCACCCTGTGAAGTGACACCATAGTTTTGCCACTGCAATGAATCTCTAATACTCTTTTAGTGTCCCATTTCGGCCAGTTACCATCTGTGGCCTTTTAAAAGCCGTGCAGGTTCTGTACTTACAAAATGAGCAGGCTGTCTTAGCCTGTATAATGTGTCTAAGGTTCTTTCTAGCACTAAAATTCTGTTGCCCTTACTGTGAAGTTTTGATAAGAGCCATAACATTTTCCTCCCAGGCTTTTCCACATCAAGTAACACAAGAGAAAAAGAACATACATATTATTGGGAGGTAGGGAAGTACCTCATTTCTTTCAATAATATCCCTTCTGATTTTTCCCCTTCACTCATGTTTCTATAACCAACCTTCTTTCTAATTAAGTCTTGTATTATTCAACTTGTATAGCAAAAAACATAAAAATAAAAATAGTTATATAGGACTTGTAGGGGTAAATGTGATGGCACAGAGGTGGAAAGTGGACAGAATCTGTCCAGAGTGGGCATGGAAGCGCTGGACACTCAAGAAACAAATGGATCTCTGTAGGTGTAGATGGAGATGATTTGTAAAAAAGATTATTTGACTCAACAAGTATTACTCAGCCAGAAAGACCCTGAATACAAGATAGTTAGACTAAAGCTGAACAAATCATTCTAAATTTCCATGACAGTATATGCCATGTTCTGCACATGTTGTAATAAATAAAAACTTTAGATTTCCATGTTTTGTACTCCCGTTAGCCAACAAAGACTTTGAGGTTTTTCAATGTATTTTAGGATTGTAAACAAAATACATTTTAGCAGCAAAAACATTTCTGCTTTTAAATTAGCATCAGAGGAAGGATCCTGTTTGGTTTGGTTTTCAGAGGTGGAAGGGGAAGTAGGGAGGAAAGCTGAATAATTTAAAGATTTAAATGTAGGTAGTTCTTTTAAAATACATATATCATCTTCAAACAGGACAATCGAAAGTTTCTATACTTCCATTTAAACTGGGAGAACTTTGCAAAATAATACTGGTACTTTTATTCCAGTGTAATCTCCAGAGAGGATGTTGTCCAGATGGTGCATGGCCTCTAATTGTCGCTGCTCTGTGCAGTGTGCGTAGCAGTGGTACCCTCCAGCCTCCAAAAGTCACAGGGTGAGATGAGTTAGCACTCTGGGGGACTGGAGGACCCATTGCTATGCCACGGCCCAGATATTTATTAAGTGCCTTCCATGTTCCCAGTGCTGGTCTAAGACCTAGGGATTCAATTAAGAACAAAACATGGCCGGGCGCGGTGGCTCACGCCTGTAATCCTAGCTCTCCGGGAGGCCAAGGCGGGCGGATTGCTCGAGGTCAGGAGTTCGAAACCAGCCTGAGCAAGAGCAAGACCCCGTCTCTACTATAAATAGAAAGAAATTAATTGGCCAACTAATATATATACAAAAAATTAGCCGGGCATGGTGGCGAATGCCTGTAGTCCCAGCTACTTGGGAGGCTGAGGCAGAAGGATTGCTTGAGCCAGGAGTTTGAGGTTGCTGTGAGCTAGGCTGACACCATGGCACTCACTCTAGCCTGGGCAACAAAGCGAGACTCTGTCTCAAAAAAAAAAAAAAAAAAAAAAAAAGAACAAAACATGGAACATCCCTGCCTTCATGGAGTTACCTAGGCAGACAATAGCCTTATGTCAAATTATTCAGTGCTAAGGCTTATACAGGATGGAAGAGGTTTCAGATTTTTCCTGTAAGTTCCCAGGATTACTTTAAATCAGTAGAAAAAGTCACTGAAAGAAAATTCTGACCTAAATGATCCACATGTCTCCAAAATAGGGAATTTCTCTGAACTTAGCATACCACATGTGTGTGTGCTCACATACATGCATGTACACATATATAAATTATTTAAGACTAGAAAGATTGTGCCTTGTTGCCAAATTGGCATCACACACAAACAACTGATGACATTTAGGGATAAAATCAGAGTAGTGGTTTTCTGTTGAAAATCAGAGTAGTGGTTACCTTTTGTTGAAAGAAAAGTGGATTCTCTCCGTTTGAAGTCAGAATGAAAGTCCTGGCCTCAGATTTAGGTGAGTCACTGAGAATACTTCAGTTGTGTTAACTCTCATGCAACAACAGTGAACAGTTTAATGAAGTTCCTTGGTCGTACTGCGCATCTGCCTTTGGGAAAAACATTGTACCTTATGGAACAGGGGGACGAGCATGTGCTATGGAGTCAGGGTAAGGGAGCTGATCTGAGTCAGGATTCCTGCCTTTTATTAGCTGTGTGAACTTAGATAACCTCAGAACCCTAATTTCTTCTTTATAAACTGTAAATAATAACATCTACTTTTGCCTTGCACGGCCATGTTGTGGTATAACGTGCCTGGTGTGTAACTTAGGTGCTGATTAAATTGTACCTACTGTAGTTGTTAGGGTCTAGTCATGATGGATCTTCTAGAATTGGTTCAGGGTGGTATAGAGACCACCATCCTAAAGACTTTAAGGGAAGGAGGATCCTAAGTGTGAAACAGTAATAAGAAATGATCAGCTTCATTTTTAAAGAGAATGGCAGGAAAATGGCCTCAGTCAATGTAATGAAATTTTGAGTATGATGCAGATCAACAGCTTAGAAGTAGGAGATTTAATTGGAAACTGGGCAGACTCTCATTCTCCTTAGTTTAAATATTCTTTTCCCAGTTATATCACTTAGCTTATATATGTACTACGAAAAAGACTTTAATAATCATACTGTGCCTCACTTTCTACACCTGCAAATTGTAGGTGCCATCTATATTATATGGATGGTTTGAAATGTGAATGAAAATGTATAGAAAGCTTTGAAGTCTTGATAAGAGAATATTGATAAATGTAAAGTATTATAGTGATTATCGTGATCATAAGATAAAAATTCTTTCCACCCAGGAGTACTTGAGGAAGGCACAGAAAAAACTATCATATTGCACTGCTAATTTCAAGGGAATTGTCTTGAGACTACTAGATGTTGAGAGATTGAACACTTGCAGGAAACACATATTAACAATTTTGTCGTCTTAAATTTTAAAGCTACACAAGAGTGGGTGAAAGAGAAATTTTATTCCAGGTGCCTTTGCAATCCTGTGGTTTTATTATATCTGAAATGTAGGATCAGTCTGTTGGCCTCTACTCTTCTTCCCTGCTATGAAAATGATGTCCATGAACTTTCATTTCATCACCGCTAAGCTTCTTCAGGGTAATAAGAGACAGAGGAGAAACACCTGGTCCCTCTCTCAAGTGTATATTTCCTACTCATGCTGTTAGTTCAGCTTTGAGGGCCTTGCTGCTTATAGCAGCCCCTTTTTGTTTTACTATTGAATGCCCCCCCCCCAAAAAAAAAGAATAAGCTTACCTGACAAAATTACATTTTGGTAATTAAGAATAAAGTTTCTTCCTGCTTTCCTACTCTTCACTTTATACCATGCACACCCACACATATAGACCCCGGAGAAACGAACAGAAAGGGAAGAACATAGTACTTTGGCTTCATCTCTCAGGTCTGACGCTGCTCTCTGGAGGCTGTTAGCGTCTGGCCTCCACACTTTAAGGCTATCTCCAAGTAACCTGTATTAACCATTATTTTAGAGCAAGAATCACCACTATTTGATTTTCTTTTCTATATGTACATTTTCTCTTCTCTGTGCTGCTGTTCAAAGTCAAATTCATCTGTGTTCCATATATGGATGCTTTTCCATTTATGAAGACTGCCACCAAATCAGAAGAACTTACAGTTTTTGTTACATCATTGTTTTAATTTGAAAACCATTTTCTTTGCCCTGTTAGCTTCTACATTAACATAGTGAGATATTTCATTTGACCACAGATATTAGACATTCAGTCTATAGTTGTTATCATTACCTTATTTAAGGTGTAATGATCTAATCACAATACTTCAAGTTCTGATCATTTACCAGGAACAAAATGTTCTGTGCTTTTGAATCAGGATAATTCCCCAGAGTGGTCTGAGAATGCATCATGAAAGATCTCTAGAAAGAAAAGGCAAATACTACACACTAGTGTTCTGTAAACCCAACCACCATAATTCTAATTTTGTTTGAGTGTTCTATGGTCATAAATAGCTACCTATTTTCTTGAAGGTATAATTCACAGTGTACATTTTAATAAGCAAAACTCTCCCTACTGGAAAGTTACAAACATTAATCAAAATGTAATCTTAAAGCCCTTAAAAACAATGTAACAGAAGAGCAGAAAAGCACTAAAACAAAAGATATGACGTTTATTTTTACAAAAGCAATAAACACAAAATAGGTAATATCGTATAAACTTCATTCATCCCTGTCCTGCTTTTGAGATCTATTGTCTGAAACATCAGTTTTGTATATATAGTTCCTCTCCTCTGTAATAACACTTAATTTACAAACAATTTGTATTGGCATCTTTTCTATTTCATTTAGAAGTTTTGACTAGTCTGGAGCCAAACAATTTGCGAGTATTATTTGTGATTACTCATAAAAGTCCATACAGAATTTACTGTCACTAAAACAGAAGTTCATATCTGAGAAACTGAACCCTAAAATCAGTAAGATCTGGAAACATATTAAATTAACTTTCATAGTAATTAAAATTTTAATAATTATAAGCTGTTTACATATCAAATTTGCTGCCGTTTTTGCTATCAGAGTTTTTAGATCAGAACTACATCAGAAATACATGTTACAAATCATTCAAGGAACGATATTTTCCCCCAGGAGAAGTGTGAGCACATTTTCCATTTGGACCCTTTTGCCTGGCAAATTGGAACCATATTTGAACCTACCTCATAGTAACTGTGTAAATAGATATAAACATAGTTCTATTATTCTTCCTGATCATAATTTTTGTTTATATATTTTCTCTTATAATATTTCCTAATCACACAAATGAAATCTACTCATTCCATGTAGTTTCTGATCTTTCAATTGTAGTCTAATATCCCTGGGTTTACAAATACATGTTTTTCTTGTTAGTCACCACAAATTATGCAGGAAGCAAGTGGAGTTTAATTAAAATAAATAAAATTATATTTTTTATAATCATAAATCTACAAGAAGTATTAAAATATTGATGACTTGGCTGTGATGAAATTACGGAGGACTGGTGTATCAGTCCCCCCATCCTGTTTAAAATGTTTTTCTCCATTTAAAGCAACAATAGTAAAAAACTAAGGAAGAAACACATTCATTAACTATTCATTTATCAACCATTCTTCCTCATCTTCAACCTTATTTTCTTTCTAAAGAAAAATTCACAGAAATGTTAACTGAGTTTTTTGAAATGTCTCAAATCCTTTTTATGCAAAGTCTTAATCATAGTATTGGAGAAGACAACACCTGTACTTACTCAGAATGTATCAGAAAGTTGTTATATATGGCCCTTTGCCACTTGTTTTTAAGAGATCAAAATAGGACTCACCTCTGATATTCCACGATAGTTACTGATATTGTAACTAAAATGCTTATTTGGACAGATGACTTTGTACTGCTTACCGGATGAAGCAGGGTCTAGACACAATTCTGATTTAACCTTACTGTACTAATTACTGTAAACTCCTTCTGTGAGTAGGAAAATAATTGTCACACTTTGCCCTAAAAGTAGAATAACCACAATGAAGCCATTAGATAATAATAGATAATAGTCTTAAGTGTTTGCATGTGTACCAACATTTAAGAGATTATCTGAAGTCAAAGTGTTCATTTTTCAGTGAGTATATGACAATATATGTAAGTCTACTATGATGAGAATACTATTCCTGTTGCACAAAAGTTCCAAACATATGATTATTGATAGAAAATCTTCATAACTTCTGATCAGAAAGACATGGAAACATTGGCTCCTGTCCTTCGGCCCTCAAATTATCATCCAGGAGCTATTTTTACCATTTTATCATTCAGTCTTGTGTTATAATTAATTATGTGTCTTTCTCATCTCCTCAACTAAACTAGAGTCTCCTGAAGTCAGGGACTCTATTTTATAAAATGTCTAGGTTCTATACAAAGCCTAAAACATGGTATAGACAGACAAACAACTCTACTTAAGAACTACCTGGTTTTCATTTTAGAATCATATAAAAATATACCTTTGTTCAAATAGGAATGTTGTATTTTTAAAAAAATAGATTTAAATGGCAATAATCAGAGGCTCATTACTCCAATCTAACTACCTGAGATAGCTTAATTCCCTAAAAGGCTCTTTATAAACCAAGAATGAAATTGATTTAAATTTGCTTGAATCTGAAGTTTTAAGGACCTGTACTTCAATATTCCTTCAACTGATCCAGAATTGTTGGCATAGTTACCTAGTCTCAGGAACATAAAGCTAAATACATTTCAATCTAATCTTAGCTCATTTCAATTTCTGAAAAAATACGTGTTAATAGATTTTGCACTGTCAGATACCTCCACAAAATGCATGCAAATAAAATAACAGATTGCAGACCTGGATATGATATATGCTGATGTTTTCAAGAAATAAAAATAACTGTCACATGAGCTCTCATCTAGTAAGCTAATTTTAATTTGTTGATCATATTTCAAATAGAAAGTTAAAAGTCATCTAGGAATAGTAATAATGCTTTTATTATGGTGAGCAGATTGAATCAGATAATGTGGTATCATTTGTAATGAGTTCTTATGTTTTTTATAGGTGGATAAGCGGAGCAGCTGTAGTCAATGCATTTTATTCTTCAGGCAGAAATCAGATAGGTAAGATGTATTCCTAAATAATTCTTTAATATTTCTCTACTATTTCCGATCAGTAGTGCATTATATGACCAATTTGAAATACTCTCAAATAGGCACAGCTGAGGCTGAGTCATTAATTTATTGAATATACTTCTTGAAAATAAGTGCATCTATGTACCTCTTTTCACTATAATAGGAAGTTTTAATTTTATTGTCATTGGTTGGTTACTTTTTTTTATTACTTCAAAATATAATGGGGACACAAATGTTTTGGTTATCTGGCTCTCTTTTGTAATGTTTAAGTCAGAGCTATAAGTGTGCCCATCACCCAGATAGTGTTCATTGTACCTGTAAGGAATGTTTTGCTTATTCCCTCCTCCCCTGCACCAATGCTTGATTTCCATTGAGTTTTTCTTCCCTGTGTGCACATGTATGCTCGTCAGTTAGTTACAATTTAATAGTGAGTACATGTGGTGCTTGTTTATCCATTCTTGAGATACTTCACTTAAGATAATAGTCTCCAGTTCTATCCAAATTGCTGCAAAAGGTATTAATTCATCCTTTTTGTGGCTGAGTAGTGCTCCATGGTTTACATATAGCACATTTTGTTAATTTAGTCATGAACTAATGGGCACTTGGCTTGATTTCACATCTTTGCAATTATGATGTGCTGCAATAAACATTTGAGTGCAGATGTCTTCCTGATAAAATGACGTCTTTTCCTTTGGGTAGATACCCAGTAGTGGGATTGTTGGATCGAATGGTAGGTCTCCTTTAAGTTCTTTGAGGAATCTCTACACTGTTTTCCACAGAGGTTGTGTTAATTTGCAGTCCCACCAGTAGTGTACAAGTGTTCCTTTTTCTCAGCATCCAAGCCAGCATCTATTGTTTTTGGACTTTTTAATAAAAGCCATTCTAACTGGGGTAAGGTTATATCTAATTGTGGTTTAAATTTGCATTTCCATGATGATTATGATGTTGAGCACTTTTTCATATGTTTATTGGCCATTTGTCTATCTTCTTTTGAAAAGCTTCTGCTATTGTCTTTTGCCCACTTTTAAATGGGGTTGTTTGTTTTTTTCTTGCTGATTTGTTTGAGCTCTTTGTAGATTCTGGTTACTAGCCCTTTATCAGATATATAGCTTGTGAATATTTTCTCCCATTCTCTAGGTTGTCTGTTTGCTCTATCTATTATTTCCTTAGCTGTGCAGAAGCTTTTTAATTTAATCAAGGCCCATTTATTTATTTTTATTGTTGCTGTGATTGCCCTTGGAGTCTTGTTCATAAATTCTTTGCCTACACAGATATGTAGTTTTTCCTATATTTTCTTCTAGAATTCTTATGGTTTCATGCCTTATGTTTAAGTCTTTTATCCATCTTGAATTAATTTTTGTGAGTGGCGAGAGATATAGATCCTGTTTCATTCTTTTACATGTGGCTATCCAATTTTCCCAGCATCACTTATTGAAAAGGGATTCTTTTCCCCAGTGTATATTATTGTCTGCTTTGTCAAAGATCAGTTGCCTATATGTGGATGGTTTTGTATCTGGGTGCTCTCTTCTATTCCATTGGTCTGTGTCTCTATTTTTGTGCCAATACCATAGTGTTTTGGTTATGTTAGCCTTGTAGTATAGTTTGAAGTCTGGTAATTTGATGTCTCCAGATTCATTCTTTTTGCTTAAGATTGCTTTGGCTATTCAGGTTCTTTTCTATTTGCAAACGAAGGGTAGGATTAATTTTTCTAGGTCTATGAAATATGACATTGGTATTTTGATGAGGATTGCATTGAATCTGTAAATCACTTTGGGTAAAATATGGACATTTTAACAATGTTGATTCTGTCAATCCATGAGTATGATATGTTTTTCCATTTGTTTGTGTTGTCTGCAATTTCTTTCCTCAGAGTTTAGTAGTTCTCTTTGTAGAGATCTTTTGCCTCCTTGGTTAAGTATATTCCTAGGTATTTTATTTTTTTTGTAGCTATTGTGAATGGTATTGAGTCTTTGATATGACTCTCGGCTTGACTGTAATTAATGTATAGAAATGCTACTTATTTGTGTACATTGATTTTGTAACCTGAGACTTTGCTGAATTTATTTATCAATTCCAGGAGTCTCTTGGAGGAGTATTTGGGATTTTCTAGATATAAGATCATATCATCAAGCAAAAAGTGATAATTTAACCTTTTTCCTGATTTAGATACCTTTTATTTCTTTCTCTTGATTGCTCTGGCTGGGAATTCTAGCACTATGTTAAATAGAAGTGGTGACGGTGGATACCCTTCTCTTGTTCCAGTTCTTAGTGGGAATGCTTTCAAAATTTAAATTATTACAAACCACATTAAGTAGTTTTGTTTCTTTTATATTATTCCCATTTATAGCTAAAATGGTTTTTCTTATTTCTAAGTACTTGTATCTTATCGTAAGTACTTTGTAAAAGTCTCTTATATAGCCATATGAAGCTATATTGACTTTAAGACTTCCTAAGCATCAGCATCTTAAAGTGGCTTAAAGTTCCAAGAGCCTACTTTCCACAGATACAATTCTCCTGACAATTCTGTATGCTGGTTCTAGTAGAGATAGCTCTATCTACGTCATCTTCATTCTGGAAGCCACCAAGGAGTTTAAAAAGTTAAAAACTCAATTATATTAAGTTGAACCATATGAAATTGTATTTACCTAACCATTTATGATCACTAATAGTAACATCACAGGCATATAAATAAAAATAATACACGAATGGTCATATATAATGAATAATTAAATGACTTAATATGAACAAGATATATATTTTTTTCTTTTCCTGGGAAGGCCTGGTCATCTTTGAACTCTCTCTGTCATATCACATAAATGGACCCAGTTTTTTGGGAGGGTTATTAGCATTAGAAAGGTACCCAACTGATTCAGTGCTGCCAGAGGTATTCTAAATGAACAGTAGAGCCTCCAGATGTACTTAGTTCTCTAGGTTGGCTGAGTCCTGCCCTTCAATTCTAAGTGTGATCCAGAATCAATAGAGAAGATAGCTGGGCTCAGTGGCTCACGCTTGTAGTCCCAGCAATTTTGAAGGCTGAGGCGGGAGGATCATTTGAGGCCAAGAATTAGAAACCAGCCTGAACGATATACCAAGCATCTCCATTTCTACCAAAAAGTTTTTAAAAGATAGCCAGACATAGTAATGTATGCCTGTAGCCCTAACTACTTGGGAGACTAAAGCAAAAGGACCACTTGAGCCTAAGAGTTTGAGGCTGCAGTGAACTATGATCATGCTACTACATTCCTGGGTGCCTAGTTGACAGAGTGAGACCTTGTTCTCTTAAAAAATAAGAAAAAGAAAAAAAAAAAGAAGATAACCTCAGCATTATTCTAAACTACTCTATTGCTATCTCAGAGTCTGTTGTAAGCCTCATTTTTCTTGAATTCTGTTACTGTGTTTTCCCGAAAATAAGCCCTACCCACAAAATAAACCCTAGCAGGATTTCTAAGCATTTGCACAATATAAGCCTTACCCTGAAAATAAGACCTAGTGGTGGGCATGGCTACACAGCCTATCTGTACAACCCATGCATTTCATCGCGGAGCAGTAAAGATGAGCAGCCCTTCTCATCTGCCCCATGAGATCTCTATTGCTCAACATGAGAGATTGGGGCCAGTGGTTCTAAAGGAAATAGAGTCGCAAGAAATTCAGGATGGAATTCAGGGTTTGGAGAGTTATGATGATGTTCCAGAAGAAGACGACTTAACTATATCTGAATAAATGTAGATTGTTGTACCGTACTTAAAAAAAATAACACATCCCCTGAAAATAAGCCCTAGGGTGTCTTCTTGAGGAAAAATAAATATAAGACCCTGTCTTATTTTTGGCGAAACACGGTACCAATTAGAAATTATGAAAAATCCTATAAGATATCTATCATTGATTAATAAACAAATCTTAAACAAAATTATATCCTTTTATGTTAAAGTTTGATTACACCTTTCTCCCTTGCTTTTAAGTTAAGAAGAGCTAAGTTAAGTTATCTACATCTTCTTTTAGTATTTTTATGGTTTCTGATTTTGGAATAAAACTTTAATCCATCTGGAATTTACTTTGGTACATGACATGAAAATGAATTATATGATGTAACCAGGAAAGATAGTCTTTATATAACCTATAAATAATAAGTAAAACAGACATGTGCGCCCAGGTTCAAATCAGTTAGCTCAAAGTCTAAGCTAATGTCTTCTGGCTGTGGAAATGATTGCCTAAACTCAGACCAGAACCTGATTAATGATCAACTCTTTGGAACCATGTAGTCAACCCTTTGTAATATATTCCTAAAACCTTTCACACCTTTTCTTAGAAATGCCTTTCTCTCTGGAGGGTTTTCACTTTGAAATTTATTTTTAATATTTAGTAGTTCTGTCAGTGTAAGATCTCTTTCATTCTACACCGAGATTGATTACACTATTCTCCATTGCTTTTAAGTTAAGAAGAGGTAGATAATTAATTCATGGCATTGCACTGAATTAATTTTCAGTACAATGCCAAGGCTCAGTGAGACAACCTAGACCCTTAGCTGTGCATTAGGGCAGACTGAGGGATATAGTTTCATTTCAGTCCAGCTAAGGGAGGAATCAGACCTGATCCTATCAGACCTGGTGCTGCTACATCCTCTGTAGGAACACTTTGGCATGTTCAGCTAGAGTAGGCCCAGGCAGCTTAAGGTCCCAAGACATGACCTTGTTTGACTCTGAATTACCCCCAAGTCTCTGGAGATGGCTCAAAATTAGTCTACTTCAGAGATTCTCTGATCAGAGAAGAGTTGGAAATGCTCTCATTTTGAGTTTGTCATCCTCAAATCAAACAAGCACATAGCAAAAGGAAAAAGAAGGTAAAAGTGGCCCAACATTTCACAAAATAGAAAATCATCCTCTGAATGATGAATAATTGGCCATAATAAGCATTTTTATTTTAGAGAAAGAGTTTATCTGTGTCTCCCAGGCTGTAGTGCAGTGGCAAGATCACACCTCACTGTAGCCTTGAACTCCCAGGCTCAAGTGATTCTTCTGGCTCAGCTTCCTGAGTAGCTGGGACTAAAGGTGTGCACCACCATGCCCAGCTAATTTTTAAATTTTTTGTAGAGATGGGGGACTCTCTATGTTGCCCAGGCTCGTTTCAAACTCCTACTCTCAAGTAATCCTCCTGCTTTAGCCTCCCAAAGTGCTGGGATTACAGGAGTGAACCACCACTCCAAGCCTCCCATTCTTAATATATAAGAAAGATCTTTTTAATAATTCTCAAGATAAATGCATCTGATGGAAATATGAATTCAGAAAACTGTTAACCTCTGTCCATATGCTTGTCTGCTAATAATAGCAGTTCAAAGAGAGGAAAGTGTCATGCAAGAGGGAAAATCTTTGAAATATGCACTTTTTCCTCTTTGACAATTCATTTAGATATTCAAAGTGGGAATTGTCTTAACTAAAAATAATTGAAGATTCAGATCTTCACCTTTCTCCTTGATAAAAATGTGTGTGTGTGTATATAAATACACACATACATACATATCTTCTGCAGCACTGTCTTAATAGATTTGGTATGAAGTTCATTACACCATTGGAGTTAGTATAGAATAGTATCTTCCACATACATGACCCCCCACACACACAGACAAACAAACACCTCAAGTTAGATTGCATACACTTTTTGCCAGGATTGGTCATTTTATGCTAAAAATATTTTATTATCATTAGGGAGTTATATCAATAATTTCTACTTTTTATTTTTGCTCATTACATCTTTTTTATTTTTATTTTTTTAATTTATTTATTTTTATTTTAGCATATTATGGGGGTACAAGTGTTAAGGTTATGTATATTGCCCATGCCCCAATCTCTACTTTTTAATTCAGCTTCTGCCATATTTTGCTAGAACTCACATTCAAATTTGTTACACCACTCACCACTTCACATAAACAAAGAAGTCAATTTCTAGGAAAGAAGGCATACTGGAAAGTGTTTAATTTATTCTTCCTCTTCCTTGCCCAGTTGCTTCATGGTGCTCCAGAAGCCTTCCATGTCATGCCATTAAGAAAGTTGCCCCTGAATGTTTGTCAAATGTTTCTCTGCAAGTTCCAGGCAGAGTTGAATCATCTTATTAAACCTTAAACTCTCATCCAAGGAAATGATCGAGTCAGATGGAAAATCTTACTGCTGCTGTATTCTCCTTTTTCATTAAAATTTCAGTAGGAAACTTTTAAATGAATATTTTTAAATTTCAGAAATGTATAAGCTATTTACTATATTCAGCCTGTGTGGTCTGTGAATACCTTAAGATAATTAAATTTTCTAAAGTGTCTTTTTTTATTCCTAGGAGCATTATTTTCAGACTTGAAAATTGAGAAAATGTTTCCAAACATGTTGCTACTCCATTTAGTATAAAAGAATGTCTAATTATTTTCCACCAAAAACATTTTACCTGATTGCAAACATGAGCTTTATCTGAAATATGTTAAAATTGAATTGCTTGCAGCCTTAAAAAGTAACTTAGGAAAGTTGCTCTGGTGAAGTGTTGGGGGGATGGGAGAGCAGAGGAGGAGGAAGGGGAGAAACAGTCTTTTGTATCATAGACCAATGTCTAACCTAATTAACTCACTCCTTGACAATCATGAATGTAAAAAACGTACACCCAAGCGGTTGGTTATAAGCAACAGTTGTGAAGTCTACCAGTGGCAGCAATAAGGTTAACGAGGAAAATCCCTCTTAGCAAGATTAGCTGAGGAAATTAAAGGGGAGATCATAATTAGCAAAGCTGAACTTGAAAACTAGTATTTAATATGAGCCATAAAAATCTTATCACTTGCCTGAAGAATGGCATATCAGGGTATAATTAAAGCAGCAAGATCTTTATAGTTAATGTTTAGTCTTGATAGCATGTTTCATAAGAGCATTTTATATAATGGGTAAATTTTAATCAAAGTACATAGTGTGGGAGATAGTATTCACTTTAAGTTAATAAAGTACTGTGCATAATTTTTATACTTTAAGCTAAAAATAATTTCTTGGCACTGTTTAGCTCAGGCAGCTACACGTGAGGTATAACTTTCATCAAAATTCTTCAAGGACGAAAGTATTTTTTTATTACTTTGTCATTTGAATGTTATGGCAACTTTCCAAATTTTTTAGAAGTCTGGAGAGAGCAATTAAATTGCTCAGAGTATTTTTAAAGTCTCTTTTGTAAATATCTAATATTTATCCCTGAAACCCATGAAAGGTTATGTCATATTCAACCCACCTGAAAGACAAAGAAACAACACTAGCTATTCTGTGTTAACTAGATCTTATGTTTCTTAATGTCAGGGCCCTTCTGTTATATTCTTGATATCCCACATAGCAATGACCCATGGCTTTGCAGGTAACAGGTGTTGGTACAAAAGATTTTGTTTGTTTGTTTCAGAACATAATGTTTCAGTTACTCAGTAGATACTAGAATTTTAAAACATGAAAGATAAAATTACTAAACTGTGGGCGTTAATTTTAATTTCTTTCTATGGTCAAACAACATGACCCCAAAATTTATTAAACAGATGAAATGTATTCCAAGAGAAGAGAAGAAAATCACATTATTAGTATATTTCAGAAATAGTAAAAATATGGTTTGACCAGAATATGTATTACAAGAGAATAACGGAGCAGGGCCTAGGGCACCTGGAGATGATATTGTGTTTATGTAGAGAACAGTGAGAAGCCTTCTGAAGATTTTTAGCAGGAGAATAATAATGACCAGAGTTGCTGCTGGCTACAGGATAGATTCAGATTCTAGATTAGATTTAGGATAGATTATAGATAGTTAGTTGAGACAAGAGGTGGGAAGACAGAGTAGGTAATTCCTACAACAAGGAATGAGTGTGTGAAGCACGATGGTGGCAGTAATACTGACAGGAGGAGATAAACCAGAGAGATGCAACTGATAGGAAGACACATCACCTGGTCTTCACCTAAGGAGAACGTAAAAGGCTTTGTAAAAGAAAAGGGAGGTAGTTAAGATACATAGAAACATTCATGGGTGATCGAGATCCTTCAAGTGTCATTAACAGAAATAATAAGGTCAAGAGAGTTATGGTTATGGCTTAGAGTTTGATGTTTGACCCATTAAATTTAAAGTGTTTATGAGATCCCTAAATGGAGAAAGTTAGCAAGTTACTGCAGATGTCAGAGTAGACATATGAAAACTTCATTTATTCGGCACATTTCCTGCACACTGATTATGTTCCAGGCACTGTTCTAGTTTGAGGTAATAGAGCTAATGAACTGTAAAAACAGATGGAACAAAAACCAAACAAATGAATACACAGACTCACAAACCTCGACTCTTAAAGGGCTAATATTTGAGGAGCTAGGGTGGAAGTGGGGCAGACAGAAAAAGCAACAACTCCAGCCATAAACAAATAAACCAAATATAAGGTAATCATAGGTGCCTTGATGAAAGTAAAATAAGGTTATGTGATTGAGGGATACCTTCAGATGAGTGACGCTGTTTATTTAAGATGCCATTGTAGATAGACAATGGCATCTGTTTTAGAAATAACATTAAAAGTAATATTTGTGTTATTGAGAAACTATTTCTTCCAAATATTTGTAAGGGAGAAAGGACCATCTGAATGAAGCTTTTCATTTTCCCTTACTCCTAACTCCTTACAGCAGAAAATAATCTTTGAAAAAGAGTGTACGGTGAATTGTGATTATAAATCATAGATTAGGGTGCCACTCCAGGATGAACTCTTTGTTGTCATCAGTAACAAACAGCCTGCATTTGTTTCTATCACAGAAGATTTTTGTGTATACCTAAGTGAAACCGACGTACTGGACAGCATCTTAACAAGCACGGCGCTGACCCCAGGCCTGCTGTCATAGAGTAATACCACAAATCATCCTTAACCATCTTCTCTCCTTGTAGTCTTCCCAGCTGGCATTCTGCAGCCCCCCTTCTTTAGCGCCCAGCAGTCCAACTCATTGAACTATGGGGGCATCGGCATGGTCATAGGACACGAGATCACCCATGGCTTCGATGACAATGGTAAAGTGCAACTGTCATTTTCCTTTGGCTGAAATATATCCTCATAAATTTGATTACGAGTCATTATAATTTTTATCAATACAAAACCACATGTATTCATCTGTGTATCATTAGCTTAATCTTCACCATACTTTCAGTTTTCTCTTTAAACTGCTGCTTAAGAAGATCAAAAAGTTCTAATATTGAGGTAAACAGTGGGTGCTACGCCCCTGGCAGAATAAAGCAAATACTTATCTTGAGAAAACACTTTGATATTTGTCAACACCGGTGATAATGCTTGGTCTTATTTTCTAATCGTATGTTACTTATCTTGCTAGACCCTTAGGGGTCAGAGTCTATGTCCATGTCTGAGAATCAGATATATTCATAAAATCAGAAAGTATTGCCTATCCAAGTTCCCATAAGACTCTCAAGTTTAAGTGCTTTTGATTAGGGACTTTTTTGGCTTTTTTCATCTTATATCTACTACCTAGTTCACACTCTTTCAAGAGTAGGTACTTAAATGTTTGTATGCTTCCCTAAAGGGAAAAATTGATGTAGAGTTTCAATGAAAGCTGAATTCCTAAGAGGAATAGAAGAAAATATGTGAAACATGTACAGAAATGATAGTTAAAGCTATGAAAACGATTAGTTCAGAAGTGGGAAGAAAGTAAAAAGAGAACAGTAGCAAGAAAATAATTAAACCTTAACTAGACCCAACTTTAGAGAGCCAGAGGAAGAACAGGAGACAAGAAGGATATAATTTTTTAAAAGACTATAAGTGTCTATTAACTCAATTAAACTATCCAATAGTCTTAACTGGTAAATACTAATACTATTTTCATTTTTCAAGTTAAAAAACTAGGGGCACATGAAAGACTTTCTCAGTGTTACAAAGCTAGGAATTGGTGGAATCAGGAGGTGAGTTCAAGTAGTCTGGCTTCATAGCCCTGTTCTTATTCATTTTAATATTTATTATACATATAGCATAGCCCTATTCTTATTCATTTTAATATTTAATACATATTTAAAAGGTGATAAAATTAAATGTCAAAACATATGACATATATAAACGCAATTGGGGCTTTAAAAGAAGAAAGATCAATGTAGTTTAGGACTGGCAGAAAAGCTTCAGGAGAAAAGGAAGACTTTTTCTTTGTGCTTATAGTAGAGGGAAACTGAGCCCACAGTTTGATGTCTTATGAAGGATCTGAGAATATGAAATGAATGTCAGAATGAAAATGCCAGCCTTTTTAAAAACCTCAAAATATCTCATTAGACAGACTTGGTTGAAGCAAAAACCATCCAACAGAACAAGGCATGATTTCAGGAGTGTTTTGTCTGATGGCCTCACCTGACATATCCAGACCCTAGTGTGTGAGATACCTGTGTCAATACTGAGACACATCAGCAAATAAGCTCCAGTGGTCCAGGCTTTCCCAACCCTGTGGATGGGGAGGGACAGTGGTGTCTCACATCATCTGTCCAATTTTACACAAAAGTATTTGGTTCTCGTGCTTTGAATTAAAGGTATCTTATTGTAGTTCTTGTTATAATGAGTTCCCATTTTACTTAAATAAATATATTATAGGCAGAAATTTTAACAAGGATGGAGACCTCATTGACTGGTGGACTCAACAGTCTGCAAATAATTTTAAAGACCAATCCCAATGCATGATATACCAGTACGGAAACTTTTCCTGGGACCTGGCAGGTGGACAGCACGTATGTCATTAGTATTCTCTTGAAAAGTTTTAAATATATTCAATCTTAAGTGAGCTATTGATGTTTTTCTTAATGATCCTAATAAAAGGTCTTTTTAAAAACAGCTCAATGGAATTAATACACTGGGAGAAAACATTGCTGATAATGGAGGCCTTGGCCAAGCATACAGAGTAAGTAATAATATTTCCTTGCCATTTTAGTGATTGGAGTGTTTAGCATATTTAATCATTCATTTAAAGCCTTTTGCAAAAAAAAAAAAAACCCACATATAATATAAACAATAAATGATGAATAGAAATGGGAAAAATGTGAAGAGAAAGGTTATTGTAAATATACTAATCATAAGGGTCAGTACAGTTGATGTGATTAGAACTAAACACATCTTTTAAGTTTGCAAAAAGCCAAGAAAACACAGAATGTTATATCAACAGAAATGAGGAGATATGAAAGTTCTACAAAGGAGGCAACAGTTTTCCAAGAAGTAATCTCTGAAATAAATTTTGTAGGAAAGATGTCCCATAAGGATGATTATTTCAGGCTCATTGATCAATATAATGAACAGGGCCCTCAGTTTTGCAGCAGGTGGAGTAGCATTTGAGAACAATAATTAGCATAAATCAGAGGCATAAATCTCAGCATAAATCAGAGGCATTATATTAAACCACTGTTCATTTGCCATGATTATGATAGGGGACTGAAGGACTGAAGTGATATGGTTCCATCACGTGGCCTTACAGTCAACCAAACTGCTATGTGCAAAGGAGTATTATCAGTGGAGCATCACTTAGGATTCTATTTAGCTTTCCATTTATTCTTCCATTCAACAAGTATTAATTGGGACTTTACTATGATCTTGGCACTATTCTAGGCGCTGGAGACATAACAACGAACCTCCCTAAAAAATGGCATTATTTGATTATCTGAACAAATGATGTTCTAGTGGATGCCATGTGCATAAGAAAAGTAGGGATTTTCACGAAAGGGTGGAGGATTGGTGGTCTTAGGAGCAACAGGGAGGAGTATGGATGATTTTGAATGCTTCTCTCAACCCTGAGGTAGCCCACATGTGGGCGAATGAGCAGAGTTTACTTGGGATGGTACAAGGGGCAAGATATCCCTAGACTAGAATTGGGCTTCTCTAAAACAAGGATGAGTGCAATGATTGGTGGAGTGGATGAGAATGTAGAATTATTTGTTCACCATAGAAATCTTTTGGTTAGAGAGGAAGAAAATAACATGAGTGGTTGGTTCTGGGAAGAGAAAGCATCAGAGAAGTATAGGGAAACATGAATGGTGGGCCCTGTGACTTGGCATTGATCAAGGACAATCAGAGTATGAAGTTTAGGAGATTAAGCCTTCTGTGTTGTTTCCAGAAAACATGATTTCCAGCCACTTCCTGATGGATGGTAGATTGCTAATGCTTTGAATGCTTGGTAATTTTTCTTTCTTTTTTTTTTTTTTTTTTTTTTGCTGGATGCCAAACATTGTGCATTTTACTTCTTTGGGTGGATTATTTGTTTTGTTTTGTTTTTCTATAAATATTCTTGAGTTTTATTCTAGGATACAGTTAAATTCCTTGGAAATGGTTTTGTCCTTTTGGATCTTGCTTTAGAACTTGTTAGGTGGGACTGAGACAGTTCTCAGTCTAGGGACAATTATTTCCAACTGCTGAGACAGGATTCTACTGTGTAAAACCTGTGGTTTTCCATTCTTGTCCTGGGTACCAGGCACTGTTATCACTAATCCTTTTGAGTGATTCTTCTCCTAGCATTGAGTGGTTTGTTCATACACATCTCCAGATCAATACTAAGCTGAATGTTTGAAGGTGATCATCCGCGATCTCCGAAGTTTTCTTTTTGTGTAACTTTCTCAGCTGTAGTACTCTGTTCTTGGTATCTCTGAACTCTCAGCTTCTTCTCAACTCAAGGAGTTCCCCAGGCTCTGACTGAGGTTCTCCTTCCTATGTTGTGGGCTGAAAACTCTCAGGGCAATAAGCTTGGCCATCATAGGACTCACTTTGTTTACCATCTCTCAGAAATCTTTCTTTTTTTTTTCCTTGATGTTCAGTGTTATGTAAACCATTGCTTCCTATATTTTGTCCATTGTTTGGTTGCTTCAGCAGGAAATTAAATCCAATACCTGTCACTCCATCTTGGCTAGAAGTGGAAGGCACTGGTGCTCTTAATATTCCCATGGTGATTCTAACATACAGCCAGATGGGGAATCACTGCTGTAGAAAATCTAGCCAAGTTTGGATTGATGGTACTTCTGTAGAGACCCTCACCTAGAGAAAGTACAGAATTAGAATATAATGAAGCAAACTGGAAATTGGAAATGACACATCTCAAAAAGTTTGTTTTCAATCCTTTTTAAGTATATTTATTAGAGAAAAACTACCTTTTTTCAATAATGTTCATAAATCCTTAAGAATTAAGAACATTTTCTGACATTCAGGTTACCTAAATTTCTTCCTCCTAATGTGACTGAAGTTCAGTCTATTTTGTCTTGTCTTCAAGGGACCAGAATAGTTGCATAGCCTTATTCTCACGCTCATACGATACTAGGCCTCTAAGGAGTCTCAAGAGAATCCCTTGACTTTTGGTAAGAATCACTCAAACTAAGTCTGGTGTGAGTCTATTTTGCTAAGAGTAGTAACTAAGCCTAACCTAGCAATTACAGACATCCTTGGCAATCCATTCATCCAAGTGGCTGGCCTCATCCATAGAACATTTAGATAATAAGTTTTTCATCACTTATTTTAATCATCCATTCATTCAATTGACATTTATTGATCATATGACATGTACTAGGCTCTTGTCATCTGCTAATCAGTATCCTGTTCTTTTCAGAGCATTTGAAAATAAATTCTCGTTTTCTTTCTAATCCATGAAATAGTTGTAGTTTGTCATATCTAAATTATTATTATGTATCATTACAGTGATTTTAATATAAAGGTTAATTACTTGGTTACATGGTCATTTACGTAGGTTTATATACAAACTTAAAAATTATAATCATCTTTTTTCTATTTTATCAACTGCCTAGGCATACCAGAATTATGTTAAAAAGCATGGTGAAGAAAAATTACTTCCTGGACTTGACCTAAATCACAAACAACTGTTCTTCTTGAACTTTGCCCAGGTATTGTATCTTTCTTGAATGATAGATGTGGAAATCATTTTGAGTTATAATTTCACAGTAAGTTAGATAGTGCATACTGAGTTTTCTTGCTTTTATCAATTGTGGTGGAGCATTTGACTTGACCACCTTTCACTGTTTATGATAGACTGTCAGATCATATTAATGATAAATAATTGTGTTCTTGATTATTCATTATTTGACAACTTAATGGCTGAAAAATGCAAATTTCAATTTAATTTTGTTTCTTCCCCCCAACCTGCTCAAACAAATAATCCTTGATCGAATCTAAGCACACTGCTTTGCTTTTTCTATTCCTATCTATCCTAGGTGTGGTGTGGGACCTACAGGCCAGAGTATGCAATCAACTCCATTAAAACAGATGTGCACAGCCCAGGCAGTTTCAGGTATGTGGGTATAAAGAGCAGCCAAGGTGATCCCATATTGGCTCTTTGGCTTCCATATTTGGAATATGGCCTTGTCTGTGATTTTATTATATTTGGAAATCCAGTGCTTTTTTTTAAATGTTTCATCATTTTTATTTTATTTTAATTGTTTTTATTTCAGCATATTATGGGGGTACAAATGTTTAGGTTACATATATTGTCTTTGCCCCACCTGAGTCAGAGCTTCAAGTGTGTCCATCCCCCAGACGGTGCACACCACACTCACTGGGTGTGTATATAACCATCCCCTTTTATTTGAGAGTCATAAGATCAACAGGATACAGTATATGTTCACACAAACATAGCCTTGGTTGCTCTTTTTCTTAGAACTATGTGTCCAAGGCTCAGCACCTGGTAGATTTCAACAAACATATGGCCTCAGAATAATGCCTCTATTTATGGCTAGCATAAAGATGTTCCTAAGAGGCTGTGAATGGTTTAGGCCTAGGCCAATGAGTTCTCAATTTTAAAGAAAAATTTACATTCAACATAAAGAAAAACTTCTACTAATTAGAGGTTCTCCACCATGGAATAGCACTGTCCCCAAAACTTGAGGAGAGAATATACTGATACAGAGGTCAGAGAACAACCCATCCAGGGTGCTGGAGAAAATGCCCTACAGAGTGGAAGACTAAGTTAGAAGATACCCAAAGTCCTTCCCAAATCAGAATATCTAAGAGAACAATGGACTGAAAGAGAATTATTCTAACCAACATTTGAAATGTTAAATGCTAGATCCCTATGTGTTTTAGGACAGAATTTCTAATGCTACCCCTTTCCCATGGACTATAACACTTAATCACTCAGTTGCAAATCAACGACTACACTTCTCAGGCAAGAAAGTCTGGAGGGGAAAAAAGTAAAAATTTAGCAGGGTGGTTGAAAAATGGAATTTGAGAACAAACGAGAACTAATGAAATAAATTTCAAAAGCCCTACCTAAAATGGATATGAACATACTGCCAAGATCATTCATTCCTGGGAAAAAAACACATTTGTTTATGGGGAAAAACACTTTCAATTATGAAGCAATAAAGTAACACATTTAAAAATTAAAGAATTTATTCAGCTTGTTCTAGTATCATCATTGTCATTATCATCGTAACTATCTAGTATTTGCCTAAACAGTTCTTTCAAAATTCATTTGCTTAACTGTTTATTCTGTGTAATCCAAGCTAAATTTAGTCGTGCTAAGATATTTAAATTAGCAGCTTTTTAGGTAATGAGCAACAAAGTCACTGGAGCAATTCCTATTATGGCTTATCCAAGAAACTTTTAGTTTTAATTTTTAAAAGTTGTCTTTTTCCTTACTAAAGTTTTCAGAAGTTAAGGTATAAAGAATCTAATTCTGAAAATAGCCAAAGCTTACACAAACCACCATATAATCTAATTTGTCAAAGCTTTGTCCTGTATTTCCCCATGAACTAAAACATATATCCATAAAATCCTCAGTAAATTTAAGTAGTATCTTTATAATACCTTGTGTATCGGTCATCCTCGGAGAATGAAAGGTTGCAAATTAATTTTTTGACAGGGAAAAGTTTGTCTCTTTTGAATAGTAACATTTTCTCCTAAACACTGGATTAAAATCTGTCTATTCAAAATACATTTTCTACCTTCTTGCCTTAACAAAGTATCTTGGACAAGATCTAACCTCTTTTTTCTGATGAAACAGACTATTGTTATGATCACTAGCTGTGGTTTTGCTCTTTATTTATTTAGTGAAATCCTCAAAAGCTATAGTATCTGGAACTATTTACTCCTACACCAATGCTGATACTTTTTGACTTTTCATTTTGGCTTTTTACTGGAATTTCTCTGTATGTCTGTTTATTCCCTCGTTCTCTTTCTTTTTACCGTATTGCCTGCCTGTAGCCACCCATTCCTCCATTCTAATTAGCTCAGAAAACACAGTGTTAAGCTTACATGGTAAAAGCAAACATAGGCTTTGAAAGAAGAAACACTTGAGTTCCAACCATGGTTCCACCATTTACTAGCTGTTACTTAAACTCTGTACCTGTTTCTTGATATGTAAAATGAGGCTTAAATTATCATGAGAGTTGCTGAAGGATTCATGTTAATGTACATGAGACGCTTCCTACATATGTTTGAAAATTAATACTAAAACTATATGAATAGAATAAGAATGCCTATGAAAAAGGTTTATGGACATTGCAAAATTGCCCTATCAGCTGACAGTCAAGGGCTTTTGTTGCTTATTTCTTATGTTCTGCATAGTTTAGAATGTCAGTAACTGATAAGTGATAGGTAGGTAACTGTTTTATACACCTAATTTCAAACTGAAAACAATATTTTATTACAAATGTGTAAAATTACTTGTATCTTTAATTTTTTTTGTTGTTCTGGCTCCAAAGATGCCCCCCTTAAATGACTATTTTTCATTCATAATAAGAGAAGTTGTATGTGTTGTTTTTATTTTTCTTATTTTTTTTCAAGGGTAAATGGAGTGCCAACCTTTTGTCAAGGAAATAATTATTTTCTCTGGAGGTAAAGAGATTTCCTTGGCAAAAGGTTGAGGTTACATTTAGTTTTGGAAACAGGCTGTTTCCTGGCTGTATAAAGTAAAACAAATTTTTTAAAGAACTTTCAAAACTAATAGACATTGAGTTGCTACTGAAAATTTATGCTTGGTGGTTTATGTAAAAATCTTTTTAAGATATAGGGATATTTGTAACCTTGTGCTTAAAAAGCCACATTGTTAAAAACAAAAGGTAAAATATACCTGATATAAAGCTGAATCTATAATACTATATTTGTGAGCTCTAACTATAATTTTCTTCTTCATAGTGAAAGCCTGTATACTCTTAAATAAACTTTTTAAACCTTTCAAAAATACATTTCCCTTTATTCATCTAGAAATTAAATCTATAATTTAAATATTGAGTATTTTTTGGAAATCTAGATTTTAGTTAGCTATCTATAGACACTTCAGAAAATGGTTGTTATAATAATACTATATAATTTATAAATGTGTTTTTAAAATTATTTAGATATAATATTTCTACATAATAACAATATATGAGGGTCTGATAATTTACAAAGCAAGTCCAAATAAAAAATGACTTAGATGCTTAAATTATTCAATATTATTGTCCAGTCAAGGATAAAAAGGGCATTTTATAGACCTAATATCACTAGCAAGGCAAGAAATGTTTTTCACAGCTTAATTTCTAATATTTTTGAAAGAATATTATTTCTAGTGTATTTAGTAGACCTTTTCAACAAATATGGCTATTTTGTTCCTTCTCATTCTATAATTTAGCATGCTTAGGTTAAACTCGCTTTGATATACTGATGTCTCCCCCATTTACCTTAAATATTAGCATTTGTTCATGATATTTTATTAGTATCAGTATGGATTTGGGTGAACTTTGTAAAACTTTTGTTAGCACCTATTAACTTTTAGCCCATACCTAGGAATCTATTCAGGCATTTATTTCTTTATGAATGTATAGTGGAAGATATACTCATCAATGTGACTTTGCTTTGAAAAAATCATAAAAATTATTTAATGATAAAGATCAGATAGCATATTCATGAATGAAGCCAGTTAACCTTGTAATCAAGTTATTGATTTAAAAGAAATAACAAAAGATTGTCATAGAAACCATTAATTATAAAAAGGTTATTCGGTAACTCAAAAATTCCATTGATTACAGGTAGGAGTAGTCAGATATGTTATAGGATATAAAGTCCATTCTTGATCACACAATGTTTAACTCTTAGATGTTTTAATACAAGTGATTATTTTCCAAGGGAATATATAGCAGCAGTATAATAAATTATTTTATATAATGAAGTAAAAATTTCAACCAAATCATCTTACAAAATAATCAATAAGTCTTTATTATCTTATTAGAAATATAAAACAAGAAGTTATTAATACATAGTTTTCATATAGCATAAAATCATTTATATATTCTATGTAATACTAAGGAAATATGATCTCACGCTTAGAGAAGGGATTCATTTTATTAATAATGTATCCACTTTTCAAAAATAGATTACTCATATCATCCAGTCAGAGATTTGATGTTATAAGCACTAAACATTACTTAGAGTCCTAGGAAAGTAAGGGAAGCCCTCCTGTGTTGTTGACTTAATTGCTCAGGATCATGATCTAAGTGAAGTCTTTGGAAGGAAAGAGAGAAGATGGAATGGACATGAAGGGCTGAGTGCACACTAGGTTGAATGTTTCCACACTGCTGACTCCCAGTAGTGTTTTTCAAAGACTTTTCTTCCCTCGGGGTGTTTTTTGTTTGTTTGTTTTGGTTTTAATTTTTTTAAAGTTTTTAAGAGAAATGTAGAATTAAGTCATGGGTTTGGACATTTTTACTGAAGTACTTGTTCTCATATGACAAAATGTAAGACACAATCCTTTGGGAAATTTGTAATAAAATAAAAACAAAAAAAATGCAGCTCTCTGGTCAGTGACTCGCAAATGCTTACCTTGCCAACCAGGGAACTCACTCCCAGTATGGGGAGTGTCCAGGCCACTGTGATGTCTGCCCCTTAGCCAGTACCTATTCCTGAATTGGGAAGAGGATTGGATTAAATGAATCAAAGCTCCTGGCTAACATAGAGTCAAGGAGCCTAAAATCTGAAAAGACTTAAAACCTAAAAACCAATGCAAATTCTTAGTTTCTAAGATCTTTTGATTCCTACCTATACAGTCACTTTTGACTACATTATAGAAATGAAATTGTTCTCCTCTTTTTTTTTTTTTTTTGGCTTATAAACAATAGAAATCTATTTTTCACAGTCTGGAGGCTGCAAGTGCAAGATCAGGGTGCCAGCATGGTCAGGTTTGGCTCTAGTGAGAGCCCTCTTCTGGGTTGTAGACTATAGACTTTTTATGCTTTCACATGGCCAAGAATTTGTTCTTGAACATTTTAGAAGTAAGACATAAACATCTTCTTTTTCAATCAAATTAAGCCAAGCTCTAAGATCCTAGCCTAAGCTAAAACATAAGCAATTTAATTGGAGTAGTTTTTCAGTGTACTACTATCTACAGTTGTACAGAAATCCAAAGGCATCACAGAAGCCTAGAAAGGAGGAAATAGCTTCATGTCCAGCCTGCTATGGTCACTGCTGAGATCCTTACAGTCCGAGTGTCCCAACTGAAGTCAGGTGGCTCCATTTCCTAAGGGTCTTGGGCAAGGACTGCCAGAGCCTCCACTCTTCACGTGCAGGTTCACCAACAGCTAAATACCAGGCTCAGACCCCACTCCATTCGTGGGGAAGCCAGCCATCTCCCACTCAAGTGGACTGACAGATCTCTAACGAATTCCCTAGCTCTGTCTCCGCCTGACGTCAACACTTCCACACTAGGAAGATTATTTTTACCTTTAAGACTCCTTGAAGAGTTCTAAAAAACAACCAACCAAAAAAATGTTACATCCTCCCTGAAGGATGGGGGTTGCTTATGGTGGGGAATTAGCAGGGTTAGGTGATATGTTGATGGGTGACATGAGAAAGTCAAACTAACAGAAGGTCCATATGGATCTCTCTTTCCAAGAACGAGGAGAGGTAAATAATGCGCTTTCTTTCTCTTCTAGTTGGTCAATAGTAGCAAAAAAAAAAAAAAAAAAAAAAAAAAAGCACTAAACAGTGTTTTTATTCATCATGCCCTATTACTCCTCTACAGGTAATCCCCATGACCAGCCCATGGGTCCATTCATTCAGCATGTACTGAGTTCTGAGATGCACGGCACTGTTCTGGGCTTTGAGGGTACAGCAGAGAGCGAGACATATACACACAGCACAGTCTTTCCCGGGTATCCATGGGGGATTGGTTCCAGGACCCCCCACAGATACCAAAATACATGGATTCTCAAGTCCATGATATAAATTGGTATAGTATTTGAATATAACCCACGCACATCCTGCCTCCTATACTTTAAATCACCTCTAATATAATACCTCGTACAATGTAAATGTTATGTAAATAGTTGTTATACCATATTGTTTAGGAGATAATGACAGGAAAAAAGTGTATATGTGTTCAGTACAGACACAATTTCACACACACACACATGCACACACATTTTCATCCATGGTTGCTTGAAATGTGGAACCCGTGGGTACTAAGTGCAGACTATATTTCGCCTTCATCAAGATTATAGTCCAGTGGGTGTGTCAGGAAGTAAAGAAGGAAAACAAATCATTGTAAATTGTGATAAGTGCCTTGGTGCCATAGTACAAGTGGGAGGAACAAGTTTAGACAGTATTCAAAGAAGGCTACCAGGAAGTGGTTTTTAAGCAATAGCTCGAAGGCTGGGAAGTTAGCCACATAGCAACTGGCAGATAACTTTCCAGGGAGTGGTAGCAGGTAACAGCAGGCCCCAAAGAGGGAAAGGATTTGGCTGGATTGAGGGACAGAGAACAGGTCAGCATAGCTTGAGCCTAGTGAGGAATTGGAAGAGAAATATACCATGAGGAGGCTGGGAAGGAAGGCTGGAGCCATCAGGACACTGGAGATTATAAAGAAGAGTATGAATTTTCTTCAAGTCCCTGCAAGATTTTAAGTAAGAAAATTGTGGATCCAGATTTACATTTTTAAAGGTCACTCTATCTGCCATGTGGAGAATGGGGTGGAGAGAAGTGGTGGGAAGTATACATGGTAGGATATGTACCACATGGGGAGAGTCCTGTAAATCAGAGTGGACTCTCCTGTCACTTGCTCCTAGTCTTCCCACTGCTGCAGTCCACGTACCTCCAGGCCCTTCCACCTACCCCAAGGTGAAGGTGACCGCCAATCTCAGCAGGAAGGGAAAGGAAGGAGCTGGTTCAGGGTTCAGGGTTGGTGTGAAAACATCACCTCTGCATCATTGTGCTGACCTGTTTCTCCCCTCAAATGCTGTTCGGTGCCGATAGTGAGTTGGACTATGTTGTTTTTGCCCATTGGGGTCAGAGATAAGAAGAAATTGGCATTTTACCAGCTCTTTCCAGTTATTCAGGCTGAATCCAGTTTCTGATATTTAAGGACTCCTTTTGGCAAAAAAAGAAAAGAATTCCCTATCTTCCCTACTAAATCACATCAACAAATATCTGTTAAAAGTTCGTTACATTTTAGGTTATTGTGTGAGCTTTTCCAAGATGTAGTGAGAAATCATGATTTTATTCTTGGACCAAACTCTTCTTACAACTCCAAATAGCTGCCACTCCAAATATGAATTAGTCATTTATTTTACAAACACACATGGAATATTTATGAATTATTAACTCCATGACAACCTTAAGATGAAGGTTCTATTGTGCAGAAACTGAGACACACCAAAGGCTCATAAGCAGAATTCAGACCATGTGACCTGTCTCCAAAATCTGTGCTCTTAACTCCTGTATTTTGTTACCTCTCCACTGAAAAATTCTGTTGACGAGAAGGCACTGACTCACTAACCAGTCTTTCTTTCTTCTTTTAAACTTTAATTTCCAAATTCACTCACTTGGCCTTCATAGAGAAATTCTACACAGCTCCAATGTGGTTTGGATATGAGTATCAAATGCTAATGGTGACTTTTTGTTTGTTTGTTTCAAAGGATTATTGGGACTTTGCAAAACTCCGCTGAGTTTTCAGAAGCCTTTCACTGTCGCAAGAATTCATACATGAATCCAGAAAAGAAATGCCGGATCTGGTGATCTTTGGAAGAAGCACTGCAGCCCTTGGCTAGACTTGCCAACACCACAGAAATGGGGAACTCTCTAGCAGGGAGAAAATGGGCCCTGGGAGTCAGGAATTGACTTGGGGTAATTAATAGAGATGTGAGCATTATAATACAAATGAAGTTAGATTATTCTAGAAAGGCTGTGGAGGGAGAAAGAGGGTCTAAGGTCTATTAATCACTTGTCACTGTGTAAATAATGCTTAATTCTAAAGATAATATTACTGTTCATTTCTGTTTCCTTTATGGTCTGCCAGTTTGATGTTGTCCCTAGAAAATAATGTTAACCACTTGAGGTTAACAATGGGATTAGTGAAAATTAGTGAAATCCACTGGGATTTCTAATCCAAATTAGAAAGAAGATGTTGAAGAATACGGTTGAGCACCTGAAGCACAGTGGTGAAGTTAGTTTAAAACATATTGCCTGAGTACTTGTTTTTACTTTTGTTTGTAACCATTTATACTCCTTCAAAACCCTTCCAAAGGATTCTTATACACATTGGGGCCTTGGGGATTATATAGTTTTAAACTCAGTTTACCATGCATCAGTTATTCATTCTGTGATTATTTTATTTTAAGTACTCTTAGGGCAAAAATGAAGATCTAAAATTGTTTTTTGTTGTCCCCACCTTCACTAATATTGAGATTCTTGAGGCCCACTATAATTTTCTAAGCAATTTCTTGTTCTCTATCAAAACTTGGTCTTTTTAAAAGATTTATAGTAATGTACAAATAATAATTTTTATATTTAATTATTAACTACATTTATGACTAAGTAACTATTAGAGGTAGTCATTAAATATTGAAGTTTCAGACCAAGATAAACAGTTAGGAACCAAGATCTGTTAAGTGGTATACAGATGAAAATTTGAGACTTTTTAAACTTACAAATCATATTGATGAAAAGCTTTAAGCACAAATTTTGGGGTAAAAATTGCCATAGGACAGTTGTCTAGAGATTTGTAATACTTGTGGTTTATAAGCAAGACTTTCAAAATTCAGTCTGTCCTTGAGGGTGTCTTATAAAGGGAAAAACCACACCTGTGTAGCTCTGTGTCTCCTATCTTTTCAGGTTTGTCATCTGCTGGAAATATTTTCATAATAAATTAAAATTGTGAGCCCATTACTCAGTAAACCTTTGTGCCAGCTATCTAGCTTTAGAAAGTGCATTTCTGAATAGAAATGGGAGGCCTCCAATGGACCTGCTTCTAGAATTCTAAGTGATGTAGAATTCTGGAAGGGCACTGTCTAGTCCCTGATAGGAGTTTATCTCTTGAGGTTTCTATGTTCCTCTCTTTTCCTGTTCTGTTGGCTTGTTTAGTTCATTTCATTACCTAATTAATATGTTACAAAAGAGGGATACTTCCAAAATCCTTATTTTTCCTAACAAAAGATGAAAGTGAGGGAACTTCTATCCAAATTATGGACATTAGTTTTCCTCCCTCTTTAAAAATGCCCATTTGCCTTTTTTAAAAGTTATAGAAGTATTATAACATATATACAAAAAATTATATAAAGCATAAGTGTACAGCTCAATGAACTTAATCCAACTGAACATAGCCCTGTAGCCAGCACCTATAAGAAATAGAACATTACTAGTGCCCTAGAAGCCCCCCCCCCTTTTCACTTCATTCTTCCAAGGACAACTACTATCCTGACTCCTAATATCATACACTAGCTTTGCCTGTGTTTGTCTTTTATATAAATAGAAACAATCAGTCTGTATTCTTTTGTGCCTGGCTTATTTCTCTCAGACTTACATTTGTGAGATTCATCTACATTGTTGCATTGATTGTGGATGTTTCATTCTCATTCCAGAATAATATTCTATTGTGTGACTATATTACAATTCATCCATCCTATTGCTGATGGGCACTTGAGAAGTTTCCAGTTTGACGCTATTGCAAATAGTGCAGCTATGGATATGCTTACATACTGCCATCCTTACCTGAGCCTTTCATGAACTTATTTCCTCCAGTCCTTACGGAAAGTTTTATAAATATTGAAAATATATTTTCAGACTAACTATGGATATCCTTACCTTTTCCCCCTTTATCACTACCACCGTTACCATGGATAATTCAAGGTACCTTTATATCTATATTTTCTTAAAATAACCTTAAAGCATACCTAAGTGATATTTCTAGTTGGAGTGATAGGAGATTCCAGCTCTAATAAAATAACTATCTCTAAGCTATTTTATTTCAATCCTGTCAGAGCAGGTGAAGAGCCAGAAGTGAAGAGTGACTAGTACAAATTATAAAAAGCCACCAGACTCCAGCTGTTAGCTCTTTAAAACATCAGGCTTCCATCCCGATGGAGGAATAACTGTCCAGTGCCTAGATGCCTTCTCTATATAAATACAAGATTTTCTGGGGCAAAGGGATAGATCAAAGTTAGAATAGCAGTACATCCCTATCCCTCACACATGCAGACATCGTCAAGTGTACATGGTACTTTTGTTGAGCTATATGGGAGCCTTCTGATCTCTCTCATTTGAGAGTTGTCACATCAGATAAGACATATCTCTGATCCCACATGTACATCCAAGTTCACCATGGCCGAATTCTGGTTAAAGAAAGTTTAGGAGGATTGGGAGCTGATGTAACTCAGGAATGAGGGTAGGAAGAAGCTCTTGGTGATACCTGTTGGTAAGGAGTCCACCTCCATACCACAATGCCCACATGAATTCCAGGTGCAAGGTGGAAAGGATGCTATCCTGAGAGAAGAGTCCTTGTTCTAGTCCTATTCTGCCATGACTGACAAGGTAACCTTGGGCATTTGCCTATATTCTTTTGAGCCTCTGCCTCTGCCCCTAAACAAAAGGGAATTAGATTCTATCAGTAGCTCTCAGCAAGAGTAGGAGTATGTGTCCAATGCTTCTTTACTCTTAATCCATCCCCCAGTTAAGAACCAATGAGCAAAATAATCCCCAAACTCCCATTTAAATGCCTGAATTCAATTAGAACACATTTTAGTCCAAAGAACAAGGACCAAAGTTTCATTGAGTTTGAATCTGTGCTGCTGTTAATGTTAAGCATTTAGATGGGGCAAAAGCTTGCTAATTTTCTCAAAAGCATTTATCACTTCTGTTGCCACAGATGGAATTCTCAAAGTAGAAGATATCTTTGGAAAGAAAATAAAATACCACTCTGTCAGAGAAAGATAATCAGAAATTTTTCTTAGTTTCCAGTGGCAAAAATACAAAAGAAAAACACTTTTTATACTAACTGACTCTGTCCCAAACCCCCAGCCCCCATGTAAACCTCCACTCCATTTAGTTGCTCAGGCCAGAGTGCAGTGGTGCTATCACAGTTCATAAAACCTCAAACTCTAGAGCTCAAGCAATTCTCCCACCTCAGCCTCCTGAGTAGCTAGGACTATGGGCATGCACCACCACACCCAGCTAATTTGTTTTTATTTTTTGTAGAGATAGGGTCTCACTATGTTACCCAGATGGTCTCAAACTCATGGCCTCAAGCAATCCTCCTGCCTCTGCCTCCCAAAGTGCTGGGATTACAGGAGTGAGCCACTATGCCCAGCCTTCATTTATATCATGAAAAATGTTAAGACTAAATGGAGCTTTTATCTCTGTAATCTTACACTTCTTGCTGTCTTCAAATTGAATCTTTTAAAAATCAATGACATAAACTATTTAACCAATATTTTCTTGTTTCAGCATCCCTCCTACCAGAGAGCACCATCATTTTCTGATTGGATTTGTTTTCAAAAGTTAAGTGAAATGGTTGCCAAATGTTGTAGGGAGTCACTAGCATAATCAGATGACTTAGGTGAAGTCAGAAGTGTCTTCAGGCACTGTCCCTAGGTGTCTAGGCTGAAGAGCATCGCCACTGGGTTGATCAGGTGAAGGAGGAGTCATAGCTGACTGGTGTCAAAATGGCACATGTTTATTGCATTCTAATATTTTCTCTAACAATGTTTTCTTAATGTCAACTCCTTTTATTTTGCATTTTCTCTAAAACAGTGAAAAATACTACTTTCATTTTTAACCTCATTACCAAAATGTGCTTACATTTTGTTTGACAAAACAGATCTTCTCAGTTGTGCAAAGGAGGGCCTCCTGGCAGAAAAGTAAGCATTGGCTCTTGCCAGAAATAATAATGGGCCAGCTTGGCAGGTGTAGAAAGATTGGAAAGTCTAGTGTTTGTGATAAATTTTTATACTCCTGGATTTCCTTTCTACCCAGAAACTAACAATTTCTGCAATTATCAGGCATATTAACATCTTATTGTGTTCTTATAAATATACTTGATATCATCTTCAATCTGATCAGCTCAAGTTATAATACATTCTATAAATTTAGTCTGTATCTGGGAAGACACAAATGAAGTCAAGTACCTGGATTATTGTTTACCTAGGTGTAAATCCTTAACATATACTATGAATGCTCTATGTTCTCTGAAATATGGCTGTTAAAGATATAATGCTAAGATCTTCATTGCAGCTTTATAATACCAAAGAAATGGGCATAAAAATGCTAAATGGCAGAAAATGTTTAGATTTATTAAATGAAAATACAAAAAAAGACACAATGTTGAATATGCATTATAATTTCAACTATGTTAAAATATTGTTGCATGGAAAAAGAAGTGGGAGAATATATGTGAAAAATTAACCAGGAATATCTCTGGGTGGTTAGTATTGTGATTCCTTTTTTTTTTTTTTTTTTTTTTTTTTTGGTGGTTTTCTACATTTTAAGTTTTTCTGTAATGGCAAATTTTACTCTTAAAAACTCATTTTCAAAATGTTATTTGTAATAAAAAAGGAAGAGAATATGGAAGGGAGCAGAATGAGGGGGGAAAAATACTGACCCAAAAAGAGAAATATAATAGAAATTAAATTGAATTTAAGGCTTGCTAATTAACTAAAGGAGCTATTCAATTTGTTGTCTCAGGCAATTTAGAGCCAAAGATCCTGGTGCAGATTTTGGTCAGGAGCCTCCAGCCCCGAGGACTGGTCAGATCTCAGTTTATGAGGTGACTTTGACTCATACTGCTTAACACAGAAAAGTTGGTGGACCTCCCTCTGTCTGTGTTTAAAGTGGCTTGTGAGAACAAAGCATATGGTCTAGAGAGTTTGGGGTTTTTTCTTTTTCTAAAAATGCTAAAGGGTTGAATGATCCAGCTACACTCTCCAACCTGGTATTCCCTCCAGACAAAACCCTAGCATTTGCCAAACCCTAACCAAGATTGAGGATACAGAAGCCAATAGATTATGTAGTGATCAGACTTAAATGCTTCCCTGGTAGGCACCACAATTTACCTGGTGGTTAGATGCTAAAATTTAGAGGTTGAATAAGGAAGAAACAGAAGGATACAGCTAATCCCAAGTGACTCATTGTTTATATATGCTTATATTTGTTGAGACTTTAATTGCAAATGTGAAAATCAAACTCATGTTAGTTCAGCCAAAACTGGAGATTTTGTTGATCCACGCAACCAAATTTGGGGCGGGTATGAGTAACTAGCCCTTCTTTTCGTGTATCTACTGTATTATCACAGACTGGCTTTCTGAAAATAAAGCCATGATGGTCAACCTCAATCATGCTCAAAGATTCTCCACTTCCTCCCCAGGGGAAAGGCAGACTCCTAATTGAAGTACACATTTGGCAAATCCCAGGAAAAAACCTATTGGCTCATTTTGGAAATATGCCCACCCCTGTGGATAGTGCATGGGGAAAGGGGGAGGTTGTAGAAATCATGATCTTTGATCTCCTGTGGAGCCAAAGGAGGGCAGTTTCCCAAAAGCAGAAAAGCAACATTCCTAGAAGAGTAAAGAAAAGAAAGAGACATCCTAAACACCAGCAATACTACATAATAACCTGTGAAGTTAATGTTAGTAACCCCATTTTACAGATGGTGAATTTCAGTTTGAGAGGTTAACTGATTTGCCCAAATTCATGGAGTTAGTAAGTGACAAGACCAGGGACCAAACCAAATTATGTTGAAGTCCGAAGAGTAAATTTACTATATCTATGTAAATTTACTATTAAATCTCTCTATATCACTATAAAATGCATTTTAGCCTATCAAAATCAAATTATTAGTTTTAGCTAATAATTCCCAAAACATATATCTTTTAAGAAAAATTAATGAAAAACCATATGTTTTCTAATTTCTTTATTACTTATATAGGCCTTTGTTATTTTTTGAAGAACAGTATTTTAAACAATTATGAAAATAAACTGTGTTCAAGATACTTTAGTACACATATAGCAATAACATTCATCAGGTGTTGGGTAGATGGGAGGAGGAAGGGGCAGCATCTGGGGGATGAACATGCTTGAAGCTCTGACTCGAGTGGGACAAAGGCAATATATGTAACCTAAATATTTGTACCCCCATAATATGCTGAAATTAAAAAAGAAAATTAAAAAATTAAAACAATTTTTTAAAAAAGATACTATGTTAAAAACAAAAATAAACGTTAGAAAAGAAAAACAAGATAAAGCAATATTTTTTGCTTGACACTGCACTTGCCCACTGTATCCATTCACTTCTACATCTTAAGTTGCATTTGCCAATATGGATGGGATTTTGACAAGTAACTAAGGAGGTAAGGAAATATTTTGGCTTAAGGATACCTTGCATACAAAAACAAATGAGTAAGAACTCCACAATTGCTCCATAGCTGGGCTAACTCTGGAAGAACACAGCAAAGGGGAGTAGGCACTCGAGTCTGTTGACACAGCTATTTGTTATTCACAGTTGGCTTTTGATACATCTTGTGTCATACCAAGAAAAGCCTTCCTTCTTTATTTGAGCATCTCAAAGTTCATTCATCGTCATTCCACTTCGAAAGATGCCTTGTGCGTTTCTTGGCATTTCCTAGAATTTGTGTGATAAGGATAATGTTTCATTCTATTCCTGGGAATTTAGAACTCTACTCTTATTCCAATCCTGTTGCTAATTCATTGCATTGAGCAAATAACTAATTTATCTGCATTTCCATTATCTCAGAATTAAAATCACAGTTAGGATCGATGCCATCTCAAAACCAGAAGGCAGGCAGATAGAATTTTGCAAACCACACTCATTGAAAATGGCAAAAGATATTAGAGTGCACAGGAACTAAAAGCACAGTGTCATGGAAAAATCTGAATCCAGAAAGAGCCAGATAGACTCAGGGACTTTCAAGATCAAAGTAAAGACCAACCAAATGGCTATACGGTAAGCATTTGGCTTCTCTAAGCCTCAATTTCCTCCTCTTACAAAATCATAATCACATGCCCTTCTCTAGGAAGGATACTGTACCAGTTGCCAACAAGTTATATTTTCAAGTGCATTGAAATTTAATAACTCAATTGTTACGACTGACTTTTCCCTGGCTCTAATTAAACTGTGTGGGTCTTTAAAAATATAAGGGCTTTTGGCTAAAAGACCAGAATTTTGTTTTTTCTTTTTACCATATTGTCTTTCATGTTGCTTACTTAGGCAAGTCACTAGCTTGATCCCTTTTGAATTATTTTTCTCACCAGATACCCTTGAAACAGAAAAGGCACAAAAAGTTCAATCCTTTTAATAGTAAGGGATTTCTTCAAATGTTAAAAAAGCAAAAGCCAGAATATATTCCAAACAAAATTGAAATTTTCGGCAAAATGACAATTTGGGAAAAAATAGTTTAGAGCATTATGGAAGTATCTTCACTTTGCTCAGAAAATGTCATTGGCCCACAGATTGTGGGAAAGCTATGTAACTCTTTTGTAAATGTAAACACATTTTTACCATTCAGGTATGTAATAGGCAGAACAATGGTCACCAAAGCTGCCCATGTGCCAATGCCTAAAACCTATGAATATGTTAGGGTGCGTGGCAAAGGGGAATCAAAAGTTTCGGATGGAATTAGCCTGCTAATAAGCTGACTTTAAGAACATAAGAGTATCCTGGGTTATGCAGGTGGACCCAAAGTAATCACAGGGGTTCTTAGAGGTGGAAGAGGGAGGCAGGAGAGAAGGGCAGAGTGGTCCGATGTGAGAAGGACTCGACCTGCTCTTGCCGAGTTTGAAGATGGAGGAAGTGGGCCACAAGCCAGGGAATGTGGGCAGCCTCCATAAGCTGGAAAAGGAAGGAAACAGATGCTCTCCTTGAGCCTCCAGAAAGCAACACAGTCCTGCTGACACCTTTGTTTTGGCTCAGAGAGACCCATGTCCGATTTCTGACCTATAGAACTATAAGATAATAAATTTGTGTTGTTTAAAGTCACTAAGTTAATTGTCATTTGTTGCAGCAGCTATAGGAAATACACAGTATAAGTAAATATTTAGTAGATAACACTTCGGAATTATTTAAACCTTTTGAAAATGATTCTAAGCTTATGTATTATCCTCTAATGATGAAATATATGCAACTATAAAAACTCCATCCGAACATATTTATTATTCTTCTCTGTTATTAAATGGTGAGTATAAGGATACAACTTCAATTTGAGATAACTAGATGAGAATTGGTATTATTCTAAACTAAAATTAGCAGTTATAATTGATTCACTCATGCAAAACTAAAACATTGGCCTTTATAAAATAAACACAATTCCTCATACTGAGGTTAGGTATTTGGCAATTAACAAGCCTTGCCTATCACCACCTTTCATCTCAGCATGCAAACTAATTAACCACTCAGAGGACCTTCCTTGTATAAGCACTAATATGTCAGGCAAATATTTATGGCTTTATCCACTAAAGTACCTAAAATATAAATTGTTTAGGCAAAGCTTTGAGAAAATAGAAACCCAGGTCTATGGAAATACTGATCGTAAGTCAGCCTTGAGATTTTATTGCACTTGGCACAATGCATTTTCCTGAAAGTTATTTATAGGTATTATTTTTACCTTAGGCAAGCTAATAATGAATTGCTATGTTCTCAGGAACTTCGGCACTTCAGCTTTAAGGAGTATGTCATAAAAAAAGATATATTGCCAAAATGCTTAAACAATGCAGAAGGGATGGTCACACTGGCAAGTATGTGCTGTCCTTGGTAGCAACACAAAGAATATTGCTGGTTTTTTAATATACAACATCTGTAAGTTCCCTATTTACATTGCTCAGGGCTGCTTCAACATTTACTGAGTTCTGTAGGCAGCAAATGAATGAACAAAGCCCAGCCCATGGTGTGCTGGAGCCAGCTCTCAACAGATCATGAGAGCCAATTGTTAAATTTTCAGGAACTTTGTGAGCTTAGTGATATCATATTGGTAGCTTGAAATCAGCCAACACTACAAATCAGAATTGGTTGGTTTATTTTTCCCAGAGAACCAGGGGTTCAACATTTCCCAACACACTATAGTCCTGACCAAAGGCAATTTACAATCTAGGAAGTGAAAGCAGGGTCATCACCTAAAGTCATGCACAATCTAGACTTCTTGTGTGTCTGAGATACAGTAGATTTGCATGTTTGTAACTTTTCCCACAGATAGTTATAATTTTCTCATTTTAATAGAATCAGTATAACAATTTTCCAACAAATGAAAGTAAAGTATCTTGAGGAAGGGTGCCTTTTTCTACTTCACACAATGGCAATATGTGAACTAATGCTAACTTGAGGGGGTTAACCTAAGTCAGTGCTACAGACTGAATGGTCGTGTGCCCCACAAATTTATATGTTGAAACCTAATCCCAAATGAGATAGTATTAGAAGGTAGGGCCTTGGTAAGGGGATTAGGTCAAGAGGGTAGAACCCCCATGCTTGGGATATGTGTCCTTATAAAAGAGGCCCCAGAGAGATCCCTCACCCCTCTGCCATGTGAGGACACAGTGAGGAAAAGGCAATCTACGAGTCAGGAAGGAAGCCCACACCAGACACCAATTCTGCCAATCTTGGACTCTCCAGCCTCTAGAACTATAAGAAACTTCTGTTGTTCCTAGGTCTACTGTATTCTGTAGTGGTAGCCAGAACTGACTTAAGACAATCACAATATGATATAGAAATTAATCATAATGGAAGTGATGAAGGAATTCAAATGAGGAAATTATATCTACTTGTGAATATTTGCAACGCCTTTAGGAAGATGTGTCATTGAGGTAGGTCTTAAAGATGGGGACATATTTTTCTAAGGGCAAACAATAAGACAAGAATTCTAAGAAAAGAGTATAACCTGAATCAACATCGGAAGCTGGGACAGTTCTTCACAGAGCCAATTGGCTTGTCTCAAATTAACCAGAGGAAAACTTACTTCTCAAGGTAGCTTGGAGCCAAACTATAGGGGTCTAAATCCTAATTGAAGAAGTTTTAATTTTGGAAGTGCATTTGAAATTTTAAAGCCAGATTTTCTGCACAAAAGAGGGCTGTGGTAAAGTTAAACTAGAGACCTAGTAAATGAGACCATGAGAGCAGAGTTCATGTCTATTGTTTCTGTTGTAATTTAAGGGGTTGTTACATTTTCATACTCAAATCTTTTTTTTTCTTTTCTTTTTTTTTTTTTTTTTTTGGTCTGGGCCTGGGAGCTGAGTTCATGCCATTGTCCTTAATCCCTTTACCAGGAAATACACCTGTTACAATATTTTCAACACATCCCAACTAGGCCAACCCCAAAACCATTTTTTGAGTCACTTTATAAAATAACTTTTATATCCTTTACTCTGGTAAAAATATTTTGCCAGATTAAAATTTTAAGGAGATTAATGATAAGTAGAACATAATTAGAATTGAAAATTGCTGACAAAAGGCTGGAACAATAGACTTGCTTAATAGTATGGTTCGCATTCTGTCATGGAGCCGGGAATCAGAAGCAGCAGATAGCTCTCAAAGAGAGGCCAAGGCAGAACAAAAGAAAAAAATAGAGTTGAATGAAATGGGAGATATTTTAGTGGAGAGGCCCATCTTATTTTAGCCTCAGGATTACCTGTTCCTGAAAAGAAAGGGTGTTACCCTGGAGCCTTTCCCTCTGCTGGGAATCCTGGCAAATCCATGACAGGCCAAAGGTGGGCAGCGGGCTTGGATCCCTACTGGGTAAGCCTCAAGCACCAGATGAACTAGATCAAGAGCAATAGCTGCGAGGTTCCTGCTTATAAAACAAGCAACAGAAGACAGAAGAGGTAGGGAGCGATGGTAGGGAAGGTGTCACAGTAAATATCATCAAACAGTCTCTGTCTTAACTCCCATCCTCCTGTGGGAATAAATTCCCTCTCAACCTCCTCCAAAGCATCTCTGAGAGTCCTACAGGGCCCACACAGAGGTTTCATATCAAACCAAGTCTACGACACTTGCCTACTGAAGAATTCCCTCCTCTCCAGCCCCAGTTTTTTTCAAAGATGTCTCCTATTAATGCTAATTCCTAATGCAGCAGCTGTGCTCCAAGGCCCACAAAGGAGGCTACAGCTGCTAATCCCCACCAAAGGGACAGCCACTGCTACCTGTCCCTAGTGATATAGTTCTGAACGTGCTGGTGCCAGACATTGTGGGCACTGTCATCTGACCCAAGGACTCTGTCTCTTGTTACTGCCAAAGATTCCAGCATAGAATCTTTCCATTGCATCAACTACTACATTATCAACATCTTATGGTCTCACATTCCACAGAGATTTTTATGGGGGGAGGGGAATATATCTCTATCTATCACATTTATTTGCCTTGTTGTTGCAGACCCCTTGACCCAGGACTCAAATTTAAACTCATACTGACATTCTGAATGACAGACAATGCAGTGAGCTCAGACTCTCTCTTTTCCCAAACCAAACTTTTGAATCCCAACTCTCACTTCCCTTAGGATAAATTATTTCCTATAAAGTTCCTCCGTTCATTCTAGAACTCCTATTAAGCATTTCCCACCCCCTACATAGGCTGATACCAGCAAGTAGGCACCTATGTGGGCGTGCCATCTGTTGACAGCTGACACTCATTCTCATTGATTGATGTCAAATATTTTGGCTAGTCCCCTGCCTCCAGCCCTCTCTAAACCCTAGGGTAGACACAGTGGAGGCTGACAGAATGGCACTTTTAAAAATATCATAGAAAATATGTATTCCATGCCTTAGTTCCTTAATAATGGGAAAAATATAACATTGCTACATAATAATAAAGGTATTATCTATTGTTTGAGGAGATATCTGTGCTTCTCATTTGCAAGTAAATACACTATAGTATAGCACAGAATATGACCAAACTGATCCCTTCTGATAACGAAGCATGGCCCAAAGATTCCAATATGGCTCATCAGGTAAAAACTGCTAATTGTGTCTCAATTGTCCATTCTCCGCTTCTTCTTTATTGCAACAGAATTCCTTAGTTTTATCTGAATACATGGCCAACTGGCTGGAGACTACATTTTCCAGCCAGGAGTGGATATGTGATTAGAATGGAATGTGAAAATAAACTATATATACAACTCTGGGTCACATCATTTAGGAATGAGATTGCTTACACTCCATGGTGCAGACTGGAACTTACAAATGTGGTGCTGGTGAACTAGCTTCAAGCTGGAATGGTAAAGAAACAATATAGAAAAAAACCTGGTCTCTGGTCAACCTCAGTCTTGACCTATTTTGAACCATTAAATGAAAGAGAAATCAACTCCTATCTTGAGTCTGAGTTGTTAGTTTTGTATTGGTTTTGTGTGTGTGTGTGTTGGGGGGGTCGGGTGTCTCTTTGTTACAACCACTTAGTCTGTGTGCTAACAAGTACAAGGAGCCATTATAAAGCTATCAGTCTCTGGAAGGAAGAAACAAAAGTTTAAATATTTGTATATGAATGACCAGAGAAATGTATGATCAAACTTCAGGGACTGTGTAGTCAACATGGGAATAATATCTATTGGGAAGAAAAAGGGTTGGCTTAACCTTTAGATCTTATTCATTACAAACTTCATGACAGTCTGGAAATCAACCCCAGTCAGGATTTAATATGATAACAGAGTATTATATTAAAATAGAGAAATTTCCTCATGATGGCCTCTATAGCCACTTCTTTCATATGAGTTCCCAGCCCATAGTAGTAAAATGAATAAACAAGTAAGATATTAAAGGTAGTGGGATTTGTCAGGGTAATTAATACTAGCTACTAGAATAAACACTACCAAAATTTGAAAGCACAAAAAAAGTTTTGTTCTCTCTCACACAAAATGGTATGCAGGCTGGGCATGTTTCCTTGGGTGGCTGTTGTCTAACCAGTATCTCTGTTACCTAGTCTCTTTCTTTTTACCCACCACCTTGGAATTCTTTGCTTTCCACCACTGGATTCTGGGGGCAGTAGAGAAAGGGCCCACTGAAAATGCGCAGAGCACATCATCACTTAGGCATAAAAGTGAGAGCCAAAATTTCCACAGACATTTCATTGATCAGAACTAGTCACATATTTGTGAGTATTCACAGTCTCTTCCACAGCAGCCATTTTGACTGCTCTAAAAAGAAACACCCTAAACATGTAGGTTGTAGTTTATTGTCCTTTGAACTCCTAATCGTCTGCAGTTCTGTGAAGTATGCCCTGAAATGTGGTCTATAACACACATCAGAGTTAGGAAGGATTTAGCATATCCTTCATTCTGTGAAGTTGGCTCTAATTTTGTGGGAGTCACACATACAGTAATAACATTCATCAGGTGTTGAGCAGATGGTTGAGGAGGAGGGGATGGGTATATACACACCTAATGGGTGCAGTGCGCACCACTGTCTAGGGGATGGACAGGCTTGAAGCTCTGACTTGGGTGAGGCAAAGGCAATGTACATAACCTAAACATTTGTACCCCTGGAATATGCTAAAATAAAAAAAATGTTAAAAAATGACAGCTGGGCATGATGGCCAAAAAAAGTTTATTTTCTCATTTCATTTGAAATCCTTGGTAAAATGCTGAAATATATATCCTAACCTAGTTCCAACCCAGAATTTAGTTGGCCTTTTCAAGAGATACATAAACTGTTGTGTGCTGGCCCAGGAGACAGAAGACTTGTATGATCAGTCAGGCTGCATCCTAATGGGCTGAGTGGATTTGGGAGAATCACCCTCTTTGGGCTCCATTTTCTCATCCAGAGTTAATAAGCAAGCAAAACACTAAAATCTGGAGAGAGGAGAGTTGAACTACATGAGTTCTAGGGTATCCATCACATCTAATATTCTATGGATCTCTAATTTTAAATTTTATGTCTTAGAAACCAGGGCTTTTTAAGACCTTCCTAAACCTTGTGTATTTTTACTTTTACAACCTCCACCCTATTTCATATTAAGCATATTAAAATGTACTCAGATTCCACATAATTTATGTGTAACTCTATAAAATTTTTCATGTTTTGGAGCCACTAACTTTTTTCAAGTCTAAAATATTGATCTTAACACTATGCCTCTAGGGCTCAGCAATACATTGATTCTCCACAGAGCCATTCTGCAGATTCTTACAAAATGGATTTCATTAGGGCTCAGTGGGTTCCACAATGCAGAAGTCCTATGGAATAGGACAGATATTAAAACACTCTATCCTTAAAAAAATAATGACCATGCAAGTCACTACACTCACTTGGGAAACCAAAGGAGCTAGGATAAGGATTGACATAAAGGCCAACTTAAAGTGACCAGGAGGCCCAGAGCTATCCAAGCAATGTGGATCAGTAGCCTTGACAGCTCTTACGCACTCTCAGAACATGGTTGTGGAGCAAGTTGGGTATATTGAAAAGGATGTAAAAAGTTGAAGGGGAATTTGATTTTATGTGGAAACATTATTTACAGTAGTTGAGCTGCAAGAAAATGGGAAGTAAACACCTTAAAAATTACATGGGTTGTTAGAATAAATGGTCTCTGAAATTCAGCAGGTTGAACCCTTTGTACAAAAGGTTAGGCAGCTTGCTCAATCAATATTCGACACTGCCCACTGTGAGCTCCTCCAAGGGAACCTTTGCTGAAGTGTAGGTGTCCTGTGTCACCCAGAGGGGCAATCCAGCTGGAGCCACTACTGAGGGACTTGTGGAAAGAACAAGGTGTCTTCAAAAGAACCTTCACCCCAGGGATCTTCCGACCCTGAGCAGAGAGCAGGAAAATCATGGCCTGAAAACCTGCCCTCAGCCCAGCCAGGCAAGTACCCACTTCACCCTCACTTTTAGGACTCCAGTTCTTCCTTGGTAAGTCATCTTGGGGTCAGTGCAGATAATCCAAACTGATGAAGGCTTTGACAACTCAAGAAATCCTCGTTCTAAGCTTACTGACATGCTATGTAATCATCAAAATAAAACAACATTTGTGGCAATGTAGACTTCCAAAATGTCTATCAATACTGGTTGATCTGGTGGTTAATAAACTCCTTCATCACTTGTGTCTTCAGAAGGAAGATACAGGCCGCTTGTCTCTTGACACTAATAAAACTGAGTATTTATGCTACAAATGACTTCAAGATAACAGATTTATTAAGAAATACAAAACTAACATAATAATCCCTTTGTTTGAATGCCTGTGCTTTATGAACCATGAAGAACAAACCTAGAAGTATTTGGCTTTCCCAGCCTTGAACATTATGAGATAACTTTTTTTAAATCCAAGATTACAAATAAAGTTGTCGTGTAAGGCCAGTATTAAAAATTATTGAAAAATATCTAAAAACCATGGCTCATTCTGAAACCAACTGGATTTGGCAAGCATCTCACTAATTACAAACTTATTTTGTAATTTGGAATTAGGCCAAGCCATTAAGACAGTCTATACAAAACAGTCCAGGCTAATAAAGGAGGGGCCCCAAAATTAGGATAAACCCAAAATGAGGAGACCAGCTGCCTAACACCTGGTAGTTATTAAAAACTAAAATCAAATGGTAAGAATAGCTAGAGGAATGGTTGAGGAATATAGTAATAAACCATGTCAAGATGACTATTTACAGAACAAAAAGGAACCTCCAAGGAAAAGGAAAGAATTCAAGTTTCCCAAGCTAATGAATTATATTTTAAATGATTCAAGTTTAAATCACAGAGGATCTCTTGGCACCAACATTTGACTCAAATTTGGTAGAAGTTGGGGAAAGATAGCAGAAAATCCATGCCCCGTTTATAAATATAGAGAGAAATAGACAATTAAAAAGTTTAAATAATCTTATTGCTGTTTCTTATTAACAACTCCAAAAGGAAAGAATAGGACTGGAATTTAGGAGACCTGTCCTGAAAGAGGCTTTGACCTTGAGCAAGTGACTTCATCCCCATGTGCTTCAATTTCTCCTCTCAATTGAAGGACTTTGGCTAGACGATGTTTAAAATCTTTTCCAGCTCCAACAATGTATTTCACTGAAACACTTTTGAAGTCTCAGCATGACTAAACAAGGGGAATGGTATGTTACTGAGAACGATAAGAACTAGAGCCTGAGGGAAGCTCATGCTTGCTTTATTTCTTATCATTGAATTAGGCCCATCATGCTTAATAAATTCAAAGTTCTCTCCTAATTTCCTTAATAGGACATTGTTTCTCGTGCTAGTGGACATTATGGCTGCCTTCATGATATTGTGCAAACTTCCCCAGTCACTTTTCATTGTGCCCTGCTTTGAAATGTATTCTTTCTTTTCCTCTTTTTTTCCTTTAGCCCAGGTTCTGATCCAGTGGGGTATATTCTTAATGGTACAGCCTCATCAAAAATATGTGTGCTTACTGTACCACAATAATCAATGTTTAAGGAGCAGAGTCTCTTTTTTTCTCTCCACCAGGAGCAGTTCTAAGGCACTAGGTAAAAAGTGGGTTCTTGGAGCCGTACCCTCCTCACCCATAGTTTTAAAAGCATCCTTTCCTCAGTACCCCCCCCTCTGGCATCATCTAGCCCTCACATCCAGGAACGTGCCTATCAACAACTGCCCACATGCAGAAGCACAGGCTTCCCATGGGAGGAAAAGGCAAACTTTTCATAGGCAAACACCCACACCCATCAAAATGCCTAGCACATAAACACTAGGTAAATGACTCAAAGCATTTTAGACCCAACAAACCTGACCTCATTACATTCCCTCAAGACCCTGCTGACTCATCCAATAAATAGCCCCATTTTCCAAGAGTCACTGGATGCAGATATATTCATGTGACAATCTCCCAGGTCAGAGAAAGCATTTAAAAAGGAACTACTGTGACCAAATGCCTTAACCCTAAATTTCAGGACTCAGAATGGGAGAAAGAAGAGCAGTTCAAAATCCTTCATTTTTTATAATATATATGCAGCCTCATCCTTCAGACTTTTCTTCAAAAACTACAGTATGAAGCCATAAAATTTTCACTTATTTAAAGTCACTAGTATGGGCAATTTTAAGGCTTAAGGGACAGAGGGAAGGAGAATGGAAAAGGGAGCAGAAGAGAAGGGAAGTCCTATTTTTAAGCTCTACTAAATTATAGGTACGGTTCTGGGTATTTTACACAGAGTGTATCTAACAGCCTCAAGCTGTTAGATCTTCCCTTTACAGACAATGAGGCTTGCAGAAGTTGGTTTGCTTATACAAGGTTACTTAGCTGGAAAAATAGCAGAGCTAGGACTGAAATCCACCTCTTTTTTTTTCTATTTGTCTCCTTCAAAAAATCCTTTCCATTTGTCTTTGGCTCAGATTTTCCATAGCCATCAAAAGACTCATGGTACATCTATATTTCCACAGTTCATGAAACATTCAGTTTCTCTCTACCAGACCTTGTAGTAAGTACTCTGTTCCTCCAGGGCCCAGCTCAACATTCCCAAGAAATCTCTATTTCTTATTCACCTTACCTTACACCATTCCTTGACAATAATACATCACTGTTACAGTTTGAATGGTGTCCCCCCCAAAACATGTTGAAGTCCTAACCCACAGTACTTGTGAATGTGGTCTTGGTTGGAAAAAGGCTCTTTGCAGCTGATCAAGCTACGATGAGGCCGTTAGGGGGGCCCCCAATCCAATACAACTGGCATTCTTATAAGAAAGGGAAATTTGGACACCAAGACAGACATGCACATGTGAAGAAAACCCTGTGAAGATGAAGGTGGAGATTGGGATGATGCTTCTACAAGCCACAGAATGCCAAAGACTGTCAGCAAACCACCAGAAATAGTCAGTTAGGTGAGAGGCATGGAACAGATTCTCCCTCACTGCCTTCACAACTTTGCTAACACCTTGATCTAGCCTCCAAAATCACGAAACAATACTTTTCTATTGTTTAAGCCACCCAGTTTGTGGTACTTTGTTACAGTATCCCCAGGAAACTAAGACAACCACCATTCAATAAACATTAATACGACAGAGGACAGAAAGAGGACAGCTGCAAATTACATAACACGAAATTATTCAGAAAACTCAGATAAAAATTCAGAAGGCAAAAGTAATCCAATATTTGATCAATATGTGTTTATTCTACTCTGATCATTACTGTATTCAGAAAATGAGGCCATCAGATGTAACCAAATATTTTAATTACATTAATTGTTCACAATGTAAAATCTTTTAGCCCAGTTAGTAATTTTAATGCCTCCTAGAACTCTATTCTTCAAGATCCATGCATGTGATATTGACAAAAGTATTTTCAGTTCACAGAGGAAATTGATATTGCCCAGAAACTGGAAGATATTTAGCTAATAAAACTCAGTCATAAATCAGCTCGGTGTAGGCAGGTTGTGATTCTGAAGATCCAGGGAATGACAGGCAAGGGCCAGCTTCATAGACGTATTTTCCCAAAACCTTTAGGAGAAGCTTCCAACAATGCAGCCCAGGTCACATTTTCCTATGCATTTCTAGTTTGCTTAAAAGCACAGAGGGAATGGAATTCAAATAATATGGAAAATAAGATTGTGTTTCAGTCAACCCAATTCAATTTGTTGGCAAATATTGAAATTCGTTTGTGAATTAGTTGCAGAATCACCAGAGAGCTGAGATAACCATGTTTCCACTGTGTATCAAATGAGGTTAGTTGGCACCAAGAAAAGAAAAAGAGATCATGATAATAGGTTATATAGATCAGCACATTCTGTATTTTTCTGTGTATTTCTTATCAGTCACCAGCCACCACATTTTTCCTGGCTCCAGCTCATTGGAATGTGTTATTCAAGAAAGTATTTAAAAATTTACTGAGCAACTGTTAATTTTTATTTGTTAAAAAAATACTTATTCTGCTTCTAGTGTGGGCCTAGGACTCAGTGATAAATAAAACTGGTGTAATTTCTGTCTTTTAGCTCATGTGCAAAGTTGTGTTTAGTGTGAAGGGAATGCTTAGAAATGTAATATCCCCACAAGAACTTTAGCGTGTAAGGTAAGGGCCAGACTTATGCAGATCTCTCAGTTGGCAATCTAGTACACAATACAGGATTAAGGGTCCAATGGTGATATTAACAAATATATCTGAATTAATTAAAGGAGACTGCCATTTGTCACAGATACTCGTTGCTTTTCTGCTTAGAACCCCCTTCTCCTAGGAATTGCCCTGGTCCTCATTCCATATCCATGATGACAGCAGGGACAGCAGTGTCTCCATGAGACCCTGCCCCCAAGACTACACACATCACCTATAATCATTTATAATCTAACGTGGATTGTGATTATTGCTATAATTAAAGTGAAACCGAAGTAACAGCTAAGGTTTTGCTGTCCCTCGAAATCTAGAGAGGATTGACATAAATCCCCATTTTTTTCCTGTGACTCATGAGAACCTTCAGCCTTGACTTTCTGCTCTGCCAACTTCTTATTTTTTACTCTGTACCTTTTTAGTGTACTTTTATTTCCATCATTTTTAAACCAAATATGCCTCTTCAAAATAAATAAATTGAAATAATCACAACTTTATGAGGCTCTTAAATGTGTGGCATACTTCACTGAAAGCTTCAGAAATACAGCTAGAGTGTAATGTACATTCTAATGATGTAAACACCCTAAAATTAAATATCAATATCCCTGTTGTAAGTCTTGAGGCCACTCTGCCGTGTTGCTCAGCTGTTTTCCCACAACCCTCTCTATTCACTGCACTCACAAATTCCTATTCATTTCTCATACACAGCAATTGAGCTATTTATTTTATTGCCAGATCTATTGCTAACCTATTACGTCTTTTGGGGATTATCAAGACCTTTTCCTAAACAAAGGCAATTTATTCCCTAAGAAGAATTCTGTTATCTGTTAATGAGATTTTTTTTGCCTCCACTACAGAATGTTAGTCAAGTACTTTGGAAAAATATAAAAAGGAGACAGTTGTGTTGAGAAGACTTATGTGAGGAGGCAACATTTAGGTGGTTTTAAAGGATCAGCAAGTTTCCTCAGGCTCATTCCAAAAATGAGACAAAGTGTGTTCTGAGTGGAGGAGACAGGGCAGAAGAATGTAAGAATACAGCACAAAGACCAGGAGCCTTAAATGATAATCCAGGCATCTGCCAAGTGGACTTCTAGGTCAGGCTGCAAAGGTGCCTTGTGGAGAGACAGAGTCTTGGAACACAGTGCATAGAAATAAGGATGATTATGGATCCCCAAAAGTATTTGTTCTTCATTACATGAATAATCTGTTTCAAGATACCAGCTCTAGAAATTTGTATCAATTCCATAATACATATTAAGAACTCAGTATGTAAATAGACAAACAACTATTAAAAATTGGTGATACAAGATAAATATATGTTCAATATACTGGGAAAAATCTAGTGCACACCTTCCTACCCAGGGTGCTAAGACAGGCACACCATCTGTACCTTCAGGTGCATCAAGATATTGATCTCTTCAGTCTTTGAGACAACTAGGAAGAACCTGGGGTGGCAAGAATCTCAGCCTGTTTTCCTCCAGCCACAAGCACACTTTGTCATTGACACCAGTGTTCGATATAAATATTGTATGCCGTGGCTGCCGTACCGTGGATGCTGCTGGCAGGGGGCCGTGACACCATTGCACAGGTCCAGGTGCAGCTGTGGAGATTGTAGAGAGCTCATGGACTTGGGAGCTATTTATGAGGTAGAATCAACAGATGTTGGTAATTGAGTGGGTTCTTGTGGGAATGAGGATAGAGGAGAGGACGATGTATTCACCATGAGGCTTTTGGAACGGAAGAACTTCTACAGGGAGGAGTGGAGCAAAATTTAAATAATTTAAAATGGTTAAACCTTGTTCTCCAAGGTTTTACAGCCAAGAATTGCCAAAAAGTTCTGAATTGCAATGATTTGTTTTCTGCTGTATCTCTAAACTTTTCCATTGTTGAACCTCCTCAGAATATAAACTTAACAAAGTCTTAGCAAAGTCCTGAAAGGTAAAGTGAGAAGTGAGATATTTATAGGGCTCTTGGGTCTGGGCTTAAGTAGTTCAGGGGGGCAGTCTTTTAAGGTAAGGGACAGATTGGGGGTTCAGCAAGGTTTGTGATGTATAGTTTAGGATTGGTGCCCAGTTTGGCAAAGGTCTTGAAAAAAATCTTGATATGTAAACAGCTTGATAAGCAAAAGTTTCCCCTGGGTGAGCAGACTGTTGTCTCCAATTAATTGATCTGTAGGAATTCCCTGAAGCAAATAGTAATTTATTGGCTTACAGTATTTTTTCCCAAGACAAAGTTTTTCTGAAACAAACAACAAAATCATGTTGACTTAGGCTGTCTACAGTCTCATAATAGATTGTCTCAGTTATGATTCTCAACTTTCTGGAAAATGTTAAGAGTTATGTATACATACCAACTAGAATGAAACTTGGCTACTATTTCCAGAGTTATCAGAGCCTCTACGTACATCTAAGACAAGAAATCCCTCAAGTAAATCCTGAGTAACCATCCACCTCTACCCACCTCTGGCTGTGGAGGGGGACATGGATTTAGCAGCAAGGTAACAAATAGGAATGAGAAGTGCTTTATAAGTGACAGTGTGGATTGAGGACACCGAGGAAATTAAAGTCAGCAGCTTGTGAGGCCTGGTAGGTTTAACAGCCTGCAAAGCTGTTAGAGAAAATCATATAACACAGAATGCATAGTTTCCAGCATCCCCTGGGTTCTCAAAGCTACATGCAATCCTTCTATATTTTCTCAATAAGCTTTCTTTCTCATTTTCCATGAAGGGAATTTCAAGCATTCTTCACTTTTCTAAGATCTCCAAACACAATACCTCTTCCACTCTTAGCAGATGACCTTGGTTCCTACTTCAAAGATAAAAAAGAATCAAACAGATTTAGACTCAAGTCTACTGACTGCCATTTAAGTTGAAACTCACATGTATCTGCATCTATCCTTTCCTTCTCTTCTATTGAATTGGAAAAGGTAGCATCCCTCCTCCTTTATCTGAAGCTCATTTCTAATCTCCTCAAGTGTGGTGTTCTATTAATTATCCCCACACTTCTATTAATATATCTTTGTTTTTACTTCCTAATTGGATTTCTGTCTTCTGGTTTACCTCTTCCCAATTCACCTACTTCTTTCTATTTCTTCTTCAGCCACCTAATCCTCGGACTATTTCTTAAATACTGTGTTCCTCACATTTCTAAACAAGAACGTCTTATCTTCTTATTCCGTATGCTCTTCTTTCATAATCTTTTCTATATTCTTGCCTTTGACTGTCACCTAGGACTCTCAACTTCATGTCACTTGTACAATTCTCTCTCTAGAGCTCTACTTATCTGTCTGGGCATATATGTCCAGGTGGCCATTCTACTTTCATATGAAACTCAACATGTCCAAAATGAAACTAAAGATTTTTCCCTTGGAACCTGCCTCTTTTCATATCTTTGATAACAGTGCTATCATTGATGCTGGTACATACAGTACCTGGGTCTCTTTTTGAGTCCTCCTTTGCCCTCCATCCTCATATTCAATCGATCACTAAACCCTAAATTCTATGGATTTTACCTTCCAATATGTCCTGCATCTGTCTGCATTTCACCATTTCACTGCCTCTTCCCTAGTTAAAGCCAAAATTACATGGGTTGCTTGCAGTAGCCTTTCATTATCTATCCTTATTCCTTTTAATCTATTCTATGCATAGCAGTCCTGTATATAACTCTTAATGTGTCTCTGTTTCTCTTTGGATAAAGTGCACAATTCTTAGCAGGGTTTATTAGGCAATTTTTGATCTACCCTCTCTGAATAATTTTTTTCAGTGACATCTTTATGTGTTCTTCTTACATGTGCCTTGCCATAGCACCCTGTCCTCCTCCTCTGTCATAGCACCTACCACCCTGCTTTATAATCACTTTATTCCCCACTAAATTGATGTTCAAAAGGAAATTAATCACCTTTCCCATTACATCAAACATCTGGGACATTGCAGATGATCAATAAAAACTTGTTGAATAAATGGTTCAATAATAAAAACTTGTATTCTTATGTCTCTTTAGATAGCTCTACTCTCTGAAACAATTCTCTGACCTTAAGAAAATCTAGGACAAATATAATCCCCCAAAAGAACCTACAGCTTTTTCATTTTAACATGTCTTCCCTACTCATATCTCAATTCAAAACATTTTCTGTAAAAAGATACGGTTGATCTCCCAGGTATCAATGTTTAAATCACAAGATCTAGATTCTGTCTTCATTTTTGTCCCTGTCATCCATCAGCAGTTTGTCCCATCTCTTTTTTTCTTTTGTAGTGCTTCTGTCTTCTGTATTTTTAAATTTTACTTTCACAAAAATTGAATTTATGCACAGCTCAGGAAGTCAAATAGTTTTACAAAACTTGTCATAAAAAACGGCAATTCCCCAGCCTCCCAACCTATTTCCCACTCCCCAGAGCAGCCACTTCAAAAATTTTTAGCTTTCTAAACAATACCCTTGAGATGCTACTTTTAACATTTTATTTTTGACCATTATCTCTTGACTTTCCCACCATGGAAGAGGAGAATTAACTCTTTCACGCATACACACCTACCATTGTGCACATATACACTTTCTTTCCCCTGCTCCCCAGTAGTTAGAGTTTACATAAACTCTTTCCACAATCAAGTCATGCAGTAGGCCCATGACTTCCCTGCATTTCCTTTCCTGCATGTTTTTTGTTTCCCTGGAGTTAAGAATTCTTTCTTTAAATTTTTTTTGGTTTTGTATATACTTGTCACTAGTTAAACCCCAAACTCTCTACCAACTGTCTAAAACCTAGTGGTAGATATTATATGAATTTCATCTATTTGAAGAAATTTATTATGGAGTTTTTCTACTTGCTTTATTCTGGGTGAGTTGCACCCTATTCTTAGTGCAGAACTTTTGTCCTGTAATTCCTTCTTCTATCACCATTGGGATTCTCTTCCTGTCTCTTTTTTCCTCCACATTTACCTTGAACACACTTAAAATCACCTGGAAAACTTTAAAAACTCTGATGTTCTGGTTTGATCCCAGAACAATTAACTCAGAACATTTGGAGGTGAGGCACATCAAAGCACTTGCTGATTCCAATAAGTAGCTAAGGATGAGAACTACTAGTCTAGCTATACTTTATTTACTTTCTAATTTTGGTGGAGCACATCCTTCAGAAACTCTGAGAAAGAGTATATAAGAGAAAATTTTGAGACTTTGCTTTTCTGAACATGATTTTATTCTACTTTCCATTTGACTTATAATTTGCTTCATGGAGAATTCATACTGAAAAGTAATTTTTTCCTCCAAATTTGTGATGGCATTGCTACACTGTCTTCTAGCTTTCAATGTTGCTTTTGAGAGGTCTGAAAGCATTTTGTTTCCTGATCGTTCCTGTATAATCTGTGTTTTTCTCTCTAGATCTTTATAGGATCTTCCTTTTTCCCCAGTACTGTAAAATTTTTTAACGATTGCCTTGGAACGGGTCTACTGTCACCTGCTTTCTTGCATATTCATAACCCCTTCTAATTGTGTAGCTTGAATCTTTCAATGTGGGAAAAATTTTTTTTAATTTTTTCATTAATGACTTCCCCTCCCCCCTTTTTTCATTCTTTTATTCTTGAGCTTATATTTTTTTCAGATAGTGAATCTTCTTGATCAGTTTTATAACATTCTTTTATTTTCCCTACTTTCCATTTCTAAGTATTATTGATCTGTGATATGGGCTGAATTGTGCCCTCCCCTCCAAATTCATATGTTGAAGTCCTAATACTAAATGCCTCAGAAGGTGATTGTATTTAGAGATAGGGGCATTAAAGAGGTAATAAAGTTGAAATGAGGTCATTAGGACCCTAGCCCAATATGACTAGCAGTTTATAAGAAGAGGAAATTTGAACACAGACGCACATGCAGGGGGAAGGCCATAAGAACACAGGGGCTTGGCCATCTGCAAGCCAAGCGGGGAGGCCTCACAAGGAACCAACCCTATTGACACCTTGATCTCAGACTCCTAGTCCCCATATATGTGAGAAAATAAATGTCTGTTACTTAAGCCACCCATTCTGTGGTACTTTGTCATGGCAGCTCTAGCAAACTAACACAGTGCTTTATAGGAGCTTTTCTTAATTTTATTTTCAGTATTAATATTAATTTTTTTCTTATATTTGCTATCTCAGTTTTTATTTTTAAGTTTTCTTTTTTGTTCTCTGAATATTGCATTTAGAATAGCATCTTACTCATGCTTCAAGGATATGATATCTTCTCTTATCTCACTGAGGATATTAATGACAGTTTTCATCTCCATGATGTCATGTTTCTGCATAGCTTTGTTGCCTATTTTGTGTATGTGTGGCTTTTTTTTATTTTTTATCTTCATGTTAAAAGTTTTCCTCAGGTATCTGATTGCTCACATTTCAGAGAAAGAACACCAAAAAAAAAAACTGATTTGAAGGTCTGAGGGCAAGATGGGGATTGTTGAATGTGGTCTCACACCCTTTGATGTTTAACCCCAGGGTTGAAAACTGGAAACCCACAGGCTGAGTCTGAAACAAATGTGTCTGTGTTTTGTTTTGTTTTTCAATTGGAGTTGCATGCCTTTAACTGGGTATGTTCCCTTTAACTACCCATGAACCCCACAAATCCTTCTTGATTTAAGTTACTTTTAAGTTTGAAATTTCTACCTAACATTTTTTTCTGCCAAAGTCTTCCTTATCCTTTAACTCAAGCTCAGCTGTTTCCTCCTCTCTGTCCCTATCTGTAATGCTCTCAGGCAGAATTCAACTGTGCCTCCTCTGGGTCCCACCAAGTTTCACATCTCCATTAGAGCCCTCACCACAGTCTTCCTTACTGTGGTAGATAGTGGATGTGTGCGTGGGATACTCCATGAGACTGTACACTCTGTCTCCTGGGAAGACAGGGCTCTGATGCAGGCATGTTATTATCTCGTATAGTAGCCTTGGTATTATCTCGTATAGTAGCCCAAGAAAAACTTTCTTGAAAACCTTTTTGCTTCATGGGGCAAGAGTTAAAACAAAGGACAACAGGAGAGCAAATTTGATCTTCTTCCTAGAACCCAAATACTTGAGTATTCTATTATTAAAATCGTGAACGATAGCTTTCCCCCTCAATATAAGCAGCATGCCACGCCAGATCACAATGTGACTTTAATATACTCTCAGATGATTACGCTGAACATAATCTGTTTCACATGATAGCATATTTCTTCAAGCCGGAACAACAGAAAGAGGAAAAAACAAAAACCTCAGTGTATCTAAGTGAAAGAGAAGATAGTTCTGTATTTAAAGAGGTAATTTATCCTCATTTGTGATCATGTGCTCTTTCAGAACTCAAGTAAAGCATAAATCTCGGCACATCTGCCAAGGTTCCCTGAGAACGATAAATCATAGTTTGTGGTAAATATTTTGAAAGCCGTTTTCAAGTACCTGAGACCTTAGCATCTCTGCTGCTTTTGTTTCACCATGGCCTCGGTTGTGAAGTTCCCTTGGTGTTCCTGAGAAGCGTGGATTTTTGCCACACATTGCATCCATTTCCACTTAAAGCTCCTGGAGCACAATCTGCATTCTCACCCCTGCAGTATCCTATCCACGACTGAAATAACCTTTTTCTTTTTATTCAGTTGCTCATGCTGGCCCAATTAAACAAGATTAGCTAACTCTTTGTTCCTATTAATCTTTCCTTCCCAGGATGGTTTGAACATTGTGGTTTTTTAAATTATTGACAGAGTCCTGGGAGTTACCAAATATAGACTCATTCATGTGAACAGTAAACAAAGCATGTTTGGATTCACACAAATTTATGACTCTGGAAAGACCTTGAAGAACCAGATGGATTTTAAGGATTGTATCTCCAAGTACTACTCTTAACTGGATATGGTGGTTAAGGGTAAACTGTGGTGCAGATGGCCTGGGGCTCCCATCTAGCCACTGCTACGCACAAATTGGGAGGCCTCGGGAATTATTTTAATAGTTAGCCTCTCTATAAGCCCCAGTCCCTATCTGTGAAATGGGCAAAATAACTGCATCTACTTCAATCCAGCAATCCATTACTGGGCATCTACCCAAAAGAACAAAAGACATTCTATTAAAAAAAATCTGGACTCGAATGTTTATAGCAGCACAATTCACAATTACTTCAAAAATCTTCGAAAAGATAGATGAGATAATGTGCTTGGCATACACTCTGTAAATGTTAGTTGCTGTACTTTTTTATTAACAATAGCAACAAGGCTGAAACATGGTATCATACAAATTAACTGAAAGGACAATTGTCCATAGTTTTAGAAACTGGTTAGACCTCTATACTCGCCAAGTACAAAGTTGAAGTAAACTGGTTGATTAAACAGAAATAATCAGAATTTTGTGTATAAATGACTTTTAATACAACATTTAAGAATAAGAATTATAAAGGAATTAGAAGCATATGGCTTCCAATTTTTTTATTATTATAAAGACAACTTCAGAAGTAATAAACTGCCAGTTCAAAACCTATTTTTGAAGAGTCTTTTCTTTAATTGGAAACCTAAATTTGATGGCTCACATGCAGAAACCAGCCCACTTACAGAAAAGAGGGCCTAAGCTGAAAATGACAAAGACCACTGGTAACCCAAACTGAACAAAACAATAAACCTTCATCTGGGTAAAAAAATAAAATAAAATAAAATAAAAGCAATACTTTTTAAGGTGAGAGTACTTTATAAAATGTACTTTCCTTTCCATGTATTGATTTTGTTTGGTCAAATCAGTAGTAAGTTGACATGTACAACACACAATAGTTAATGTTGTTTTCCTAAGTATTCTGATAAATTGGTTGTTTTAAAATTAATCTAAATTAGTCTTTCCCTATATCACCCACAGAACATTGTTCCTGGAATGTTAGTAAATATGTTAGGAGAAACAAATAATTTTAAGATAGAGGTGTTCATTACATATATTTATATATTTATCAGTATGCCAAATGCATATTAGCATATAAAAAGTTTCTAAGATGTCCTGTAGTGAAGAAATCTCTTTTGTTTTCTTTAATCCAAGTTTTCCCAAAATTATTTAAACCTGGAATCTATGTTTTCCAGCATGCCTTTTAGCATCTTAGGAAACACAATTTGTAGAATTCCAATTTGGGGATATCTTGTTTACATTTGAGCAGGGCCCATCTTGCAATTAATTGAAAAGCTATCAGACTGGAAATCATCAGGATTCTACATATTAATGATGATAATAATAATAAGTGCCACTTATTGAACACTAAGTAAATATTAGGAAATATGCTTCTTCCTCACTCCTTACCTTCTTTTCCTTGGGAGAATTTCTCCCTTGAGGGGAGTGCTTTTATTGACTGACAGCCTTTAGTTAGTGTTTCTCAGTAAAATGGAAGTAATATATCCAAAGGGAAAGCAACCAAAGACTCTACGCTTCTTCTCTTTCTTCTGCATCTGGACCAGAGACAGTTAGTAACCTGAGTTAAGGGTCTGCTCCTCCAAAGAAAAATTTTACTCAGGTAAATTGTTCCAAGGCTGAGAATGGAAATAGGCAGTTTTAGCAAGCCCATTTTGTTGGCCAAATTAAATTATGTCTTGCAACCTAGCCCTTATCATTGACAACTGTGATATTCTAGTTCTCCTTGGAATGGTTCTATTATATTTCAACTGGTTTGGAACTTGGACAGCAAAAAGAGGTGTTATTTTGGGTCTCTCTCAAACCCTCAATAGCAGGTATCATTAATTCTGTGTGATGTTTTACATGCATTATTTCATTTAATCTTCACAACCATCTTTAAAGGTAGATACTAACACATCTCCATTTTACAATGAAAAAAATTGAAAGGAAGAAAGTTTAAGTAACTTACCAGAGGCGATGCAATGACTGTATTGTCATTAATGAATGCAAATCATTTAATTGTACTATTACTATAACTAGCGTGCATCACAGGATGGTGTTTGTGTTTGGACATGTCTACTACTTACCTCTCAATTCCTCCTATATTGCATGTATTGATCTGTACGACCAACCACAGTTTTATGGAATGATGAACATAAAAAACATAACCTTGGTCAATGAGTAAGATATTCTGGTGAGGTCCACATCAGAAATTTCAACTGACAGCTAGCCCACAGATATGTTTTGCTTGGATGCAAAATTATTAAGGCTTTGTATTAGTTAGGAACATAAAATATTCATTTTTGGTTTCTCTCAAAAAATGTGAAGATCTGAGCAGCAATGAACTGAAGCTGAAGAGCTGTCATCTGTTTCCGATCGGGCATGGGCAGCACAGTCACTTCGGGCCCCACTGTGTCACTTTATTTAACTACTTTACCTCCATATGCCTCTGTAAACATTTAAATTTGCAACCCTGGTGTCAGGTAGGTGGCCTCCCACTCCTGCCCATTCACTCCTGTGGAACGTCATGGCTATTGCAAGGGTGTGGGACACTGGATGTCGACATCTGGGATCAGGCCACTGACTGAACAGTAGGTGTCTTGATGTGAAACCGCTGAGCTGTGAGCAGTAGCCCTTCAGAAGCGATACCATTCAGTGTGGGTACTCATTTCAATCCCTCAAGCAAAAGTGTTCAAGTTGCACCCTGGAGACTGCAGGGAGTGAGGAGAGCAGCTGGACTGGCAGGGGCCTGTGTCCAGCACATGCTTAACTCAGTCTGCATCTGCTCTGAGTGTGCAACATCTGTGTAAATGTTCAACTATGGGCTTCCTTGGTGCTAAGAACACTGTAAAACTATTGCCCCCGAGCTTTCTTTTTCTTTTTTTTTTCTTTCTTTCTTTTTCTTTTTTTTTTTTTTTTTTTTTTGCCCCTGAGCTTTCTATATTCCCATCCCCAAGAGTGACTTTTCTTTCTATATCAGTGTGTTTTAGGTAGCAGTTGCTCAGTAAAAATTTTTCAAATGAATAGCTAGACTATGTAAATTCTAGGAGCAGAGGATTGTCCTTCCTTTAAGATATGTATGATTGAATGTGTGCTGAATACCCCACTGAGGTTTCTGAGGCTCTGTTCCTCATTCTCAACCCCACCCCATCACTAGGATGAGCAAGGCCATTTTCCATCAAGGTTAAGTATTTCCTCTTCCAGGAAAATCTACATTCATGGTGACATGAAAAATCTGTCCCCTCTGGTAGGGATACCAAGTATCAGAAAGCAGGCATAATCGATATTTGGAGGGCAGCCTGCCTGAAATCTTTCAGGACATTCTGATATCATGTTTTATGGACCTGAATTTAAAAGCAAAGAAAAAAATGAATTCATAATTTTGATAAACCATGACTTACATTTAAATATGAACAACCACAGAATCACAGAACATTGGTTGGAGGTGGAAAGGATTTCAGCATAAAATCACCAAACACAATCATGTCAGGGAGATCATGATGTTGAAATGCCACCTAGACCACATTATTATAAATATAAATTTACTGGATGGATGTACAATGTTAAATGTAGTGTGTTTCTTGAAAACGTTGGTCATTGAAAAGTTAACATTGGATTTTAATAAGAGAAATATTTAAATTATTCTTTAATGTAACATAAACCTGTTGAAGAGAGGCATGCTCTGGGAGTTATAACCAAATAACACCTTTTTGAAATTGTACTTCCTGATAAAGAATATTCGCTTCCATTTTGTGAGAATTGGCTTACATTAATTATTTAATTGGGCTAAAAGGTCATATGCAAATCTTTAAAGTCACATGATCAGAAATGCCTCCCAAACTGCCAAAGGTGCTAAAATAATCTAAATAACTAAAACCAGACAGATTTATCATCTGGGGAGTTCTTAAAGAATGTGCCACTCAGGCCATTAGAATATTCAGTGAATACACTTTCTCAAAATGATATTAAAGAACTTACTGATAGCCATTTTAAGGTTGAAAAAATGTCATAATAATAATTAGCATGAACATGAGGTTTGAATAGTGTTGTTTTAAAATGCACTACACTTTGAGAACTGCAGAAAGCAGCTGGGCAATTTTTAAATGGTAAAGGCTCTGGACATTCAGAGATCTCTTATTCCATCCTCCTTTCATACAGGGGAAATCAGCCTCAAATAAGCATCCAGCTGGGGATCTAATTAGCCCATGCTGGGACCATACTGAGCACTGGCACTCAAAGAGGGCATGGGTAGAGTGCATCTATCACCAGGTGGCCTAGCATTTACAGTCGGGGCTGACATCAGTTAAGCCCACTAACTTTTCCAAAGCTATTCTCCTTCCACTTCTACCATGGAGGCTAGCAAAGCTAAACTCACTTTCCCAGCCCACCCACCTTGCATTTAGGAATGGCCATTAACACAGTTTAGACCAAGAGACAACAAAGTGTTATGGAGGATTTGGGCAAAATCACTGTTTTTTTTTTCTTTTATTCTTATAAAAACAACAGCTGAACTCATCTCTTCCTTTTCATCCTCTTTGAACATGTATGCTGATGTCTGGGACTTTGGAAGCAATTTTGTGATGTTTTTGAATCTCCAAAGCAATGCGAGAGGCCGCACTTCTCCTGGTTATGTGAAAAAGCTTTTTTTGTTACTTGCAGCCAAAATGCATAGTCGAGAACTAGTAACACCTTTTCTTTGTGTTTTTTAGCCTATTTGAAATAACATTTCACTAGATGGGTTTCTCTCTCTCCAGGAAAAAGACACATCTTTAAGTACACTGCTTGAAGTAGCATGGCGGGTCCACTCTCACTCTGGACAAATGTGTCTGGAGGTCCCTGCAGCCCATATATTACACAGTCTTCTCCGAGAATTTTCCTCTTGTGTTTGGTGTGGGATGGTCTATATTTCTTGCCACTTTCAGCTGACCAAAATGTTATTTTGATTTAAGACACTATCCATCTGAGATCTGTTCATTCTTGCTTTCTCACAGAGGCTTTATAATATTTTTTATGTCTTAAATAGAAAATTGTTGTGTCGGGCAGATGGGAGTGGGGAGGAGGAGATGGGTATATACACACCTAATAAGTGCAGTGCGCACTGTCTGGGGGATGGACACCCTTGAAGCTCTGACTCGGGTGGGGCAAAGGCAATATATGTAACCTAAACATTTGTACCCCTGTAATATGCTGAAATAAAAAAAAATTTAAGAAACAAAAAAAGGAAAATAGTTGTCTAGTTCATAGAAAGTAATACAGTAAAAAGTCTTCTACCCCATTATGTTCAAGTGTTAAAAACTGTTATCAGATATTTTTTCCTATAAAACTATTAGCCACATGTCGATTGCAAAACAAACGATAAGAGTCTCAGGTCCACTCATCCCTGAATCCAACTTGCTTCCCTATGCCCAATCATTGCATTTGTTTCTTATTTATCTCAGAAATGTTTACTTCAAATACAAGGTAATATGAATGTGCACTCTTTTTTCTCTCTTTTATACACAAAAATGAGCCTACACATGCTGTTTTAAACCTCGCTTTCTTTGTGTAATCATATATCCTGGGGTCTTTCCACATCCATGTATGGTGTCCACATGTCTACAGTGGCAGAGCATTCCTTTGTTTGAATGAACATGAGCTATGAGTTTCAACAGTCCTCCCTTGTTGGGCACTTGAACCACTTCCAACAACACTGTAATATATAACCTCACACACTCATCATCTTACACAAGGGAAGGGATGTCTGTGGGATAAATACCCAGAAATAGCCTTGCTGAGGCGAAGGGTAAATGCAGATGTAATTTTGATTGTTAGTGTCAAACTGCTCTCTATAGGAGTTGAATCAATTTATTTTCCCACTAGCAATATATGAACATGCCTGAAGGGAAACTTAAGATTTTATCAATCTGCTAGGTGAAAAAAATGGTATCTTAATATAGTTTTAAGCTGAATTTATTTTATTATTTTACTGTGAGGAATAAACATCTTTTCATAAGTTATAGGGACCATTTTTATTTATCTTTTCTGTATCTGTTCCTGTCTTCTGTCAATTTTTAAAAAATTATATATAAAATACATTTTAATTTAAAGGAGCTCTATACATATTAGGGGTATTTCTAATATGAACTGAAGATCTTTTTCTCTATTTATTCTTTGTCTTTTAACATATTTCTGGTGGGAACTTTTTGTCATGCAGATATTCTGGGGTTTTCAGTAGTTAATCTTTTCTGGTATTTGAAATTTGAGCCATGGAAACACCTTTCCTGTTCAAATATTATAATTTATTTATATGTTCTTTTAGTAATTATATCATTTCATTTTTTCACATTTAAATATTGGATTCATTTAGAATTTATAACAGTGGGCAATGTGAGAGAACGAACTTATCTTTTTCTAGTTAGTTACCCAATTGTACCACTACCTATTAGTGAGAAATCCACATTATTAGAGTCTTTAAATATGAACTTTAAATGTCTGGCTAAATGCAGTGGAGTTCATTATTTTCTTAGTTAAATTTAATAATTTAACTAAGAGGAGTTAGGAAAGGAGATAGAAAATTACCTACTGGTTTGTGCACAATCCACTTACTGATGACAATGAAAAAATTTAATTTGCTCTTGAGAGTCTGTCTTTGAGTAAATAGTAAATAGATTGGATGAGTGTAGAAAGTCAGTTAAGTAAAATGTTAGATTATGTTGGAGAAATATTGTCATGACTTTTTATTATCTTCCTTTTACAGATTTAAGGCAAGTGATCAGCAAAGGAGACTCGAAGGAAAATAACCTTTTTCATTACAAGTGAATGAACAACCTAAAATGGAATTTGATAAAATTCTAGCTCAATGACATTTCTAACCCCCCCCCCCAATCTAATGAATCAAAATATCTGGAGCTGGGAGCAGGAAATCTATTTTTATAACAAGTTCCCAGATGATTGTAATATAGGCGGCCCACAAAAGTAAGTGAACTCATATCCAGAAACCTCTGACTTCTCGCCTGAAAAATGGAAGGTCAGAAGCCAAGTTTTGAACCACAGAGCTAGAAGGAATGTGGAGGCGTGATGAGGGGAACCCATAGTCTTCATTCTAATTAAAGGACACAGATGTGCCCTGTCTCTCCCAAAGTCTCAGTAATCCATCCACAAATGCCATCAGAAGCTCAATTTCAAAGCCATCACCCCAACAATCAAGATTCCTGTCTTTCCACAACCGATCTGTCTGGCTGTAGTTTGAATCACTTTCTGTTTGATAAATCCTACCTCAAGAAAAGAAAAAGGAACAAATATTCCTTATGTGTCAAAAAGTGTTCCAGGCATTTTATATACCTTACTCTTGTAACTTGCTTTTCCCATACACCTCATAAAATGAATATTATCTCATATTGAATTCTCACATTGAAGCTTGGAGAGATTCTACAACTAATCCAAGGGCACTCAGTGCTAGAACAAGTTTTCAGGATCCATTTTGTCAAACCTTTCTATAGAGAAGAATATGACTGGTCAGAATCTCTCTCTATGACCCCTCAGACAAAATCTATGATTCTTTGAAGATAAAGTAATGAAGCAACATTTAGCCTTTATACATTTAATTTGCATTCTGTTAAATATTATTTTGGACATACCTGAGAAGCCTATCTAAAAAAGCACCCCCTCTACCTCACCTCTGTCTCTCTCTTCACTTGGTTGGCATTTCTTCAAAGCACTCCTCAGGGCCTGACATTGCCTCTAGAATAAGAGCTTCTCTGGGGCAGGATCTTGGTTTTTCTTGTGCTCCACTATATCCCCAGGGCTTGGAATGCTGGAAGTACTTAGTCAATATTTGCTGAATGAATCACTGGCTGAGTGTATTCTTCATTCTTACTGGCTTGTTTCCTTTACAACTATCTGGATTTGAAGTCCTGTTTTGGTTTCAGATCCTAGGCATATAGCTGAGTGTTTGGCTTAATACCTGTGCTGGAATAACCCACCAACTGTAACATCCCCTTGCTCTGCTCCTTGGGAAGATGAAGGTTTGCAGAAAGCAGAACTTTGAAAAGCACTATCATAACTTCTAAGCCTTCTTTTCTCTATCCTAACTGGTGTCCCTCTCCTTCTACTTTTTCTTTTCTGTATAATTCTTCTTTCCCCCCACTCAGTCTAGAACACTATCAGTGTTATACTGTATACAGAGTATACAGTATCAGTGTATACTCAGTCTGGAACACTATCATTTTCAGAGAAATCTCTTTGTACCAGAGAGTGTGAATTGTGCTTCATAAGCTACCCCATTAAAGCATCCCCCAAACTCAGTGAGGTGACATTATTCCTGTTTTTTCCACATAGGAATTCTGAAGTTTAGAGAGATTGTCATTTGTCAAAGAAGAAGGAGCTGAGATTCCAAAGTGGATTTATATACACTTAACACTCAAGCTTTCCCTACTATATCTTCAGTGTATAAGATAAACCTGCTTGGCTATTATATAATGGCTCTATGGGCACTTATGCTGCTATCTTTCAAAGATCTGTTGCTAAATGATCTGTTTCAGGGTACAAAAGTAGAGGAAACTAGATTTCTTTACTATCCTAAATCATGTAAAATATGGTTCATTCCATAACTCACCAAAAGGTCTGTAAGAACCATAACCTCAGTCATTCTGTGGGATATATGAGTTAGGAAATGTAACTCTAGTTACATTTAACTAAGACTATAGTTCCATGTAACTGAGACTTAAAGTGGCTTGAAGAAATAAGGGTGATTCCAATAAGTGAAAGAAGTCTGGAAATTAGGAGACCAGATATGGCAGCTCCAGAAAATCATCTACTTCCAGGATCCTTCCAACTCTCCGCTTTGCCATTTTTAGTGCATGACTTTCATCCACAAATTTGTCTCATGGTCCTAGATGACTTCTGAAGCTCCATTTATGACATCTGAATAACAGACAGGCAAGAAGGAGGAAGAATGAAGGGACATGTCCTTTTATGAAACTTTCCCAAAGGCCCAACCCATCCAATTCCTCCACACTCCATGCCAAGTGTAGTCATGGAAACCTCCATGGTTTCCACTGACTGACACTTGGTGCCCAGTCTCCTAACAACCATGTGGCGTTCTCCAGTAAGAGGTTCTGATGCTTCCAGAAGGCACTGGGGGAAATTGTATCACTGAGATAAAACATGACGCAAGTTTTAGTCATCATGTCACCCATCACCAATCCCTTATTTCCAATCTCACAGAGTCTACATCGTTCAGTTATCTTTTGTAGCATAACAATGAACCTCAAACTTAATAGCTTAAAATACACCTAGTTATTTGCTCAGGATTCTTCAATTTGGGCAGACCTGAGTGGGAAAGGCTTATGTTTGTTCCACATGGTATTGACTGGGAACATTCATGCAACTGCTTTCTGCTGGGAGTGCTACTAGGGCTAGAAAGCCCAAGACAGCCTTTCTCCTATAAGACAGCCTTTCTCCATGTGGCTACCTCCAGGAGTCCAGCCTGTGGTAGCCAGATACTAAGAGGGTGTATTCCAAGAAGGGGTAAAGACAGCCCTCTACAGAGCTGGAAGTGGAACTGGCAAGGCAGCACTTCTACCACTTTTCATTGGTTAAAACAAGCCATGAGGCCAGCCAGATTCAAGCAGAGGAGAAAGAACTTCCACCTCTAGAGAGACTCTGTGGTAATCATAATCCACTCTTCCTTTGAGATTGGACCACTCTCCCCTCCATTAAACACCATCCTCCATACTCTGCTTCCTCTCAGGACAAGCCCATGATAATTTCCTGCTGGGCAAGCTTGCGAAACAAAGGTTTCCAGGACTGAAAGCCAAAAAAGCCTAATACAATCCACCTGCCTCCCTCCAGGCAAGGGTGCCTGCAATTCTAGATATAGGCCTCTTATGAGAGAGAAATGTCCTTTTCTTTTCTTTTGGAAATGAGAATATAGCAGCAAAAAGTCAAGAAATCCATTATTTTCAATAACTTCACCAGTTATGGTCACATTCACTTTTTTACATATAGTTAGCTTCTAATTCTCTGTTATAATTTGTAGAGTATAGACATCGGAAAACAAAACTTAATGATGTTTATAAAGTCTTATTTTGACAGTTTCAGCCTCATTGATATTCAAAACAGTCTATCATACACCTTAAAAGTAGCAGAAAAATCATTGATTTGGCTTTCGCCTCCTTCCTCTTCTTACTGTTTAAGAAAAATATATGAGCAGCCATTAGTACAGAAATTTAGCACAAAGTAGCTCAAGCAAAAGAAAAGCTTACTGGTTCCTAAGCCTGGGAAATCAGGGTTAGGTTTGATTTCAAATGTAGCTGGATATAGGTGTTCAAATATTGTCATCACAGCCTTTTTCTATTCTCTGAGCTGCAATTCTTAATGAGTTGGCTTCAATCCCTCCTGCTTGAGACTCCAGAGCTTCCTCTGTAACTGTAAAGATAGTTGCCAGCAGCCCCAACATCATTTCCTTCAAGCTTAGCCATTTAATTTCTCCTCCCATCCTAATAACAATCCCAGAGAAGTCTTTGACTTTCCTTTGGCCAAATTCACCTTTGGACAAATTACATTCCCAGAAAGGGGGTATAGTAGGTAGAATAATGACCCCACCAAAGATGTTCACATTCTAATCTCTGTAACCTGTGAATTTGTTAGTTTACATGACAAAACGGACTTTGTAGGTGTGATTAAATTAAGGACTATGAGGTGGGGAGGTTATCCTGGATTATTCGAGGGGGCCCAATACAATCACAAGGGTCCTTATAAGAGGAACGCAAAAGTCAGAGAAGAGGAGGTGATGTGATGACGGAAGCGAAGATAGAGATTGTGTTGCTGCACTTTGAAGATGAAAGAAGGAGCCCCAAGCCAAGGAATACAGATGGCTTAAAGAAGATGGAAAAGCCAAGGAAATAGATTCTGCACACTCTCCAGAAGGGACCAAACCGGCTGACAGACTTTACTCCAGTGAAGTTGGTTTTAGACTCTGGCATCTAGAACTGTAAAAGATAAGTTTTTGTCTTGTTAAGCCACTGTGTTTGTGGGGATTTTCTATAGCAGGATAGAAACTAATCAAGAGGTTTCCCTGATTTGGCTCAGTTTAGTTTAGAAGTTTTTATCTGTTGTTAAGGAAGGGGGGTAGGAGTTGGCCGGGGACGGTGGAAGTGGGAATGAGTGGGATAGCATAGCTAAGACCACATAAAGTCAGGCCACATAAAATTCCCCCAAAGTATTTTTTTAATTGGAAAAAAGTCAATCCATGATGCTTATGCAGTAAATATAAGTAAATGCTATATAAGGAAACTAACCTATTTGGAAACATGGCTATATTGAGGGGAATTTTTATTTTCATTTCTATATCATACAACATTAGTTGCTCCAGCTTAGTACTTTGAGATAGTCTGTATAGAGATTGATGTATATAGACTAAATCAGGGTGAAACCAATGTTAACAAAAAATTTAAGGGTGTATTTGCTAAAGTATAATATTTCTAAGATATTTTAAATAGTAGGTCATTTGGTGGTTTTTTGATAGAAAAGGATACTTCTCATGTTTTGAAACTGTATGAGTATGGGAAAATAACACTTTGTGTGTAACACTGCATGGTTTGACCTCTAGGATAATTGTTTTCATCTATACAGTAAAAATTGGAATTATTTCAATAATTGGATTTTCGCTTTCAAGAGGTCCTACAGTGGGACTAGGACCCACTGTTCTGAGAGAACCCCCATTAACCCCTGATAATGACATATACCAGTCATTATCTGTTTGGTCCTTACAACAGTTTTAACTTGAACAGATTTATTCTAGTTAAGCCCTAAGTGTCAACATGTAAACTTGTTTCAATTAAAGAATTTTTCTATAAAAAAAAAATTCCCCCAAAGTGAAGTTCCTTTGTTATAAGAGGAAATGGATAGGAAAGAAGGTTTAATAAGTAAAATTATTTATTAACTCCACAAACAATAACTACTGTGGTCTAAAACTACTCAAAAGTAAAAAATGCTAAGAATCAAGCAGAAGAATAGAAGTAAGCAAAGCAAGGACATTAGGGTTTACAGCTAGGCCTAAATAATCAAGAATCCATAGTAGCAACAGCAAAGGTTTTCCTGCTCCAACATCATGAAAGAGAATTATGAAAAATTAGCACATCTTAGAATCTGTAAGATCTAACCTCAAATCTACTACTAACAGCTGACACTTCGATCTTGGTTTTTGACAGTAAAGTGAGAGGGCTGGTACTTCATAAACTCTTCCACAAAGAATCCCTAATGTTATAAAAGGGAAAAATGGATGAATGCATACGCTGAGATTCTGGAAGCCTCACAGGAGACCTTTGGCAAGTGAAAATTTCCTTGAGTATTATTTTTGTTATTTAAAATTCAGATTTTTGCTTTAATAGAAAAATAATATTTTAAAATTCCTGCAATTTATTTCCTCTTCTCAATTATTTGTGTTGATTGATGCTCCGGAAAGGTTCACCATTTTTACTCTAGCTTCAAATACTCTAAGATTTCTATGATTTATGTGGCATGTAGACCCCAGGTGTGGGACCAGGATCAGGTCTCTTCTAGACCTCCAATTCTAAGACAATTCCCAAAGCTCTGCTGTCCCCATTGTCACCCACCTGACACATGGGCTAAGAGGAAGCACTGTCAGCAATAGTGAGAACTTAACTGTGGTGATGAACAGGCTGCTGCTAAATGCTCTTTAGAAGACACTTCAGGGCAGCACAAAAGTAGGGTTAAAGTTTCAGTGGTTTTAAAATATGTCTGCAAATTCTTTGACACTCCTCCTATTAATAAGTTGTAGTGTTCTATAGCACTGTGGGATAACTATAGTTAACAATAATATCTTATAGTTTCAAATAGCTAGGAGGAGGATGTTGAACGCTGCCAATACAAAGAAATGATAAATGATTGAGATGATGGATGCTGACCACCCTGATCTAATCACTGTACATTGTGTGTATTGAAACATAACTATGTACCCCATAAATATGTACAATTACGTGCTAATTATAAAAATAAAACAGGAGGGGATCAAGATGGCCAACCCTGAGCAAGAGAAGCCTAACTTAGTTCAATCAGCTCACAGAAACAAGATAGGTAATTATAAATTGTTGTTGTTGTTTTATACCACTAAGTTTATGCAGTAACAGACATTCAAAACAAGGGTAACATATGTAGGACTTAACCACTGGATAGGGAAAAGGATGGAATATGTAGTTCAGAGAACATAATCTTCACGTGTCTGGGGCCCAGATTCCACCCAGCACCTCTGATTTCATTTTCCATGTTGGATTACAATGTGTCCACTTATTTCTCCACCCCTGTCTGGAAGATGGGGTCGAGAAACTTTCTGCATAAATGTATGCAGTGAATTTATGACAGAGGCTGGGAACTGACCCCAAATGATGAGAGCAGCAATCCTAGGAATCCACTGAAATCTGTTATAGGTTGAGTTTGGCTAATGGCTCCATGTAGGGCAATGGCGCCTAGAGGTGCTGGCGATGTCATCGGCTCCGTCACCTATCAACGGAATGCCCACGTTACTTCATATTCCTAGGGCACATTTCTCACACTGGGGCACAGGAGACAACAAAATCAACAGGATGTATCTTCTAGATGTACCAATTGCACTTTAATTATTCATTTCGCAAATTTTTACTGATGATCTATTATATGTTAGGTACAAAGATAAGCAATCCAAAATACAATTTTATAGTAAAGTAAACACAAATGTATTACAGAGAACAAGGCAAAATTAGTATGAATTTTTAAGGAACAAAGAGACATCAAAGAATATTCATCCTCACAGTGACATCATACCTCAGAATCTGAGGCAGGTGTTCACTCTTCTCAGCTGTTAGGAGTACAGTTTAAGAAAACCTCATTTAAAGTATTAACAAAAATGCTTAGATTATAATGTCTTCCTGTACCATAGGTCAAAAATTGGTAGCCCGTAGCCTAATCTGCCTAATCTGCACATTTGCAGATATGAGCCACAGTGATTTGGTTTTTTACAACTTGAATCAGTGGCTAATATTTAAGACCTGGGGTTTTCATTTACTAAATTGGATTTCTGGCTTCCCTTGTAAAAAGAAAAAAAAAAGTTGGAAAGGCTAGCAACCTTGAGTCCACATGCTCATGTGGCAATACCAGCTGGAGCCGAGCTTCAGCTTCCACTGTCAGATTAGATTAGACCTGGTCCCTGTAGCTCTCCACTGTCCTCACTGCTCCCTGCCCACACCACCAAGCAGACTCCAGTCCTGCTTCTCCTGCCCACACTACCTGCCTGGCCCCAGGAAATACTGGAATCTGTACCCCTGTTCCAGATTGACACACAATCACTTGGTCATTTCCAATATTTAACACTATCTTTTTAAACTTCAATGTCTCTAAAACTTTCAGGATACTAATTTTAACAGTAAAATCCAGAAGTTGGGCCTTATCTGCCCAAGTCACCAGTCAGACAATCATACAACTGGAGTGGACCCACTTTTCTGATCATGGTTATAGGACTCTGAAGGTGGTCACATAATTGTAGGGATAAGAAAAAAAGCCCCAATTGTCTGACTTATATGCAAGGAAAGAATCAGACTAGACGCATACATCTTCCCCAAATATAGAGTCCCAGAAAAATCAGGCAAACACAAAATAAAAGGAGGTTAAACCAGGTTATTTTAGAGCATGCACTCTCCTTACAGGACACAGATTCCTTCCCACAGTTGGGAAAGGGACAGAGGGGTACACAGACATCTTTGGATTCTGGCAAGAATGAGTAAGGGTGGCCTCCTCGCCAGGACAAGGTGGGTAATGGAGCCCAAGTTTCCACAGCACCCTGCGTGCATGGCTGTCACCATATCCACCTTGGGGACAATGAATGTTCACCATGAGTCATGGTTTTGTTTTCTGGGCTCAGTAGCCTGTGGTCTGGCAGGAATTGAGGTCTGGGATTTTGCAACAGCTGTTCATGTCACCTGGGAAGGCCACTGAGCATGCAATGGGATAATTTTTATCAGCTCATGAGCACAGGATTTGCCTGCCAAAAGGCCATGTTTCTCAGCTAGAAAAATAATATTTCTATCTGGAACCAGTGTGGAGTCTTAAATGCCTTAAATGCCAGGGTCTAAGTTCTTATTTTATGCTACATAGTCTTAAATTGCTCTCATAGTCTCTAATTCCAATTTAAGGCATACTGATTCCTAAAGGGCACAGCTATAACATCTTTTCAGATGCTACCATAACTTGAGAGGATCATCAGCAAATAGGGAGATGAAGGCTCATTCTCTGTCTTCAACTTAAAATGACTCTTTTAAAATTACTGTCTTACGGCTTGAGAGAGCAGCCACCCTGCTCTCTATGCAGGGCTTTAATACTCTCCTTAATGCTCAAATTTTTCTCTTTCAGGCAACTGTTCCAGGATTCTTCATGTCACCTTTTAGCCCTGGTCTTTCCATATCTCATTTTTAGCCCATCTTGTATGAAAGTCTCCCTAACCCCTTGATCTTACATTTGCTTTTCCGTGGGCCCTTTCCAGCTTCTCCGTGGAGAGAGGCACAGTGTCCTTTGGACTGTGGCCATGGGAGAAAGACTAATTATGTGATGACCACAGGCACTGCCTGTTCCCTGCAAACAGCACACAGCAATGACGGAGGGATGCCACAGGGGACTGCTCACTTGCTGTGGGAACCTGTATTAACATGTGTGGGATAATAAAACTAGCTAATGTTGTCAACAGCTGTAACATAAAAACTTATCAAACATACTGGTTTAGCATGTCAAAGATCTGAGCCATAATCAAGTTCTGGAAGACAATTAAGTGAAAAGTCATAACAAGTCTATCAGTATCACTAAATGGGAACTTTTCAAAGCTTTCGTCTAAATGCCCTCAAAATAGCTCGCTTATTTTGAAGGCATTCTGATGGTAACAAAGGGAAGTTTCAAGGCAAAAAGCATTTATAGATATGTAATATGGGAGGAGAGAGGAGTGAAAAATTTTATTTAGGTCATTATCTATCTTCTGTTTCCAGATTCAAATAGTGTTGACAGAAAATTCTAGATAAAGTTTATTGCAGGGAACTTGTGTGGTCATTTTGACACACAATGATCTACTTTTAATAGTGCTTCTTGGACTCATCAAATGTCAACCTATTATCACAAAGTACTGACTCCAACACTAATACTTTTTTTACTATAATTTTTTTTTCTTTGGTTCTATATAGTGCTTAAGGCTTTTGGTCTTGAGTCCTGTCTAAGATGAAAATAATTCTGAGAGGTATCATACCTTTTGTTATTATCAGTGGATATTTCAGAGAAAAATAAAATCTTAGGATTGATTGATAGTCAGCAGAGAATTAAAGGGGGATTCCGGAGAAGCCATGGAGAGGCAGAGAGAGCAAGGAATGGATCGTGTATGTGTGTGTTTGTGTGTGTTCAAAGTTTGAGGAAGTGGCAGGAAGCAATTCTAAAAAGGAATTGCCTCTCCTTCCCCCATTCAGCTACTTTACAGTTTTGCCAAAAGTTAGCCCTACCTCTAAGATCTCTTGCAACTAACCTATCTACCCCTTCTTATTTCATCCTATTCAACTTACAAACTAAGAAGAACACTCAAGCTAGCTGCTCTGTGCATCAACCAAGGAAAGGCTATCGAAAAGAGTAAACAGGGAACTATAAGTTGCTGAACATTATGTAGGGACAAAGATAATGGTTTGATTCCAAAAAGTGCCACACCATTCAGATCAGGCCACAGGTAGCCTACTCCAGGATGCTCTGGGGAGTCATTCCTCCCAGAAAGGGAATTATTGTTTTCAATCCTATGAGAAGCCAAGTATGCCTTCCTGATGAAATGGCATGCTGGCATGCCGGCAGATTAGGATACTGTTCTGGGACAAAGGGGAACATACATGGGCTATTCTGAGAAGGCTAGAAAGTCATGACTGCCCCACAGATTGGCCCAGACAACTTAATCCATGTGTGCACAGTGTAGAGGAAGAGCATTTTGTTAATATAATTTTTCTTATTCTTTAACACAACTGATCATTCTTTTTTAATTATCATGAGTTAACCCAACAAAAAGCAGAAGAAGAAATACTTGATTTGATTATATGGATTGTTGGTTTTTTCAGAAAGGGTATGAGTGAGGATGAATATTGAAAAGAAGGAACCAAAAGACATAAACCAGGCCATATTCTTGGCTCCCACTTAGAAGGAATTATAATAGAATGTCTGGAGCCATATCACAGACATCTGCTAAACACCCATGCTTGTTGGTCTACCACAGACTGGTTCTCTCCAAATCATACATATGAATATGTTTTTCCAAAAAAAGAGGACCAATACCATTGTTTTCTTTGTGCTATTTTTCTTAAAAATGTTCAGTTTTTACCAAACATACAATATCATAGAGAATACTTTTTAACTGTTGCCTATTCTTTCTTCTTTAAAAAGTTTAGATTCATGGTGTGAAATTCTTCTGAACTTTACTTTTGAGGTAATTTCTATAATAAAATAAATGTATCATGTTCTAAGGATAATTTTTCTCTCAATTAAAATGTCTCATCCATTTCAGTTGGTATTTGGTATGAAAATATCCACCTATTTCATCTTGATTGGTTATTTTCATAAACTGTAAAGAATGAAGTCTATCAAAAAGATAGTTATGTCTCATGAGCTGTTTAAGCAAGGGGGGGGGAAATTATAAAAAAAAAGAATGCTATATTGTGGCTAGGCTGCTAAAATGACAATAAAATAAACATGTATCACTCTAGAAAGTAATGCTACCTTGTCTACACAGGGGCCGCTAAGATGTTCATCCATAGTGAGAGGACCACGGCATTTGGCTCCATAATTCAGATGCCATCTTTTCCTTTAACCTCAGATGGAATGACATTGTTCAGACTTTGCCCTAGAACCATATCCCTGAAATGGCAAATTGTTTGGAGAGAACTACCAAGGATTCTAATCCACTTTGGTCAGAGCCACTAGGTTTGACATTGAGTAGTCTAGGGGGCTGAACAAAACTGATTTCAAGATGACTAAGGGAAGGTCCAAGGGACCTCAGGCATTTGAATTCATAAAAGAGCTACTTTATGGTTGTAGCCAAAAACAAAGTAGACTTCTTGACACAAACTTACCCTAAATTTAAAAAATAAGAACTAGGAAATACCAGTTAAAGTTTATGAATTGTTTTGAGCCAAGTAACAGAAGAAGTAAACTCAGTAAGCATTTGTTATTTAAAAATGCTGAGTCACAGGTTAAAGAAGGGTTTAGATAAATTCATGGTTTGTGGGTCCATGATGTATCATTAAGAAAGCCTGGTAATATTTAGTATACATTTTGTGGTTGATGTCAACAAGGTTAATTATATCCTTTCATAAAACAGAGACTTGTTTCTTAGAGCTGCAAAAGTATTGAAAGGTCATCTAGTTCAGTCCCCTAATTTTACAGAGAAATCAAATAAGGTTCAGAGAGGCTAAGTAACTTGCATGAGATCATACAGCCAGTAAATAGCTCAGGTAGGTGCCAGACCAAAGCACTCATTTCTCAATACTAGTACTTATTTCCAGACCAGTATTTCCAAAATTGTGTCCTGGGATATACAATTTTCTCTATGTAATATTAAAAATATATATACACACACGCAAACACACATACATCCTTATCTATCTATATATTTATATATATCCTTTTCTTAGCAATTCACAAAGCATATCATATTTTGAAATATGAGTAATATTTCAGTAAAGAAATATGTTTAATTTTACTAAGCTCAACTTTTCCCAAATTTATTTGACCATGAATCCCTTTTTTCCACACAATAATTATTAGCATTCCCTGAAACTAAATCATGAAACTTCTGCATCAAAACTTCATTTGTATTCATAATTATTCTATTTGGTACACTGGCTCATTTTTCAACCTAGTTAATTCAGACTAGAAATATGGCAACAAACAAAAGTAGATTCTTAAACAAAATTCCACACAGTTACATTCAGTCAACCACTTCATCAAAGTAACAGTCAAATCCCACGGGAACATCTATGTAGACCTGCTGCATAGCACAGAGCCAATGGTTATATCTGTATTTTTATTTTTATAATTAATTTTTAACTTTTTTTTAGAGACAGTCTCACTCTGTCACCCAGGCTGGAGTACAGTAGCATGATCACAGCTCACTGCCACCTTCAACTTCTAGGCTCAAGGGATACTCCTGCCTAAGCCTCCTGAGTAGCTGTAACTAGAGGTGTATACCACTGCACACAGCTGATCTCTGTATTTTTATATATTTGCAAGCTAATACAGCATTGGCCCACTTTTTTCAAAGGCAGATGGTCACATTAGATGTATACCAACTCATTTGAAGGAAATTTTCTTTGACACAGACTTTTTTAATATATAAAACAGTAAGTGATTATCTCATACAACAGAGTTATGTTTGCAGATTGTTAGTGTATCTTTAAGAGTATATTTTGCATTAGCCATGAACTTTTATCACTAAATTAAACAGAAGAGATTCAAGTCAACAGCTTATAGAGATTTATAAAAGCTTCATTCTATTTTAAAACCTATTGATCAGTTCCTGTAGCATTGTCATTTCACCTCTGTAAAATGGGAATATTAGGCTGTCAAACGGGCATGAAAACTCTTATATTCTTAAGTATTTGTATAAATTGTTGGCTAAAAAAAAAAAACCAGACCTGAAAAGGCATCATATGTTTTTGCCAAACATGGCAGAACCCTCTCTTGAGGCCACAGACACTATTCATCTCATCCCTCATTATAAAATGATTTCTAGTAGAATCATGCAGATGTCAGCCAACAATAAAGAGTCATCTGAATTCCTTTGAGATGAGCATATTACTTCACACACACCCCAAATTCACAAATGCCTAGAAAGTACCTGACAGACTCTGATGGTTAATTTTATGTGTCAACTTGACTGGGTTAAGGTATTTACTGACTTCAGGGAAAAGTTATCAATGGAACCAATTCAGAAAAAGGGTTCTCATCATCCAGGCTTTCTTTTTATACAACCAAAAGACTGGAAGCTGGTGTTGATCTTTTCCCTTCAAGGCTCTGGAGTTAGCAGCTTTATAGATGAAGGCAGTCCTGGTCATAAACCTGACTTCATTGCACAAAACGGTAGAGTTAGCCTATCCCTTCCTTCCTTAAATCCTGGTGCTTATGCCACTTCCTTACTAACAAATGTCCTTTGTGGCCTTTTTTTTTCCAGAATAGGGCACTTATGTATGCATTAGAAACCTGTTCAGGCAGATATCCTATCTCCTCAGTGATTTTCTTAATGGTGTCTGGAAACTCATCTGCTGTCTCTTGGTCAGCAGAAGCTGCTTCTCTGATTATCTTGACATTTTTTAAGCCAACCCTCTTTCTAAAATTTTCAAACCATCCCTTTCTGACATTAAATTCTTCAGCTTTAGATTATTCACCTTCCTTTTTCTTTAAGTTGTCATATAATGACTTTGCTTTTATTAGAGTTTATAGGTGTACCTTTCTCATAGCAATCCTGCACGCACATAAATCCTACATTTGCAGTATGAAATAAAAAACAAAAGTATTTCACAAAAAAGTGCAAGGTCCTCATGCTTGCTGCAATAGCTAGAGTAACGGCTTCATAAGTTTTCTTTTTTTTACGATGGTCCTTATACTAGATTCTTTTTTTCTTTTTTTTTTTTTTTTTTAGAGAAAAGGTCTCTGTCACCCAGGCTGGAGTGCAGTGGCCTGATCATAGCTCACCATAACCTCAAATTCCTGGCCTCAAGTGATCCTCCTGCCCCACCCTCCCAAGTAACTGGGACTGCAGGCACGTGCCATCACACTTGGTCACTTTTTTATGTTTTGTAGGGACAGGGTCTCACTATGTTGCCCAGGCTGCTTTCAAACTTCTGGCCTCAAGTGAACCTCCTGCCTGGGCCTCCCAAAGTACTGAAATAACAGGTGTGAACCACTGTGCCCAGCCAAGGATTCATTTATCTTGAAATAGTGGGCAACCATAGCTGCTGACTTAAATCTACAGTACACATCAAGCAATTCAACTTTTTTTTGGATAATGTCATGACTTTATACCATGACTCCCATGCTTCCCAGGAGTACTTCTATCATCACCAGTGGAATTTCATATGGGTTCTATGATGTTATTCAAGATTTACAGTCTAAACAAGATGGAAAATACCAGAAAATTGGGAGAGATCACTTTTTACTGCCACACGCAATTTACTGGAGACATGAACTGCTCAGGTGGAGATGATTAGCATCACACAGCATGTTAAGCGGATATTCGCAACACTTAAGCTCGTTGCAATAGCAACAAAAGGTGGCTACAACATTATTACGATAATACAGTATGTTTTATAGTTAATTTTATGCAGTCTTGACTTAATACTGCATCTTTACATTTGTTTACATTTCTCTCAGCTGCTAATGGCGTCATATATGATCTCTGTGTACATATGTTTTGATAAATTTTAAATTTTATAATAGATTTGTATATATTTTATGGTAGTAAATGATAAAATAGACTAGTATCTACATATATTTTATGGCTTCATGACATACCTCACTTTTTCTTGATTTTTTTTTTTTTTTTTTGCTTTTTCCAGGCTAGTGGTTCATCTGCAAATTTTTTCAAATTGTCACAAATCTCCAAAACATTTTTCAATATATTTATTGAAAAAAATCCACATATAAGTGGACACATGCAGTTAAAATTCATATTATTCAAGGGTTAACTATATGTTGATTCCAAGAGTCCATAATGTCGCTCCAGTCACAATAGGTAGGGGCTTATGGAGCTGGTGATCAACTTAGTTTTAGTTCGTATCTGTGTCACGGTGGAATCAGAACACAGCCTGTGTTCATCTCCCCAGTTCCAGATGCATAATTAGAATGGACATACTTAGCAACTAGTAGAGTCTCCACAATGGTTTCCTGACCTGTGGAATGAGGGATATTATGGTGGGAAAAGCCACATGGAAGCCATTAGAACTGTCACCACCTACAAAAATAGCAAATTAAAAGCAGTACTGCATTCCTGGAGATATTGCAAAGATTAGTGCCACCATCAAGAATGTGAAAGAGGAGGTGGTGCCTCCCACCATGTTCCCCTTCAACTTTGCTATGAGATGGATCATGAGAATGACAGTTATTGTCAGCCTAACCAAGTGGTGACTCTAATTGCACCTGCTGTACCACAAGTGATTTCATTGCTAGAGCAAATCGACACATCCCTCAGTACCTTGGTGCCTTTTTCTTCATACCTGTCCATAAGACTCACCAGAAGCAGTTTGGTTTCAGCTGTGACCACATGACTGATTACAGAAATAGAACTGTAATTGTCATGAGTGTTTTCTCCTTATTTTGCTTCACATACATTTGTGTGTATATATACATATATTAAGCAAATATATTTGTTTTCTTTCCTCTCTTACACCCTATAACATAAGATATATTGACTTTACATCAGTATTTAAATACTCTTTACATCATGGTATTTAAGTTATAGCCTATCAGGAGAAGAGAAAACATCACTCAAAGACCTTACCACCTCATCTGGGGAAGGAATCAGTGCATTTTTAGTTGTACATAGGAGAGTTATATCATATCCGGTAGAATTACAACCGGGTTATTGTTTTTATATGAAAATTAAATACAGTTTAAAGAGATGCTTAAGGATGCCAAGTTGACAAGTTAATTGACACTTAATTTTATGTGTCAACTTGACGGGGCTATTTGATGTCCATACAGTTGGTAAAATATGATTTCTGGGTATTTCTGTGAGAGAATCTCCAGAAGAGATTAACATTTAAGTCAGTGGACTGAGTAAAGAAGATCCACCCTCATCAATGTGTGTGGGCACTATCCAATCATTGAGGGCCTAGATAAAATTAAAAGGTGGGAAAAGGGTGACTTTTCTCTGTTTCTTTTCAAGGTCTAGGACATTCATCTTCTTTTCTCAGTCATCAGAGCTTCTGGCTCTTAGAACTTCTCCCCCCCTCCACCCCTCACCCTCTGTTCTCAGGCCTTTGGCCTCAGACTGGGAGTTATATCAACAGCTACCCTAGTGTCAGGCCTTTGGATTCAAACTGAATTACACCACCTGTTTTCCTTGTTCTCTAGCCTGCAGATGGCATATCATGGGACTTACTTTGCCTCCACAACTTGCCAAATCTCACAATAAATCTCCTTACATATATCTCTATATATCATATTAATTCTGTTTCTCTGGGGGAACCCTGACTAATACACAGCCTCTTGGGCTTAAAAATGTACATTAGTACATTAAAATGTTCTATGGAAAGTAAAGTAATACATTTAGTAATTTTAGGAGCCTTAAATGCCAGCTTAGGCAAGATTTTGTCTAAGCTTCATCTGTTAGCAATCCGTATTCATTTTGATTCCCCATAGTCCACTTGAGATAGCTGCTAAATTAAATAGAAAAGTACCTGGATAAACTCATGTGATTATCAGTCTAAAACTGCCAAATCACAACCCATGGGATAATTTAAGAGGAAATTACATTTACATCTCCAATCAATGGATCACTGTTATGACTTATTTTATAATCAGCAATTCTTTTGCTTTGGCTTATCTCCACCCTTGGATGGATATTTTTAGACTGAGGTGGAAAGGATTATTTGCTGTAATCTTGCCGTTAATACTGCTTTTGTGTATTAAGCATAATTGATGCTGTGAGAATTATAGGATAATAAGTTTGCTAATAAGAACTAATTTCTCTATAGTTCCACAGGCAATGTTCTGAGTCTCAAAGGATTTATAGAACTTAAAGCAATTGCCTTTGAGGAATAGTTTCCCTCTAACTATCTGCCTCATATAATAGCCGAAATAAACCTTCATTGCCTTTTAGGTCTGGTAAATTGGAGGACTGGTTGCCCTGTATCTTAGTTTTCCTAAGATTGTTTGTAATCCAAAAATTCTGAACAAATAGCATGATGATGAATGCTACTAAGACCAGGAGAAAGTGAAATTCTTCTACAATAACTTATTCTTTGGGACCAATGGATTAGAATAAATCTCAGTAGAACCATTGAGTTTAACCATCTGTTTAAAATGATGAATACAAGTTTGGTGATATTTTCATTCATATTTTCATATTTCATTCATATTTTCTTCCATAAAAGGTGACTATAAAAGTACTAATTCCTATTGAGACTGGGGGGGGATATTTCATTTGATGTAATAGTTCTAAGGTGATGTTCCTACATTTTAAAATACCCAGTCTTCTTGCTACTAGTATTCATTATCCATTTTAAAATACATATCTATTTTAAAACATAATATTTTCAAGTCAGAGCTATTCTGTTTCCCCCTATTACAAGGCAGCTAAAATCTACTCTTTTTTTTTTTTTGGCATATTTTGGGGGTACAGATTTTAAGGTTTCAATAAATGCCCATTTCCCCCCCTCCCTACTCTTTTTAACTTACTCTTTGCTTCATATCTGTCTTCTCTACAATTTCTTAATATTGGATAATGCCAGAACTCAGTCCTTGGGCCTCTTCTCTGTCTATATGCACCCCCTTGGTGATCTCATGTAGGCATCAAATGCTATCTATTTCGTGATAGCTCCCAAGTTTATATCTCCAGTCCAGATGTCTCTGAAATTCCAAACTCTCATATCCAAATTCCTACTTAACAGCTCCACTTGTATTTCTAATAAACATCTAAAACTTACCATGTCTAAAATTAAATTCCTACAAAAGCTACTCTGCCCATAACCACCTTCTTATAAGAAGCTTTGTTCTTCCAATTGCTGAAGTCAAAACGTTAAGTCATCCTGGACTCCTCCCTTTCTAACACCTTACATCGAACTTAATTGCAAATTGAGTTGGTTCTATCATCAAAATAGATCCAGATATCAGTATGAACTCATGTTTGTTTTACTATGTATACATGCAGGTGTATACATAAATAAATGTAGTTGTGTGTATACATAGAGTGGTAGGTGGAAGATTGTCTCCTCCCCAAATATAACCACATCCTAACTTTGGCACCTATGAATATGTTACCTTGCATGGCAAAAGGAACTTTGCAGATGTGATAAAATAAGAGCTCTGAGATAGAGAGATTAACCTGGATTACCTAGGTGGTTCCAACATAATCACACTGGTCCTTAAAAGAGTCAAAGAAGGAGATGTGACAACAAAAACAGAGTGTCAGCATGAGGCAATGTTCATTTAAAGATGTATGCTTTCCAGGTATATTGGTGAAAAAAAAAAAATAAAGATGCTGTGATGCTGGCTTTGAAGATGGAAGAAAGTGTCATGAGTCAAGGAATGTAGCTCCTAGAAGATGGAACAGGCAAGGAAACAGATTTTTTTCCTAGAATGTCTGGAAGTAACACAACACTGCCAACATCTTGATTTTAGCCCACTAAAATCCATTGCAGACTCTGACCTCCAAAACTGTAAGATCATAAATTGGTATGGTTTGAAGCCTCTAAGTTTGTAATAACTTGTTAGAGCCCAGAAAACTACAATACTTGAGTTAGTAACATGCATTTATTTTTTAGCTTTATCTGCTAAGAGGGTAAAGAAGCAGTGGCATCCCACTAGCAATCTAGTGCCCAGATTCTGGCTTCTAAATATCATTCTCCAACAAAAGGTACCCAGGTTCCTTGGTAAATAGCTAATTTTAGAGCCTGTGCAGGGAAAATGCAAGAGGAGCCTGGCACATTTTGCAACACTAGAAAGTAAGAAGTGCTCATAAAATGAGGATCCATCAAAAGGACACAAGAGCCAATGTCTCCGATGGCCAAAGAGCAACTGTAGCAACAAAATAACAATAGTGTTGGACTACAACCCAAAGGGAAAAAAAGTCCATGAGTCCAGACTAATATTAATAAATGATAAAATAAATACATTGAGAAGAAGGGACAAATCCAATTACATAATGTTGAAGGATTAAGGGAAATAGAAAATAACCATTAGAATACCACAGTAATAATTTCTGCAGGCAAGATCCACCGATTAGTGAAAAACTTAAAGAGAAATGGGATATTTGCATAGCTTCAAAGTACCTCCCCCAAACTATTTGTTAATTTCTATAGTAACTTTAAAATACGTCCACAAATTCTTTGATATTCTTCCCTCTAGGAGTTCAAGCTTAATTCCTAAACCTTTGAGTGTGGACTGGACTTTGTGACTTGCTTCTAAAAATTAGAGTATGTAAAGATGAAAATCATAACTTTATAGTGCAGAAACCTGAAAGAAACCACCCTAACCAAGTGATCACAGCATCACCAGTGATAACACATGTTGATATCATGGACCCCAGATACAATGTGATGAAAAGGCTCATCATTTCTATGGTATTCATCTTCAAAATCTATAAGAAAAATTTTTAAGAGATAGGATCTTACTCTGTTACCCGGGCTGAAGTGTAGTGGCATGATCATAGCTCATTGCAGCCTCGAACTCCTAGCCTCAGGCAATCCTCCTGCCTCAGCCTCCCAAAGTTTAGGGATTACAGGTGTGAGCCACCACACCTAGCCAAAATATATACTTTTAGAACAATTGTAAGAAAATATCAGACAAACTCAAATTGAAAAAGATGGTCTACAAAATACCTGACCAGTATTCTTCAAAAGTGTCAAGGTCATGAAAGACAAGACAAGACTGAAAAACTCAAATTAGAGGAAACCAAGGAGACAGACATGACAACTGAGTTGATTCAAGGGGAAATCCTGGATTGGATCCTAGAGTAGAAAAAGGTCACTAATGGAAAAACTGAATAAATACAAATAAGGTCTATAATTTAGTTAATGGTATTGTACCAGTTTCAATCTCTTAAGTTTTGAAAAATCCACAATTATTATGTAAGATGTTAATGCAGAGGAAGCTGGGTAAAGAAAGGTCTTTGAGAACTCTCTGTACTATCTTTGTAACTCTTCTAAAATTATTTTGAAACAGCTTTTTAAAAATTCAGAATTTGACCACTTTTCATCAATACAATTGCCACTATGGTGCAATGATCTTTCTCCTGGGTTATTTCAAGAGCTTCCTTGCAGGTCTCTCTGCTCTTCACCCCAGCCCCCACCCATACACCTTCCATCTACTCTCCATTCACCAATCCATTCCTGGAGAATACAGACACACAGGTTGTGGATTTGCTCCCATACCTGAAACACACTCCCAGATATCTCCCTGGCCTGCTCCCTAACCTCCTTTATATCTCAGGCCTTCCCAGCCACTGGGTTTCATGCTGCAGTGAGACCCAAACCTCTGTTATATGAATCCCCCAACTCTTTGCTAACTTTTCTTTTTCCCATAGCACATTTAATGTTTTAGGTAATTTAATTTTTTCTTTCATAATTGTTATTTGCTGTTCTTCCCCATTAAATTGTCCTCCATGAGAGCAGGAATCTTTGTCTTTTTAATCCACTGGTACCATTCCAAGCACCTAGAACAGTATCTGGCACATAAGAAATGTATAATACATTGTTGTTAAATTTAATGTGACACATTAAGGTCATTAGGGTATAGAATGACCTACAAATGGTGATAGAATCCCTAGAAGCTTTCACATAAATTCTTTGTATTCAAGTCTATATATATTTTGCGAAATAAATAAAACCCCTAAACCTTTAGGTACAGTGAGACAGACTCCTTGTGGCAAAAAAAAGAAACCCCAGAAAACTTTAAAAACTAGACTCTGTGGCTTTGGCAAGGCAAGAGGCAGTCACATCTCAACATTCCCCTACCTTGCGAACCACCACAAGACTTTTTCATATAGTTAAATAGAAACAAACTCCTAAGAAACAATGTCAGAGGGCCAGGTGAGGTGGCTCACACCTATAATCCTATCACTTTGGGAGGCCTCGGGGGAGAAGGAATGCTTGAGGCCAGGACTTTGAGACCAGCCTGAGCAACATATCAAGACCCCTGTCTTTACAAAAAAACAGAAAAATTAGTCAGGCGTTGGGCAAGTCTCTGGTCCCAGCTACTCAGGAGGCTGAAGCAGGAGGATTGCTTGAGTCCAGAAGTTTGAGGCTGCAGTGAGCTATGATGACATCACTGCACTCCAGCCTGGGCAACAGAGACCTTGTCTCAAAAAAAAAAATATGTCAGGAAGTTTTCTCCACAGACTGCCTTACATCATGGCCAAACTCCTTCTCCCTTATTGTGGCTTCGCCATGACAGCTGACCAGCCTGGCAAGTGACCACTGTCTACTAACTAGTTCTGGCCAGTTCACGGAGCCTGAACATAAGTTGTCTCTGTGCTCTGTGTTTCACTTTCTGGTGTAGAGAGCCAAGTTTCACCTCATTTTAATGTTAAATCTACCCCAAACTGAACATGGGACCTATGTAACATATATGTTTACTCACTGTGCATGTACTAGGGTTCCCTCATAAATATTCATAGGTTCTCCTATAACCTGCTATATATTAATGTATAGCCTACCCCATCAGGCATAATCTCAGCCTCTCCCTTTCATCTTCAAAGTATATGCTTTTTGTTGTGAACTAAAATAAAATCTTAAATTCCCCAGCTGACTGGACCCTCTTTGGCCAAGGGGGCCCTCCCTAATAAACAAAAACTCTTAAAGCTGAGTTGCAGGCAATGAGGAAAAGGGAGATCAGACATGCCTAGTTAGGCCCTGTCCCTTTTGGAGCTATTTTTTGTAACAATAAGATACAAAATTATTAGCAAGCCTAAGGCCATGTATGACAAAGATTAAGCAACATCTGCAGGTCATCGGTTTCCTTAACAGATCACTTGAGTCTTAGTATGTGTCAGCTATATGTCCAGTGGCTTGTGTCTGATTAACATACTTCCTTAACTTAAAACTTTCCAACCCTTTAGACAAAGCTTCATTTCTTTAACCAATTGCAAATCTAAACCCACCTATAACCTGTAATCCCCTGCTTCAAGATGTTCTGCTTTTCAGACCAGACCCATGTACAAATTCCATGTATTGATTTATGACTTTACATCCAATTCCTATCTCCCCAGTATGTGTAAAGCCAAACTGTGACCCAAGCATGGCGAGACCACTTGCTCATGCTTCTTGGGCATGGCCCTCCAGGTCATGGTCACACATGTTCAGCTCTTTACATTATTTTGCAGAGTTCTGGTTCTTTTCCAATGAAACTGTTTTGGCCAGAGGCTCCATTTCCCAACCCTCAGTTTGTAACCCTCTATAGGAAGTAAAGCTCTCCTTTTTCCTTTATCTCTATAATATCTGAAGATCTTATGGTCTTTTGTTGACAACATAAATATACCCAATACCTCAGATTTAGATAGGGTGACCAATCATCCTGGTTTACCCAAAAATGAGTTGTTTTCAGGTTGGTCAGACTGTAGAAGTTCAGTCTCTACAAAGGATGCCTCACCAGCCAGGTCCTATACCCATTATCTCTGTAGTCACTAGGGAAAGGGGTAATTATTTTCTTTTCTTTTCTTTTTTATTTCAGCATATTATGGGGGTGCAAATGTTAAGGTTACATATATTGCCGTTGCTCCCCCTCCACCCTCAAGTCAGAGCTTTAAGTGTGACCATCCCCCAGATGGTGCACCTCAGATAGGAACACTCCTACACTGCTGGTGGGACTGCAAACCAGGTAAACCTCTGTGGAAAGCAATATGGAGATACCTTAAAGCGATACAAGTAGATCTGCCATTTGATCTGACAATCCCACTACTGGGCATCTACCCAAAGAATAAAAGACACTCTATAAAAAAGACACCTGCACTCTAATGTTTATAGCAGCACAATTCACAATTGCAAAGTTGTGGAAACAACCCAAGTGCCCATCAATACATGAGTGGATTAGTAAAATGTGGTATATGTATACCATGGAGTGCTATTCAGCTATAAAAAACAATGGTTATATAGTACCTCTTGTGTTTTCCTGGATAGAGCTGGAACCCATTCTACTAAGTGAAGTATCCCAAGAATGGAAAAATAAGCACCACATGTACTCACCAGCAAATTGGTATTAACTAATCAACACCTAAGTGAACATATAGGAATAACATTCATCAGGAAAGGGGTAATTAAATGCTAAGATATAACCATTGAGCACTGTGTCTAACCCAAACCCTATTTTATATACAGATATTTCACATTTGAAGAGTAGATATTTTCAGCATCTTTTGAAAAATTGGAAGATCTAGTAACAGTGGTCTCAAGTTCTTGCTTGCCAAAAATATTCTACAGCTGAAAAGCAGTTTCCTGCTCCAGATAGGGCATTGTTTCCAAATCATCATAGTTGTCACCTGGCTAATTTTACTCTTTCCTCCACCTGAAAAAAAGGCATTTGAGTTTGTAACCCATGTGTTAGGTTAGCTTAAAGATGGAATAGAGGAAGGAAAAAGTGCTTTATAAATGAATGATTCAAGTTTCAGCTCTATAATTATTCAATTTCTTATGTAAACTTTTAGAACTTTATCTACTTAATATTTAAAAATTCCAGGTTATAGAGAATTTCACTGATATTAAAATATAAAGATATGCATTTTAAAACATATAGATGACTTTAATTTTATAGTTATAGTTTTTAGAAGGCAAAAGAAAATAATGTTCATTAAACTAAAAAGAAAAAATAGATATCTATTTTTCAAGACATCTATTTTTGAGGAAATATGTACTTTAAAACCATTATATTATATTATATATATATTAAAACCATTACATTACATTAAAACAATTACTAAACAGAAAGTCATTATCTTCTCTTGGAAGGTAAAAAACAAACAAACAAAAAAGCTAGAAATGTCATTTCCTTTTCTAAACCTTCATTAGATGAAAGAAAATCAGTGAGACTTGCTTTATTTACCTTAACTTTTTATCCAAAAACCTACAAGTCCTACATAGTGGTGATCTTAGATATAAGTATATCAAAGTATATCTTATGTTAGTTTCTCTGCCTCTTTATGTTTTGATTTCTTTTCAAGTGGCAGCTGTCTTGGATTTGCTCTTGCATATATTTAACTTAATGCTAAGTGAAATCAGATGAGGAAATAAAATCACGTCATTGTAAAAAGATCTCTTAAGGCTGAATAGGTCTTTAAACCTTAAAGACCTTACTTTGGTTTTTTAAAGTCTGACTCAAAGCCAATAATTTTACCATACTATACATTTTTTATTTTATTTTATCTACTCTGAGGTTCATATTTACCTAGAAATATGTAATTCCAACAACCATCAGAATTAAATAATATCAATACAAATTTTCTTGAGAATAGATTTTAAATAGATTTCTTTAACCTTATCGACTATAATATAAGCTGAAGGTCATAGACAGATGTTCTGTTTTATCAGACAATATTCTTTTAAATATGTCAATGGATTTAAGCAGGAAGGAACCCTTTATTTGCTCATTCAGTTGTCACTGTTCTCTATTTTCTTACGTTGATTTTATATCTCTCACCTCTGCCACCTCACTGGCCCCAAAGGCATAATGTGAGTTTATGACTCCTGAATTACCAATGAACATACTAACCTGGGGTTCACTACAACTAAATTAGAATGAGATACACAAAGAACAAAAACTATTCTGTAATGTTTAATTTTAAAAAGAAAATCATAGATTTCAAGAAATAGCCTATGGCAAGATTTTTATTGATACATGACCAAGCTGAGATGATATTTTAGGAAAAGTTAGGGAGATGACTTGCAGATGGTATGTATTAGTCAGGGTTCTCCAAAGAGAAAGAACTAATAGGATATACAGGTAGGCAGATGAGAGGGATTTATTAGGGAATTGGCTCACATGATTATGGATGCTGAAAAGTCCCACAACAGGCCATCTGCAAACTGAAAACCCTGGGATTCTGGTAGCCCAGCTCAGTCCAAGTCTGAAAGCTTTAGAAGCAAGGGGAGCTGATGGTGTAATTCTCAGTCCAAGGCTGATGACCTGAGAACCCGGGGGCACTGGGGAGGGCAGTGCTGTTGAACATTCTGGAGTCCAAAGGCCAGAGAGCCCCTGGAGTTGTGATGTCCCTGGGCAAGAGAAGAGTGTCCCAGCTCCGGGACAGAGAGAGAGGAAAAAAAATTCTTTTCTCTGCCTTTTTTTCTCTGTCCCCAGCCGAGTGGATGGTGTTTGCCCACATTGAGGGCGGATCTTCCCCCACTCAGTGCCATGGCTCACGTACCAATCTCCTCTGTAAAAACCCTCACAGACATACCCAGAAATAGTGCTGGACCCCACCCTCAGAGCTTCTGATTCAATAGACCTGGAACCCAAGTATCTGGATTTCTAGCAAGTTACCAGGTGAGGCTGCTGTTACTTGCCCAGGGACCAAATTCTGAGAACTAATGAAGTAAAAAAATACCCAGGGACTTTAAAAAGTTACTTTTAGAAAAGAAGCTATGTCAAATTTATTTTTCAGGACACATGCATACCAACGCAGACTTTATTTTCTTTATTTTTTACTAAATGACTAAAAGTCCTTTAGAGAGAACTTAGTAGAAGCAAAAATACCAGTAGTGAATTGGAAGTAATAAACTAGATTTGGAGTGATGTAAGGAGATGGGTTAGTAAGGTGGTCTGAGGGGTTTATAAATACAGAGTACACTGACTTTAGAGAAACCAACCTCTACCTAGACAACTCCAGACGATGATGTGGTTTTGAACACTTAATTCCAAAGATGATTTATACTACACAGATCTCTGGTCTGGTTGGGGGAAAAAAACATTTTTATAAATTTGTTAGTAAAAAAAAAAAAAAACCACCTCTGTTATGATCTTTTATCAAATGATGGGCCAAACATGAAAAAAAAGGCATAGAATAGCTTTGTCAAAAATTAGTCCAATTAACTGCAGCATGATTGATGATGATTGAGCCTTTATGTTTTCATTGTTCTTCAACTCCTTCCTCTGCAGGCAGTCACTAACTCAATATACCATCTATCCCAAAGGCAAAGGAATTCTGCCAGATTTTCTAGGGCTGAATATTGAGTCGGACTTTCCCTTAGTGTTTTCTTACACTGAGATGATTAATCAGAAGGGCATAAATGCTTTCACTAGCTGGGATATGATCTCTTCCTAAAAAAAAAGAAATTCCAGTTGATAACAATTAAGAATTATTGTTTCAGACAATGAGTTTCAAATGCTTCTGAGTAGCTAAAAGTTCTTAATGTGACATCAAAGAAAACATGGATATGGTTTGAAAATGTAACATGGAGCTTTGCAACACTTGATCCCGGGTCTGCTTTTCTCCAGATAATGCGCCCCAGGGCCTTGCGTTCTGCCTTGACTCTCCTTTGCTCCTATCACCTGACATACTCACAAGCCCCTCCACTTTCCTTTCTCAGAAGTTCTCCTTATCAGTATCTGTGGCAATAAAGTTACAAAGATTAATGAGCTGTAGCTGCTGCTACTGCTGTTGCTGTTGTTTTTAAACTTCTCTGGATTCCTGGATGAGACTCAACACTGAAATGCCCACTGATTTGTTTTATCTCTTTTCTCTAATATGAGTATATTTACATGGGAATTGTAAAAAAGAACAGTATTCTATAGGATTACTTTTGAGGGTATTTTTGTATCGTATCCAAACCTAGAGCTGCAAGGCAACGTCTAAGTATTTTAAAACCATTACTTCCTAGATACATGCACCAGACAACCCCCAGATGTTCAGAGCTCTCACATCATCCTCACTGTACACCTGCCCTCAGTGGATATTTAATCAAGATTGGTAGGAAAATAAATAAATCATCATCAGTCTTAGTTTAAAGAGAACAAAGCTACTGAGCACTTCACACCAAACAGAGCTGTTCACAGTGCTTTAAGTATGTGAAGATATAGTCTAATTGGATTAAAAATATAAGCAATATAGACATGTACAACAGCATAAATAAGATCTAAATCACTTCCTGTAAGCGTGCCATGCTCTCTCCCTTTCTGTCAGGCTTGAATGCATACCACCATGAGATGGCATTTGTGACAGCAAAAGACTATGCAATACACATAACATAGTGACTAATAGAGCCTAGTGATCTCTAGGCTCAAAAGGGACTGCCTGGGTTCAGGTCCTGACACTGAAAACCTGTGTGACTACAGCCTGTTACTTAACCTCTCTGAACCTCAGATTCCTCATCTTTCAGTGGACATCATAATCACACCTAGTTAAAAGGGCCCTCAAAAAGGTTAAATGAGATAGCACATGCAAAATGCTTAAGGCAGTACCGGCACATGCTTCAGAGCCCTGGATCAAGAATTCAAGTTCCGCTGAACAGGGACCAGCTGAGCAACTTTGGGCAAGTCAGCCTCCATGTGTCTCATTTCACACAGCCGGATCCAAACAATGTTCTTAGTACCCATTAGGTTGGGACACGTGAATTAAAACCACAATGATATATCACCATACCCCAGTTAGGATTGCATTTATTATTATAAAAAGTCCCAAAACGGTAGATGCTGGTGTGGATGCAGAGAAAAAGGAATACTTATACACTGTTTGTGGGACTGCAAATTAGTATAACCTCTATGGAAAATGGTATGGAGATTCCTCATTACCTTTCATGAGAATCAAGTGAGATAATGCAAGAAAATACTTTTGTAATTGTCACAGGCAACTATTTTATGAATACACTGAAATCTTTTTGGTTTGATACTGTTAAACTGCTAGTAGTGCTTACCTCTGAGAAAGAGAGAGTTGAAGATAGGTGAAAGGAATTTGGGCTTTTTACTTCTTTCTGTATTGTTTGAAATTTTCAGGGAGACGAGTTTTATTTATTACATATGTATCTTAAAAAGGTAGAGTTGTATTCATATGTTGTTATTGGTGAGAAATATGCAAGAGTCTTAAAAGCTGGACATCTAAGGATATTGTAGTTTTCTTTCCAAGCACCTGGGTGAATATGTCTGTATAGTACTTACAACATAAAACCCTTCAATTCACTGTCCATATCTGCAGATGGAGGGAAAGATTTAAAGTTCTGTGTCCTTTTGCGTTTTGGAGGAAGCTCACATCGGGCCAAAATTTAAAAGTTAGAAGGAGGTAGTTGTATGACTTTGGGTGTTGGGAAAGAATGTGGGGTGTGGCAGGGCCAAGAAGGGGCTCTTATCTGGAACAGAATGTGCAAAGCTGGCTTAAAGCCAGAAATGAAAGCAAGCAGCCCAAACATATCTGTCTAAGACCTTAAGTTTGATGATACAGAGATTCTTTGAATCAATGGACTGGTAGAATGTACATAAGGCATAATAAGGAAAAGTATGATAATGACTAAAATAATCTCTCATATTAATTGAGCATTTAATAAGTTCTAGATACTGTGCTAAGAGCTTCACACACTTGATATATCTCATGAGGCTGTTTTGTTAAAGGTAATGTTTAGGTGTTTTTATTTATTTCAAAATATTAAGGGGGTACAAATGTTTTAGGTTATATGGCTTGTTTTTGTAATGCTCGAGTCCTGGCTATAGGGTGCCCATCATCCAAACAATGTTCTTAGTACCCATTAGGTTGGGACACGTGAATTAAAACCACAATGAGATATCACCATACCCCAGTTAGGATTGCATTTATTATTATAAAAAGTCCCAAAACAGTAGATGCTGGTGTGGATGCAGAGAAAAAGGAATACTTATACACTGTTTGTGGGACTGCAAATTAGTATAACCTCTATGGAAAATGGTATGGAGATTCCTCATAGAACTAAAAGTAGACCTACCATTCAAATCCAGCAATCCCACTACTGAGTATCTACCCATAGGAAAAGAACTAATTTTATCAAAAAGACACTTGCACTTGAATGTTCATTACAGCACAACAATTGCAAAGATGGGGGAACAACCCAAGAGCCCATCAGTTCATGAGCAGATTCATTAGTTGGGTGGGTTAAAACCAGCACTTTTTAAAAAATGATCACTGACCACACTTATTTGTATCAGAGGACACTGAGAATACAGACATGTTGTTTGAGTAGAAGTGTGATCCAAATAGTTCTCAGCATTTCTGGGATCCTGATGGGGAAATGAACTCAAGCACACTTGCATAAGCCTGAGGAGCCTCCTGGGAGGCTTATCTCTGTCACAAAAGGAGCCAGGCCTGACGAGCTTGGTGCAGTGATTCTGAGTTTGGTGTGGCAGGTGCCACTTGAGTCTGTCTGGCCCTGCCCTGGAGGTATGTCTGGATTCTAGGCAGAGAGTAGCACAAGAATAAAACTTGAAAGAACTATTAGTTGAGCTCTGAGCACATGGTGGCATAGGCAACACTGGTTTAGAACCCCACAAACAGCAACTTGAGCACAGACTACCACACAGGTCCAATGAGGGCTGCAATGGGAGAGATGGTGAACCATCCATGGTGCCTGGGACAACCTACTGGATCCTGCAGGAGGAGTGGTGGTGACTAGAAGGAATATAGGTATATAAGAAGTCTGTCCAGAAAGTATCCAGCCATGTAATATGAAAAACAGAATGATTTACTAAAGAAGATACAAGATACAAGAAACATTGTACATAGGACAATGACTCCTCAGTCCCCTTCAAAGTAGGCACCTTGGGACCTCCCACAGCATCTCTTAACCCAACTCGTACATGTTCAACATTTCAGGTGTTCTGCTTGTTACAGGCCTTCCGGAATGTGGATCCCTTTCAACAGATTCTCGACCATCTTTGAAGCATTTGTGCCACAATTTTATTTGCGCTGCACTCATTGCATCATCCCCAAAAGCCTTCTAAAATATCTGAATAGTTTCTCTGGAGGATTGTTGAGGCTTAACACAAAATTTAATGTAGTTCTATTGCTCTACTCGCTCAGTCATTTTGAATGTGAGGGCCACACAGTACACATTCTCCATCAACTGTGCTTAGTGCCCCCCACTGACTAGTGCAGTGAAATCATTGTTCACACGTGCTCATTCCAGTCCACTCTCCTTGGCTGCCAGGTTACATAGATGTCGAGCAAACCATTCTCATTACATTAACAATGGCTGGTACTTTTCGAACAGACCTCATATATTTGCACATACACACAACACACACACACAGATCAACCTACTTAAAACCCTCCTGGGTTCTTCAGGAGAGGAGGCAGAGCCAGGAAACTTCAAATTATCATTCTTAAGGTGATGCCATTACTCCCCAGAGGCCACTGAGACCAGTGAAGTGTTTGCAGAAAGAGAAAGGGGAGCGAATAGTAACTAAAAAGACAAGAACAAAGAGCAAGAGAAAAACAAAATTGAATGAATCTGGCCACATGCTTGAAGAGGTCATAGCATTCTGACTCCAAAGCAATCTATCCATCAGGTTGACACCATTATTGTCAACCGGCTCAAAAGCAAGTTGGTACATTTAGCAAGATAAATGGAAAGTGTGCCGAATGTCTATAACATCCTGATGAGATATCTATGTTTATTATACTAAGGAAATGTGTTTTCTAAGTAAAAATGCATCCTCCTTTGAGGACACCTCGCAATCTAGGGATGAGATATGATGGATAAGGTGACAGTGCAGGGATTTTGAGCATATCAATATGCAAATCACCAAAAAAGCTATTTCCATTGACTCTCCAATTCTGGACCAATTTTACAAAGCAGGTAACCTACAACAATGAAAAGCGGTTTCTCCTTGACCTTGTTTCATTCAGCATCAGGATTCCAACCAATATGCTATTTCCTTTAATATTCATAAGTTCCAAAAAATAACTTTGTTGAATACATATCTGTGTCATTTGGAATTTTAAATGTATAAGGGCCTGTCTATCCAGCCCAAGAAAATGACTTAAAATGGACTTAAATCTAGGATAATAAGCAAAGTCCTAAACCCTGGAATAGTCCTGTCCTTCCGAGAAAACCACAGATCTTCTTTGGATCATTCATTCAGATAACTTTATATGAAATTGCATACCCATCTCACTTTTGCAAAACAAGAATCATTTTCAAAAGAGAGTGAAATAAAAATAAAATGTTCATTCTTCCCTTTCTCTGGGAAATTATCAAATCTAAATATTATTCTTCTGTTTTTCGTGTTTTCTTTCCTCTGAAGGAATCTTAGGCTAATGTATATTTATGTATTAAGCCTAACTCCTCTGCCTGTCCAAAATAGAAAAGAAAGAAAAAGGGGGTGGGGGTGTTTGAAAACTGTAGTAAGCAAAAATACAGGTTTGGGTGCATCCTCACAAAATAAAAGAGAAATTAAGATTTATTTTATTACAAGAATTACAAATAGATTTTCCTTGAAAATATTACTTCTGTTTGTGCACAGGGATCTCTGCTCTAGGAGTCTGTCCTCTAGGGAGTTTTCTCAGCTCTACCAGGCTTGGTAGCTCATGAGGAGTTTCATTAGACATTTCAAAACTCATTGGAATTTATCTCTTTCCCCAGGCACAGAGAGGAAGAGAAAACTTTCTTCCAGAGGTTTTTATATTTTATGTTCTAATACAGGGTATAAAGAAAGTAATATTTCTCTGCTCTGACATCTGGTATATGTTTTGGAATGGGGGAAGCATAACGTGGGAAGTTTTTAACCAGGGGCATCAATACAATGCAAAAATTTTAAGGAAAAGTTAACTCATTATAATCATCTTCTCAAATAATCATATCTGCACTTTGATAGAATGTCAGCTAAATATTTTGGAAAACATATAATCTATTATGCCTTGTGAGGTCTCTACGCAATCACGTACCTAAACCTATTGCTCAAAGAATACTAATCATTTCTTTGAAAATTCCAATCCAGATTAAATTGCCCCCAACAAAATCTTTAAAGTTTAGAGTTAAAACATTACAATTGTATATTCAAGAATATTGTAAGAAGAAAATGACTTAATCACCCATTTGACAGATATTTATTAGCTGCCGATTTTGAATTATATTCTGTGTATGAGCCAGGAAGATGAGAAATGAATTCACCTATGAAGAGCTTAATATTTAATAGGGAAACTATTGCTGTTGTGGTAGCTCATGCCTGTAATTCCAGCTACTTGGGACGCTGAGGCAGGAGGATCACTGGAGATCAGGAGTGTGAGGTTGCAGTCAGCTATGATGATGCCACTGCACTCCAGCCTGGGGAACAGAGCAAGACCCTGTCTCAAAAAAAAAAAAAAAAAAAAAAAAAACTATAATGGGGAAAATATGAGTCACATATATGGAAATATTAGTGACAAAACAATATTATGTATTATCATATGTCATATAATTACAAAACATAATATAACCTTACACAACATAATGTGTTAATTTCTTCTTGCAGCAATAAACAGAAAAGCTTACCAATAGAAGCTGTCATGGATCAGTGTTTATATGAGAGTAATGCCTACACATTCACACACATTATAAATGTGTTTTCCAAACTTCTGTGATGATAAAAAATCACCTGGGGAACTGATTTTGTTTAATAGGCCCTCTTCAGACCTACTGAAATGAAATCTCCAGAGAAGGAGCTCAAGAATTTGCATTTTTAACAAATGACTCAGTTGATTCAAATCAGGCAGGTTTAGAAAACACTGCAGTCTTCACAACAATCCCATGAAAATATTATTATTCTTGTTTCATGGTTGAGAAAGTTAAGGTTAGAGAGATTAATTAGCTACTCCAGGGACTCCCAAATTAGGATAAAATTATCTGACTTCCAAAACTTTTGTTCTTTTCACTGTACTAAGCTTCCTTTGTTCTCTGAGAAAATGATCAGGTTGGCTATGGAAAAACGGAATTAAAATACTTATTATAGAAAAATTCATTTCTATTGCTGCTTAAAAACAATGTTACAATCTGTTTTAAAGTTTCTGGAGAAAAGAATATTGAGCTCTTGAAATAAAGTCTTTGTCAGATTTAGAATGTAAAGATTTATGGGAAAGCTGAAGCTTTTTGTGTTTCAGAGAAAAGTTGAGCACACATTTGAACAAGAAATGAGATATGCTATAGTTTCAAAGAGCTAAAGAAAAGGACCAGTGCATGTGGAGAATAATACTTCAGAATAAATAAAGGAAAGTATTCTGACAAACATAGGATATAGGTAGCCACAATCTTTTGCTTTCTAGCCTTGCCCATATAATAAACAAACTACTGGGACCCTGAGGTGTAAGAAAGCTGACCGATGGTGCCAAGTGGTGTCAGCAGAAAGAATAGAAACATTCACTCTGCCATTATGGAAAATAGTACAGAGGTTCTTCAAAAAAGTAAAAATAGAACTACCATATGATTCAGCCATCCCACTACTGGATACATTTCCAAAGGAAATAAGAACAGTATGTTGAAGAGATATCTGGACTCTCATGTTAATTGTAGCATTATTCACAATAGCCAAAACATGGAATCAATCTAAGTGTCCATCAAAGGATGAATGGATAAAGAAAATGTGGTATAATTGTAACTGGGTTTTAAATTACCAGTGAAGAAATTCAACATGTCATACTCCTGTTTTTCTCCAGATTGAGGCACAAAGTCTGTAAAACTGTTGCTGATGATATATGCCTATTAATAACACTGCAGAGGTTTACATTCTGAGGTTTTCCATGTATTAAAAGCTTTCATCAGCTCTTCATAAAAAAATAAGAGAGAGAGAAAATGTGGTATAAATGTGCAATGGAATACTATTCGGCCTTAAAAAAGGAGGAAATCCTGTCATTTGTGGCAATGTGGATGAACCTGGAAGACATTATGCTAAGCAAAATAAGCCAGGCACAGAAGACAAATACCAAATCATCTGACTTACATGTGGAATCTAAAAAAGTTGAACTCACAGAAGCAGAGGATAGAATGGTGGTTACAAGGGCCTTGGGAGGAGTAGATGGGAATTGGAGATGTTGATCAAAGGATACAAAATTTCAGTTAGACAGGAGAAATAAGTTCAGAAGATCTGTTGTACAACCTAGAGATTATATTTAATAACAATGTATTACATACTTGACAATTGCTGAGAGTAGAATTTTTTTGAGACAGGGTCTTGCTATGTTGCCCAGGCTAGAGTGCCATGGTTATTCACAGGTGTGATCATAGTGCAGTACAGCCCCTGACTCCTGAGCTGAAGCAACCCTCCTGCCTCAGCTTCCTGGGTAGCTGGGACTACAGACATTCAACACCATATCTGGCAAAAGAGTAGACTTTCAGTGTTCTTACCACAAAAAAAAAGAAAGTAAGTAAGTATGTGAGAACATGGATACCTTAATTAGCATGATTAGTCATCTAACAATTTATATATATATATATATATATATATATATATAAAAACATGATGTTGCATACCATATATATATATATAATTTTTGTCAATTAAAATAAATGAATAGTTACTTGTAAAAAAGAAAAATAGTCTGTAGCTAGAAATTTAAAGCTTAAATATGAGGTCATGTCTTTAACTCAAAGTGAAACTAGAGACAAGTTGTGAAGAAGCCTGAAGGCTTCAGAAAGTAGGAGACACTTGTGGAGCTGCTTGACCTAGGGTGTCTTTTCCATGAATTACAGGTCAATGAACACCCTGAAATGCTACCTACAACTCTGTGTGAATATATGGTTTCTGGGAGAGTTTATAGCTTTCACACATTTCTCATTAAAGTCTATAGCACAAAAAGAGTTCAAGTGAATGGAGAGACCATCTTTTTACTTACCTCAAGCAGATTTTTTTTAAAAAATAGTTGATCTTAAATCCCTGACAAAGCTATATAAGCAACAGATAAGTCAAAAGGATTCGAGGTACTAATGTGCTGGTAAATGCTTAGAACCCGGCTATTCAGTGGGAGGAGGTACTTATTGATTTCTGTGCTGTACATACTCCACCGTGGCCAATTTTAAGCACCAATGAGACAATGACTAACTCACAAAATTCCTGAAAATGTTAACAATCAGTTATCACAAGGCTGTAGGAGTCAACTCCAGCAGACCTCTGATTCAAGGTGACTTCAGTTTTTTGTTTCAAGTCTGGAGAAAACTAAAATTAGGTCAAGTCATCAATGAAAATAGTTGAGCCTCATTTTGTATACATTTTTGTTTAAATTTTACAAATATGGCTTTAAATAGAATATTTTTAAGAAGGCTTTTTGAAACATTTAACCAAGTTTAAAAGATAAAAAAAAAAGAGTCAATGAGCACAGCAAAAGCTTTCTCTAATTTTTGATAAGAGCATTGATTTCTGTTGAAAAATTAATTGAATGGAAGAGGGTGCTAAAGTTGTGAGGAAAAAGTCAGATCCTCTAGAGCAATGGTTCTCAAAATACGGATCCTCAGGCAACAGCATCAGTATCACCTTAAAATGTATTAAAAATTAAGTTCACAGGCTCCCACCCCAGATCCTCTGAATCAGAAACTCTGAGAATGAGGCCCAGAAATCGGTGTTTTAACATGTCTTCCAGGGGACCCCGATATGCACTAAAGTCTATGGATGATTTCTGTAAAGCAATGAATGGTTCTTAAATTTCTGTGTGCACAAGAATCCCTGGAGGCATTTGTTAAAATGCAGTCCTGGCCCCTGTACATACCTGCTGCATCAGAATCTCTAGGAATGAGGTTCAAGACCAGCACTGTTTTATCTTATGTTATTTTATTTATTTAATTTATTTATTTACATTAGTTGTAGTTCCCAACATGGAGTCATTAGCAGAAAAAAAAAAACAAATTGCTTATAAAAATGTTTAAATATCCACAAAAGTAGAACAAAGAGTATAAATCCTAATGAAATCATCACTTAGCTTAAATAAATATCAACATTTTGCCTATCTTATTTAATATTGCCTACTTCATTTTTTATTTTGTTTTCTATGGCAGTATTTGAAGGCAATATTTTAAGACAAGGACATTCTGTCATGTGACAAGCAAATATTTTGATATGTATCTCTAATACATAAGAACCTTTTCTTTTTCACTGCCAATTGTCATTGTTATAATGTCTAAGTCCATTTTATGTTGCTACAAAGACACATCTGAGGTTGGGTAATTTATAAAGAAAAGAGGTTTTTGTTTTAGCTCATGGTTCTCCTGGATATACGAGAACCATGGCGCCAGCATCTGCTCAGCTTCTGGTGAGAGCTGTTGTGCTGAGTCAAAACAGGGAGGAAAAGGTCAAAGGGGAAAGTGGGCATATGTGAAGAGGGACCAACCCCAAGGGGAATCCTGGCTGTATAACAACCTACTCTACAGCAAACTAATCCATTACCCCAGAACCAATTCAGTTTTGAGAGAGTGAGAACTCACCATGCCATTCATGAGGGATCCGCCCCATAACCCAAACACCTCCCACTAGGCCCCACCTCCCAACACCACCACACTGAAGATTAAATTTCAACATGAGACTTGGTGGAGACAAACAAACCATAATCAAACCATAACATATGTAAACAAATTAATAACAATTCCTTAATATCTTTATCACAGAGCCACACATCGTATTTTTTTACTATTCTTTTAAGTCTTTTTTTATTCCATAATAGTTTCTCCTTCCCCACCTCACTTTTTGTTGCTAGTTACTTGTTGGAAAAATCAGGTCATGTGTCTTTTATAATTTTCCACATTCTAGACTTGGCTGAATGTATCCTCATGATTTTGTTTAGAGTACCCTGGTAGATTGATCCAGAAACTTGTTCCACTTCAAGTTGACTTGTTTTGACAAGAATACTGTAGGGATGACACTGTGTACTTTCTACTGCACCTTATCAGGAGGCCCTCAATGTCCAGTTGTAACGCTTTGTCATGTTAAATGGATCAATGAGTGCAGGCGTCCTTAAACTAATTAATTCAGTATAAAATTATGAATTACACTGTACATTTCCTGTGCTGGGCGAGGCCAGGGATCTCTGCCTCCTTTGAATGGAGACTGGTACTTAGAGACGACCGTGACAGCATGAGGATTCGCATCCCCGCTAGGCTTTCTCAGTGGGCAGAGCTAGGATGGACATCTTTTACAAGAAGGGAAACAAATAATTAGTTTATACTGATATTTGCAATTCTAATTTAAGATCACAAGGTATTTATTTGACTTTTATGTGATGATATGAATTTCAAACCAACAGTATCAATACCTTTTCTGCTAACAAAAAGACTACTGAATGTGTTTCAAATTTTTATCACATAGGAGATTGACAGTTAAATCTACTGTGTTTGAAAGTTACTTGAAAGTAACTTTTCTTTCTATGGTTATGCCACCAACCTGATATACTATTAGCTTTGTTTTGGTTTGTTTTATATTAGGAAGCTTTACTTTTTTTCTTATTAATTTATGAAATATATACATTCTAGCCTCCATTTGTGTCTCTTCAGTTTCAATATTTTAATAAGTAAATATGTGTACAGAATGGAATAGCCCCTCCTTTTCTTACAAAAAAGGTAGCTCTAGCACACATTGTTCTATACTTGGCTTTTTCACTTAACACTCTGTCCTGGAGATCACCTTATACAGTATAGAAAAACACCCTTTATTCTTTTTGACAAAAGAAATATGTCAAAAAGCTGCATAAGTATCACATTATGTAGACATACCACAGTCTCTTCAATCAGTCCCCTAATAATGGACATTTGGCTTGTTTTCAGGTTTTTGCTGTAACAAGTTATGCTGGAATGAATAGTCATATGTATATGCCATTTTGCATTTTTGCCAGTGTGCCTGTGGAGATTGCCATATTCTTAGAAGAGGAATAGCTCAGTCAAAAGTTAAGTATATATGTCATTTTGATAGATAGTAACTGCCAAACAACCCTGCAAAAATGTATCATTTTGAATTCTCAAAGGCAATGTATGAGAGTGTTTGTTTCCCCCTAGTCTTTCAAACACATATGTTGTCAAACATCTTTATTTCCCATCTGATAAGTGAGCAATGTTACCTCAGTGTGGTTTTAATTATATTTCTCTGTTATGAACGAGAGATTAAGGGCAAGTTAACATTGTCATTTTGTTTCTTGTGAATTGTCTATTCTCATCTCTAACCCATTTTCTCTATAGTGTTTATTAGGAAGGGGCAAATTTTTTTCTAATGTAATTAAATTTACAAAAATTTTTCTTATGGCTTATGTATTTTTTGTTATAGTTAGGAACATTTTTCTTACTCTTAGTTTATAGAAAAATTTACTTATATTTTCTATATTTCTTTTTTGTGCCTCAGAAATTCAAACGAGTTCCTGGAGAAATTATTTTGCACACCAAGTTGCTAGTTTATAATCCAATTTTATAAAGTGATGTTAAACATTGCAGTTATTTAACATGAGACACATTTAATAATCAGTCATGTTCATGTTTTTCTTAATTCTTCTAAATGATGTCAATCTGATGTCTTCTTTCCTGAATGACAAAATGTTCCATTAGTAAAATGGAAAAGATTATTTCTGGAGTAATTTATACTTTGAACAGGCATATTCAATTATTAAATCCTTACCTTTCTATGAGAAGACAACATAAACCATTATGATGCAGCCCACGATCCAGCCAATCAGGAGAAGAATGGGAACCAGAAGGTGTGAAAATGTAGACTCTGCTTAAAAATAAACAAAAGAAAACAGACTAGGTAGATCATTTTGGTATTAGATTTTCTGAGTCAAGAGAATAAAAGGAATCTGATAATATTGAATATATTTTTTTTCTCTAGTCATACCCATACATTTTTTTTTCTTTTTTACAAAGGATACTTGTGGCTAAGTCATGATCCCCAGGTGATGGAATAGAAGACCTGGGTTCAAACCACAGGTCTTCCTTTTACAGTTATGTGACTTTGAGCAATTCTGATCTTGGACTTCCCCATTTGTAAAGTATAGATAACGAAACTTGTGATATCCACCTCCTGGAGTTGTTCTGAGGGTCAAATGATATAACATATATGCAAAGCTTTGTAATCGCTAACCACCATGTGTCTGTAGCGTATACAGAACATTCATGCACTTGTGCAATAGCACGTACAACAGCTGTTTACATGAAAACAATCTAATAAAACTCTGGAGTAATTCCTACTAAACTAAATAATCATAACTTAGGGAAAGGTGTTGAGAATTTTTCTTGGCCTCAATAGCTGACTTTAATCTTAAATATCACAGGAAAAGGAAAGCATCATACCTTATATAATGATTCTTGACTTGAGATTCTATTTTTTAATATTATTCAATATAACAACCAGCATTGGGGCCTGAATCTATGAGCAGTAATTATTCAACACACATATAAATGACAGTTGCATACATGATTCCACCTGTGCCTCCTATTTGTACTTTACTTATAAAAAGCAATTTATAAAAGTGCCTTTTTAAAATATTCACCACACCTGAATCTTATTCTTTCAAGCAAGCACACACATACACACATCACACAGAAAGATTTAGAAACAACACAGAGACATTGTATAGAATTAATGTCCCTGTGTTAAAGGCTCAGATATAGTCTTAATTGAAAGCATAGTTAGATCTTATGCTATTAGCTAACAAAGAAAAAGAAAGCATATTCCTAACAATTGCACTCCTATTACAATTTCCATCACATTTACACGTGAACTTTTTTAAATGCTATTAAAATAAAATCATCAGGAGACGAGACACTTCTAAAATTAGAAGAAACTCTTATAAATCAAACTTTCAGAAGTTGAAATGAATCTTAATACTTTAAGTCTATTTGCCAAAAGTGTTGGAGTCTCTCTTAACTGACAGATTCAACAGGCTTTCCTTACTTCTCCCTCTCTTTGTGATCTTGAATAGGCATTAACAACTAAATGAAAAAGCTTCTTCTTTACCTGTCATGTGATATTGCTTTAAGGATTAAAAAATTATGAGATGCCTTTTACTTTCATTTGGACAAAAGCCTTTTTATGAATTGAGGTGCCATTACAGTGGAAGTATAAAATGGTAATTTTTTTGAACTGTTCATGTATGTGACTTAGTATTTTTCCTAATGTCAAAGAATTTGAAAATTAATATTGATATTTTAAGTGAGCATTTATAAATATTTTATATATGAATATTTTAATAAAACATAAGCATGTTTTAATAAAATGTACATGTAAAAAAGCCCTAAAAGGTAATATGCCATTATTTATTATTCCTTGTAAACAGTACAACTTACTGTGCATTTTACCACTCGAAGTATACATGCATTAATGTTGTTTAACACTAATATTTTCAATTTTACCACAACCTGTGGCATTGTTTGGAAATAGGAATACATAAGCACATAGCATACTTTGCATATGTCACTTATATTACTAGCACAAGTAAGAACAAAACCTTTCTTTAACCATGAAGACTAATTTCAAAATGCTTCTCTCTCGTTTAGTTCTGAGCATACCAAAGTAACTACAGCTGGAAGTGTTCTTAAGGAAACTGCACTCTGTAACAAGACTGTCTGGGTTCAAGACCTGGTGCCACCATCCCCTAGTGATCGTGGACAAGCTGCTAAACTTGTATGTCTCAATTTTCTTATCTGAAAAATGAGGATGATGATAATATGCATATCTCATGAGGTTGTTGTCAGGATTAAAAGCAAAAATTCCTGCAGATATTTAAAAACTGTTTCTTAGTATATATCCAACCAGCTCTGTCATATAAGTCAATTACTTTATATAAATATAAAAGTATCTAAAAACCCATACTAAAGATGACTAATCCCAATATTCTCTCATTTTACAGTTGTTCAATAGGCTCACAGAGGTAGAGGGACTTCTCCAAACTCATATGGCCATTTAGTAGCAGATCTGACACAGAACTCAACTGTCCTTACTTCTTGTCCAGCACGCCCCCCTACCTCTAATCTAATACAACACTGGAGAATAACTGATTTCTAACTGACCTTTCAAATTAAGCATGAACAAAATTAAGCTCTTTTGTTTGATTAATCCTTTCAAAATTATTCATAACCTATAAGCATGGTCCATAAATGACGTATATAATATATTTTTTGCAGCCACACTAACATATATGGCTAATGATCCTTTAGCAGAGATACCACAATCTTCAGAATGACTGGAAACACCAAGAAACATAAATAAGCCAAAGTCTGGAAGCCATTTTTGCCAACAGAATTGATGCCTTAAATCTTACCTTTTTCAGCCATTATTCCTATTCTTGGGTGGCTTGGTCACAGCCACGCTCACCTCTTCCTTATTGTTACCCAGTCTCTTTGAACTTTAAATAGAGAGCTATCTGAAGAGCGTGGCAGCTGCCCCTCCCCTGGCTGCCAATTGTCTGCAGAGTGATGTAAGTCATTGGAAAGCAGAACTCCTCTGGCTCTTCTTTATCCTGTTATTATGAAGGAAACAAGGGGCTACGTGACCTAAACAAGTAAGTAATCTGAGTTACCCTGATGCAGAGATATGCAGATTTTTAATACATTTAATGCTTTCAGGTGACATGAAAATGTTCAGTAAAGTTTAGTATAGACTAAAAATGATATTGGAACTAGACAAATTCTATCGGGGGGAGGGGGATATATTGGAAAGACAGGACTTTGGTGTTGGAGAGACTTGGGTTCAAATTCCAACTCTACTATTCCACAATGAAAGCCAAGTTGCTTAACCTGGATATCAGCCTCTTTAATTTTAAAATGAAGATAATAATTCTTAGCCATGGGAGTTGCATAAAGATGAAATGAAAAAGTTATATGAAATACAGTTCTTTATTACACTACAGATGCAAAAGATAAAATAAATGAAATGGTGCTCCTTCCTTTGAACTATTCTAAAAACAGAAAATGTTATTATAAATGTACCAGAGACTAAAACAATAAAGATTCTGTGGCATGGCCTAGAATTTTCAGAGAGGATTCATAAGCTTGTTGTTGTTATTAGCAATGTATAAAAATAGGACATTTCATTTTTCAAAGTCCAACCTGGTTTATGTAACATGACCTAGACTATTGTCTAGAATAGATTCTCATTGGAATAACTTTAATTTCAGAGTCTGGATGGAAACGTTTTGCAAAGTGACCCTGTGACCAGCGTCAAAAAAAAAAAAAAAAAAAATCCAACATAAGATTAAGGGAGTCTACCTCTAAAGATAGGTCTTGGCTGATTAAATCCATCTCTACAGAGGTCCAAGAGTGAAGTTTTCCTGCAAATGACCATGTTTCATTACTGCTCAGAATCCATCAATGGTTCTGCATCTCCTAGAGAGTAAAAGTCTGAACTTCTTGTTTAGATGCCTAAAAAGTCTCATCTCTCTACTCTCCCATCTGCAGTGATGCTTCAGCCATTTTGGACTTCTTGCTGTTATATGAATTCAGTTCCACACTCACAAGCAAAGAGAACATTTGATTTTCTACCTCAAATAATACACTTATAGATTAGGGTGTGTGGCCAACGATTTGGCTTGTTTATGTCATTTATGCCAAGTTGTTGTCTTTCTCTCTCTCTCTCAATATACTTCAATATACTGTTTAATATTGGGGAAAAAATGCCTGAATGTACCAGATAAACAGAGAAACTATGTATTGTCTATGTAACAAAAATCCCTTGCTTGTCTGGTAAAGTTGGATATTCTTTAATATTAATAATAATATATTTTAAAAGGTTATTGAGGGCAAGCAAGAGACAGAGACAGAAGAAAGCAGTCACTTATCTCACATAAATACAAAAAATTTTAATTAAATAGGTTCAAATGAACAATAATTATCTTAAGAAAAAGCACATTTAAAATAAACAATGAGGAACTTACAAAGAGCACAAACTAACATATATACTAGAGTAAAATAATTTGCCTAAAGTGTATGAAAATAGAACATATGAAAAGGTTTCTACATTTTAAACACCCATTCCCATTTCAATTATCTTAAGCTTTCTTACTTGGTATAAAATTGACTATTATTAACATTATTACTATCAATTTGGAGTATGGGAGGGATTGCTTTATAATCCATCATTTATTTTTCTTTTTCTATAGAAAAGGAAGGAAAGAAAAAACTAATTTAATGAACATGAATTGCCCAGACTTTGGTAAAGGGTTCAATCTAGAATCCCATATCCTGGGTATCCCATCAGTAAATTAAATATATATATATATATATATATATAATATTTATTTAAAAATGTTTTATTCATTAATAGATGGATTTTACTTCAAACTCATAAATGCAAGGGCCTATATTTGACCAATTTCTAATCTTCCTCATAAGACATACTAATTAGAAACATTTTCTACCTCTGCTTTGCATACTCTTTTCAAGGTTTAGCTGTCAAATTTCTTACTCTCAAGGTGACATGAAATTTTTCTAGGGTACTGGAGATAAAAATTCAAATATTTGATTCCTAATTCAAGATAAATCAAAATTCCTCACTTTTCAAATACTTTTGAACCACCAGTGTCTGGAATTACAGATCTGAACATGGTAGATGCTCAGTAGATTTTGACAGCTGGATGACTGCCTGGATGGTGGGGTGGGCTGGTGGAACAATAAAGGCAATACAACATAGCTTAGTTTGCATTCTAAACAAAGGTTTACTTATGGCAATACTTAAAGAAGTATTAAGCAATAAAATGATCTTAACTATATGTTAGCCTCATGTCTTTATATGGACAGCACTACAATGTACTCAATTACTGATAACACTGGAATAAACTGTAGATCAGGAAATGATCAAACAAAAGAGAATGACATCGGCAAAATTGGAGGATTAAGGACCTCCAAAATTTTTCTTCTCAATAAGAGCACCAAGAAAACTGGCTAAAATTTCTGAATCAATTTTTCAGAATTCTGGAAACTAATCCAAGGCTTACAAAAATTGGCAGAACCTGAATCTCAGTAATAATAGCAAGATTTATGATGTTTTAATTTTTCCTATCTCCCCCATTTCCAAATTCTCCACAGTAGCCTTGACAACCAATATCCCACAATCCCAGTGAAAACCAACAGCTGAGCAGCCACCAGATGTGTCAAAGTAGGGTAAAGCTCTCTTTCTAAGTCTCATCTTCAGAGAATTATCATTGTTTGATTTTTCAGGTGGTTCTCTCAAATATCCCACGTGTAACACTGTCTTTATTTGACTACACTCAGAGCTTATTCAGCGTGAAAAGTACCTGCTTGGAGAGCATTTGTTGAAAACAATCAAAGCCAATTATATAACATCCAGAGTCTGCCTGGATAACAGTTGGTGTGAACAATAGGGTAACTAAAAAGTTTTAAAAGAAGAAGTTAGGGAATGTCTGCAGGGACTTTGAAAAGCTTCACATATCCCTGAGAATCTAGAAGGCTATGTGCATATGTTCAGCTGTGTGCATGCCCACAACCACGGGCATGCTTAGGAAAGTCCTAAAAGGGCCCTGAATTTTCACCTCTGGATAACCTAGAGGCTCAAAACAGGAAGTAAAGAGTAAGGTAGGCTTGTCAACTGCCTGGCTGAGTGTTAAAGGTATGCCCCAACATACACACGGAGCCCATTGTCAAAGTCTACAAGACATATTGGTTCCAGGCATTTAAGGAAGTCTTTGTCCAATTATTAGCTGATAACTAAGCTAACTGAGCAGAAACATTAGTGGCCACATACAACAAAAAATGCAGATTGTATACAATCAGTTAAGAATGTCAGTAAACAAATGACCAATAATAACAACAACAAACAGTAAAACAACAAAGTCTTAAAAGAAGGAAAAATATGACTTTAACAGTTGCCAATTATATTATTTAAAATGCCCAATTTTCAAAAAAAGTTATGAGACATGCAAAGAAACAAAAAAGTATGGTCCATACACACAGCTAAAAAAAGTTATCAAAAGTAAATATTTCTAAAAATGTCCATAAATTTGACTGGCAAAAATTTTAAATAATCTATTTTAACTATTCTCAAATAACTAAAAAAAAGTATGAAGATGATGTCTCAGCAAATATCAGTAGAAAGATAAAAATTATTTTAAATAGACAAATTCTGTAGTTGAAAGGTACAATGAGAGAAATGAAAAAATTTACTATAAGAGCTTGATAGCAGATATGCACAGGCAGAAGAAAGAACCAGTGAATTTGCAGACAGTTTGATTGAAATTATCCAGTACAAGGAACAGAAAGAAGAAATAACAAAGAAAAATCAATAGAGCCTTAAAGACCTGTGGAACATCATTAAGCATATAAACACATGCATAATAGGAGTCCCAAAAGGATAAGAAGAAGAGAGACTAGGTATAGAACAGATATTTGAAGAAAATATAAAGGAAGTAACAGCTAAAGTGTTCCAAATTCGTGAAAAACATTAATGTACATATTCAAGAAACTCAAGTAATTCTAAGTAGGACACATTCAAAGAAACTCCCAACTAGACACATCATAGTCAAACTGTCCAAAAAACCCAAGACAAATAGAGAACATTGAAAGTGGCAAGAGAGAAATGATTCATTGCATGGAAGAGATCTCCAATAAGATTAACAGCTAATTTCTCAGTAGAAACCACAAAGCCCAAATGGCAATGGAATAATATTCAAGGGAAAAGATTGTCAACTAAGAATTCTATAACAAGAAAAACTATTTTTAAAAACTCAAGAAAAAATTATAACATTCCCAGATAAACAAAAACTCAGATAATTTGTTGATAGCCAAGTCTGCCCTATAAGAAATATTTAAAAAGTCCCTTCAGAATGAAATAAAGAGACACTAGACAGTAACTCAAATCTACATGAAAAAATAAAAAGCACCTCTACAGGTGACTACATAGATAAAAAAGACAGTGTAAATGTATATTTTATTTGTAACTCTTTTTTTTCCTCCTAACTGATTTAAAAGACAACTGAAATTATTATAAATGTATGTTGGTGGCACACAATATATAATGATGTAATTTATATGAAAATAACAAAACAAAAAAGGGGGCAGGGAATGAAGCTCTGTGGAAATGAAGCTGTCATATAATACTGAAATTAGGTTGGTATTAATCTAAACTAGATGCTTATAAATTAAGATGGTCATTCTAATCTCCAGGGAAACTGCTAAGAAAATAATATGAAAAATATATAGCAAAAGAAATTACAAGAGAATTAAAATAATACACTAAAAATACCAATTCACATCAAAAATAGAAAGTAATGGAGAAATAGAGGGGAAAAAGACAGCAAACATAAAACAAATAGCAGATGTAAATTCTACCTTATAAGTAATTACAATAAATTTAAATGATCTAACCATTTCAAATATAAGACAAAGATGGCAGAATGAATAAAAATGTGATCTAACTATATACTGTCTATAAGAGACAGTTTAGCTTCAAAAACACAAATAGGTTGAAAGCAAAAGAATGGGAAATGGTATATCATGTAAATCATAACCCAAATAGACCTGGAGTAGCTGTACTAATAATCAGATGAAATAGATTTTAAAACAAAAATTTTTACTAGAGACAAAGAAGTACATTTTATAATGATAAAAGTAACAATTACAAATATATATGCACTTAACAACTTAGGCCCAGAATACACAAAGCAAAACTGACAGAATTGAAGCCAAAAATAGATAATTCAACAACAATAGTTGAAATAATATCCCACTTTCAATAATGGATAGAACAATTAGATAGAATATCAGCAATAGGGAACTTCAACAACACTATAACAAATTAGACCTACCAGGCATCTATTGTATGTTATACATAACAATAACAGACTATACATTGTCCAGAAGAAAATTTGGAAAGTTTACAAATGTGTAAAAATTAAACAGCAACATGCATAAATAATCATGAATCAAAGAAGAACTAACAAGAAACTAGAAACTACTTGAAATAAATGAAAATGAAAACACAACATACAAAAACTTCTGTGATATATCAAAAGCAATGCTTGGAGGGAAATTTATAGCAGGAAAGGCCTATGTTAAAGAAGAAGAAAGATCTCAAATCAATAACCTAAATTTCCACCAGAAAACACTGGAAAAAGAAGAGCTAACTAGACATAAAGTAAGCAGAAGAAAGAAAACAATAAAGATAGAGAGTAAATTAATAAAATAGAAAAGAGAAAAACAATTTGATAAGATCAAGGAAATAAAAGTTGGTTCTTTGAAAAGATAAGCAAAATTGACAAACCTTCAGCTTGACTGACCAAGAAAAAAAAAAAAGAAGAATCAAATTACTAAAATCATTAGTATGATTCATTAGAATGAAAGAAGGGACTGACTTACAGAAATAAAAAGTAATATAAGAGAATACTACAACAAATTCTATGCTAACAAATTAAATACCCTAGTTGAACTGGAAAAATTCTTATGAACATAAATTACCACAACTGCCTCAAAGAGAAATAGAAAATCTGAATAGACCTACAACAAGTAAAGAGATTGAAGTCATAATAAAAAAAAGTTCCCACAAAGAAAAGCCCTGGAACAGAAGGCTTTGCTAGTGAATCCTATCATACATTTTAAAAAGAATTAACCCAAGACTTCATAAACTCTTTCCAAAACTAGAAAAGGTGTGAGCACTTCCCAACTTATTCTATAATGCCACTATTAATCCTGATACCAAAACCTAATATAAGAAAAGAAAATAGATTAATCTCTTGTAAATATATATATAAAAATCTTCAACAATATATTAACAATCCAAATCCAGCAACATACAAAAAAATTATATACTATGACCAAATTTTTGGAGTTTATCCCAAGAATGTAAAGTTGGCACAATATTCAAAGACCAATTAATATAATATACCATATTGACAGAATAATAAAGAACATGATCATTCTTAGCAGTTGCAGAAAAAATATTTGACAAAATCCAACACACTTTCAAGATAAAAACAAATTAGGAAGAGAGGGGAACTTCCTCAACCTTATAAGGGGCATCTCTGAAAAACCCACAGGTAACGTCACACCAAATGGTGAAAGACTGGATGCTTCCCTCCTAATATCATGAATAAGACCAGGACATTCACTACCAGCAATTCTATTTGATATTGAAGTGAAGGTTCTAGCCGGAGAATTAGGCAAGAAAATCAAGTAAAGGCCATCCAAATTGGAAAATAAGAAATAAAATTATCTCTGTTTTTAGTTAACATGATCTCACATGTAGAAAATCCTAAAGAATCCACTAAAAAACTGTTGAAGATAATAATCAATTTAGCAAAGTTGCAAGATATAAGATCAAGACACAAATTTAGTTTTATTTCTACACACTAGAAATGAAAATTAAATTATGAAAACAATGACATTTACAATAACATCAAAAGGAATAAAATATTTAGAAATAAATTTAACCAAAAATGTTAAGACTTGTACTCTGAAGATAAAACATTGCTGAAGGAAATTAAAGAAGACCTAAATAAATGGAAAGATATTCCATGTTCATGGATTGGAACACTTAATATTATTAAGGTGGAAATACTACTAAAAGCAATCTATAGACTCAATGTATTTCTATCAAAATATCAATAAATGGAATATCATAAATGGAAAATCAAATTTAAAAATTTATATAAACTTGCAAAGGACCCAGAATACTCAAAACAATCTTGAGGAAGAAAAACAAAGTTGGAGAACTCATATTTCCTGGTTTCAAAACGTATACTACAAAGGCTACAGGAATCAAGAATGTGTGGTAAAAGCACAGACACAAAGACCAATGAGGTAAAATTGAGACTCCAGAAATAAACTCATACACTTATGGTCAATTGATTTTCACCAGGGATGTCAAGACAATATAATTAGAAAAGAATAGTTCTTTCAATAAACGATGTTGGGATAATTGGACATCCATGTGCAAAAGAATGAAGGTGGACTTTTACCTCGTATCATATACAGAACTTAATTCAAAATGCAATGCCTAAATGTAAGAGCTAAAACTGTTCATCCATGATCAGCAGGGATAACGAGGAAGGAGAAGCAACATCTATACAGAGGCAGACGTCCCTGTGTATGTACCCATGGTCACTCCAAGGGTCGTCTTAGGGGGCCATATTAATATCTACTAATCCTCAGGCCAGGGTGTAGGGGGACTCTGGGAGTCCATTTTTCAACTCTCACTCATTTCTTAACCTGCTTCTGATGATTTCAGCCTGCATTTCTCCATTGAAACTACCTTTTTCCAAGATCATTAAGATCTTAGATCCTGTGACTTCTGTGTTGCTAAAGTCGATGGAAATTTTTCAGTCCTAAATTTACTTGACCTCTTGGCATTGCTTGATTCCTTGGTTACTTTCTCCTTGAAATTCTCTCTTTTCTTGGCTTCCGTGGCATCCAAGTCTTCTGATTCTTTCTTTCTATTTTTGATTGTTCATTCTTGGTCTTGCAGGTTTATCCTCATCTATCCATCATTAAATATTAGTTTCTCAATAAATGCATCAGAACAAAGCTTTCTTGACAATGGAAGATGAAGAGGAGAGCGACCTGATGAGTTAAAGTACTAAGTCATGTGCAAACACATACCCCTGGGAGGTCCTTCCAGGGCCAGCTTCATGGGCATGAAATTTGTACAGTCATTTAGGTACCCATGCTGGGAAGAGTCCCATGCTTGTTTTAAAGCTCTGCTGTTGGTGTCTTGAAATTCTTACTAATTTTAGCTTTGAGGGTTGGGTGCCGCGGCTCACCCCTGTAATCCTAGCATTCTAGGAGGCCAAGGTGAGCTCAGGAGTTCATACCAGCCTGAGCAAGAGCGAGACTCTGTCTCTATAAAAAATAAATTAATTAGCCCCGTTTGGTGGTTCATGCCTATAGTCCCAGCTACTTGGGAGGCTGAGGCAAGAGGATCACTTGAGCTCAGGAGCTGGAGGTTGCAGTGAGCTACAATGATGCCACTGCACTCTACCTGGAGTGACACGGCGAAACTCTGTCTGAAAAATGATAATAATAATCATAATTTTATCTTTGAACTTGTGTTTTGTAAGTTAAGTTTATTAGGACAATGGAGCACACACATGAACAGAGGCGATATTCTCGGGAGGCAGTGAGTTTGTGCTATAGTGGTCCAGCAGCAACCTACACATGTGTAGGCTCAGGCCTCAGGCTCAGAAAACAGCATACACAAAGCACTTGGCCCCACGTAAATGCCAGTGCCTGAGATAGCCCAGAGCTAAAGGGATGCAGGCGAGTAAAGCCGGGCTGGGACCTGGGCACAGAATGGTGGCAGTGATGGCAGCAGTAGCAGCAGCAGTGGCAGCAGGGAAGCCAGAACAGGAACTGCTCATGCATAGGTGACAAATTTCAGCAATAAATTATGGAATCTTCAGTTTTAAAAACTGCTCAACCTTGCAAGACAAATATATCCACAGGCTTAGAAATAGAAATTAAATTTCAAGATTGTCATGTTTGATGGAAAATAACACTGCTATCATATGAAGCATTGGATAAACTAAATATTAATGAGGCAAACAATTTTAAAATTAATTTTTCCTTGTAATTGAAGATCAGCATAGAATGCATAACAGTTGTTTTGAAATATATTCAAATTAGGAAGTTTCTTGTACAACCTTCACAAGTTATGGAAAATGTCAGAGGAAATATTGAAATGCCATTGTATAAATTTACTTTTAAAGTTAAATTCAGACTTACTCAAAACTGATTTGTATGGACAGCTAAATCTTTTCCTAGAGAAAACAAGAGCAGTCAACTCTAGATGTACTAAAATTTATATTTTGATATAATTTATCAACAATGCATTCCAACATTGTCACAGCTTATAAAGTGCTCTTAATAGCTCCAGTAACAGTTGCATTAGCAGAAGGATCTTCTTAAAACTAAAATTATAAAAATTATTTGTGATCTTGCATTTGTGAAGAGCAATTAATGCTGTTTTCAACTGTGTAGATTGAAAATGAAGTTGCTAAAAATATAAATGTTCATGACCTAATACCTGTGAATGAATTTGCAAAAAAGTGAGCCAGGAAAAAAGTCTTATGATGATATCATATTACTAAGTATCATTATATATTGTACTACATAAAATTAAAAAGCTTTGTGTCTTGGTATATTTAATGTCTTTTTGCTGTTCTTTTTTTAACAAAGGGCCCTGCAAATTGTTTTTCTCTAGGCCCTGCAAATTTTGTAGTCAGCCTTGATTCCTTTCACAATGGAAGGAGGAGGTGGGATAGAAAGAAAGCTGGGCCTTCCGTATCCCTTTTCCCTCATTTTCTTTAACCATAGCATTTCCTTTTATGTTCATCATATTTTGTAATCGTGGTGCCAAAAAGTTTGGAAATTTCCCCTTTAATCCAACCACACATACGGGAAAGAGCAAACTAAAACAAACAAAAGTGAGGTGACTTTCCTATCTTCAGAGACTGTCTCCCAATTCCCAACCTCCCACCACCATGCTGCTTCCTTGGTATTCATAACATCATGGTGACATGACATGTTCAATGATTACATGTGATACGTGACATGATGTGTTCAGGGGTTATGTATGAGATCTCTTTCTGGAGCCCAGTTTGAAGACCCCTTTTATTAGCCTACTTTAAGGCATAAAAGTTGAAAACATTCAACAGATGGATGTCCAAATGCAAGCATCTATTTCTTATTCCAAGAGATATTCCCTAAACTTATTACAACTTGCAAAAAATAATATTTTGATGTCATAATTTTATATAGTACAACATATAATAATACTTAACATGATATCTTGATTATCATAAGCCATTGCTGCCAATATTCCTATCTTGCAAAGCAGTTAATAGAATATGCTTTCAGCCTAAATCTTTCTATTTCTCTAAGGTTTCAATATAGATAAAGACAGAGGTAAAAATGAAGTGCTGTTTCAGTGTCACTTTTAATGCAGAATTCATGTTCTTGGAGTCTGTGGTGTCAGCAATCTCCTCTAAAGCAGAAACAAAAAGTGTTACTACTTCAGATAGATATTTATTGACTGAGTTGGATAATTTTTCCATCCAGAGAATCCTTGTGCCTCAGAGATGTCTTGACTGTGAAAGAGAATTATCTGCATAAACCTAATAGATTACAACATTCTTTAAAAATAAAAGACAAACTAAGTCACTGCTGAGTTCTAATGAAGGACTGCATACAGGACTGTGGAGTTGCAGTGACTGGGATTCAAATCTCTGCTCCACTAGCTAATATTGGTGGAACTTGGGGCTAGATTGCTGTCAGAAAAATTCTCCAAACTTGAAAACAAGGCCAAAAAATAAGACAAATTCTTTCAATATCATATGGGTACAAAGGCTCTCAAGGCTTATATAGATCTGTACTTAATTCACCTCATTTTTACTATTGATTAAAGGCCCCATACTTAGAGAATTTACTTGTTAATTTGTAGATTTCTGTCCAGTAGAAATGAAAATAATTTCCATCCAAGGAAATAGACAATCCTAAATATTGATGGCTTGCTGCACTTAGCCAGTTTTATATCTAGTTCAGCAATCTTATCTTAATTGCTGATAACTATCACAGCTTCTCAAGTACTCTTTGAGCTGTTCATAACATCTCATTGGTTCTCTCATTAATTAATGAGTTCAGTGAAATATTTGACACATGTCCATTTTACATTTGCCTGAGAGTTATGATTTCATACTTTTGAAAATTATACTTTAACATGACTTAACTCTCTTTGCCTCAGTTTCTTTATCCATGAAATGGCAACAGAAAGACCTACTTTATAGGGTTGTTGTGAGAATTAAGAGACAAGGTATGTAAGGCACCTAGTACAGAACCCGTGGTTAAATAAGTGTACCTGAGGCCGTAAGCTTTGGCTGTGAGTTTCTAAAGAGGATACGAAGGCAGCTGCAATCAGGGATGTGGTCCAGTTTATCATTGGTCATCTTTGGCCCCTTTCCTAAACGCCCACATGCACTGGATTTTACAAACTTGACTGAAATGACTTCTTTGCTTCTATAATCACATTCTCTAAACTCTTATTTGCTGACCCTCTGCTAATTATATACCTCATACCTCATGGAAATAATGTTCAGTGGCAGCTACATGTAAGTGGCAGGGCTAGGTGACCTTCGTCACTGGAAACTTTCCATTGCTTGTTTCCAGCAGGACTTGGGCAGGCATAAGGTTTAAAAAGCTCACAATACTGTCAATTAAGTAAATTTAAAGCAAAAGACAAGGAAGATTCTTCTCAGAAACTATTCATTAGCATTTCCATGTTTAAAATGGCAAATTTTTCAAGATGTAAAAGGATGACATCAGAGATGACATGTTCAGTGAAAAATGTGCTGCAGAAATAAATTCAGTTGTAAACATATTCTGTAAACTGTCTCCTTTAATATGTGCCCCTCCTTGAGAGCTCTCAAAACTAGAGAATCCTTGTATATTTGAATTCCTAGTATGTCTCTTTTGCCACCAAAATATATATGCCCTTTCCCACCCCACACCCCAAATAAAAGAAGCCCCAAATTTACCTGTTAGAGTCTAAGTACATCTGAAAGGCTGAGGAAGCCTGGCTAATTCTCTCCATGTGGTGACAAAGCTATTACTGCTGGGAGCTTAGGTTGAGCCCCCCCCCACCCCCCGCCGTGATCCCCAATGTTTTGAAACTCTGTATACAGAACAGGAGAATGCCACTCCTATCCAACGCCCATTCTGTGCAATCTTTAAGAAATGTAAATATAGGATTGAGTAACAGAAAAACACACAAGACAAATAGCTAAATAATAGTACTTTATGAACTACTCAGAACTCCTGAATAAACTGTTTAAATCCTAAAGTTGTTAGCTATAAAAGACCAACTTAACAAAAACCTCAAAGGTGTGAATAATCACCATGCCTGAAGAACAGAACCACTTGCACAACCTGTGCTTAAGTACAAGGACTGCATTGTTCTCCACCCTTTGAACATGTGTGCAGTCCCCAGGACCTGTCCTCTCCTTGTAGCTGGTAGGAGAGCAGTAGCCCAGGATAGGGCTCACCAGAGAAGGGGCACAAGTCTTACCACACAGCCTCACAGATCAGAAGACCAGGAGACACCACAAAATCTAAGAGCCACTCCAGGGGCAACTCTGTCCTCTATACCCAACCCTTCTGCAACTGTTATAATACGTGACAAAATCTTTCACTCTATAACTAGAGTTAGAACTTAAAGATTTGCACTTTTATCTTTATTGTATACTAAATTTCTCTGTGATGTATTTGAATCTATTTTTCTAACATTTTATTATGAAATTTTCAAACACACAGCAATATTAAGATAATTTTATGTAATTACATAATTTTTCATATATGCAACCCTCTAGTAATCTTATTTTTTTTTAATTTTTTGATTTTCTGATTTGGCTCGAAATAGATTACAGATATCAGCACACTTCCTTCCAAATACTTTAGTATACATATCATTAGAGTCCAATAATTTTTCATGGAGTTTTCTTTTGGGAGAAACTTCACATACAATGAAATATACAAATCTTAATTGTACATTCACTGAGTTTTTACAAATGCATATACCTTTCTAACCCAAACTCCTATGAAGATATAAAACTGAATCTATTTCTTTGATTTGCTGGCTTTTAACCAATGATCTGTCTTTTCACACCCTAGTAACAATGTGTTTTAAATATCCCAGCTTTATAATATGTTTTAAAATCTGCATTCTTTGTTCCCTTCATTACTCTTATTTTCAGAATTATTTTGGCTATTCTGGCATGTTTAATTTTCCTCTTGAATTTTCACATCATTTATTTAATTCCAAAATAAAAAAAGAAGAAGGCGCCTGTTGTTATTTTTAATTGACTTACATTAAGTATAGAGATTAATTTAGGGATAAGTGAAATGTTGTAATATTCAGTTTACCCTTCCAAGAACAAGAGATGCCTTTCCATTTAGTCAAGCCTTACTGCATGTCCCTCAGTCATGTGCTAGAACTTTCTTCACAAAACTCTTGTACATTTCTTGTCAAGATTATTCCCTTTTAAGCATATTTTTTGTGGTTATTATAAATATGTTTTTCTCATTATACTTTTCAATATAAGTTTTGTATACAGACAACTACAAAATTTGCTTTTGGTCAGTAGGAATTTTTCAACTGATTTTCTTGGGTTTTGACATATGCACTCATTATCTACAAACAATAATTTTACCTCCTCCTTTCCAATTTCCATACTTCATTTTCCCTCTGTATTTACGGTGGTGTCAGCTTGTACTGATAAAAAAGTGATTTCATTAGGGAGGCATTAGTGCTTTTAACAACTTATGTCTATCTTTTTTATAATTGGTGGTCTCTGAGTGTACTAAATGGCCTTCCTCCTCTGAGATGGTTTTGCCAATTTACCTTTTTCTAAAAATTATTCCATTTCACCTCAGTTGAGTTGAATGAGAGTCAATTATTTCCGTTTCCTCTGTATCTTTGGTCGTTTCCTTATTCTCATTTCTTATTTTGTGTAAACTAGTTTTACAAAGAACAGCTCTTGAATTTATTTTTTAGTTTATGCTTTTTCTGTTTACATGTCATTAATTTTTGCTTTTTTATTGAATGTATTTTTACAGGTACTTCGTATTTATGACAAATTATTCTGGTTTTCTATTTACTGTAATAAATTAGGTTCCCTACCTAAATACACATAAGGTTTTTTAAAGTGACTCTGTTCAAAAACATGTATTAAGCAAACAACAATACAGGAAGTATGAAGATATGGCAAAATCGTGAGGGTAGTTTGTAGATAATTAAAATTTAGGGAAAATTGCCATGTTTCTTTTTTTTTTCTTCATTGTTTTTACTTCACAATATTATAGGGGTACAGATGTTTTGGTTCCATACATTGCTTTTCGACTGCTTAAATCAAAGTTGTAAATGTATCCGTTGCCTAGATATTTTTATTTATTCTTTCCTTCAATTTTTCTTAGGTTTGCTTTCTTGTTCTTTGTCTAATCTTTAAAATTTGATGCTTAATTTATTTACTCTTATTTTGTCTTGTTTATCTGTGAAAATGTTTAAAGTTATATATTTTCCTTTCAACACAATGTTAGCTATATCCCATGAGTTCTGACATGTAATGCTTTAATACATGATATTTTCTCTATTTTAATTTTTGTTTTCTCTTTAATGAAAACATTTTTAAGAGAATTTTTTAAATTTTCAGGTGGTATTTTGCTTTTAAAATGAATAATACAATGAAACTTTTTGTAGAATAAAGGTTTTTATATAAGATATTATGTACTTATGAATCTGTTCAGGGAGTTTTGTTTCCCATATGTTGGAGCCTTTTATTTTTCAAAGTATTCTTACTTAATGCAAGTGTATGTTTATATGTATAATTTTTTAAAAACATTTTTGGCTAATATATATTAACTACTATGTACTAGCATTGTGTTTGTGACAGAAATATTAATACATTAACTGGTTCATTTCTTAATTACTGTCTTTTGTAGAAGACCAAGTCTCAGAGAGAATAAACAAATAGTAGGTCTCAGAATCCAAATAACAAAGCTAGGAAGCCTGCCCAGGTACGGTTGATTTCAAAGCCTATAGTCTTCCCAGACTGCATTGCTAGAACCATGTGAGAAACCAAAGTACAAAGTACATACCATATGTAGAAAATAGATGCAAAGCACACCACTGTAAACATGCAATGGTATTTGAAATGCATAATGAGAAATGTAGATATGTTATATCACATTTCATAAAAGCACAAGAGTTGTATAGATTTCAAATAAGAAGAATGTGCCAAGAGAATCATCATTTTGGTTGTGGAGTTCTTTCAGATTTTAAGGTATTTCTATAAGAAATTCCTTTCAGTGTGTTATTCTCACCATCAGAAAATTCTTCTTCATACCCAACCTAATTACTTCATGCTGAGGTTGAGCCCTCTCATTGGGATTTTTTTAGAGATAGAGAACAGCTGGACCTTATTTTCTACATAATAACTGCTCGTAAACTTGAAGCTTTTCACAGTAATCTTGTGAAAGGGATAAATAAATGTTGTCGTTGGGATAAATAATCTTAGTTCCTAATTCCTACCCTTTTTTTCAAATATTTTCTAAAAATGTGGTTGTTTTTAAACCTGCAGAGAAAGATGATGTTTGTGTTGCCCATATGCCTCTTAAATTGTGTTGACTGCTAAGGGACTATTGCATAGTAATATGGTGAAGCTTGCAGTATGACTGTTTTATGGCTTCTACAAGTGTCCATGCCTGCCAAGGCCTTTTAACCTAGGTAATAAGACTCTGGGCATTTGCTATCCATACTTCACACTTAAGGTGCTGAGAAAAATCAAAACTGCACATGGCCAAGGAAAACATGAGAAAAGCATGTAAACAAAGCAACTTGAGGGGTTTGTGTGAAGTGTATTTATTCTTAATAAAGAATTTAAGAAAACTTAATTGATAGCATAGAAAGGAAATAAAATTAACACCTAGAGTCCATAATAACACAGTATATGCTTTTCTAAAATAAAGTCCATCAAAAGCTCTTTTGTTTTTAAAACTTTAGAATAATTTCTGAGAGACAGGCATCTCTAGAAATCATAATGACAGAAATCTAAAAACATGATAATGGCATAACAAAAAGATGGAGGGATTTATTAAGACTAACTGTACAAAAGACAGTAACATAATTATGAAAGTGAGTCATATAAAAGGTAAAATTATCAAAACTAAGGAAATTATTTGAAATAATAAATTAATTCTATAATATATCAATAATAAATATTAATAAGAGATAAAAATAATAAAGAGCTTTACTAGCTGCCAAGCATTGTTTTAGGCATATAACATGGAGTAACTCATTTAATCCTCCCAACATCCTATCACGTAAAGTTACTTTTTATTTTTTTTTTATTGCAGCATATTACAAGGGTACAAATGTTTAGGTTACATATATTGCCTTTGCCCCACCCAAGTCAGAGCTTTAAGTGTGTCCATCCCCCAGATGGTGTGTACTGCACCCATTAGTTGTGACTATACCCTTCTCCCATCTTCCAGACACCTGATGAATGTTGCTACTAAATGTGCACATAAGTGTTGATCAGTTAACACCAATTTGATGGTGAGTACATATAGTGCTTATTTTTCCATTCTTATGATACTTTACTTAGTAGAATGGATTCCAGCTCTATCCAGGATAATACAAGAAGTGTTAGATCACCATTGTTTTTTATGGCTGAGTAGAACTCCATGGTATACATATACCACATTTTATTCATCCTTAATCTACTCATATATTGATGGGCACTTGGGTTGTTTCCACATCTTTGCAGTTGTGAATTATGCTGCTATAAACATTCTAGTGCACATGTCTTTTTTATAGGCTTTTTTTTTTTCCTGTGGGTAGATGCTCCATAATGGGATTGCTGGATCAAATGATTGTTCTACTTTTAGCTTTTTGAGGTATCTCCACATTAATTTCCACAAAAGTTGTACTAGTTTGCAGTTCCCCCAGTAGAGTATGAGTGCCCCTATCTCTCTGCATCCACACCAGCATTTGTTGTTTTGGTACTTTTTGATAAAAGCCAATCTCACTGGAATTAAATGATATTTCATTGTGGTTTTGATTTGCATTTCCCTGATGATTAGAGATGTTGAGCATTTTTTGATGGGCTTGTTGGCCATTATTCTGTCTCCTTTTGAAAAGTTTCTGTTCATTTCCTTTGCCCACCTTTTAATGGGGTTGTTTAACTTTTTTTGCTTGCTGATTTTTCTGAGTTCTATATAGATTCTAGTTATCAGCCCTTTTTTGGATGTGTAGCATGTGAATATTTTCTCCCATTTTGAGGTTGTCTGTTTGCGCTCCAGATCGTTTCCTTGGCTGTGCAGAAGCTTTTTAATTTAATCACATCTCATTTATTTATTTGTTTTTGTTGTTGCTGTGATTGCTTTTGGAGTATTCTTCATAAATTCTTTGCCTAGGCCAATGTCTATCAGAGTTTTTCCAACATTTTCTTGTAGAATTCTTATAGTTTCATGTCTTAGGTTTAAGTCTTCTATCCAACATGAGTTGATTTTTGTGAGAGGAGAGGTGTGGATCCTGTTTCAGTCTTCTACATATGGCTATCCAATTCTCCCAACACCATTTATTGAGTAAGGATTCTTGTCCCCAGTGTATGTTTTTGTCTGCTTTGTCAAAGATTAGATTGGCTATATGAGGATGGTTTTATATCTGAATTCTCAGTTCTGTTCCATTGGTCTATGTCCCTGTTTTTGTGCAGATACCATGCTGTTTAAGTTACTATAGCTTTGTAGCATAGCTTGAAGTCTGGTAAATTGATGCCTCCCAATTTGTTTTTTTGCTTAAGACTGCTTTTGCTATACAGGATCCTCTCTGGTTTGATACAAAGCATAGAATTATTTTTTCTATATCTGCAAAAAATGATGTTGGCTTTTTAATAGGGATTGCCTTGAATCTGTAGATCACTTTGGGAAGTATAGACATTTTAACAATGTTGATTCTGCCGACTCATGAGCATCATGTGGTTTTCCACCTGTTTATGTCCTCTGCTATTTCCTTCCTCAGTGTTTTGCAGTTTTCCCTGTAGATATCTTTCACCTCCTTGGTAAAATATATTCCTAGGTATTTCATTTTCTTTGATGCTATTATAAAGAGTATTGAGTATTTGTTTTGGTTCTCTGTTTGACTATTGTTGGTATATAGGAATGCTACTAATTTCTGTACATTGATTTTGTAACCTGAGACTTTGCTAAATTTTTTTTGTCAATTCCAGTAGTCTCATGGCAGAATCTTTGGTGTTTTATAAGTATAATATCATATCATCAGCAAAGAGTGATAGTTTCACCTCTTCTGCCTACGTTTGGATGCCTTTTATTTGCTTCTCTTGACTGATTGCTCTGACTAGGACTTCCAACACTATGTTGAATAGAAGTGGTGATAGAGGACAATCTTGTCTGGTTCCAGTTTTAAACGGGAATGCTTTCAATTTTTCTCCATTCAGTATGATGTTGGTTGTTGGCTTGTCATTTATCACTTTCATCATTTTTAGCTAAGTCCCATTTATACGTGTTTTGTTAAGTGTTCTTATCATAAAAGGGTGCTGAATTAAATGCTTTTTCTGCATCTACTGAGAGGATCATATGGTCTTTATTTTTACTTCTATTTATGTGTTGAATTACATTTATAGATTTGCATATGTTGAACCATCCCTGAATCTCTGGGATGAGGTCCACTTGGTTGTGATGGATTATTTTTTCAATAAGCACCTGAATTCGGTTTGCTAGGATTTTGTTGATAATTTTTGCATATATATTCACAATAGATATTGGTCTATACTTTCCTTTTTTTGATGCATCCTTTCCTGGTTTTGGTATCAGGGTGATGTTGTCTTCATAAAACGTGTCAGGGAGGATTCCTTTCTTCTCGGTGTTGTGGAATAATTTCTGCAGGATAGGCAACCCCAGTTCTTCTTTGTAGGTCTGGTAAAATTTGGGTGTGAAATCATCTGGTCTGGGGCTTTTCATTTTAGGAAGGATTTTTATTGCTGCTTCACTTTCTGTACTTGATATCAGTCTATTCAGGAATTTTATTTCTTCCTGACTGAGCATAGGGAGGCTGTGTGTTTTTAAGAATTTGTCCATTTCCTCTATGTTTTCAATTTTATGTGCATAGAGGTTTTTATAGTATTCATAGATGATATTTTGTATTTTCATGGTATCAGTTGTAATTTCTCCTTTTTCATTCCACATTGAGCATATTAGAGTCCTTTCTTTTCTGCTTCTCATTAATCTAGCAAGAGGTGTGTCAATTTTGTTTATTTTTTCAAAGAACTAACTTTTTGTTTTATTACTCTTCCATGTAGTTTTTTTATTATCGATTTCATTTAGTTCCACTATGATCTTTGTTATTTCTTTTCCTCTGCTGGGTTTGGGGTTGGTTTGCTCATCCTTTCCAGTTCTTTGAAAAGATTCATTAGATCATTGATGTGTGATCTTTCTGTCTTTTGGATGTAGGCATTTATGGATATAAATTTTCCTCTTAGGACTGCTTTAGCTGTGTCCCACAGATTTTGATAACTTATGTCTCCTTTATCATTTAGTTCAAAGAATCTTTTGGTTTCTATATTAATTTCCTCCTTAACCCAATAATCATTTAGCAAAAAGTTGTTTAGTTTCCATGACTTTGTGTATAGATGAGAGTGTCTATTCGAGTTGATTTTTAGTTTTATTCCACTGTGGTCTGAGAAGACGCATGGTATAATTTCTGTATTTTTAAAATTTGTTGAAACATTCTTTGTGGCCTACAATATGGTCAGTCTTAGAGAATGTCTTGTGAGCTGATGAGGAAAACATATATTCAGTGGTTTGGGGGTAGAATGTTCTGTAAATGTCAGTCAGGCCCATTTGTTCTAGAGTTCTGTTTAAGTCCATTGTTTCTTTGTTTATTTTCTGTTTGGAGGATCTGTCCTGTTCTGTCAGAGGGGTGTTAAAGTACCCAGCTATTACAGTGTTGCTGTTTGTCATTTTGTTTAGATCAAATAGGATTTCCTTTATGAATCTGGGTGCACCTGAGTTACATGCATAAATTTTTAGAATTGTTATATCTTCTTGTTGGATTGTACCCTTAACCATTATATAATGACCATCTTTGTCTTTCATTACTTTTGTTGATTTGTAGACTAAGTTATCTGAAATCAGAACTGCCACATCAGCTTTCTTTTTCCTTTCATGTATTTGAAATATTGTTTTCCATCCCTTTACCTTGAGTCTGAGTGCATCCTTGTGGGTTAGATGTGTTTCCTGAAGACAGCAGATACTTGGCTTATGTATATTTACGCATTCAGCCAGCCTATGTTTCTTTAGTGGGCAATTCAAGCCATTCACATTTATTTAAAGATTGATAAGTGGGGCAGATTTCTGTTTATCCTATTGAGTTGACCTTTGTTGCTATGTTTTCTCTCTTGAGTCAATGTGGTATCTGGCCTTTGACCTTTAGCTTTTGGATAGTTTTACACTGGTGAGTGTTTATTGTGCTGATCTGTGTGTAATGCTGTTTTGAGTACTTCCTCAAGGGCAGGTCTTGTCTAGATGAATTCCTTCAGTTCTTGCTTGTCTGAGAAGGTCTTAATTTTCTTTTGTATAAGAAACTTAGTTTTCCAGGATACAGGATTCTAGGCTAGGCATTACTGTATTTGAGAAGAGTGAGAATGGGGCTCCAGTCTCTTGTGGTTTGTAAGTTCTCAGTTGAGAAGTCAGCAGTTAGTCTGATGGGTTTTCCTTTGTAGATTACCTGCTTCTTTTGCCTTATAGCACATAGGAGGGCCTCTTTTGTGTTTATTTTGGCTAGTCTGATGACTATTTATTGTGGTGTCTTCCTGTTTGCAATGAGTCTCCCAGGAGTCCTGTGAGCTCCTTGTACCTGGATATCTAGATTTCTAGCAAGGCCAGGGAAATTTTCCTCCATTATATCCTCAAATAGTTTATTCAACCTTTATGCAGTTTCTTCTTCACCCTCAGGGAGGCTTATGATTCTCACATTAGGCCTCTTTCAGGTAATCCCACATTTCTTGTAGGCTTTGCTCTTTTCTCTTATTTCTCTGCTCTGTCTCTCCAACTGACTTGTTTAATTGAAAAGTGTTATCTTCAATCCCTGAGAGTCTTTCTTCTGTTTGGTCTACCTTATTCTTGAGGCTTTCCACTGTGTTTTGTAATTCCTTGAATAAATTCTTCATTTCCAGAAGTCCTATTTGATTTTTCTTTAATATTTCAATTTCTTTAGTGAATTTTTCTACCAAGTCCTGTATTTTTTTGTGGTTTTTTGTGTTGGTTATTCATTTTCTCTTGCATATCACTGAGTTTTCTTACAATCCATATTTGAAATTCTTCTGTCATTTTAGTGTTCTGAATTTGGTTAATGTCCATTGCTAGAGAGCTTGTGCTCCCCCTTGGGGTATCCTTTGAGTTTGATTCTTCATACTTTCAGAGTTCTTTTGCTGATTCCCTTTTATCTAGAGCAGATGTTGCTTCTTATCTTTGGATTCTTGTTTACATAATGACATGCCCAGTTTAGTCAGTTGGTGGAGCTTGTTGGTGGAGCTTGTCAGTGAGATTCAACCACACCTTAGATAATGAGTTTAGTAAACGCAATAAAAGGGGTAAAGGGGCCTGCAAATTGACCTTCCTGTCAGTAGGTGGCGCTTGCCAGGAAAAGCAAGCAATGTTGTTTTTGGGTTCTGTAACCAGCTCTTGTTCCTCTGGAGAGGCACTCTAGTACCTCAGGTGGTGGATGGGGCCCTGGAACTTCCAGGTATGTCCTTATTCTCCACCTCAGTGGGGGCAGGTGGGGCAGTGAGGCTGGGCGGGTCTTCCCTCCAGCTCCACAAATACTGTTAGTGGGGGTCAAAGGTCTGTTCCCTGCTTCTGGGCAAAGCTGCCAGGGAGGGGCTAAAATGGCCCCACTCAGCCAAAAAGTCTGTGTGGAGGTGGGGTTGTCTGAGACCAGCAGTCTGGCAGCCTAGAGCATGCCTCACTCCTTTCCTCCCTCCCTTATTCCACAGTTTCTCCTGGGCCTCTGCCAGGAGGCAGAACCTTAAGCCAGCAGAGTTCTCCTGACTGTGATGTGAGCCAGGAAGTTCATGGCCAGGATCACAACCTGAGCTGGAAGCACAGCCCTCCCATGGTGGGAGGGGTGCCCCCTAACATGCTGCAGCTAGGATCCACTCTGATATGCCCCTGAAGGCACTTACACCTCAGTCGACTAGTCCACAAATATCCTTCTGTGACACCAGGCAATGTTATTGAGAACTAGGTGTACAGGATCTGACCTGTAGCCCTGTTCCTGGGGCCTGGAGATTAATCTCTGACCCTGCTAGAGAGAATAATGCTGGTCTCAAGTTACCTACAGGGTGCCCAAGCTGGATCAATGTCTCTCTGTCTTGGGTTTGCCCTGGTCTGCTGGAGTCACCAGGCAAGCGGCATCACAGAGGGCCAGCAAGAGGGAGCTCACAGTCCATGAATCTCTCAGTCTGCTGTAGGACCTCAAAAGGAATGATCCTATTCCCTGTGGATGCCTCTGAGTGGTGGCTAAATTGTCTCTCTCAAAAGCCATGTGTAGGGTAGGGGAAGGGGAGAATGAAGAAGTATGGTGCCTACCAATCAGCTCAGGTCTGCAAGGCATGAGGTATCCTGAGGGAGCTGGGAGCCCAGTGCCCTATCCACAATAGGCTCACTGCTCACTGGTGGCCACCATCTCTGGTCTGGTGTCAGCAGGTCTCCCCAGCAGCTTGGGAGCCCACCAGCAGTCCAAGATGCAAGGGAGGGGAAATTTAACCACTCTACCTACCCTTGTCACTGGTCTCCAAGCCTCTCAGGACTTAGACCCTGCTGATGCCTTTCTCCTTCCAGTTCTGCTCTGCAATCTCATCCCATGTAGTCTCCTGTAGTTTCAGGCACTCTTCCTTCCAGCCCTCTTACAATCTATTTGTCTGTCTGTTTTTTTGTTGTTGTTGTTTTTTTCATTTTTATCTAAAATCTTTCCTTCTTGCAGAGACACTCTGGCTGGAGGTGTTTCTCATCCACCATCTTGCCTCAACTCAATGTAAGGTTTTTTATCCCAATTCTGCAGATAAGAAAACTAAGGCAAAGAAAGTAAAATTATATGACAAAAGTCACGCTGGAGGTACAAGGCAGATTTGGAATCCTAACACAGGTAGTCTGACCCAAGGGTATTTGATTTTTTAATCACTCTGCTCTACTAATATCAAAAGATGATTTAACAAAGACTGAGTTATTGAATCTACCAATTCATCAAAACTAACCATTCTCAAGGATATGGAGAAGTTGATTTTAATTGCGATGTTCTCTTGTGCTCTAGTCACTGGTATTTTTAAGAGAGACCATGTCCATGGGTGAATGGAGGAGAATCCTCCATCAGATATGTGCTGCTGGCCCAGATCAGGGTGTTCTTTTAATCAGTCTCCACTGGAATGCACTTGGATTTCATACACTCCAACCACAGTGTTTCTATTTTGAACTTATAGTCACTCCAGTGTCTCCTTCCTTTCACAGGATTCTTGTATTATCTGTGTCTGCATCTCCTTCTACCACCGGATTACAAGCCCCTAAAAGAGCCAGGACTCTGTTTTCTTTATCTTTGTATTACCAAGCATACAACTCTCAGTCATGTTTCTCCCTAGCAAGCAGGGGCCAATGGACCTGTGGCACAGGATAAGTGCAAAGTGCCTTAAAACTCTGGGGTGTCTGGTGCAGAAGATCAGATGCCAGGTGCAGAGACCTGAGAATGCTAATGTTGAAGCCAGATAAATAAACGAAATGCCACAGTGCCTAGTCCAGAGGTTGAAATGGAAAAGTAGGGAAAAGGCAGCAAGAGAGAAACTAGGCATAGGGAAAGTAGGGTAAGACCCAGAAGTGTCAAAGTGAAATCAAACTTTTCTACATCAGCAGACAAACATATCTCATACTACTCCTGAGGAAAAAAGCCTTTTAAATGCCACCAGTTCCATTTTGGCTCTGTCGCCATTTTTGTCTGTACAGAAGTACTTATTCAACTATTTTAAGATTCTTTTCCTATTTCATAACAATAAGTGGAAAATGCAAAACTGCAATGTACCTTATTATGAGAACAGAAAGCATAGGTCTTATAAAATTTTTACACAGATGAAAGTCATTCTATGTGCCTTAAGCGGTGACTCTTTAGCTTCAGTCTGCAGTTCACTGGACTTAAGCCACTCAAGTGTGCATTCAATTTTGAAGGAAAAATGCAAAGTTTAAAAATATGTAAAAATTGCTACATCTTCAAAATATGCTACTACACGTAATGGTAACTAAAGAATTTAATCTTTTTTCGTTCTCTCATATAACAAGTTCCTTCTAACATGTAAATGTGTTGATCAGTTTTCAGACATTTGACTTTCAGACACATATTCCAGAAACATATTACGTAAAAAATAGTAGAAGACTCTTTGCGTAAAACTTCTGAGAACACGTAATATTACTGTATTAGTTAAGGCAGTGGTCCTCAACAGGGGCAAGTTTGCTCCAAGGGGACATTTGAAATGTCTAGAGATATTTTTAATTGTCATAGCTGGGGAAGGACGTGCTATTGGCATCTGGTGAGTAGAGAACAGGGATGCTGCTGAACATCCTACAATGCACAGGACAGACCCCACAACGAAGATTCATCTAGTCCAATATGTCAATAGTGCTGAGGTTAAGAAATCTTGACTTAGGGTAAAATGCAAGCTGTAAAATAAAAATAACCCTACTATCCCTGTGACTTAACACACTAAAGGTTTATTGCTCTAGTCATAATCTACTGTGGGTTGGCAACAGGGGCTGTGCTGCTTGCACACATTCAGAGATCTAGGTTTTATCTACTCAGTGGCCCTGCTAAACCCTAGGCCTTTAAAATCTTCCCCTAGACCTTTCTGGGAGGCAAAGAGAGAAAAAAATTGCTCTTTAGAGAAATGCATGGGAGACCTTTGGAGCTCTTTCTGAAGGTGGTCTGCGTTACTTCTACTCACATTCCCTTGGCCAGAAGTCAGTCACATATCTGTATCTAATGCCAAGGGGGGGGGGAGTAGGAAATGGAGTCTAGCTGTGTGTCCAAGACAGGGAAACATATTTGGTAAGTATCTACCCAGTCTCTGCCACAATGTCTCAGTTATTTTTGTGTTTAACAAAATAATTTGTTCACAGGCGCTTAATAATAACAAATTAATAATATTAATACAAAGAACTTTTATTAATACAGAGCAATATTGCCTTTTTAAAAATTAGAAACTAGAAGAATATAAAACTAATTTTTATAGAGTCATCTACAAATTTTATTTTAAATAATGCATGTCTCACTATAATGAAATTTGATAGTTGGATAACCAGATTTTTAAGCACTGTATATATCACTTGATGCTTACTTCATATTTTTAATATCAGATATGTTAGTGGACATAAGTTATGTTTCTTTTCTAATTCATTTTTTAAGATGTCCTGTTTGTGAATTTTTAAATATAAAACATTCAACATTTTACACAAAATTATTATTCTTATAAAATTAATATAAAATCAAATATTGGCTTTCTACATATCATTCTTATAAGGAAAAGAGACGAAACAGCAACAACGATGCATAATGCTGTAAGTATTTTGACATTTGGCATCTTTAAAGAGATATTTTTAAAGCAGTTACTTCCACATGCCTTCTTTTTTAAAAAAGGGAGGAAAAGGCTAACTTTAAATTGATGAGTCTTGCATCATAACCCAAATGTCAGCAATCTGGAATTTCCAGGTCCAAATCAATATTTATTTCTAGAAGGGGAAAAAACAAAATTTTAATACTGTCAGAAGGTAAATTAAATTACCAGGCAACCATTTTTCCAACCACCTATATTGACATTCTTCTGAAATTAATAATTGAATTTAGTTTAGCAATGGATAGCATATTGTTCAAATACAACCAGATTCAAAAACTTCTATTCTATATTTCTCCCTTCAATCCTTTCTGAATATCAGAGTTCCTCTTCCTCATGGAATGCTTGTAATATGCTAAGGAGTCCATCAACAGTACAGAATAAGGGTAGAGATAGAATGTGGTCAAATGACATTGCTGCATTCCATTGCAGAGGTGATAAAAATGCATGGTGCCTCATAAATATTTCTGACCCATTTGCTTAGAGGGATGGAAGTATTTATGGTTTGGAAATCTCTAGCTATAAAAAAGCATTCCAGTTTATTCTATGCTATCAAATAGCCTTTTGTTAAAGTGGAGTTTTATGGGTAAGTTATAACTAGGAAATCTGCCTTTAGAGCATTAGTAATGCAATAAATTCCATCCAGCCCATCTAGGTTATTTTGGGAAGAACTATATCTAAATGAGCCAACTGCATTTCACCAAAGACACTATTCAGAGGCCCATGTATGATCTTCTTGGTCCCTGTCTTTTTGAGATTAGTGATGGCAGAAATAGTCATAAGAGGAGTTTTCTTTATTGAAAGAATTTCAATAAAAAGATGATATGAAAATTTTCAAAATAAAGATTAATAAGTCCATGGACTGGGCATGATTACTCATTCCTATAATCCTAGCACTTTGGGAAGCTGAGGTGGGAGGCTCACTTGAGGCCAGGAGTTTGAGACTAGCCTGGGCAATATAGTGAGACCCTGTCTCTGTGAAAAAAAAAAAATTTAAAGTAGCCAGGAGTGTGGTGTGCACCTGTAACTCCAGCTACTAGAGAAGCTAAGGAGTTCGAGGCTGCAGTGACTGCACTCCAGCCTGGGCTACAGAGTGAGACCCTGTCTTGAGAAAAAAACAATTTTTAGTTAAATCAAGGAACTGAACTGATCTTAATTATCTATAAAATCACATTGCAGCTCACGAAAATAGTATGTGGGATTCATGAAGGTATTTGCCAATCTTGAATCCCTTTGGTATGAAGTTTATAGCATATTCTTTCAAAATTGCATGGGCACTTTGAAATCTATTGCTGTACCATGCGTGTCTGTTTTGCTTCCAAATTCGGCTGAAAACTCATTGATATTTGAGATTGCATATTTACAAGAGGCAGTTTAACTTGGAGCCAGATGTCTTAGGTTTTAGTAATAGCTCTGCCACTTAATAGCTGTTTGGCCTTGGGCAAGTCCAGAGCAATGCTGTGCTTCTCTCTCCTGCTCTGCAAAAGGGAGACAATAAAAATACCTATTTTGTAAAGATTACAGAAGTTATTGCAAATAATGTTCTTAAAACAATATCTGGCACATAGTAAGCCCTCGATAAGTGTTTACGCCTATTATTGTTCTTTTTCTGTATGGCCTCACACACAGCATTCAGTGGATTATTGGTACCACAGAAGACATTTGGTATATATTTATTGAATTAATTGGCCATAGTATATCTTATACAGTTATGGAGACATGTAGTATTAGCCTAGTATGGTTAGGGGGAGGGATCAGGAGTCAAAGAGAGCTAATAATCCAGCTTATTAGAAATATAATCTTTGCCAAGTAATTAAGTCTAAGTAATTAAGTCTTAGTTTTCTCTTCTGTAAAATTGTGCCAAGAATATTTGGTAAAGATCATTGCAAGAATTAGGAACAACGTATGGTGAGCATTGGCAAAAATGTCTGGAACTCAATAAACAATAGCTATTACTAACCTGTGCAGGATAGTGCTAAAAAGAATGAAAACACTGATCTACAGCTACAATTCACTCATTCCACCACATTTGTGTCTACCCTGTGCAAGACACTGTGCTGGTGAGTGGGGATGGAAAGTTGGAAAAGACATGATTACTGTTGCTCATAGTATGTTGACAAATAGGATTTTCAAAAGGTGATGAAATAGATAATTTTAAGTCAAAAGCATAAATTTTTTAAAGTGACCCTACAATAAGTAGAAAGGCAGACATAGATCAATAGCCATATTGTAGTAGGCCATGGCCAGGCCCATTTCATCAAAATGTTAAGTAGGTGCAATAGCATAGTAAGAAATTTTAAAATGGGTTATATTATAAGATGTTTTGTAAATGGTAAGTGCCTCAGTGGTATAAAGTGGTACTAAAATTTTTTTAAATCTGGAACTCAGAAGATAAGTCCAGGTAACATGGTTTAACCATGTTATTTTTAGTTAAACATGTTTTTTTTAGTATAGCCCCTGTCTGCTCATATGTGCCCACCTACACTCTCCCAGCACAGAAGGTGATATTAGGCAGTTGGCTATCAGAGCTGGTTTCTCCAACCTAGCAGACCCCTTCCTCCACATTGGACTACTAAGGTCACCAAATGATAGCATGCTTCCTTGTGGACCAAAGATGGTGCTAGGAAATCCAGTTCACTCAGACCACCATCAATCCTTGAATCCATGAATCCCTAAATCCTTGTACCTGCCTAATTGCTTGTTTTCTGGTTGGGAAGTCAAATATAGATAAGGTATTTTGTTTAAGAAAGTTGTGTTGCTCAAGATGTAATTCTCATCAATCTTCAAATACAGAACAACTTATATAGTCCAGCTCATCTTACCATTGAAGAAACTGAAAGAGGTATAAATTATTTGCACATAATAGCAACTTTCAAGGCATTAAAACAAATACGAAGTTTTCAATTCCATTTACAAAGCTAGAAAAGCTTCAAAACTATCATACTCAAAACCAAAACTATATATCAACATTTCCAAAACTAACTCACAAACCTCTTTCTAATAGATGTTTAGGAATAGTCCACACAAAAAAAGATTTTGAGATCAAATAATTTAGATCAATGCTACACATAATATTCCTTTCTTGAAGACTAATAATACATTTTCATATAAAAGTATCTTAGAAATGTGAAGTAAAGAAAACAATTTAACAAAGAATTTCCCAAACTTATTTGACTATAAGTTCTCACTTCCTTTTTTGTGACCCACAACTTTTTCTAAAGTAAAGAGACAATGAAACAATGATGACCAACTCAATTTGGAAATGTATCATATTTCATCATGACAACAGACATAGATCACATTCCCTGCTCCCACATATTAGCAATGAATTTGTAATACCTCATAAGTCTGACAAACATGTGTTATCCATTTATTCCTTTATATACTGAATTATCATTTAGACTTTTCAAAGGGCATATCATTTCTTAAATATCAGCATTAATGCAATTTGTATTTATATTTGGTTTTTTCTTCATTGGCTCTGAAGACACAAGTGAAATTTGGAAGAGCTGGAATTAAGCTCCAGAGAAAAGGGTTGATCAATCTAGGCAGAGAAAGTAAAAATAGAAGTTATTTTCTGAAACCTCTAACCAGAGTCTCCCTTACCTTTGATATCCAAGTAGAGAAATGGATTGAATAGAATGGACTTCCAAGAAAAGTTTTAGAAGCCCAGTTAAATCCTTTTACAAGACTACTCTCTGAACTCTATAAATAGCATGTGAGACACACATGCTATTTGAACACTTGGCTTTTTTCCCCATGCCATAGCCATGGTGCCTTGTTGCCAGGTCCATTATGGCAGGGTAGGCTTTAACTGCAAATGCTTTATATAGCCTTTATAGTGGATGCTAATGATACGGTATTTCTTTAACCCAGTATGAACACTGTGACTCTAGTACTATTAATCCATACAGATGGCTGGCATTTGATAAAGGAAAGCATCCATTATGCAAACTATATTGGACTATGAACGTTTTGGGCTTTGAATAAACCAAATTAAAGATGTCAAATATTGCATTCAATGCACAAAAAATTTGGTATCTTCAGTCTAAAATAAATTTTAAAAAATGCATCTTGGTTTCAGTTCTGCTGAGCCATGATTTTGTTTTGTAAAACAAAGTTATGAACTCCTCTATTTACCAGAGAAATAGAATTACTACATGTTTGCATTCTGGAACTTGGAGAGCATAAAAAGAAAAAGAAAGAATTACTACATACTATATATCAATTGAAATTTCTGGGTGTCATTTTGATATAAAGTCCATTTTGTTTGCTAATTTCTGAATCTTGCAGGAGATCATAATACTAAAAACCCAACATCTTCTTAAAGAGGCTGATGTCAACAATCTCAGTTGAATATCTTTTCTGGTTTAGTTAAAAGGCAGACAAAAGTTAGTTCAGTTATGACCCCCCCAAAAAACCCCAATATTTAGAAAATAGAAAAATTGACTTTCCATATTAATTAAGTACAGGGCATGAGCTTAGGTACTAGTACTATTATTATAATTGGTATAAGTTAGGCTATCTCTTTGAAAGTTTCATTGTCTTTTATGGCTGTCATTTGAATTGCAACAATGAAGAAATAATTGTGAGAAAAAAACCCAGTCATATATGTGTTCAGCTACAGTAATTATTGAACGAAGGTCAAGCATTTTACTTTTTCATTCTGATGAAGGTTAAGAAGGCAAGGAAGCTAAATCATATATAGAAACTATTAAAAGAAGTGATGACTATCATACTGAGCAGTATCTTATAATTTTTTGAAGACTGGTCCAATATATCAAAAGAGGGAATGAGGTTTCAAGGATATTTGCAATAAATTAAAGGAGTCATTTTTACCCCAGAATTATAAATTAAACTCATTTATTTTTTTAAAAAAGCTACTAGACATTAGAGTAAAAATTACAAGCACTGAATTTAATTAGTTAAGAGTACAGACAGCCAATATCCACTTTTCCAGAAGAATTCATCTTACTAAGGACCCAAAGTAGATACTGGAGAAGAAGCTCACACCATTAAATGGGAAAATGGTCCTGTCTTTGGTCTATTCCAGGGAAAGAGACTCTGAGGCTGGGATTACCATGCAGGAGGCTTATGGGGAGGACACTAAGGAAAACAGCTGTGAGGCAGGAAGGGAAACAGGACTGGGTAGAGGAAGAGGTTGAACTATGATGTGATGGTGACCAAGATCTTAGCTGAGCTTCCATGAATACTATGGGAAGCTGTATAGGTGGGACAACACTTCAGAGTTGTCCAAATTTGAGGCAAGGGGACCAGGCCTTTGTACTTCCACGTGGACCAGTCATTAGATGTTGATCGTATTCAGGAGGCAATGGAAACTGGGCCAAGACCACCCTTTTTGGCCAAGACCCATGGCTGAGGAAGGACTCAGCTGCAAACTGTCGGCATGCAACTCTTAGGCAGCTGGTGGAACAAAGGGAACCTGGGCGGTGTACAGAATCTACTCCTAGTCCCCAGAGTGGGGACTGTTACTAATCAGTAATATTGAGCTGCAAGAATTTCTGACATTAGTAAAGTGCAATGAGAAATTCATTTCATGCTTGTCTACTCAGGTAAAATTCAAAGAAGAAAAACCATCAGGACAAAAAATAATAGCTAGAGTATAAGTTTGGGAAGAACAAAAATAGATGTAATGGAATTCTGAGATAATTGACATCTGTAGAAGTCTTACATTAATTATGCATTTAGATTCCCTCACACACACCCACATGCACATACACTATACACCATAATCCTTAAGTCAAGAAAATTTAGTCTAGCAATAGCTCCTGGTCAGAGAACTATGGCATCGCACTGATAAACAAACATTAAATGAAGAACTCTCCGTGCTGTCTGTTACTCAAGCCAAAGCCAAAGCCAAAGTCATGCACTTGTAGATAAGTAATATAAATGCATAGGAGCTTTGGCTTAGCAATAGCATCCCCCCCCCCCCGATTATAGTGTGTTGGCTGCTGAGAAGGTTCTATTTCCAAATACCTTATCCAAATAAAATATAAAATGCTCACTCCTTTTTTCTTATTTCTTGCATCTCAACTATAATGTTCTGTCATCATCTCAAACCTAAACTGGCTCATGTCAGCCTCCTCACCAAATTCACTCAGAGAATGAATTTACAAGCTATAATACAGACAAGAGAGATGCATGATGCTTTCATTTGCATCCACTAAAACAAACCTGAAAAGTGGGAGATTATTTTTAAGTCAAAGATACAAAATATCAGAAATTATAATTATTTTTCATAGTTTTATTGAGGTATACTTGACAAATAAAAATTGTACATATTTAAGATATGCAACCTGACTTCTTGGTATACGTACACATGCATGCATTATGAAAGGATTACCACAATCAGGCAAACTAACATACCCATCACCACACATAATTTTTTTTATGTGGTGAGAACATTTAAGATCAAATCCCATAGCAATTTTCATATATACAATACTGAATTGTTAAGTGTAGTCACCATACTGTACATTAGATCACCATTCTTCATCCTGCATGACTGAACCTTTATACCCTTTGACCAATAGCTCCCAATTTCCTCACTGCACAGTCCCTGACGACCACCATTCTACTCTCTGCCTTCATGAGTTCAACTTCATTATATTCCACATATTAGCAAGAGCATGCAGTATTTATCTTTCTGTATCTGACTTCTGTCACTTAGTATAATGTCTTTCAGGTTCATCCATATTGTCACACATGGCAAGATTTCTATTTTATGGCTAAATAATATGCCATTGGGTGTATGTGTTTGTGTGTGTGTGTGTGTGTGTGTGTGTGTGTGTGTATCTACCTACATACCACATTTTCTTTATCCATTCATTTGTTTATGGACACTTAGGTTGTTTCTGTATCTTGGCTACTGTGAATAGTGATGCAATGAACATGAGAGGGCAGATATGTCTTCAAGATACTGATTTCATTTCATTTGGATATATATGCAGAAGTGGGATGGCTGTATCATATGGTAGTTCTATTTTTATTTTTTGAGGAACCTCCAGACTGTTCTCCATAATGGCTGTACCAATTTACATTCCCACAAACAGGGTACAAGGACTTTCTTTTGGTCACATTCTCCCAACACCTGTTTGGTCTTTTTGATAATAGTCATACTAATAGGTGTGAATTGATAGCTAATTGTGGTTTTTGATTTTAATTTTCCTAGTAATTAGTGATATTGAGCACATTCTCATACACCTGTTGGCCATTTATATACCTTCTTTCCAGAAATGTCTATTCAGGTCCTTAGTCCATTTTTAAATCATTTACTTCATTTTTGCTATTGAGTTGTTTGAGTTCCATGTATATTTTGGATATTAACACCTTACCAAATATATGGTTTGCAAATATTTTCTCCCATTCTGTAGATTGCTTTTCGATTGATTTTTATGGCACTATATTTTTTGAAAGTGAAATATAAAACATGCACTTTTCCTCAACCAGAAACCTGCTCTTTTTTACAAGGTTGAAATACAGATAGTTTCAGAATCATTCATACACCTAAATTATATTGAACAAACTATTACATATGAAGTATACAATTTCAGAGCAAAAAAAAAGGATATTAAATCACCTACTTCAAAGTACCCATTTTACAGATAAGGAAAGCAAGGCCAGAAATGGGAAGTCACTGAACAAAAAACATAGAGTCAATTGGTAGTCACTGCCACACAGGACCCAACTCTCAAAAGAGTGCTCTTTGTGCAACAATAAGCTCCCATAACATTTCAGCAAGTTTCAGTGTGTTCTTTTTTTCTACCATCACTGCAATTAATTGATATTTAATCTGGTAGGAGATTGTGATTCCCAATGTCCTCATCAACACTGATGTTAGAGGTTTAAGCTGTTTTAGTGTTTCCTGTACAATACAGGAAACTGTAGCCAGATTTTTATATCTTGAATAAACCTGATTATATATTTTATATAACTCATAGAGCTGGAAAATGTGGTAACCTGGTCGCAAAATTTAACTGCATCAAATATAAGTTCTTTACCTAAGCCCCAGGCCCATGGAGAAGAACTGACTCTATAAGATCCATGTGTCGAGAGAACTGGCAGCTTTAATAACCTCCAGTAACATTCTGCCTGGCAAAGTTTCCAACTTAAGAGGATGAATGGCCTAAAGCCAGCACTGATCGTATAGCATGAAAAAAACTAATGCCAGAATATAGTTTCAAATTCTGTAAGGCATTTTAAATATCTGGCTGACCCTGCATTGTAATTTCACTGTAACTTTCCCACTTCATTCAACACAGGATTTCATGTTAGGATTTTGAAAGAAAATACAGGGGAAAAAAATTCCAAAACCATACATTGTCCCAACCCCTAAAAGTCCTCTTTATTTATTGCTTCTGTTTTTATTCTGGATCTTATAAGGAAATATATATATACATATATATCTCCTCATATTTCATGTAATTTTATCCTCATTTTCAGACATGATACACTGTTGCTTAGCATATTTTATATATTATCTATGGCAGATTAGCTCATTCCATGCTTATGAAGCACAAGTTAAAAGTTCAGTTGCAGCAAGAGTCAATTCGCTCTTCACTCTGATCTGTGACCCTAGTATTCCATAACCTAACTACCCTTCTAATTAAAAAATAGGAAAACCCCATACAAAAGTGAATGGCCTCCTCCCACTACTTGAAAATACCTCCAATGACACATCTTCATCTAAAATCCAATAGAACTTTCTTTACATACAAAGGGCAGAAGTGCTGACATTAAAATCCAACTACATTCTTTGCCTTACCCTGGACCCTTGGCGATATAGTAATGAGAAAGTTAGACCCCACCCCTGCCTTCTTGGAACTGTATTCTAAATTCTTCTTCTTCTAGGAAGTCTGTTGAAAATTTTAGCTAATCCTGATTTTTTTCTTCTCTGAGCTTCTATAGCACTTAGTATCTATAACTGAATAATTGACCACCCCACTAGTATTCTGCTTGTTTCACTTTCATTATTAGTTCCTACAACATTATTAGTCTCATTTCCCCCACTAGATTACTAACATCTTGAGATCAAGGCGTTTTCTTTATTCTCTATTATGCATAATGCTTACCACAAGAGTGATGACTCCAGTTTAATGTTGGCTTTTTTTTTTAAAAGGATCATTTTGTTTTAATAAAACACTGTGGCCCTGGGGAAAACTTTTTTTCCCCAGTGTGGCAGCCAATGTGTTAAACAATAACGTCCCATTCCTTTCCCCACCCCCGCCCCTGGCAACCGCCATTCTGTTATACTTTCTGTCTGCGATTTTGACAACTATAAGAACCTCATTTAAGTGGAAACATAAAATATTTGTCCTTTCATGACAAGGTTCATCTGTGGAGTAGCATATCTCAGAATTTTCTTCCTTTTTATGGGGCTGAACAATATTCCATTGCACGCATAGGAGGTCTGTCCGGAAATTATCCAGCCGTGTAACATGCAAAATAGAGACATTTACTGAAGAAGATACAAGACATAGGACATAGGACAATGTACATAGGACAATGACGCCTCAGTCCCCTTCAAAGTAGGCATCTCGGGACCTCACAAAGTTTTCCCAGCGTCCCTTCCACTGCTCAAAACACTGCAAAATCCTTTGTTGCAATCGCTATCAGCTTCCTCATCTTATAATATTTTGTTGAATCTCGTCAAAAGTCTGAAATCTCTTCTCTTTCAAAGGTGATTTTAGTTTTGGGAAAAGCCAGAAGTCGCAGGGCTCCAGATCTGGGCTGTAGCAGCGCTGAGTCACCTAGGCGATTTGATGTTTTGCCAAAAACTCCGCAGTACACCTGAGGCTCGGGCGGGCGCGTTGTCACGATGAAGCTGCCAATCACCAGTTCCCCTTAGCTGCGGCTGTTTTGGTTGAGTTGCATCTCAAAACCGATGAACAACATCGAGGTGGTACTCCTTATTAATTGTTTGTCATGATGGGCAACCCCTACCCAATCAGAAAACACAGTTCACGTGGTCTTGATCTTGCTGCCACTTGGCTGCTCCTTCTCCCTGCGTGGAAAACCAGGTGACTTCCACTGCGACGACTGTGCCTTCCTTTCCAGATCATAACCGTAGACACACGATTCATCTCCAGTTGTGACCTTGAAGGAATCCGGTTCATCGGTGGCGGTTTGAAGCAAGTCATTAGCAAACGCAGCACCTGATATTCCTTCTGCTCTGGTAGCAGAAGCCACGGAACCCATTTTGCCACGATGCGTTTCATGCCAAGATCCTGCGTCAAAATCTTGGACACAGAAGTTCTTGGAATCCCCAGAGGAACTTCTGATTCTCGCTCTCGTACTGTCGGTGGCTGATCTTTGTCGCTTGCAGCTCGTGCACGTTAAACTTTCTCAGGTGTTCTGCTTGTCGCAGGCCTTCCAGAACGTGGGTCACTTTCAACAGATTCTCCACCATCTTTGAAGCATCTGTGCCACACTTTTTTATTTGCACTGTGCTCATTGCATCGTCCCTGAAAGCTTTCTGAATCATCCGAAGAGTTTCTGCGGAGGAATGTGCAAGCGTAATGCAAAATTTGATGCAGAATCATTGCTCTACTCGCTCAGTCATTTTGAATGCGACAGCCATGCAGCACACATGCTCACTCAATGACAGCCAATGTTGGCTTTTTATTGCTCTTAAGCAGCTAAAAAAAATTACAAGTAAGAAAGACTGAGAGAATTAAAATAATATTTTGACTGAGGATTTTGACAGACACAAACTAATTGTAATATATTCAAACATAAATATTTAATTGTCAATCTTTGTATAATATTAAGTGAAAAAAGTAAATTGTTATCCCTATATATGCATTGGAAAAAAGAAATAGATAAATATTATACTAAAATAGTAAATTAAATCATAACTTAGTAAACTAAGTTGTGGTTTTTGCTGTTCAAGAATGTTCAACTCCCAGCAATTTCACATGTTTAAACCTACCATAAATCATGCTTAGTTATAGATGGATTAAAATGCTCACATTTTAGGATACTTTTCTCCTTTCTTTTTATAAAGTTTATGAAAAGATGGCTCTGCCACAGGAAATCTAACAGCTAGCATTCTAAAGCCTTGGTCTGATTTGCTGCATTAGATCCAGAACAACTGTCCTAAAGGGGCCACTCTTTAGCGTCTAACCCCCTCTAGTGAGCAGATTGCAAACATTCGATTCATTCTTGCAATTGCACCTGAAAACAGAGGACTTCTGCAGTTGTTGCCATCATTGTTACTAATAGATTTTAATTGCAGAAAATTGCAAGCATGACTTCCTAAATCAATGAACTCGGTTTTTATTTTTCCTGAGCCCAATAGTTTCTGTTTTAGTGTTTCTATTATTAACAGGTTCAGCCTTAACCTTCAATTTGATTTGAATTGTAAAGACTCAAAGTAAAGAATGGTGTCATGACATTTAAGGACATCAGGGTTAACAGGATCATCTATCACCTTTCTAACTTCACTGCAACCAGTCTCTAATACCTACTGCACATTCCATAGGAATAATACTCCTGTGATTTATGGGAAAAAACAAATAGATGGCCTAGTACAAGAGGGCTGAAGTGATTATTAAATGCTACACAATGGAGCTGGGGGCACGTGGTTTTCAATGTTGATATTTAATCATAATTTGGATAAATGTCAGTCTTTTGAAGAATTTCAATATAACCATTTGGTTCTTTGCATTTTAATGTTACTCTTCCGTTGAATTTATGCTTTGAGTTTAGATTTATGGTGCAAATTTCAACTTGATGAATCAAATAAATAAATGAACATCTAAAGATATGTATTTATAATTTACACTTCACTGTCTACATTTATTATTCATTGCTTTCTGAGGTTGAATTTCTTCTGATGGAGACTCTTGGTACAATCACTGAATAATTATCCCCTTTCCCCAGGAAGATCCCAAGCAGCAACTCCACACTCAGGGAGTGTTCTTTGTGAGATATAAGCCTCCAGCTAACAACCATCTCACCTTTCCTAATTTTGTTGGTTCAACAAGCATTAATATGGTCCTGTTAGAAGTAATTCACTGGGCTTTGTGCTATATTTGATACAAAGATAATTAACATGTTTTTAAAATGAGAAATTCCCCCAGGATAGCTGATAATCTAAAAAACAAATTCATGTCTGTGTATAAGTAGCTCTAAAGTAGCACAGAATGTTTTCAGTGCCCCTCCCTGAGGTGCTAAAGAAGGCTATGGAGTTGGAGGAGAGAGTAGTGCTGTCAATCACAGCTGACTTTAGGAAGGAGGTAGCACTTTAGCTGGGTCTTAAATAATGTCCCAGCTCAAAGTTTTTTCTCTACCCATTCCCCCTCTCACTTTCCTCTGCACCAGTGTTTTCTCCCCTTCCAAATGCTTCTCTTCTTTCATACTTATTACCCATCAAAGTGAAGTCATAGCTTCGGATTGGTCAGATGCCAAGGGTGAAGTGGACCTGGGAAAAAAGAAAAAGAACAAAAAAGCCAGGAGCCAGAATAGAGAGAAAGACAAAATGTGTTCCATGGAGATAGGCAAAGGGCTCATTTCAGGAGTCAGACAGGGGAAACAGAAGCCTGCAGCAGGCCCCCTTTAAATATGGAGATTGGTGCAGGACCGGGTCAAGCATGGCAGATGTGAAAATAAAATTTAAAAGTTGCTGGAACCCCTATAACACCTTAAGCTTTGAGAGAGGTGGGACTGCGATCTGAGTCACATATAGTTACAACTTGTGCTTCTCAGATTATAGATTGGCTCACTTTCTTATTTTTCTCTTTCTGTATATTGATTGACTAGAGAGAACAAGTGATATCAGGGACAAAAACCTTCTGCCCTCTTAATTAATGACCCTTGATAAAGATTAACTTCCCTTTTATTGTCCTGCTTTGCTTAGTCCAGAAAAATCCATGAGTGTTACACCCTCTGTAAAAGATGTTAAATGTACCCTTCCCAAAAGAAACACTACCTATAACAAATCAAATTGCTATAACTATGCACCAACATTGTACAAAAAATGTTGTGATCTTGCTAAAACACTCCTCTGCCTCTGTCTCTGTCTATATAAATGAAACCTTAACATTCCTACTTTGGAATACTGACTCCATTCCTTGGAGGTGGTGTTTCTGGGTTTCAACTTTGCACTTGAATAAACTTTTTAAATTAGATTCTGACCCTTTTGATTATTTTAGGTTGACAAAGGTAATGTAAAATATACCTATGCCAAGACATTTATATTCTAGGCTTAAGTATGGTCCTTCTTTCTGGCAAGCAATGGTAACCCCATGGTACTCTAGGGCCTCCTAGCCCAAGGAGGAGGTAACAAGTCCTGGGTTATCCCAGAAAATTTGAAGCTATGAGTTCAGGTCTACTTGGTTTGGGTCATGTTGTTCCATGCATGCTGAGAGAGCAGGAAAAGACCCACTCTTCTTAAAATATGGAATAGGTTGCACTTTTTCTTCAATGTCCCTAATAATCTCCTGTTGTATTAGGTAAAAGATACCATGGAGTAGACCTGAGAGAACAGTCCTTCAAGGACACAGCCTCATGTTACATCCTTACATAAAAACAGAAGCCCCAAAGAACCAATACATGCAGGGGTAAAGCCAGTGGCACCCTCTGTTCCCTTGTGGACACCCCTTCCTCCTCTCTGACCTTCTGCTTCTTAAAGAAATGCTGGCCTGTGTCCTCTCCATTCTCTAAGCTCTCAAAAAGTCCAAGCTTTCAGCCTTCCAGAAAAGCTTGAACTTGATCCTTCTGACCACTATCCAAGTGTCATTTAATCTCAGTTCCTTGGTTTCCTTACCTGTAGAATGGAAATAATAACTACCTTACAGAAATGTTGGGAGGATTAAATGAGATAATGTTTATGAATTCAATGAGAGACTATACTATATGTCAATGATTTTAAGTGAGGTAACTTACATACATTTAGAAAATATTATATAGCACACAACAATTCTTTAGCCTCATCTATGCTATCACCTTGGAGTTGCTTTAATTTGTGCAATTATCTAAGTATTCATATGTGTGAAAGTGATTTATAAACTGTAAAAACCTATGCAAATGTGATATTGCTAATGATTTACTTACTCTGAGGTGTTATCCTTCACAAGAGTTATTTGCATTCTATTTGGAGACAAAATCTTAAGCTAAAGTTGACATTGTAATGATGGTAATTTACACATCAGTCTCATGGGTTGAGATAAGAGAATGTGGGAAAGGTGAACTATGTCCTCCAGTATCCCCCCAAAATATATTACATAGGAAAAGTAAATCAACCTTACATTTCTCTACATATAAAAGCCACACAGGATGACAACACAGGCCCTAGGGGTCTAGAGCAGATCCATAGGCAGTGGATCTGCCATAGGCAGTGAAGAATTAGACACCTTTTGAAAAACAACTCTTATTTTACTCTTGAGCTCCAGGAAAGAAGGAATGCTTGACCTTGGGGCTCCAAGCAACCATGCACCCAGAACTTCTCAGTATGAGTGTGGTCCTATCAGACCCACCAAATCAGAAAAAGTTCGTTTCTAGAAAAGGAGCTCATTTCTGTGTGTAAGTAACTATAGCGTTACTTGGAGAGATAGATGAGTTAGTTGGAGAAATGGATGGGTCCAAACAATTCCTCATAAAAACAGGATGCTACACTTGATCTTAGCCAAAAGGCCAAGAAGGGACTTTGTGTGTCATTGCAGGTCTATCAGTTGTAACAAATGTTCACTTCGGTAGAGGTGTTAATAATGGGGAAGGTTGTGGATATTTAGGGGCAGAGAGCACATGGGAAATCTCTATACTTTCTACTCCATTTTGGTGTTGTAGGAGCCAAGTAAAACTTCCCTTTCACCTTCTGAAGGGTTGCTCAAGATCAACCAACAAGATGCAGATTAAAAGGAGAAAAGGCATAGAAATCTATTAACATGCACAGGAGAGAGTCACTGAGTGATTATCCCACCGCACAATGGGGTACAGATGCTTATATTCCTTTCTTCTTAGGGGAAAAGGACATGGAGAAATGTGGATGCTTTTAGGGAGGTAATAAATGATTTTTAGGGAAATTCAATGAGCTTGAAGGACATACATGGCTTGGGACAAAGTCTGTTGGGCCCTCAGAGCAGAAAATGGTTTGTGACAAAAACAACCAAGAATGTTGACAGACTTCAGTCTTTCTTCCTTTGACATGAGTTCAGTTAATTAAAACTCAGGGAAGGACCAGAGGTAATTGTTTTCTTTTTTAGTGGGTCTGCATGTTAGGCAGATAAGGGAACTTCAGAAAACAACTGCATCCTGTGCTTTGGGAGGGAGAGGACTGATGGGGGTAAGGAGAGGGGGTAGGGGGAAGGTCAGAGAAACCTTGAGGTTTCTTCAGTTCAGCATGTACAAAATGCCGTGTTTTGGGGTGTTGGTTTCTGAGCCCCAACATTGTGAATCTAAAACTGCTCTTAAAAAATAAAGTCTATTTAAGAAAAAAAGGATGTACACACTAGTCTGTGTGTATCTCAGGCCCCCTTGGACCTCCAGTGTTACACCCATAGGCACACGTGGACAGGCACACTCACAACCTGGATGGCGGGATGCTGAGCCTGCCTCCCTCCCAGCTTTGCCATACCATAAGACAACTGGTAAAGCAGCATTCTCTTTGAGTTTAAGGATCAGAATCATTCACCATCAAAGCGTCCATATTTTGCACCCAGAAGTGAAGGTCAGAGAAGAGATGCAGCTAAAAATCCCATAGCTAGACAAGAGCTCACCACCATGGAATCCACCCTCCTCATTCCCACCACTCCAACACCACACTACAGCACGGTAGCCTTTAATCTGGGGTCTAGGGCGAATATAAGTTCCAGCATAATTGCCCATACTGCTGTCTGAAGGTGAGGGACTTTGGTAAATTATGCCTATTTGAATTTAGTTCAGTACTGATTCCAGCAGACAGCACTGAAAAACTTTCTAATTCCTACACATGGATGAGGAATCTAGTTCATGCTCCTAAATCATTGCAACAGTTTTTGATCTGATCTAACATAACATTTTTAAAGTACCAATGTTTAGATATAAGAAGAAAAGTAAGGCCCTCATCCCTTATCGTCTGAATGACATTTATTTTTTTTCCCTCTTTGTCTAAAAACAAAAAATCTGAAATCCAAGTTTATTAATTCTTTTGACCCAAAGTGTATTCTGCTGTTGCTCTGAGCAGGCACGGTGGAGGCTGCTGTGAGAGGACAGAGACCAACAGGACACGATGTGCCACCAGATGAAAACCAGTGGGTCTGGTCTATCCATGCAGGCACATTCACAAACATCTCAACCACCAGATTTTCAAGATAATGGCTTTTTAACAAGACCTGCTTACTTCTGACTCTAAATCTAAAGACTTAACAAAATCACGATGGTGGCTGGACTATATCAGCAATTCTCAGAGCTGGCTGAGGTTTTTCAAGCCCCTCTTCCAGGTACTCTGATTTACTAGATCAAGATAAGGGCTGAGATAAACGTATTTTTAAGCTCCCCCAAGAGGAGTCAAATTGAAGTCTCTGGAACCACCTCCTTCAAATAAAAACATAAATCTGATAAACCTGATGTCAAGTTTGGGATCTTCTGATTTCTCTTCTAGTCTCTTCATTACTGCCCAGGACAGCTGAGGGCAACAGAACCAGCTCCTGCTGGGCCACCTACCTGCTCGCTGAAGCCAGAACTGAGTCCTGCAAGTTTTGAAAGCAGTCTATTTGGAAATAGGGATATGGGCTTTTGATTCTGCATATGGACCTTGAAATGTATATTGTATATGCGTATGTATACAAACATTGGTGATACATATCAGAGATAGAAATCCATATGAAGATTAGAAAACACCATTAATGCCATTTCCAGAAAAGATCCACTATGTCAGTCTTTCAGAAAGCAACATATGTAGTGAATAGATTTTTGAAGGACGTCAACATTTATAATTATCAAACAGAAACTGGCATGATGCATAATATTACTAATTTGCTAATCTGCTTTACTTGAAAGCAATTAGAACAGTAACCATTAGCATATATTCCATTTTCAAGGAACCAATTTAAGAGCCCGATGGCATAAAGCTCTACAACTTAGAAATATTTATTAAAACTGGCAAGGGTAACACACACTTAAGGATGAAAGTAAACTACAGCCAGTACCTTCTTGACATTTGCTCATATCCATATTTCCCTTGGCTCTGTGCTTGTCAATTCAAAAGTATTAAGTTCCAATGACATCACAACCTTCAGGTCACATCTGATGGTAAGCAGGCTTCCAAATTAATCTTCCCTGGGGAGGTCTTGTGACTCAATGGTGACATTCTGTCTCTGAGTAAAGTATCTTGTCATAAATCCTTCAAGTTGTTAATGTACTGATCAATGTATAACCTGAAGACAATAAATAGAACACAAATTTGATATTAGCTGAAGCATGAATTTCTACTGATTGTCTTGCATGAAGACATCTTGAGCCTTTACGATGTACTCTATAGCCAATAACTGTAACTTCTGTATTGTGTCCTCCAATGAAAAGAGGGCAACTCCAATATGAGGGGTCCCCCTCCTTTCTTATAAACTTTCCTACAAAAACCTTTCACCTTGTGACAGACTCTGAAATACTCAAAACTCTGTTGGTATGTCTTCCCAGGTCGACCCTCACATTTGGCTTCCAACAAATCCTTATCAAATTATTTCTTCCTCGACAGCTTTTATTTCCATGGACAGAATTATTTGTGATGTGGCCTGATTATAGGACGAGGGATGACATAGAATATAAAATAATGATATAGACACACATGCACATGACAATGACTTGAGTGACCAATGTACTGGTCGCTTTATTTTTATATCTCTTAGATCCAAGGTTAGTTTTTTGTACGTGAGCATTTGAGCATACCAGCGATATTAGTCAATTCTGGAGTTGTTTTAAAAGGGAACAATTATTTATGGTCTCAGACCTCAAAACGGTTACTAAAGTTAAGGTACCGGACATAACTTATAAGCTAAGGCCGAGATAGGCAACATAAAACAATGCAGCCATTTGAAGTGCTTCTTGGTCTCAATCCCAGGCAGTGGCTCTTCTCTGGTCCCCACAGTTGTGTCTGTTTTAGGTGGCCCCCTTCCATGGGGAGGCTTATCCGGCATTGACTATTAGCCATCAATATTAGCCATCAATCGGGGGCCAGTTCTTGGGAGAGTTTTTCTTGTTTTTGTTCTCATGGCCTCTAGGCTCCCACCACGGAGGCCCTCCATGTGGGAGTTGGGAGCATTTGCTTATGTGCAACAACTCAGGGCTCTTATCAAGTCACAAGGCAGCAACTGTGTCTGAAGAAAATGCTGACTACCTCTGCGTCAGGCAGCACACGTACATTACAGGCTGTAGTGAATGATTAGTATAAGGCATAACACCAGAATCAGCCCCCAACAATTAGTTTTGTTTTGATAGAAATATCTGGGATTCTTATTTTAGGGGTGGGGATATTTATTTCAGAAATAAAATAACAGTGTATGCCTATGAATTATTAGCAGATCTCTTTTTACATGTGAGTCCCCAAAGAATCCATTTCAGAAATATGCTAGATTTATATAGATTTTAGGATAATGGTCTTCAGCTGTGATACTCTCCTCTGGTTCCTGCAACCATCATCTCTGTCAGTGCCATACTTTTGATATTGGCTGCATATTCCTGGTTTGGGATAACTTACTCTTTTTGTTTTGTTTTATGTGATTCATTTCCCAGAATATATTCTTTGGAATATATTATGACCAGTGGCAGGAGAGTTAACTTAGCTCTGGGGCCAAATTGTAAATATATAGTGTTGCCTGTTTCATAGAATGAAAACTATTTCTGACTGTTTTCTAATTGAAATAAAAAAGAACATATTTGACAAATCAGTGGCCACATACCCTTGTATCTGAGGCTGTGCTAATCTGCTCTTTAAAAATACCATATCTGGGCCCACTTGACAATGGGCCCAAGCAGCAATTCATCATAAGATGGAAATCGTATCTCTGGGATTTAAAATGAAGCATGGTCAGAAGGCCTAAGCAATCTTCATGAACAAGTCACTCAGATCCCTTTGCCAGCCACCACACCATTTCTTCAGCTCAAACCTACAGCCATGTGGGGACTCACTTAGGTACAGCTGACGATGGGTCAGCTTAGTAGCTGACAATGGATGGTAATGTCTGTGGCAGCCTCAGTCATGCATGGCCTTGCAAGAGCAGTTTCAAGTGCTCTGGATGGTATCAGAACCAGAAACACTGGCAACACCTGATCCACGTTAAAATGATTTGTTTTTCAATGGACATACTGGGGATACACTCATTGTCACAAGTGTTCATTATCCAGCAGATGCTATCTCTTTCAGATTAACCTGAAAGCCAGACAGCTGAGCTACCCTCAAGCTAATTGCAATTGATGTTTTTAAAAGTCCCAGATCTCTTCAGTTTCTAATACTATCATCTTTATCTGCTGAGAGTATAAGGCTTTGTTGTTGGGTCATCTCACATCATAACACAAAACAAGTTTTGCCAGAAGCCCACAGGCAGCCTAGGATGCACACACAACCCCAGCAATTCACAGAAACAAATGCAGAGCCTCTTCCCATGTTAATTACATTAAGATGAAGGAGACCTCAGTGCTACCTAAACCAATAAACTCAAAAAGAAGATCAAAAAGTGATAAACAAAGAGACTTCATTCCTTATCATAAAACTTATTCAGAAAAGGCATTACATTTTATATACAGAAAGACAAGTGCATTTTAATTATGCCACATTCAGGAATCCAGTCTTACTGCCTCCTTTTATGCCATCCAAGCAACTTAACTAGCTTTCTGGTTATAACTCTATTTTGCTGCCACTCTTTTGGAATGATCACTTTTCGAACACAAGCAAATCATATGTAACATGCTGTTTTATGTCATCCTCGTTACTATGCTACAGCACTTTGTGCCCAGTCTGGCATGTGCTGCTTTCCCCTGGCTAACTCATCTTATCCGAGCCTGACAGGGACAGAACAAAACCTTCCCGTTACCTGTCCAGGAGGCAGTGCACAGCACAGGACCAAATCATTCTGCTTTCTTAATCCTGTCTTCACTTAACATATTCTAAGAAACAGGACAGATTTTCTGAACCAGCTTTGGGGGAAAAGTGTCGACCAGCGCAAGAGAAATTTACAGCTGAACAGAATCACAGAATTCACCTAGAATAACCCTTATATATTGCAAATTGGTGGCCTCGTTCCTAAATAGTGAATGAGACTTCTGCCAGGCTACTCAGCTAGAGAGCAGGAGTGTCATTACGGCAATGTACTCAGCCAAAATGTAGTCGTCAGCTGAACAAGTTGGATTGCCCCAGAAATCCACCCCTAATTACTGCCTCACACACAGCCTCAGCTCTTTCCTCTGATTACTGACCCTCTGCTCCACCTTTGGCATCTCCCTAGTTGGTTCCAGTTGTTTCTTATGGTGTGTGGTCTCAGAGTCTAGTCAAGAGAATAGCAATCATGCTAGGTATTTAAAATAGTGGGTATTAAATTCAGAGACCTGGGTACATTGTTGCTGGAATGCTGAAAGAGCAAAAATTAGCATGCCAAAATAACCTAGAAGATCAGTAAATACAGGAAGTAGCTACAACCCTAGGTGGAGGAACAACAGGATGGAAGTGGTGTCACCAGAGGCCGGGCACTCAGAGAAGAGTCCCCATGAGATGGGCACTCCAGCAGCCATGGCTCCTGCCTTCAGCTATTGCCTCGTGGCTGATGCCTGGATCCGTGAAGAAATGGGCACATGCCTGTTGCTGGACAAATTATTCCAACAGAAGTTACACTACTGCTAAAGAAAACAGCTTGTCAAAAGAAATCATTTCATAGCGTGTCTCAGAAAAAGACAAACTGTTTTCTCCTTCTGTTCTCTTGACACTCAACACACAACACTTCTGGTCACCAAAATGTGTGGGGTTTTCCCACACCAAGCAATTCTCCAACATCACTGGGTGTCCTACAATTCAATTCAATTCTGACCCTAAGAGGAATTAGACCTTACAGGTTAAAGGCTCAGTCTCCTAAGATTGAACCCTCACTTCAAGTGCAAATTGCAAGTAGTAAGTACCCGGGTTACCCGCAACTTCTGACCAACTTGCCTATGTTGGGACTCAGCAATGCCCCAAAATGAAGGCCTCAGGAGCAAAAGTTTTTCTTTGACCTTCTCTTGCCTTCCTGTTTCTGGCCCCTTATTCTCCCCCTGTGCTAACCATAGAAACTAGAATCCCTTTTCCCCAAACCTGGCCATAAAGAAATTATCTGACCTACATTTCATTGCCCCATGCACAGAAGGATGGAACGCATGCTCAGAGGCCAGAATGAATAGAGACAGGCAGGCCTTGCTGGGTTTCCCCACTCAGTCTATCAGCATTAGATCATACCCTATCTGTTCAATCATATTTCTACACAGCTGTCCAAACTTTGTTGAACCTAAGGATAAAAATGGGCAAGTTCCCCTGTATCTTTGGGCCTTCATTCTAAGGCTCCCAAGTACACTTTAAATAAATCTGTATGCCTTTTTTGCCATTAACATGCCTCTTGTCAGTGATTTTCAGTGAACCTTCAGAGGGCCAAGGAGAAGCCATCCCTTGTCCCCAATACTTTCAAAGTGAAGGTTTCTGTAACCCAATTCTCAAGTTCCATCATTTGCCAGAGTAGCTCACAAAACTCAGGAAAGCACTTTACTTAATATTACCCACTTATTGCAAAAGGACAACTCAGGAACAATCGCAGGGGAGAGATGTATAGAGCTCAGAGCTTCCATGCCTTCTCCCAGTGTTCAGCAACCCAGAAGCTCTCTGAATCCTGTCCTTTTGGGGGTTTATGGAAATTTCATTATGTAGGCACAATTGATTAAATTATTGGTCATTGGTGACCAACTCAACCTTCATTCCCTCTCCCTTCCCCAATTATCAATTTAATAATTGATTACATTATTGGTCATTGGTGATCAGCTCCACCTTCAGTCCCTTCCTCCCTTCTCCATATGGTTATTTCCTTTGACAACAAGTACCCATCAGCAAGACTATCCAGGAGCCCCCAGCCACCGGTCATCTCAATACCATACAAAAGGAAACTTATCCCTTGAGAGATCCCAAGGGTTTTTGGAGTTGTGTGCTAGGAAATGGAACAAAAATCAAACGTATATTTCTTATTGTAAATCGCAATATCACATGGCAACTGGAAGCCTTCTTATGCCTATGACAGAGCATTTTATATATTCATTAAAGCCAGTCCCTCAAGGATATATATTAGGCAAAACTTTGTAGTCTGGTTCTAATTAGTACATATGATTAACAGTAATTTTTTTAAAAAAACATTTCTTTAAAAATATTTTAAAGAATATTTTAAATTTAAAGAATATTTTAATTAATTTAAAGAATATTTTAAATTAAAATTTTAAAAATATTTTAAATTACAATATTTTATAATTAAGACTGCTAGCTCAGATTTGATTTTTCCCCATACCAATTTATTTGAATTAGTAAGATTCTTGCCAAGAGCAATAAATCAAAACCGTTATATTTACACTGATTATGTTCAGCCTCATCCATCATAAGTATCTAGCAATTTGACCTGTAATTGCTTTTCTTATTGCCTCAAGTTTTATTAACAGTAATAATTGCTGCTATTTATAAAATCAGTTTTGTACCAAGTAAGTTATAAAAATCTCATTTAGTCATCCCAATTTATCTTGAGGTAAGTATTAATATCATTATTCCCATTTTAGAGATGAGGAAGCAGTTCTAAAATTTTCCATGAGTAACTTATATTCACAGAGATTTTTTTTATGGGTTACTGTATGAGTTATAATACTCATCTCTGTTCTTTGTGCCAATATACAGATAAAATGGAATTGTACCTAAAAAGTAACTAATCCAAAAGAACCATAGCAATAAAAACTATCCAAAATGGAGCAAACATTTTTCTTATAGTGTCTATATCTGCTAATTCCATCATCTCAGTAATTTCTGCAACCCCTAGTACTTCAGGATGTGACCTTATTTTGAAATAGGGTAGTTGCAGATGTAATTATTTAAGATGAGGTTATACCAGAATAAAGCAGGCCCTTAATTCAACATGATTGATGTCCTTATAAGAAGAGGAGAGAGGAGAGACATACATGTGACAGCAGAGGCAGAGGTAGAGTGACGCAGCTGCAAGCCAAGGAATGCTAAGGATCAAGGACCACCGCCAGACGCCAGGAAATGGCAAGGAAGGTTCTACCCAGCATGCCCTGCTGACACCTGGGTGTCACGCTGCCAACCTCCAGAACTGGGAAGGAATAAGTTTCTATGTTTTAAGTGACCCAGTTTTGCAGAACCTTGTTACAACAACCCCAGTAAACTAATAATAATTAGATTTTACCAATTTATCTGGTAATTTGGATAAGATGTTGGACACTGTAAATTTTATGTTTTGTGGTGCTAGATTTTGTCGTATTTCTTTAAGGAGTATTGGACTTTGTTCTAGCGTGCAGTTAAGTCACTGAGAAACGGTTTTATCCGTTTGAAATTTACTTTTAAATTTCATCAGGATGGGTCGGAGAAACTATTAGTCTAGGGCCAGTTTAGCCCTGCTACTAAGGTAATACCCTTCTTTGAACTCTACTCAACGCCCAGGTCTTACAAGTTTTCTCCACTCCGGCTGATGGGAATATGAAATATTCCCAGCTCAGAGTGAGCTCCAGGAATTGTTAGACATTTTTGCATTCTGAGGGTCTTTCCCTGACCTCAGGTAGTTTCTTCTCACCCATGTACAAATCAGTACTTATCCAAAGACTAAAGAAGACCCATGTACACGTCCCGGGAACTCTCCACATAGCTCCTCCTTCTCCAGTATGCTGTTCAGCGAATTCTTGGCATCTACTCTCCAGAGCATTCCAGTTTCTATCTCTTTAGTTCAGCAAGACCTCCGCGTTCTGTTTGGGTCTCTCTCCCAGCACTGCAGGCTGGAAACTGCCTTTAGGAAATAAGCTGGGTCAATTATAGGTCAATTATTGATTGTCCTTTTCTTACAGATCACAGTTTTCTACTGCCTCTTATCCAGGGCCTGGAAACCTTTGCTGCATGTATTCTGCCTGGCTTGCCCTTTTTTGTTTTTTAGTGTTGGAAAATAAATAAATCTAGTCCCTGTTATATCATCATGGCTGGAAGAAAAGTATGTTATTTTTTAGTGCACAAGAATAGGCACTTTGAAGAGTTACAATTATTTTCCTTCTTAGTATCTGGAGGGCACATCACATCTCCCTATTTTACGCTAATATGTAATATATCATGCATCTTTGTGGCGCCAATAGGTTTTGCTGTGAAGTCTCAAAAAACAAGAAATCTAAAAAGTGAACCATAGCCTGGCAGATAACACCCACAAACCCTAATCTCGATAAACATCTTGTGTTATTGATGACTGTTAGATGCAACTTGGTGACGGAAACCACATTCTGCTTTTTAAGTGATTTCATCAGCCAAGCAGAATGATAGGCTTCCAAACTAGACCAGTGCAAATTTTGTGAATCCCATCTTTGAAACAATCTTGGCTTTCTCAGAACCATGGTGGACCCTGGGCAGGGCGAGGGGAGACAGGAAGCATTCAGGTGATGGTTGAAAGCAGATTTCTTGTGTGGTGTGGTGTGTGGCGTCATAATTAGAAATAAGGAAATTCACTTAAGAGTAAGTTGGGCAAAAAACAACTCTCTCCTAAACACGTGCTGAATGATATAGACTTTATAAACATGACAGACTCTAAAGACTGAGACTTTCATAGCAGTTTATAAATGACAAAACATTAAATTTATTTATATTCTTCAAACCTTTTCCATCCACAGACTTCTATTTCTCAGCTGATGGTAATTCCATTTCCCAGATGCTCAAAGCCTTGGGCTTACCGTTGGCTCCTCTTTCTCCCTTACACAACTCTCCTATCCAATCCATCAGCAAATTGAGTAAGGTCTAACTATAAAATAGAACTAATGCAACCACTTCTCAACACCCCCTGCTCTGAGTGACTATCATCTCTCTTCAATTCCTGCAGTGGCCTCCTAACTGGTGAACCTTCCTCTAACCCCATGATTATGCTCAGTCCAACAATGTGCATGATCCTAATAAAAATCAATATCAATCATATTTTGTCACTGTCCTCCTCCAAACCCTTTGGTGGCTCCCTATTTCTCTCAGAGAAGAAGACAAAGTTCTTAGAATAGCCTGTAAAACATTACAGGGCCCAATTATCCTGCTCAGACAATTGATTCGCCTTACCATGCTCTGCCTTTGTTTTTATTCCATAATGGTGTTACCATCTAGCACTACACTAAGTAATTCGGTTATGTCCAACTACAATCTAGTCTAGGAAACCAGCAGTGTTGATTGGTAAAATGTTAACACATATTCCCTCAACTAATGCACGTGGCAAGAAAAAGTTTTCCCACTGGTACTAACTAACCTTAATCTATATGATCATGTACAACTCTCCTTTTTGATAGATAGCAATAGCAGCTTTTAGAAACCATGTATGAGCTCAAAAAAGTTCCAGCTTCTTGGACCTCTTTTAGGTTTCCAAAAAAGTTCACTTGAAATGGACACAGCAATATTCCAGAAGCAAGATTCTGTCAGCCTCAAAGGCAGCATCAAGCAACCAGAATCCTCTTAAACCTATGGGACACAGGACCATTTAGGGACTGAGCCTAGGCTATCTTCCCTAAGGACATAGGCTACAGGGTTCTCTGGGTTTTTTATTTTGTGCATGCAAGGATATGGCCAAACCTCATATTTTGACTACCTTAAATTTCACAAAGGATAGCCCATTTTTAACATTCATTATATAGTCAACAGGTCCCCATTTTCATCGATAATAACACAGTTCTGACATTCACTTCTCTAATTACCATAGCCTGGGTTTGATCAAGTTACAATAATGAAGGAAATCAAAATATTCTACTGCAAAATACATTTCTTTGACATATTTTGAGATGGTTGTTTAGAGATCCAGTAAACAAAAGTAGCCCTGTAAAGCTGTCTTTTGTGGGGTAGATTTACATCTGTAGAAAAAGTCTACATTGATGTAGCCAGGTGTTTTCTGAGGCCTTCCCTCGTCCATATCTAGGAAAGATTAACTAAGAGTCTGACAATGTTAAAGGTCTGAAAGAAATATTAGCTTACAACAATTGGGTAAAGTATACTTTTATACACAAAATTAAAACATTTTATCTTTCCACCTGATTTCTCCAGAATTTAGAAACTATTTGTGAGTAGTCTTAATTTATGACAATATAGTTATTTATATAAGTTTAATAAAAATCTACCTTCTTTTATAACAGTGCACAATTGGAAACACTGGTTATTTTACCAAGGCTTTGACTGGAATGACATATTTTCAGATATGACCAGATGACCTGCAGAAATTTAAGTTGACTAGAGCCAATAGAAAGCCCCTTAGAAGGACTGGCCTGGCACTTTGTCCACACAATTCCCTTACAATGTTCCTGACCTTCTGATGGGTAAAGAATGTCACTTTCTGACAGGCCTGGGAACCTCAAGATATTTTGGGACCTCAAAAAAAAGAAATTCACCCAATTCATACAGGTATTATAGGCACAGACTAATGACAAATCCTTGGCTTGGCTTCTTAGCCTAGAGGTTTTTAAAAGACTAATCTGACATTTCTTATAAAAAGTTCCAACAAAGCCAACTTAAAAAGAGTCTCTATGTCCAATCACTATTCTTGCTACACTTTATACAAATAATTAGTCCAAATATAATAAGAATGAAATGTATTTTATTAGTAAAATTAGGCTACCATCTATTCTCTCTAAGGACAGGTACCTATGAGATTTTATCTACATAACAAGACCACCTCTGCTAGCCAGGCCTCCTCTTCGCCCCCTCCCATAACCTGTCTTGCCACTGTAACCTGATTTACCATCATAAGTTGGTTTTTTTGTTTTTTGTTTTTTTTAGTTTGTTTTGTTTTTTTCGAAGCGGAGTCTCAGTCTGCTGCCCGAGCTAGAGTGCCGTGGTGTCAGCCTAGCTCACAGCAGTCCTCAAACTCCTGGGCTCAAGAGATCTTCCTGCCTCAGCCTCCCAAGTAGCTGGGACTACCGGCATGCACCACCTTGCCCAGCTAATTTTTTACATATGTACTTTTAGTTGTCCAGCTAATTTATTTCTATTTTTTTAGTAGAGATGGAATTTCACTCTTGCTCAGGCTGGTCTCGAACTCCTGAGCTCAAACGATCCTCTCGCCCAGGCCTCCCAGAGCGCTAAGATTACAGGTGTGAGCCACCATGCCCAGGCCATAACTTGTTTTTGATCATGCTCTGAGCCCCATTCTTTATATAACTTCAAGATGGTAGATAAATAAGCCTCTGTACCCCACTAGGGGATTGGGGATAATTGATCTGTGATTCTCCCTTGAGTGCCAGTTAATAAATTTATATTCCTTTTCTCCAGTTAATCTGCCTTTTGTGAGTTGACTTTTCAGTTTGCCTTCAGAGGGCAAAGGGGAAGTTTTCCTTGGCATTTATAATAACAAAGCTTATGGTAGCCGTGTCTGGCATGGGGTTGCTATATTATAGTAGTTGATTATCCCTGTGCTGTGGATTCTTTATTAGGGAAAATGTCTGCTCCTAGATTTAAAACTTGTCGTAACTACCACATGCTAATGTCACACTATCTGCAGGGAATATATTAAAGTAGACTGGAGGTCTCCTAGCATGCAGCAATGAGTTAACTGGCACCTACCTTGACAAAAGGTAGAGTGCCTCCTGTTTTCACTATAACAAGCATCAAGACAGAGTTAGTTCTTGGAAAAAAATTTTTCCATTTTCTTTTCTTTTTAAAGCCACACCATTGCTCAATTCCTGGCATCATGTAACAAGCAAATAGCAAAGACCAAAAATCCAATTATAAAGAAAGAGTGGGAAGGGCAAGAGTGTCCCATCAAAATTTCATAACTATCAGTAACTGTCTCTCTCTCCATCAAAAACTTATGTGTATAGGAAGGAGTGATTTTTAAAAATGGCCTTTCTACAAGATTATAAAATTCCTAAGCTAGCGCATGTGAGTAACCGTGATCAGAATCTTATATTTCAATCATTTTTATTCATTTAAAATTTTTTTCTGGTGTTTTATGATTTGAATGATTCTTTTTGAATGTAGAATAATTAGCTCTTCTGTTTAAAAAGCAATAATGCATTTCTAGCAAAAATGCTAGATTAAAAATATTCTTTTCATAGTATGCCAATATTTTTCATTTTTATATTTGCTAAAGTGTCTAAGCAACTAGAAACATCAGATAAATTAGACATGTATTTCAATCCAAAATTATTTATTGTACATGAGTCAATATTTCCCACATAAAATTCTGCCAAGTGAAATCAATCTGAAAAATATTGTTCTATCAAGCCATGCATCAGCCAGGGAGAGTTATAAAAAAAACTTTCTTGATTATTTTATTGGGTTTTGCCAAACTGTATTTCTAATGTTTATGTTCTTCAGCTCACAAGCTCTCTAAATGAACTATTTTTTAAAATATCTTGAATTGTGTTACAGAAAAGCTATTGGGTTTTTCCAAATTTTCAGTTATTGATGAATAAAAACAAAAGGCAGAGCCAAAGTGAGATTTTAAAAATGTTATTCTTCTTGGAGAAGTGTGATTTTGGCTGGGTCTGAGAGGATTGCTAAATTTGACTCATGGGAGAGAAGCAGTAGCCATTTCAGTTGAGAGCCAAACCCAAGTTTGTCATGAGAGCTGAGGCGATACTGTCAGAGGTGAGAGTGAGGCTGAGTAGAGGAGGACGGCGAGGAGGGAGAGGGATTGTCACTGAGGATAATCAGCTATGCTGAACTATGGTGGAAGAGCTGAGACGCAAATTAACCACTTATTTCGGGCAAGAGTAAAGCAGGAATCCTAAAAAGAAAAAAGAAAAAGGAGAAATCTTTAATTTTGCTGAATTTTTCCAGAATTTTGCAAACCAGAAGTTTAAAAGGAGGCTATTTTCATGTCAACATAGATGTAACATGTTTCTTTTACATGTGAGTGATACATTTATTTTGAATTATATATGGTAAAAGGTGAAGGGCTGTTACACCATCATCTCCCAAGTCCCCAGGGCCACTAACAGTATTATTTGGACTCTATGTGGGGCTCTAGAGAATAAAGATTGCAAAAGAAATAGGAAAAAAATACACTGACATGGAAGGATAAAGGAAGCAGTGTCTCACAAAGATTAATTGAGCAAAAGCATATAAGGTGGAGGGGAGCACAATGGGAATGGTAGCGTCAGAATACCCCAGGGATATGTTGAGAAGTATTTTATTTATCATTACAAAAACACAGTGTGGAAAGTAACATAATCCATTTTCCATTCTATTTCTGTATGGTAACATTATCCTATTTCCATAGTTTAAATGTAACTAAATCTGTTAATACTGTTTGTCAAATATTCTCCCTATAATAACATCAATTCTTATAAAGCATGCAGATCTATCAATCTATCTGTTGAGAGAGAGAAAGGTAAGCTGATTAAATCATTGAAATCATTGATATGAATGTGTCTTCTTTTAACAGCTTTGAGATATAGTTCACATACCATTCAATTCATTCATTTTTTTTTTTTTTTTTTTTTTTTTTTTGAGACAGAGTCTCACTTTGTTGTCCAGGCTAGAGTGAGTGCCGTGGCGTCAGCCTAGCTCACAGCAACCTCAAACTCCTGGGCTCAAGCGATCCTCCTGCCTCAGCCTCCCGAGTAGCTGGGACTACAGGCATGCGCCACCATGCCCGGCTAATTTTATATATATATATCAGTTGGCCAATTAATTTCTTTCTATTTATAGTAGAGACGGGGTCTCGCTCTTGCTCAGGCTGGTTTTGAACTCCTGACCTTGAGCAATCCGCCCGTCTCGGCCTCCCAAGAGCTAGGATTACAGGCGTGAGCCACAGCGCCCGGCCTTAATTCATTCATTTTTTAAATTTTTAAAAAATTTTTGTTTTTATTTTTCATTTAGTTTTTACAGCTTTATTGAGATATAATTGACAAATAAAAATTGTATACATTTAAGATATACAATGTGATGATTTGATATATGTATACATTATGAAATGATCACCACAAGCAAGCTAATTAACACTCTCATCACCTCACATAGTTACATTTCCTTGCATGTGTGATGAGAACACTTAAGATCTTAGCAAAGTTTAAGTACACAATACAGAATTATTAACTCTAGTCACCATGCTGTACATTAGATCCCCAGAAATTATTCATCTCACAACTAAAAGTTTGCACCCTTTGATCAACATTTTCCCATTTTCCCACACCTCACCCCTCTGCCCCTGGCAACCACCATTCTCCTCTCTGCTTCTGTGAGTTCAACTTTTTTAGATTCCACAAATAAGTGAAAATACGCATTATTCGTTTTTCTGTATCTACCTTATTCACTTACTGTTATGTCCTCCAGATTTATCCATGTTGTTGCAAATGGCAGGATTGCCTTCTTTTTTATAGCTGAATAATATTCCATTGTATATACATATATCACATATTCTTTATCCATTCATCTGCTGATGGACATTTAGGTTGTTTTCATGTCTTGGTTTTTGTCAATAAAGCTGCAATGAATATGGGAGTGCAAATGTCTTTTCAAGATGCTGATTTCATTTCCTTTGGATATATACCCAGAAGTAGGATGTGTGTCCTTAAAGTTAAAGTGATTCTCTCGTAGATGGCATATTGGTGGTACTTGGTTTCTATTCATTCAGCTACTCTGTATCTTCTGATTTGAGAATGTAATCCATTTACATTTAAAATAATTGCTGCTAGGTAAATATTATTGCCATTTTGTTAATTTTTTCTGCCTTTTTTTTTTTTCGTAGTACTTTTGTTCCTCTCTTCTTCTCTTGCCATCTTTCTTTGTGATTTGTGGTGGTTTGATCTTCATGAATCTGAATGTCAATATTCCTCCTGAAATTTGGAAAAATTTCAGACATTATTTTAAACAAGTTTCTGCCTCTTTCTCTTTCTTTTCTCCTCCTAATATTCCCATAATGTATATATTTGTTCTCTTGGTTGTTTTCTATAGGTCTCATATGTTTGTTCCCTCTTTTTCATTCTTTTTTCTTTTTGTTCCTCTAACTCGCTAATTGCAAAGAATCTATGTTTGCATTCACTGATTATTTCTTCTGCCTGATACAGTTGTACTCTCTTTTGAATTTTTCAGTAGTGTCATCATATTCTTCAGCTCCAGGATTTCTGTTTGGTTCTTTTCTATGATTTCTATTTCTTTAATAAGCTTCTCATTTGTTCGTGCATTGTTTTCTTGATTTCATTTGTTGTGTATCTGTGTTCTCTTGCATCTCATTGGGCTTCATTGATATGATTATTTTTAATTCTTTGGCATGCAATTCATAAATCTCTATTTCTTGCTGGAACTTTATTAGTTTTCTTTGGTGATACCATTTTTGTCTGATTCTTTGTAATATTGGTAGAATTGTTTTGGTGTCTGTGCCTTTGAATGAGCAAATGCCTATTACCTATTCCAGTCATTACAGATAAGTTTCAACAGGAAGACTCAACTTTCTCCTGTTGAGTCTTCAGGCTGACAGGATTGCTTCTGGTACCACAGTAGAGTGTGGTTGGAGCCAGGTCATGTGGCTGCTACTGGGTCTACATTGGGGTCTGGATTTTGTGGGCCTGTGTTTTAATTTAAGATCTTTAAGATGGATAGCACTCCTTTAATGATTGGGAGACACACAAGGTGGAAATAAAGATTTTATTACTTACAGATTGTGGGGAGTACATGACAACCCAGGGTCCACACACATGGAGGTTGGGGAGTGAGTGCATGGAAAGAGAGACAGAGGGAGAGGGAGCAATTCCTTTATTGGGATTTATGGCATTATCTGAACATATTTCCCATGGGGAGTTTTATTTGGTAGATTTTAAATAAGCAGGTAGGAGTTCTAGGAGGTTATGCTGTCACTGAGGGGTGATTACTGTTGATACATTTGTACATTCTATGTGCGGTGTGAGAGTCATTGGGACCAGTCGAGTAAGTTGTGTCTAGCTGTCCCATAGGAAGGTGATCATCAGGAAGAAGTTATATAAGGGAGGCATATGATTGACTACACTGAGAAACTGGTGTTGGGAGCTGTCCCGAACACGGGAGAGTTAAAGTGCGGTTGCTGCCCGGAACACTGGGGTCCTTGAGACACAGCACCTGGCGCCTTAACTCATAGCTCTGACATTCTTGGCCTTTCTTCTAGCTCACAGAGGGTGCTGGAGATAGCAGTAGCAGTTATGGAAGGTCACTGAAGTAATCCTGTGCACACAGCCCTCGTAGCTTATAGCCCCCCCTAGGCCCTGCACACTCCTTTCTCAGAATTGTTAATTACGCTTGGGTGCTCTTTCCTTGAACTGTCTGAGTGATCATAGTTGAGTATTTGTAGCTTTTTTGATATCAGAAAAAAGTTAAGTTGTAGATTAGAAAACTGCTTAAGCGAGGGAAAGGGCTATCAAAGTGACGTAAGGTTAAAAGAAACAAGAACTGTTTTGTTTTCTGGTTTAATGAAGACATGCACCACCTGTTCCAATGCATTTTGCTTCTCCTTTGTTCTTATCTGTATAAATACAGCAACTGAAATAAACGAGGTGCGGCAGTCAGCAAGGACTCCGTCCTCCCGTCCCCATCTTTTTGTTGTCTCTTCATTTCTCAGCCTCGCCCCCTAACTCCAGGTGCCTCACGTCGCCGGCTGGCTCCGGCAGGTGGTGGCCCGTACGGGGAACCCTCTCTCCAGGAGGGCCTTTGGTGGCACTTGGTGACACGGGGATTCGGTGAAGGCAGCTGCCCGTGGAAGGCCGGCCGAGACAGAAAGAAAGGTGAGCTGGGCAGAGAGTGTAATTGACGGGAGTAAGAAATTATGGGACAAAAAACTAGTAGGATGTTGTTTGTACAAGTGTTAAAGAGTATGCTTCGGGCCCGAAGTGTTAAAATACGAAGTGTTAAAATACGAAGTGTTGAAATACGAAGTGTTAAAATAGGAAAAAAGCAGTTAGAAAATTTTTTAAGTTTTGTAGAAGAAGTATGTCCTTGGTTCCCCGAGGAAGGAACAGTAAATTTAGATACATGGAAGAAAGTAGGAGTTAAATTGCAGGACTATTACTCAGCCCACGGACCTGAGAAGGTTCCGGTGGATGCTTTTTCTCTTTGGAATCTTATTAGGGATTGTTTAGATCCCCGGCATGAAGGACAGCGCTTAACTTTAGGCCGGAGTTCTGCAATCTCTGAGGATGAATCCGATGATCACTCTCCTCCTCTGCCTGTTAACCCTTATCAGGAGGCTCAAGATCTGACCTTGAGCTCTCGAAGCTACAGCCTCTGTGACTTCTCATACTCAGAAACAGGCACCTAATGTGGTTAAGGAATTGGAAACTCTAAAAAATATGATGCAACAACTTCTTATTCAAAATGCTGCTATAGGCTTGTTATTAGGTAGAAGCAGTATCACCTTGAAAGGCTTACATGTGTCACCGGGAGTTATAGATCAGGATTATACAGGAGAAATTAAAGTTTTGGTCTCCTCTCCTAGCTCTATTTCTGTTGTCAATCCCGGTCAGCGCATTGCTCAGCTTGTTTTGATTCCTTTGATATCCCTTGGTAAAGTACAATCACAACAAGCCAGGGGACCCTCTGCTTTTGGCTCCTCAGATGCTTACTGGATGCAATCTATTACTAGGAATAAGCCTAAAATGGTTTTGTGGGTGAATGGCAAGGCATTTAAAGGAATTCTAGATACTGGAGCTGATGTTTCTGTTATTGCTGAACAATACTGGCCTTCCTTGTGGCCCAAGCAGGAAGCAGTTGGCTCGCTCCAGGGTATAGGCCAAGCTCGTAATCCTGAACAGAGTAGTGAATTGCTTACCTGGGTTGATGAGGAGGGACATTCTGGACAATTCCAGCCATATGTTCTACCTGCTCTACCTGTAAATCTTTGGGGAAGAGATGTTATGCAGGCTATGGGAGTTTATTTGTATAGCCCTAATGCCACAGTTACTAAGCAACTCTTTAATCAAGGGATGCTCCCAGCCCAAGGCTTGGGAATTAGGGGTCAAGGTATTTCTAAACCTATTCAAGTAAAGCCCTGGCCATTTCGAGCAGGCCTGGGATATTTTTAGAAGGGGCTTTTGATTCTCCTGCAACTCATGCACAGGCTATTACTTGGAAATCTGATGCACCTGTGTGGGTTGATCAATGGCCCCTCAATCAAGAAAAAATAGCCGCTGCAGAACAGCTGGTGCAGGAACAGCTTAATAGCGGCCACATAGCCCCCTCCAACTCCCCTTGGAATTCTCCAATTTTTGTCATTAAAAAGAAGTCTGGGAAATGGAGGCTGCTCCAAGATCTTAGACGTGTTAATGCCACCATGGAACTCATGGGAGCTCTGCAGCCAGGTCTCCCTGCCCCCATGGCTATTCCAGCCCATACTTTTAGAATTGTAATAGATTTAAAAGATTGCTTCTATACCATTCCTCTTGCACCACAAGATTGTAAACGTTTTGCTTTTAGTGTTCTTTCTACTAACTTTAAAGAACCCATGAAGCGTTATCATTGGCTTGTTCTGCCTCAAGGCATGGCCAATAGCCCCACCTTATGTCAAAAATTTGTTGCCAATGCTTTAACTGCTGCTAGAATCAAATATCCTACTGTATATATCATCCACTATATGGATGACATTCTTTTGGCACATGCAGATGAAGGATTCTTACTGCAAGTTTTTGATCATGTAACAACACAATTAAATAAACAGGGCCTTGTCATTGCTCAGGAAAAGGTGCAGAGGCACCCTCCTTATTCTTATTTGGGATACCAATTGCATAAATATCATTTTATTAACCAAGGAATTCAACTTCGTAAGGATGGCTTAAAAACCCTTAATGATTTCCAAAGACTTCTGGGAGATATCAATTGGATTCGACCCTATTTGAAAATTACCACTGGAGACCTTAAGCCTCTTTTTGACATCTTAAAGGGCGATTCCAATCCTAATTCTCCTCGTCAATTAACTCCTGACGGGAGGCAAGCCTTAAAATTAGTAGAACAGGAATTGTCCCGCCAGCATGTTTCCTATGTAAACTACAACTTGGAATGGGCTGGCTATGTTTTACCCACCTCTCATACTCCCACAGCAGCCCTCTATCAAGGGGGACCACTGATGTGGCTACATTTGCCCTCTTCTCCCTCTAAGGTTCTAACTCCTTATTATGAAATGTTTGCTACCTTAATCCATATGCTGCGTTCAGAATCCTGCAAATTACTAGGTAAAGAGCCACACCTTATTTGTGTTCCTTTTTCTCGTCAGCAACAGGACTGGTTGTTCCAGCATAGTGACTCCTGGGCCATAGCCCTGGCCAATTACCCTGGAAAAATTGATAACCATTACCCCCCTGATAAGTTGTTACATTTTGCTAGCCTACATCAGTTTATTTTTCCTGCCAAAGTGTCTACTGTACCCCTTGACAATGCTGTTCTGATTTTTTTTTTTTTTTTTTTTTTTATTTTGGCATATTATGGGGGTACAGATTTTAAGGTTTCAATAAATGCCCATTCCCCCCCTCCCCCCAAAAGTCTGAGTCTCCATCATGACCATCCCCCAGATGGTGCACATCTCACTCACTATGTATGTATATACCCGCCCCCCTCCCCCCTCCCACCTGCCCAATACCCTATTACTGTAGCACCTATGTGTCTACTTAGGTGCTACTCAGTTAATACCAGTTTGCTGGAGAATATATCTGGTGCTTGTTTTTCCATTCTTGGGATACTTCACTTAGTAGTATGGGTTCCAGCTCTAACCAGGAAAATATAAGGTGTGCTATATCACCATTGTTTCTTAGAGCTGAATAGTACTCCATGGTGTACATATACCACATTTTATTAATCCATTCTTTGATTGATGGGCACTTGGGCTGTTTCCACAGCCTTGCAATTATGAATTGTGCTGCTATAAACATTCGAGTGCAGGTGTCTTTTTTGTAGAGTGTCACTGGATCATTTGGGTAGATGCCCAGCAATGGGATTGCTGGATCAAATGGTAGATTCACTTGGATCGCTTTAAGGTATCTCCATATTGCTTTCCACAGAGGTTGAACTAGTTTGCAGTCCCACCAGCAGTGTAGGAGTGTTCCTCTCTCTCCGCAACCACGCCAGCATTTATTGTTTGGAGATTTTTTGATAAAGGCCATTCTCACTGGGGTTAAGTGATATCTCATTGTGGTTTTGATTTGCATTTCCCTGATGATTAGAGATGTTGAGCATTTCTTCATATGTTTGTTGGCCATTCTTCTGTCTTCTTTAGAAAAATTTCTGTTCAAGTCCTTTGCCCACTTTTTAATGGGGTTATTTGATTTTTTCTTCCTAATTTTCGTGAGTTCTAAGTATATTCTAGTTATCAGTCCCTTATCGGATGCATAGGATGCAAAAATTTTCTCCCATTCTGTAGGCTGTCTGTTTACTTTCATGACTATTTCTTTGGCTGTGCAGAAGCTTTGTAGTTTGATCATGTCCCATTTATTTATTTTTGTTGCTGCTGTGATTGCCTTTGGGGACTTCTTCATAAACTCTTTGCCCAGGCCGATGTCTAGGAGAGTGTTTCCAACTTTTTCCTCTAGAGTTCTAATAGTTTCATATCTTAGGTTTAAGTCTGTTATCCAGCGTGAGTTGGTTTTTGTGAGAGGTGAAAGGTGTGGGTCCTGTTTTAGCCTTCTACAGGTGGCTATCCAGTTTTCCCAGCACCATTTATTGAAGAGGGATTCTTTTCCCCAGCGTATGTTTTTGTCTGCTTTGTCAAAGATGAGATGGCTATATGAGGATGGTTTTATATCAGGATTCTCACATCTGTTCCACTGGTCAATATTCCTGTTTTTGTGCCAATACCATATTGTTTTAATTACTACAGCTTTGTAGTATAGTTTGATATCTGGCATATTAATGCCTCCCATTTTGTTTTTGTTGCCTAGAATTGCTCTTGATATTCGGGGTCTTCTTTGGTTCCATACGAAGCGTAAAATTATTTTTTCTATATCTGTGAAGAATGCTGATGGGATTTTAATAGGTATTGCATTGAATCTGTAGATCAGTTTGGGTAGTATAGACATTTTGATGATATTGAGTCTGCCGATCCACGAGCATGGTATGGATTTCCATCTGTTTACATCCTCTGCTATTTCCTTCCTCAGTGTTTCATAGTTCTCCCTGTAGAGGTCTTTTACCTCTTTGGTTAAATATATTCCTAGGTACTTTAATTTCTTTGTTGCTATTGTGAAGGGAATTGAGTCTTTGATTTGGTTCTCAATTAGATTGTTGTTGGCGTATATGAATGCCTCTGATTTCTGTGTATTAATTTTGTATCCTGAGACTTTACTAAATTCATTGATCAGTTCCAGGAGTTTCTTGGTTGAATCCTTGGGGTTTTCTAGATACAATATCATATCATCAGCAAACAGTGAAAGTTTGATCTCTTCTGCCCCTATTTGGATACCTTTGATTCCATTTTCTTGTCTGATTGCTGTAGCCAAGACTTCCAGCACTATGTTGAACAGAAGTGGAGATAGTGGGCAGCCTTGTCTGGTTCCAGTTCTAAGTGGGAATGATTTCAATCTTTCCCCATTCAGTATGATGTTGGCTATGGGTCTGTCATATATGGCTTGTATCATTTTTAGGTATGTCCCTTCTATGCCTATTTTCTTAAGTGTTCGTATCATGAAAGGGTGTTGAATTTTGTCAAAAGCTTTTTCTGCATCTATTGAAAGGATCATGTGGTCTTTGTTTTTGCTTCTGTTTATGTGGTGAATTGCATTTATAGATTTACGTATGTTGAACCATCCCTGCATCCCTGGGATGAAGCCCACTTGGTCGTGGTGGATGATTTTTTTGATAAGTGTCTGGATTCGGTTAGCTAAGATTTTGTTGAAAATTTTTGCATCTATATTCATTAGGGATATTGGTCTGTAGTTTTCTTTTTTTGTTGCATCCTTTCCTGGTTTTGGTTTCAGAGTAATATTCGCTTCATAAAAGGTGTCGGGGAGATTTCCGTTCTTCTCGATGTTGTGGAATAGTTTCTGCAAGATAGGTACTAGTTCTTCTTTGTAGGTATGGTAAAATTCAGGTGTGAAGCCATCTGGACCGGGACTTTTCTTTTTAGGGAGATTTTTAATTGCTGTTTCTATTTCAGCTGTTGAGATTGGTCTGTTCAGGGAATCTATTTCTTCCTGGTTGAGCCTAGGGAGGCTGTGTGTTTCTAGAAATTTGTCCATTTCCTCCACATTTTCCAGTTTGTGTGCATAAAGATTTTTGTAGTATTCATAAATTGTATCTTGTATCTCTTTGGGATCAGTTGTGATATCTCCTTTTTTATTCCTGATGGAGCTTATTAGAGATTTCTCTTTTCTGCTTTTCGTTAGCTTAGCCAACGGCGTGTCAATCTTGTTTATTTTTTCAAAGAACCAACTTTTTGTTTTATTAATCTCCTGAATAGCTTTCCTGTTTTCAATTTCATTTAGTTCTGATTTGATCTTGTTGATTTCACTTCTTCTGCTGGGTTTGGGGTTGGTCTGTTCTTCTTTTTCCAGCTCTTTGAGTCGTTTCATTAGATTGTCTATTTGTGATCTTCTTGCCTTTTGGTTATAGGCATTTATGGAGATAAACTTTCCTCTCAGAACTGCTTTAGCTGTGTCCCAGAGGAGTTGATAACTTGTCTCTCCATTGTCGTTTTCTTCATAGAAGTTTTTTATTTCCGTCTTGATTTCTTCATTTACGAAGTAATCATTTAGTAGGAGGTTGTTTAATTTCCACGTTTTTGTGTAGAAATGTGAGTTTCTGTTAGGGTTGATTTCTAGTTTTATTCCACTGTGATCTGAGAAGGTACATGGTATGATTTCTATTTTTTTAAATTTCTTGAGATTTTCTTTGTGTCCTAGGATATGGTCAATCTTAGAGAATGTCCCGTGAGCTGATGAGAAGAACGTATATTCAGTGGATTTTGGGTAGAATGTTCTGTAGATGTCTGTCAGACCCAATTGTTCTAGAGTTTTGTTTAAGTCCATTATTTCTTTATTAATTTTCTGTTTGGAGGATCTGTCTCGTGCCGTCAGTGGGGTGTTGAAATCCCCGGCGATTATGGAGTTGCTATTAATCCATTTGCTTAGCTCCAGTAAGGTTTGCTTTATGAATCTGGGTGCACCTAAGTTGGGTGCATATATATTTAAAATTGTTATCTCTTCTTGTTGGACTGTGCCCTTCACCATTATATAATGACCCTCTTTGTCTTTTACTACTTTTGTTGGCTTAAAAACTAAATCGTCTGAAATTAGAACTGCCACACCAGCCTTCTTTTGGCTTCTGTTTGCTTGGAATATTGATCTCCACCCTTTTATTTTTAGTCTATGTGCATCCTTGCAGGTTAAATGTGTTTCCTGAAGACAGCATATACTTGGCCTGTATTTTCTTATCCATTCAGCCAGCCTATGTCTCTTGAGTGGAGAGTTTAAGCCATTCACATTTATTGAGAGAACTGATAGGTAAGGTAGATTACTGATCATTCTGTTGGGTTGGATGTTGTTGCTATGATTTGTGTCTTGAGCCATTGTAATATCTGGCCTTTAATATCTTTGGGTTTTGGTTGTTTTTATATCCGTGGATTATTATTATGATGTTCCGTGCATAACGCTGTTTTAAGTACTTCTTGTAGGGCTGGTCTTGTCTTGGTGAATTCTCTGAGCCTTTGCTTGTCTGCGAATGTTTTTATTTCTCCTTCATATATGAAGCTTAGTTTTGCAGGGAATAATATTCTAGGCTGGGCATTGTTTTGTTTCAAAAGAGTGAGAATGGGGCCCCAGTCTCTCCTTGCTTGTAAAGTCTCATTAGAGAAGTCTGATGTTATTCGAATTGGCTTTCCCTTGTATGTCACTTGCTTCTTTTGTCTTACAGCTCTTAGAAGGGCCTCTTTAGTTGATACTTTGGTCAGTCTGATGACTGCATGACGTGACGTCTTCCTGTTTGCATTGAATCTCCCAGGGGTCCTCTGGGCTTCTTGAACTTGTATATCGAGATTTTGAGCAAGGCCTGGGAAATTTTCCTCTATTATATCTTCAAAAAGCTTGTCCAGCCCTTGAGTGTTGTCTTCCTCCCCTTCGGCTAAACCTATGACCCTCACGTTAGGTTTTTTCACATAATCCCACAGCTCTTGTAGACTTTGCTCTTTTCTCTTGTTTCTCTGCTCTATTTCTGTGACTGATTTATTTAATTGGAGGGTGTTATCTTCAAGCTCTGAGATTCTTTCTTCTGCTTCATCTACCCTGTTCTTGAGACTTTCCACAGTATTTTGTAGTTCTCTGAGTTGATTCTTCATCTCCAGGACTTCGGTTAAAGTTTTCTTCACTGTGTCAATCTCTTTGTTGAACCTTTGTTCCATTTCTTGGAGGTTTTTTGTGTTTTCTTGGTGTTGGTTATTGAGTTGTTGTTGCAGCTGGGTGAGTGTTCTTATGATCCACATACGAAATTCCTTTTCTGTCATATCGGTTGCCTGATTTTGGTCGGTGTCCGTTTCTAGGGGGCTGGTGCTCCTCCTTGGGGGTGTGTTTTCCGTTTGGTTCTTCATATTTCCTGAGTTCTTTCGCTGATTTCTTCCCATGTCGATCAGTTGTTGTTTCTTTCCTTAGGTTATTGTTTGGGTATTCACACACCTTGTTTAGTTTCTGAGGTGTTAGGTGGTGCCTGTGGGTGAAATTGGACCACTCCCTGTATATTGAGTCAGTGGGTGCCGTGGAAAGGCTGTGCAAGATGCTGTCCCTGTCAGTAGGTGGCGTTTGCTTGGAGGAACAGGCTATGGTGTTGATTTTGAGTCCTGTTATCAACTCTCGTTCTGGGCGGAGCTGGGTTGGGTAAGCCTGCCCTCAGGCCGTTAGCAGGGGTCAAAGTTCTGTTCTCTGCTGTCAGGGCGGGGCTGGAATGGTCCTGCTCAGCCAGAAAGTCTGGGTGTGGGGGTGGGGCTGTCTGAGACCCACAGTCTGCAGCAGGCCTCGCTTCTTTCCACCCTCCCCAACTCCGCAGCTACTCCTGAGCCTCTGCCAGCAGGCCAGACCACAAGCCACCAGGCCTCCCCGGACTGTGATGCCGGCGGGGAGGTTCCCTGCACAGGAATGCCACCTGGGTTGGGCGCACAGCCTCCTCCTGGGACGCCTTTCCGCCCGATCCGCCCCTGGAGGCACACAGACCTCTAGGAAGCCGATCCGCCCCTGGAGGCACACAGACCTCAGTAGGCTGTTCACGTATAATCCTTCTGTGCCCCGGGCAATGCTAGCCCTTGGTGCAGGGGATCTGGTCTGCAGGTCCGACCTCTGGGTCCCAGAGTTCAAACTGTATTCCCACCAGGGAGAGGGTTTCCGGTCCTAATTCACCCACAGGGAGCCCAAGCTGGGTCTATGTCTCTCAGCCTCTGAGTCGGCACCGTTTTCCTGGGAACACGGTGCCAGCAGCACCTGGGAGGGCGGGCGGGGTCCCAAACGGGAAGGTCCCGTTCCCTGGAGGTTCCTCCGGCTGGTGGCTGTATTGTCTCTCTGGGCAGCCGCGGGTAGGGTCGGCGGAGGGGAGGAGGAGGCAATATGGCGCCTGCCGCGCGGCTCTCCGTGCACACGGAGGTGCCCGGAGGAAGTTGGGAACCTGGTGCCACGTCTGCTACAGGCTCACCGTTGGCAGGCGGCGGCAGTCTCTGGGCTGATGTCCGCAGGTCTCTCCACCCGCTGGGGAGCCCACCAGCAGTCCCGAATGCAGGGGAGGGGAAACGGCAAATCCACCTACCCTTGCTGCTGGTCTCCGGGCTGCTCCGGTGGTCTCAGCCTCCAGTTCTCCTCCGCAGCCTCCTCCCGTGGAGTCTCCCGGGGTCTCAGGTACCCCTCCTTCCGGCCCTTGTCCGCTGTATGCTCGTCTTCTTGCTTCTTTCCTCTAGTTTCTGCTAGAATCGGTCTTTTCTGCAGAGACCCTCTGTCTGGCGGTGTTATTCGTCCGCCATCTTGCTCCGCCCCCCCCTGCTGTTCTGATTTTTACAGATGGGTCTTCTAATGGTATGGCAGCCTATTCAATTAACAATGACATTAAATCTTGGTACACTGGGTCTTCTTCGGCTCAAGAGGTCGAATTGCAGGCAGTTTTTTCAGCTTTACAGGCCATCCCTGCTAAGCCTGTTAACCTTTATTCAGATAGTCATTATGTGATTCGAGCACTCCAAGTCATAGAGACTGTGCCCTTTATTGGGACCTCTAATAGTAATGTTCAGAAATTGTTTCGTGCCTTGCAAGCTCTCATTCACTCACGTACAGAACGATGTTTCTTTGGGCACCTTCGTGCTCATTCTCACCTGCCTGGTCCCCTCAGTCAAGGAAATGAAATTGTAGATCTTGCCACTAGAACCAAACCCCCTCTTATTTTGTTAACTCAAGTGCAGTTAGCACAGCAATCCCATGCTTTGCATCACCAAAATAGCCGTGCTCTCAAGCAACAGTTCAATATCACTAGAGAAGCGGCTCGACAAATTGTGAAAGCTTGCTCTTCCTGTTCTCAGTTACTCCCTGTCCCCCATTATGGTGTTAATCCCAGAGGCCTTTTACCTAACCACTTATGGCAAATGGATGTGACCCATATTTCTTCTTTTGGTCGATTAAAATATGTTCATCTAACCATAGACACTTATTCTGGATTTTTAACAGCCACTTTGCAATCAGGCGAGGCTGGTAAACATTGTGTAGCCCATTGCCTCCGCTGCTTTGCATCAATGGGCCAGCCAAAATGTATAAAAACAGACAATGGCCCTGGATATACGGGTCACAAATTTCAAACATTCTTACGAAATATGGGAATCAGTCATAAAACAGGAATTCCCTATAACCCCCAAGGACAAGGCATTGTAGAACGTGCCCACTTGACTCTCAAAAATCAACTTTTGAAAATAAAAAAGGGGGAACTGTACCCCCTCACCCCCCAGAATTATCTAAACCATGCTCTCTTTATTTTAAATTTTTTAATTTTGGACAAAGAAGGTCGTTCAGCAGCCCAGCGGTTTTGGTATACTAATTCCAACAAAGACACGCCGTTGGTCATGTGGAAGGATCCACTGACTGGGCAATGGTCAGGACTGGATCCAGTTCTCATTTGGGGTCGAGGGCATGTTTGTGTGTTTCCACAGGATGCTGAAGGCCCGCGCTGGCTCCCAGAGAGGCTGGTACGCCAGGCAGGATCCCTCCATAGAAAACAGGATGAACAGACTGAAGCTGCAGGATGACCAGCAACCTCCACTTACGATGACAACTAGACAAGCTCTGCTGCCGTCTTGGAGTCAGATTAAGAGACTTACTGAGATTGCTTCCAAGCTGGTTCGAGAGACAGGACAGCCATTGAATCCTTGCTATCGACGCCTACCCAGACAGCCACCTATTGGACTTACATACCAGACCCCCCTCTACTCCACCCGGTGGGCTGGGGAGAGCGTGTTGTTCCCGTCTATGTCAAGGACCCCAGTGTTCCGGGCAGCAACCGCACTTTAACTCTCCCGTGTTCGGGACAGCTCCCAACAAACTGGGAGGAGGTATAGAATTGGAAACTGTGTCAAGGCTGATTGAGTCCTGCTTCTGCTATGACAAAATACAATTCATATTCAAAATGGATGTCAAGGCAACATGAAATTATAAAAATTAACTACAGCCTATTACCTGAGTTATAGGCAGGCATGTATTCTCTCTGGCCCCTGGGCAGATGCAACTGCCTCTAGAACTTTGGTCAGTAGAACTGGCATTGGGAAACAGGTCTGCTACAACATCTGTAAATGATCAGCCTGCAAACAGCAGTCAAACCAGATGTGCTAATGTGTGGGTCCTGTTGAATCCCTGAGAGGACTCTTGCTAAGTTACTAGGTGGATCCCTGGTTGGGCAGGACTTACCCCAGAGAGTGGCTGAGTGGTGTTGAGATAGAGTCATAGGACCGCTTCAGGGTCCACAGCCAGGACCAAGGTCTGCAGGCCCCCTTCTTATGGCATAGATGAGCATGTCTCCCTCTGGGTCCCTGGGTGGGTAGAACTGCTTATAGATAGCACCCAAGAGAGGCTAGAGCCAGGTTACAGGGTTGCTTCATCATCCTTAGTCAGACTGAGGTCTGCAGATCTGTCTCCATTAGCCAGATGGGATGTCTTCTGGCTGGTCCCTGGATAGGCAGGACTCCCAGAAAGAGGTTAGGGGGGCCTCCAATTGGATTACAGGACCTCATTTAAATCCATAGACCAAGGCCAGTAGATATACCTCTTGGTGCACAAATGGGCAATTTGTTCATTTAAAGTGTAGAAATGAATGGTTTTTAGTATATTTACACATATATGCAACCATAATCACAATTTTAAAACATTTTCATCACCTCTAAAGGAAACTCCATGCCTTTTAGCTATCATCACCTACCTCCCCAGTCCACTTCTAGCCCTCCTCTGCAAATCTACTTTCTGCTTCTAGATTTCTGTGTTCTGGACATTTCATATATATGGAGTCATATAATATGTGGGCTTTTATGATTAGCTTCTTTCACTTCGCATAATGTTTTCAAAATTCATCTATGTTGTATCATATAGCAGTACTTCATTCCTTATTATGGCTGAATATTATTTCATTGTATGCATATACCACATTTTATTTATCCATTCATCAGTTGACATTTGAGTTATTTCCATCTTTTGGTTATTGTTTTAGTCCATTTGTACTGCTATAACAAAATATCATAATCTGAGCAGCTTGTAAACAACAAACATTTGTTTCTCATAGTTCTGGAGGCTGAAAGGTAAGATCAAGATGCTGGATAATTTAGTGTCTAAAGAGCTCTCTTTTCCTGTTTCATAGATGGCACTTTCTTTCTATGTCCTCACTTGGTGAAAGAGATGAATGAGCTCCTTTGGGCCTCTTTTATAGGAGCACTAATCCCATTCATGAGAGCTCTGCCCCCATGACCTATTATCTTCCAAAAATCCCATCTCCTAATACCATCACCAGGGGGTTTAGCATTTCAACATATGAATGGGGTGGTGGGGCACAAACATTCAGATCATAGCAGCTATTAATAATAATGCTGCAATAAATATTTATGAACAAGTTTTTTGTTTTGGGGGGTGATGTTTTTGTTTTAGTTTTTGTTTGTTTGGGTTTTTCTGTGGATGTATGTCTTCTTTGTCCCAGGAGTAGCATTCCCGGGTCATATTGTAACTCTGTATTTAATCATTTGAGGAATTGCCAGACTGTTTTCCAAAGTGACTGCACCACTTTGCATGTCCATCAGCAGTGCATTAGATCAAAGTTCTCATCTCCACATTTCACTTACACTTGTTATTATCTGACTTTTTAATTCTAGCCATCCTAGTAAGTATGGAATGGTATTTCATTGTGGTTTTGATTTGCACTTCCCTAATGACTAATAATGTCAAGCATCCTTTCATCTGTTAATTTGCCACTTATATATCTTTCTTGGAGAAATGTTTGTTCATATCCTTTTCCCATTTTTAATTGGATTCTTTGATTTTTTTTATTACTGAGTTTTACAAGTTCTTTATATATTATGGATACCAGACCTTTGTCAGATATATGATTTGCAAGTATTTTCTCTCATTCTGTGGTTGTCATTTCATTTTCTTGTTGGTGTCCTTTGAAAGATAAAAGTTTCTAATTTTTATGAAATCCTATTTATCTATTTTTTCTTTGGTTGCTTGTGGTTTTAGTGATATTTAAGAATCCTTTGCCAAATCTAAGGTCATGAAGCTTTATCCTGTTTTCTTCTAAGAGTTTTTTTATTTTAGCACTTACATTTAGTTATCTGATTTATTTTGAGTTGATTTTTGCATATGGTGTGAGGAGGTAAGTGTTCAAATGGCTCTTCAGTTGGTCTAGCACCTTTTGTTGAAAAGAATATTCTTTCCCCATTGAATGGTCTTGGCACCGTTTTCAAAAATTAGTTGACCATAGATGTATGAGTTTCTTTCTAGACTCTCAATTTTATTACAGTGATCTGTATATCTGTCCTTCTGTCCATACCATACTGTTTTGATTACCATTGTTTTGTTGTAAGTTTGAAATCAAAAAATGTGAATCTTCCAACTTTGTTCTCTTACAAGATTATTTTGGCTTCTCTGAGATTTTTACAATTCCATATGAATTTTAGAATTATTTTGCCAATTTCTACAAAGGATTCAACTTCTTGCATGAAATAAATAAGTAGTTAATAAAATGCATTTTACTTTAACACATGAAAGATATTTTAAAGTCAGACATACTAATTAGACAAACCAGTACCTTATATTTTTGACAAGAGCATATAAGAAAAAGGAACTTTTTTTCAGCCAGGCAGAGTTAGTACTATCAGAAAATTTAGTCTTGTCTTCTTAGAAAGAAAATTAACTTTTAAACAATCAAGAAAATATATTCAGGACCTAGGGTTAAATGTCAATGGGAATTATTTCTCCTACTTTAATGAGTAGACACTCATCACTTCTTCCAATGTCCTAAATCCAATCTTCCTATGTATGTCTAATACATAGAGAGCAGATGGAGTTGTTTAGAAATGCTCACTCCCCAGTTGGGTGTAGTCCCTCACTCCTGTAATCTGAGTACTCTGGGAGGCTGAGGCAGGAGGATCATCTGAGTTCAAGGGTTTGAGACCAGCCTGAGCAAGAGTTAGACCCATCTTTACTAGAAATAGAAAGAATTAGCCAGATGTGGTAGTGAGCACCTGTAGTCCCAGCCACTTGGGAAGCTGAGGCAGAAGAATTGCTTGAGCCCAGAAGTTTGAGGTTGCTGTTAGCTAGGCTGATACCAGGCACCCTAACCAGGGCTACAGAGCAAGACTCTGTCTCAAAAAAAAAAGAAAAGAAAAGAAAAAAAAAAAGAAAAAAGAAATGCTCACTCCCCTTGCTGGTATGTGGAGGAAGGTTATAGAGTAATGGTTAGGTTTATTGATGATTTTTCATTGTAGTGAATTTGTATTCCAAGGAGAGAACACTGAATTTTGAGGAGGCTGATAGCTTTAGAAGATTACTGTTTACTCGGCCTTTGACTGAGACGGTTTATGTCAATTTTGTATGAATATATACTACAGTGTGGTAAAATGTCAACTTGTCCTGAAAGGAAGAGCTCTAAATACTAAAAGAATTTTTCCTCAACTTATTTTACTTAGAAATTTCTAGAAATGCTAATTTCTAAAATACTTCTATACTACACCTTGGATTTTTTTTCAATGAAAGCATTCAAAGATAGTCCCCACTCCATCCCATTGTACAAGGTACTCCCAAACAACAATTCCTTGAAAGATGTGACTAATCAATGTACATATAAACCAATGAGAATAGATGAGGTTTATGTCATCTCAATCAAAATCACAATTGTAAATGGTTCTTTTCATTATTTCTATTCTTTCCTCCAAATTCTTTTTTTAAATTTCAGAATATTATAGAGGTACACACACTTTGGTTACATATATTGCCTTGGCACCACCCAAGTCAAAGACAGCTACAGGCGTGCCCAATCCCCAGACATCATGCACCATACCCATTGGGTGTGAATTTACCTATCCCCTCTTCTCCCCTCCCACCTGCCTTGCAAATGTTACTTCCATATGTACACATAAGTGTTGATCAATTAGTACCAATTTAATGGTGAATACACGTGGTGCTTGTTTTACCATTCTTGTGATACTTCACTTAGAATGGGTTCCAACTCCATTATCCATCCAGGATAATACAAGATGTGTTAGTTCACCATTGTCTTGTGGCTGAGAGTACTCCATGGTATACATATACCACATTTTATTAATCTATTCATATATTGATGGACACTTGGGTTGCCTCCACATTTTGAATTGCCTGCAATTTTGAATTGTGCTGCTATGAATATCCGAGTGCAGATGTCTTTTTTATAGAATATCTTTTTTCCCTTGGGTAAATACTCAATAGTGGAATTGCTGGATCAAATGGTAGTTCTACTTTTAGCTCTTTGAGGTATCTGCATATTAATTTCCACAGGGGTTGTACTAATTTGCAGTCCCACAAGCAGTGTAAGAGTGTTCTCATCTCTCCGCATCCACTCCAACATTTATTGTTTGGGGACTTTTTGGTAAAAGCCATTCTCACTGGAATTAAGTGATATCTCATTGTGGTGTTGATTTGCATTTCTCTGATGATTAGAGATGTTGAGTATTTTTTCATATGTTTGTTGGCCATTAGTCTGTCTTCTTTTGAAAAGTTTTTGTTCATGTCCTTTGCTCACTTTTTAACGGGGTTGTTTGATATTTTTCTTGCTGATTTTTCTGAGTTCTATATAGGTTCTAATTATCATCCCTTTATTAGATGTATAGCATGCAAATATTTTTTCCTATTCTGTAAGTTATCTATTCACTCTCATGATAGTTTCCTTAAGAATTTATTTACTTCAATTTAGAAAGTGGGCATTTATTATTAGAGTCTTGAAATCACTTTTAATTTTTTTCTCCAGGAAAATAAAACTGCAAGTTTTCTCTTTTTTTCACAAGATCATTTTCCTAACAATAAGTATAAAACTACATTTGACTATTCCCATATGAACAGTATTTTAGTGGAGATTTACACTGACTCTGTAGCAATTTAAATTAGCAACATTATGTGACAAGACCATTAGATAGTAGCTCAGTGATCAAAAGAGTCAGACAGTATTGGATTAAGTTTTGGTGATATTATTCTTTAACTATATGATTGAGAACAAGTTGCTCCGATTCCATTTCTTTATCTCTACAAATAGTATAAAAATATTCATCTTACAGCATTCCTCTGATTATAGATAGGAAAAAAAGGAAGTAAGGAAAGAAAGAGAGAAAAAAAGAAAAGGAAGAAGAAATAAACTGTATAATAATTAACTCACAATAAGACAGAAAATATTCCCACCAAATCATGTGCTTTTAATGCAAACTGCCCCTATACTCTTAATTGTATATATAGCGCAAAAAAAAAGCTCAATTCTGTCTTAAGTATGGCTTAAAATTACTGTTTTCATTTTACTTGTCTTTTAAAACTTAGGCATAATTTTTAGAAATGATTTGAGTGATCTTATGTCACTAACACAGACATTTATGGAGGGAAAATTCTATTGTGGACTTTTCTGTCTGATATTCTTCAGGGAGTTGAAACAACTCAAATCATACATTTAGCCATTTCCAAAAATAAGGTTATTTCTCATTTTGTGCCACTAGATGGCACACCTATACAAACCAAGGAATTTTTATAAGTAGGGTATGAATCTAGGGTTAAAATCAGTCTCATCAAATCACACATCCATGACATCTGAAATGGGGAAAGATGGTACCTGGAAAACCAAAACATCTCTTTGACTATTAGGCAATCATTTGGGAAAATATCATTTTGGCCATAGTACAGTGTATTAGTTTCCTAAGGCTATTGTAACATATTACCATAAAGTGAGTAGCTTAAAAAAAAAAATTAATTATCTCACAGGTCTAGAGACTAGAAGTCAGAAACCAAGGTGTCAGCAGGGTTGTTTCCTTCTGGAGGCTCTGAGAAAAAAATCTGTTCCATGTTCCTGATGAAGTGCAGAACGCACTACCCCAAAATAGGGCACCTTGGCATTTGAGAAAACAGCAGAAGCAGGAAGGTCACCACCTCACCTTCCCCTCTTCACCCCTGGAGCAGATCATAAGATTCTAACTTGAGAGGTGGACTCACTATACCTGGAGGAAAGGAACATTCTTATCTCTGAAGACACAGAGACACAGAGAAGTACCTGAACAAACAGGCCTTGCTATTTCCCCCAGGTTATAACCATTAGATCATATTTTTATTATTTCATTTTTTCCAGTTACACTTCTCCACAACTATCCACTGCTCCATCAGACCTAGCGTTAAAAAATACACAGGCTTCCCTTCTTCTTTGGGCCTCCATTTCTGAAGGCTCATATGTCACATAAAACTTGTATCAAAAAAAAAAATGTGTATGCTTTTATCTTGTTACTCTGTCTTTTGCTATAGAGTCCTCAGCCGTAAACCAAGCAATGGGCAAAGAAAAGAAATCTCGTTTTTTCCCTACAGACACCTCCTAGCTTCTGGTGACTGGCAACAATCCTTGGCATTGCTTAGCTTGTATATACACCACTCCAACCTGCCTCGGTCTTCACATGGTGTTCTCTTCTGTGTGTCTCTGTGTCTTCACAGAGACTTCTTATAAGGACACTAGTCATTGGATTTAGGGCCTACTCAAATCCAGTATGACTTCATCTTAACTAACTACATTTTCAACAACCCTATTTCCAAATAAGATCACATTCTGAGGTTCCAGGTGGACAGGAACTTGGGGGAACTTTATTCAGTCTAGTACTCACAGCAGCACCCACACCGTGCAGCCAGGTTTGGAACCTGGCCCCGCCAATGCTAAGCAGTGGGACTCATGGACAAGTTATGTGACCTGCCTAAGCACTATGCCTCCATCTTGTATAAAAGGAATAACAGAATCTGCCTCCAAGCACTGTTGTGAGGGATTCAATGAAGTAATGCATGCAATGTACTTAGTGTCTGGCACATAGTAAGGGCTCAATAAAAATGTATTATTATTATTATTATTATTGTTATTGATATTATTGCAATTGCAAAATGGGGCCTCTTACCTTATGTATCACACTGGAGCCTGAAATAAGGAGCTCTCTAATAATGTATCCAAGTTTTGACAAAATGATGAAGAGGACAAAATGCATCTCCTAAAAGATCCAGTCTTCTGTTTCTGTACTTCTCACCTCCAGGAAAGGACCCCAGAGCCCCTATGTCTTCAGTTTTTTATCATGCATCTCTTAATTTTACTGAGTCTACTTAATTTTACTGAGCCTACTTTCCAAAAAGGATTTGCTATGGCAATGACCTAGTGTTTGCTCCCCACCTACTCAGGTTCTAAATGTGCCACAGGAAGGATCTGTGCTTAGAAGAGCTGGGAAACAAAGTTCCACAGTGTTTTAGGGAATGGGTGATAAGGGAAGGACAAGCTGCAGCTGGCTGTTCAACTCAAAGTGGAACTGCCTGAGGGCATAGAAGGGGAGGGCTAGGCTGGGGCTTGGGCAGGACAGCGGAAGTTGTGACTGGGCAATCATGCTTGGGGACTGAAACCAGAAGTGGATCTGGTAGATAAAGAGATGCCTGGGGAAAGCCCACCAAGGCCCTCATGAGGGAAGGAGGTTAGGGGCAGCTACAAATCAGCCAACTGGAAGGAGCATGGTTTTCAGAGGGAAGCTGGAACTAAAGAAGCAGTGAGTGAGAAGAGAAAGTCTTCCCAGAGCTCCTGGGATCCATGGAGACAAAGACTCTGAGACCCTCACTCAGAAGCCCCCTGGGCAGCTCAACTTCCATACTCCATAAACAAACACATCTCCCCACTGGTGACCTGCTCTGGCTTCTGCACCCCGTTTCTCAGAAAAGGTCCCCACCAGGCTCACCATTGAGAAGCCAGGGGTCCCTGGGATCTATCCCTTGTCCTCATGTCCTGTATTCTGTGGATTTAACAACTTCAGAGTTGTTTGAATCCATCCCCTCAGCCTCTGCCTCATCCCATTTACCTACAGAATAAAGTCCTGGGCACAGAGCACAAGGATTCTGGAATCTGAGCCCCATCTTCCTTTCCAATCTCACCTTCCTATTTCTCCATGGGCCCCTTAAACTCCTCTGTCATGAACATGAGTCATTGCTGAGTAGCTATTTGAATGAATAAATACCTCACCATAAAACAGAAAGAGGTGTGGTGTTTCTAGAGGGGTAAATGTGTTTGCAAATATTTTGCTGTCAAAGTATACCTTTTAATAAAACACTCTGGGCTTCTCTTATTAGAATGGTAGTCTATAGTGGGTTTAAAGTAGATCTATCCACTGTGAGAGTGCTGGAGAAACCTAAATTCAGGCTTATGTACCTGATGCACAACTAAAGTCAAGCACTGTGACACCAGCATTTGGAGATAGAGAAAGGTTTATTCAATTTGGCCAAAGCAAAAGACAGGAGAGAGTCTCTCAGATCTGTCTTGTCACAGAAATGAGGCTTCTAGCTTTTATAGGGGGGTTAGGGGAAAGGGAGGAGGAAGTCTGTGTTGCTTTCAGTCTTAGATAACACCTTGAGTAACCAGACCTCTGGGCAGCCCCAGGTAGTTGAAACTATTCCAGGAGCATTTATTCTTTCTGCAGAACAAACTCATACATTCTCCTTGTGACCCTGGAGCTAAATCCTCCTGCTGGACGAAGAACTAGTGCATCTGTAGTTAACCGCTGTGGGAGTAAGTGGTGCTGGGCAGGAAGCAAAGCAGCTAACACGTGAAAACAACCAAGGGCCTGCTCCAATTTTATATTACATTAGTCATTAAAAATGCCGGGATACTAAAATCTCCAGGCACCCAGCTACAAGAGTAGAGATTGTGCCTTTCTCAGCCCTCACACAGTATCTGTGTGAATATCTCACACAGCAGTATTTATTGAATGGCAAGATCTAAATTCTCAGGCCCTGGGGACTTCAAGTCTTCTTCCCAGGTTGGGTCTTTGACATGAACCCTGACAACCTGTCTTGTACGTGGTGGAAGCAGAAATGACGGATGTGGATTAACGTTCCCAGTTTCTCCTGCAAGATGCCCATGGCAGGCCACCCTGACTAGGGGCAGGACCCAGGAGAAGAACCTGTGGGTGACAGCAGCCATGTGAAGGAAGGAGACAGGCAGGGAGCAGGACAGGAGCTGAACTTGATGCATAGATAGAGCCTGTTGCAAAAGTCTAGGAGGCAAATTCCAACAGATTAAGTCAGGTGAGATTTTAAGACATCAGAAAGGGATTAACATGCTGGAGCCCACAAGGCATGTGTAGACAATTCACATAAGTGTTCCACATGGGTCTTGTTATGGACTGAATTGTGCCTTCCCCAAAATTTATAGGTTGAAGCCCCAAACCCCAGTGTGATGATATTTGGAGATAGAGCCTTTGGGAAGGTAATTAAGGCTAAATGAGGTCATAAGAATGGGGCCCTAACCTGATAGGAGTGGTGTTTTATAGGAAAAGGAAGAGATGCCAGAGATCTCTCTATTCCTGATTGCACAGAGGCCATGTGATGTTGTGCTATAAGAAATGTATATTTGGTTTTGTCCCTGATTCCCAGCACAGAGCTTTTAAAATCCTTGGAATTTTCTGAGTGTTTAGGGTGAGAAGAGTGTCCTTTGTTATTCATAATAAGCCCCTTTCAACTATACTCAGTTTATGCTAATGAGATAACCCTTGGGGGCTGGAGGTGGTTGTCAGGAAAACCAACCCTGAGATAATAGGGTTGGAACTTTCAGCCCTATACTCTAACTACTCTAACCTCTAGGGACCGAGGGGGCTGGGGATGGAGTTAATCACCAATGGCCAATACAGTCATGCACCACATGACAACTTGTCCTTATCAATCAAACTGAGGTCCACTCACACAGACACTGAAGCTAAGAGTTGCAGTGGCAGAAAGAAGCTTTATTTGCAGGGTGCCATACAAGGAGTATAGACAGGTCATGGGGGATGGTAGGTCCTGGCATCTGGAAGTCTGCTCTGGGGCCTTCAGAACCTCAACTTCTTTGTCTTGCAGAAATGCCATCATTTCTGGGAAAGAACTCAAAAGATCAAGTAGGTAGTTAAGAGAGAGGATTAAAAAAAAAACATAGGGGTCACTGAAATTTATTCATGGCGCCGCTTACAAGGACAAAAGCTCCTGTGCTCAGAACCCTTCCAGATCTCATGTACCTCTCCACCTGGCTGTTACTCTGTGTTCTAAATATAATATCCTTTGTAATAATAGACCAGTAAACAGAAGTGTTTTTCTGAGTTCTGTGACTTTTCTAGCAAATTATTGAACTTGAGAAGAGGATCAAGGGAACCCCAGATTTGTAGCCAAGTTGGACAGAGGTGTGGGTAACCTAGAGATCTGGCACTTGTGATTGGCATCTCCAGTGGACAGCAGGCTTGTGGGAATGAGCCCTTAACCTGTGGGGGCTGTACTGACTCCTGGTAGTTGGTACAAGGAGCTAAGTTTTAGGATAACTATTAATAGTTGGACCGGAGAGTTGGTTGGTTTGGAAAATCCATACATTTGGTTTCAGAAGAAGAAGTGTTATGTATGTAGATAAACAGGTTTTTCCGTTTAGCAGCGATTTGTAAGTCAGGCAAGAAACCTTCACCAGAAACCAAATTTGCTGGCACCTTGATCTTGGACTTCTAGCCTTCATCTTTCTCTATTGAGAAAATTGAGTTTCTGTTGCTTAAGCCATCCAGTCTCTGCTGTTTTGTAATGATAGTCCAAGCAGAGTAAAATAAATACCTTTTGAAAGACCATGCTGTGCCTGCCGTGGTAAGTAGCACTCCTGTCTTTCTGCAGAAGATGCATAGTGTGGTGGCTGCAGAGGACAGCCCCTGACAAAGACATGAACACTACTAGGTAAAAGAATGGATCTACAACTGTGGGGCCTTGAACATCAACCAAGCCAACTGAGGGAAAGTATCCTGAAATTATGCCTATGTGAGCCATCAATAAGGCCAGATCTCTCTCTGTGAAAGAATTATTTAGGGACCTCATAAAGCAAAGAATCAATGCAGCGACTTATGTAGTTATGGAACTCAGAAATATCAAGATTGTCACACTGTCCCTAAAAGACTGACTTCTAAGTGTCTGTCTAGGTTCTTACTTTTCTTCACCAATTTGCTGGCTAACCTCTACTGGGCTGCTTCAGGATAAACAGTCTAATCTCCTTTAACATGAGGCTTCTTGATCACATTTGTGCTTCACTCTGAGGATTTAGGAAATTAGTACCATAATGAAACCAGATATCTCTGAATCTCTGGAATGTTTGATAAACCTCTTCCATCTTTTTTTTTTTTTACAACAAATAGTCTTTAACAAAATTTTTTATTATACTCCATGAAGGTCCAATTAAGAAAATTATTTTTCCAGTCAATCTTTTTTTACTATTTTCTTTCCATAACCCAGAAAGAATTGTATTTATATCTCTGCTAAAAGTTAATGAAGTCTATCTTAGTCCCTTAGGCTGCTGTAACAAAATGACATAACCTGGGTGGCTTATAAACAACAGAAATTTATTTCTTACAGTTTGGGAGGCTGGGAAGTCCAAGGTCAAGGCACTGGACGACTCAGCGTCTGGTGAGGGCTCTCTTCATAATAGATAGCACCTACTTGTCCCCACATGGGGGAAGGAAGCTCACTCGGGCCACTTTTATAAATAATGGCACTATCCCATTCTTGAGCTCTACCCTCATGATCTAATCACCTCCAAAAGCCTCACTTTCTAATACCATCACCGTGGCAATTAGGACTTTAGCATATTAGTTTGAGGGGAATATAAAAATTCAGTTCATTGTAAAAGCAGATATCAAAACATTTTTGAAATTTTGTCATTAAATGTACAAGCTAGTGTCTGCCCTAAGTTTCCCAACAATGTGCACACACAAAATGATCCTGCAATAAGATTTTATGTGTGTAGAAGATTAGAAACAATCTCTCTCTGTGAGTACTGATAGTGCTTCACTTTTTGACCACTACTAAAAGTAAGTGTTTTCTGTTGAAATCCATTGAGATCCATCATTCCAGATCCTGCATTGTTGCAGGAATTTTGCATCATTGGAAAAGGAATATTTTGAGTTCCAGGTAGGCACTTGTAAAGGAAACCAAAAATATTTCAACTCAAAATATACTTCTTAGAAATATTTCAAGAAGGCCATTCAGAATGTCTGCAGATAGGAATAGTCCTGAAGAGCTATTTTTTGTAGAGGAGATTTACATCTGTAGAGAAAAATCTACATTAGTGAAATAAATAGCCAGGCTTTCTCTGAGGCCCCTCCCTTGTCCATATCTAGGAACTATTAACTCAATCACAGGCTACCAGCTATTCTTTCTGAGAGGCTCTACCTGTGAGTTTTCATCTACATAATAAGACACAAAAAGCCTTTTGTTAGCCATGCCTTCCATTTCTCTCCCTCCCATAATCTGTCTTGCCACACACCAAGCCTCTATTCTTTGTAATCTCAAGATGGTATAAAAGTGTCAATCATCTGGCCCTTTCTTTGAGTTTTCATATTTTTGTGAGTCCTGTGCACGTGTGCACCTTAATAAATTTTGTATGCTGTTTCTCCTATTATTCTGCCTTTTGTCAGTTAATTTTCAGCGAAGTTTCAGAGGATGAAGGGGAATTTTTCCCTTGGCCCCTACACTTGCACCAAAATAATTAGCCTACCATTTAATAAACTTTAAAGGATGCCACCTGGTGCCTTGTGCTTAATGTGAAGGTTTGTTACCCTTGAGCACGGTTTGAGATACATTTACCATCTAGTTCAACCACTAAATTTGGGAGGGAGAGTCAGGATGCTTTGTGTGGGTTTCATGATGTAGGACAGGGGATATGTGGGCTCTGGTGCTGTGGACCCCAGTGTGTGGATCAGGAGCCTCAGAACCTGGCCCTAGCCCAGCCACGGACTGACCGTGCTGCCTGACCTTGGGAAACCCTCAGTTTCCCTACCTGCAGGTTTTAAATAATTAGTTAAAATAATTAAACAAACGTTGAGTCTCCAGTTTACTATTTGTAGCAAACTAGTTAAAATTATGTTGAAATAATGAAAATCATATTTTCTGAGAGTTTCTTTTCAGGATTAAAAAAGCTCACAAAAACAACTTATTAAAGAAAAATGTACCTGTTTCTACAGTAATAGAAAGACAGGGAAATTAGACATATTTGCTCATTTGAACTGAAATGTCTGTGCCCCTGAACTGTGCGCTAGTGTTATCAGTGATTGTGGACTGCACACTCACCTTGAACCACCAGGGGTCATTATCTGAGCTGTGTTTGGCAAAGAACAGGACAAGTTGGCTCTAATACAGAATGTCAAGTGGGATTTTTCCTGGTGTTTCAGAATTGTGGCAAAGGCCCAAAGCCGTGGACAAAAGCTCAGAGGAGCCTTTCTTAGTGTACAGGGCTGACAACATCTGTCTGCAGCTGGAGCCAAGGAGGGGACCTCAAGCCTTGCTGAACCAACCTTCCTTCCATCCACATGCCACCCTCCACTCAAGATGGGACAGGAAGAGGGGAGAGGGTCTGTCATTTGGGGAAGTGCAGCATGCATGTAGAGAGGCTAGACCTTCCGTGTGGGGACTGGAAGTGATTACTGACCCCAAAGTCAAATGAAGTGGGGGCTCACACAGAACTATAGTTCGTGGAACTAGTACAACAAACCTTCCGCATAGAAGATAACTGATAGTCTTTTTGATAACAGTCTTAGATATAAATTCAACTTTGTGATTAAAAGACACACTCACTGTAGACTCTGCTGGCAGTCACAGTGGGTGTGGAGAAAGGGGGAGGGGCACGCCAACCCTTATGGCAGTAGGGCAGACAGGACATCGTCATTGCCAGCAGGCTTCCCTACCTACAAAATGCAGAACTTCACTTAGGTAGTCTCTAAGGTCCCTTGCAGCTCTTTGATTTTATAATCAGATATTTATATCTTGACTAAGGCATATTTTCTACTTCTCATGATCTTTTTGTTTTCATTTATGTTTTTGAGAGACAGGATCTCACTCTATAGCCCAGGCTGGAGTTAGCATGCAGTGACATCAGCATAGCTCACTGCAACCTTGAATTCCTGGGCTCAAGGGATCCTCCTGCCTCAGTCTCCTGAGTAGCCAGGATTACAGGCATGAGCCACCACACCCAGCCTCTTATGTCCTTTTAAAAAAGCATATAAAATTATACTACATTAAAACCTTCAACTCCTTGAGGAAGGCAAAAAGGACTGCTAAGTGGTGGCATTTTCAATGTCTAGAGAGGAAAGCACCCTTCTACACCAGACAGAAGGGTGTCCTCTTATCTTCTACCTCCAACTTGCCAATGGCCTGAGCACCAGAGATTGTTTACCAGCTAGCTTCCTGGAAATTGGAGCCCTGGAAAAATGTGGTGATTTACCAGTGTTGCATGTCTATTAATGAACTTGAGCAACAACCTGGTTCTCCTAAGCACCTGTCCAGAGCTGGGTCTCCTAAGCACCTGTCCAGATTCACTCACCCAGTACCCAGAGTCATGAGGACACTGCCTCCCCAGAGATGGGCCTTCTGCCATAATCTCATCCAGCTGCTAAGAGGTGGAGTGCTACAATCTCAGTGGCCACAGCCCACTCTGGGTTGGCCCATTTGTGGTTTACTAGGTCCAGGTCTCTCTCCTTCCTCTACTGCTATACTTTCCTCCCACCCTTCCCCGGCTCTTCCCAGCTCCTCCCAAACTTTTGATAATAATATTCTCTATTAACACTTTCCAGTTGACAACATCCTGGTGCCCAGGACTATGTCGTCTAAATGACACCATAGTTATTTCCTGTAGTTATGGACAGCTTTAGCTCATTTTACAAACAAGGGTACTGAGAGAAGAAAAGGGACCCTCTCAAGGTAGTCAGGCTAGTAAGGGTTAGAAGTGGGCATGCATTCCCAGTCTTTGTCCACCTATCTTTGTTCTTCCCGTCTCTAAGGCTGTAAATTATTTTAAATAAGAAACTATGCTTTGTTACAGAAAATACTGTTTTTGCACCTAAAATGCAAACCATATTGGCTTTGCGTCTTTAACCTTACCTCCCACCTAATGACAACTTGCACCCTGACTACAACCTCACTGCTCTTGTCTTAATTCACTTATCTCTGCTGGAATAGTGGGGTTTTGTTTCTTTGCTTGTTTTCTGTGTGTCTATTTTGTTCCCATTGCCTTAAGGAGTGCCTAACACTTCGAAGAGGTTCAAGAAATAAAATGCCAATTGAATGAGCAAACAAACTAACCAGCACAAAAAATTAGTATAGGCTCTTTTAGAATTAAAAATGTAGCTGAAGGCATTCTTCCTTGTGACAAGTTATTTGTAAGCAACATAGAATAATTCCAACAGATTAATTTAAACCTACTGGAGAATTGTGATTTTTGTTGAAAAGGTTTTTATCTTTTCTTTCATTTTCTCCTTTCTTCAAGACATTGCTGGAATTGCCCAAGAGAAGCCTCTCCCTGTACAGTCTGCAGGTGACGCGAGACTCTAAGTCTCTGTGAATGCTCGAGTGTGTGTGCACGCGTGCATGTGCGTGGTTTTGCTCTACAAAGGACAGAGAGAAGAGTAGGTGACAGACAAGCAAGAATTGGAAGAGGAAACTCCAGGAAGCAGCTTCCCAGCATTTGCCACATAAAGAGGTTCATATGAAAGCAAATATATTCAGAAAGTTTTGCTTCTTCTGCCAATAGGACAGATTTCAGGATGGCAAGGAAAGGGCTCAGAAAGCAGAACTGCTCGATGCTGGCAGTTTACAAAAGCCTTCATCTGAAACCACTGCCTCAAGTGTCTTTCTCTGCATATCACAGAAGCAATTATTCTAACTTTGTCACATAAATTGATTCAGGACAAAACTTCTCACAGCACTGCATTGCTGATTCTTCATGAAGCCTGAACAAAAGCCTCTTGGCCTAAGAGATATTTACAAAAAGCATTTCAATAGCATAGGGTTCACTCAACTGAAAATGAATGAATCAGACTGAATTTTAGACTCATTTGATAAAAATATATGGGTTTGAATATAAAAATGCCCGTTCTATCCCATTCAATCATTTGTTTGAAAAGATCCTTTTTGGTACTGGATCATTTATTTCCCATCTTCTTCCTCCCCACCCCCAGACTCCCTTTCTGGGTTGAAGAATGGTGCTTTGCAAGTGAAGAGAGTTGCCCAGCTCCTGCCACCCTCTGATGAAGGACATGCTGGGCTTGTCCCTGGTAGCACAGCAGACTAACCCCTGATCCCTGCAGAGTCTGCCTGCTAGCAAAGGTCACCTTGGAGAGGTTAGCTGAGCTTCAGGAGTATAGGATGACACTGCCATTTTCAGGTTACTGAACATATAGTTATTATTTTAGAGCATTATTTAGAATATGTTAAAACAACATTCATCACCTCAATCATCATAATACCTAATATTTACATGGCACTTTCCCAGAGATGATAAACAGTTGGTCAAAATATGAAGTTTGGCCTATTGTCAGGCTTTTGTTGAGCCCACCCAGTATGTTTTTTAATTAAACTGATTACCATCATTTAAAATTTGGGGAACTACATAAAAATCTGGATCTCTAGTTTCTCCTGAGAAACAGCTCTTTGATCTCACCTGCAGAAGCAAGATGATGAAGGGAACATCATCATTTGGAAAGTGTCACAATGAGATACACATGTGGCACTGGCTCTGTGGCTCTATGACCCATCACCTTCAGAAGTCGACCTGTGGCTGCTCTGCCAAGCACAAGAGATAGTATAACTGGAGTGCCAAGGCTAAAAGACGAAATGCCACCAAAACTGGTTGAGTCACCTAAAAATTGTATATCACAGATTCAGGCATGAATTTGAGAAGGAACACCTAACCCCAAGAGAGCAGCATCCAATTCACCTCAAGGATTTCTTTTTCTTTTCCTTTTTGTGAGACAGAATCTCACTCTGCTGCCTGGGCTAGAGTTCCATGGTGTCAGCCTAGCTCACAGCAACCTCAAACTCCTGGGCTCAAGCGATCCTCCTGCCTCAACCTCCTGAGTAGCTGGAGCTATAGGCATGCACCACCATGCCTGGCTTATTTTTTCTATTTTTAGTTATCCGGCTAATTTCTCCCTATTTTTAGTAGAGACAGGGGTCTCACTCTTACTCAGGTTGGTCTCTAACTCCTGACCTCAAGCAATCCTCCTGCCTCAGCCTCCTAGAGTGCTAGGATTACAGGCGTGAACCACCATGCCAGGCTCACCTTCATAATTTCAACAATTAGTCACACAATAAAGGTTCTGGTTTAAAAAAACAAACGAACAGTAAGACCTTCTGATATTAGCCCATGTTTCTTCGTTAAACAAAATCTTCTGAATTGAGTGGCAGCCACGCTTTTAGACAGGACATAGCAGCTCTGGGTCATCACAGTCCCCACCACTCTCTATTGTCTTACACACAACCCATTACAACTCATTTGCATTATCTGTCTAAAACTTTTCAATTTGAAACTTCTGCTTTTCACTCAACATAGTACTTTTGAAAATGCTATTTTTCAATATTTTAATGCTGATTGGAAACCCATGTATATTTGTTATGAATTTATGAAACACTGTACATCTATAAATAAATATTTTATCAGTTAAAAATATTTTCACAATCAGTGTCTTTAACTTGTACCTTCAGTCTTGAGGCATATAATAGGATATTGAGTGGTACTTTTCATCTTGTCTCAGAATTTTTTATTCGAGTGCCAATGTTGAAAGCAATTAGTGATAATAACCTCATTTCCTAAAGAGGAGCTGCTGGACACATTCACTGAGAATTACTAAAAGATACACAAGGTATCCTCTTAGCCTTTACTTACCTCCTTGTTCTATGTAAGGAAAAGAGCAGAAGTCCAGAGGGAAATCAGCAAAGTAGAGAGCACTGAGGAGGGAGCTTTGCCCTACCCCCTCAAACCAAGGAGTGGGGAACTCAAAGAGCATCTCTTGGAAAATCCAGGGCGGCTGCAGGAAGGGGAGCCTGACATCAATCTCCTTATCTTAATGTGGCCAAGTGACAGAATCTCACAGACTCACCCCTCCAAAGAAGAGCACAGGGAGGGAGTACCTAGAAATTGCTGTGTGTCCCCTGAGTTTGAGGGTATGTATGGACACAGAGACCAAGGCTCACATCTCATCTGGCAGGAAGCAATAACAGGCTGCGCAGTGAGGGTAGCAGCGGAGCCACTTGCACTTACCCCAAAGATGCTTGACTTTCCCACAGGTCTAGTGGATGCTGGAGAAGGTGTGGAACCATCTTTAAGATGGAAGCTCATTGTCATAAAAGAACCCTAGCAGTAAGAGGCTGTGACGTATATTGCTCATGGAAGAAGCCAGGGAATGAGGACATGGCAAGGAATCAGCCAAAGAATTAATCATGCATGACAGGAAGCAAAGCTTTATAGAGATCCCTGCATTGATCTCAAAGAACCCACTCCATGAAAAAGCCTGTATTTGGGTACCTCTCACACAGAGTGTACCAATGCTCAGGTGGGCATGACATTGACTTCCCTTCTCCTAGCAAAGAGACTACACTCAAGGTCAGCTTTCCACTGAGACAGTGGCTTTGTCCCCTCAACAAGAGGACTAGAACATCCCACAGGTCTGGCAAAGATAACTCCTGCAAAGATTGTGTACCCCAAATCCAACCTGCCTGATGCCAAGAAGCCGGAACATTATTCTGAATACCACTGACAGCTTTCTTGTCTTCACAAAGGTGGCACACCAGGGTAGAAATGCAGACCCATACTGCAGGCTCAGCAGTGGCCAGGTCCTGGCCATCCCCCTGTGTGATGGCAGAAGACTCAGGGCACCCTGGGCCTTCTCTTCTATTACTTTGGCTCAGGTAAGTTTCCCCTTCCTATATTTCTTAGTCCTGCCATATGACATTATAGAATCGACCCAGACCTCTGAGCTGTGTCCAATCAAGATCCAGAGGGCTCACCTGACAAAGGGTGGTGACCTGTAGGTGACCTACCTGGCATGACAGGAGCTACATGTCACAGGGCACGTTTTCATAAACTGCAGAGTGTAAGTCATTTCAAAAACTGCTGTAGACTGTATTTGTGAAGATTAGCAAAACATAACAGACCTCAAACAATCATTTAATGATTGGTAATTAATATGTGAGCCCTGCTTTTCTCTGTGTGTTCATCTCCAGGTACTGCTCCAGCACCCAGGTGCTTTGCTCTAAGATCCATTGCTTAGGATGCGTTTCTTCTCTTGTATATTTAGAAGATTTCTTCCACCGTCTAAAACTTAGCTCAGACATTGCGTCCTCCAGAACACCTTCCTGGCACTGTCACTGCCACTCGCACGCCCTGCAGAGATGCTCCACCTTGGCCTCAGCTGTGCCTTGTAGTAGTCCTAGTGCTGATTTTATCACATTATACTAAAAAATATTTATTAGGTCATATTTTTATCTCCCCTACTAGACTGACCTTCTTGAAGTCAGTATTTTATTTGTCTTTGTATCCCTCTCACAGTGCTTGGAACTAGTGCCTTTATTATGTTAATGAATGAAAAACCCCAACATTTTTGGCTGATTCTCTCAGGTTTTTTATGTCTCATCTGAGCCCTGTGGCTTTCATCAGAACCATAGCAAAATAAGAGAGTTTTGGGGAATATGCACATGGCCATGGAAGTGGGCTTACAGACTAGAGTTTGCTTCTCACTTCAGTGTCTCTAAATGTGGGTGACCTGCTGTAGAACAAGGAGAAGAATGCCAAGTCCCTGGCAATCTTCTGAGGGTACGGGTTCTCAAGAATCCACGTGAAGAGGCACTTGGGGAGAGATGTAAGATGCTGGCATTGCCCAGATGGCCTCCAAGTAAAAGGACACCTCATCTGCAGAGGGATTGGAGGTGTGGACCTTTAGCAGAGTCTGGTGGGAGACACATCTGTCAGAGATAGAGGGACTAGATAAAGCTGAGCACTGCCCTTCCTTTACCAACCAGGCACACAACTATATGTGGAGACAACCTCAGCAACAGTTTTTTTAATAACCAGAAGTGACTGCCATGGTTTGAATATTTGTGTCCCCTCCCAAATTCATGTTGAAACTTAATCCCCACTGTGGTCGTATTAAGAGGTGGGGCCTTTGGGAAATGATTAAGTAATGAGGTCTTGCTGTCATGACTAGACTAGTACCTAATAAAAGGGAGAAAACCAGAATTTGCCCCTTTTGCCTCCTATTCCTTTAGCCGTGCCTTCTATTCCTTCTATTCGTTAGAGGGCAGAGCCCATCCCCTCTAGAGGACGTAGCTATAAGGTGTCATGCTGAACCAGACAGAGCAAACCTCACCGATACCAAAACTACCAGTGCCTTGATCTTGGACTTTCCAACCGCCAGAAGTGTAAGAAATAAATTTCTATTATTTATACATTCCCTAGTCTGTGGTATTTTGTTATAGCAACACAAATGGATTAAGATAGTGACCAAAGAGTGATGGGATATATCCAAGGTATGGTTGGGGCAGGGAAGGGGGAGTTGAGCTTAGTAAGCATAGTTACCTAGCTGAAGGCAGCAAGCATAGAAAATTAAACTATTTTGTGTCTTAACCCCATGGGTTTATGGTTGTTTATCAGCTTAAATCAGCTACATAGGTAAGTACAGTTCTGTGACAAATTCTAAAGGAATAATATGAAGAATACACTATAAAATCACTTGACTCTCCCTAAAGAGAAAGGCTTTCTGGAAGAGGTCACATTTGAACTGAGTGCTGCAGAGCTCATCAAGGTAGACAAGGGACATCAGAGGACGTAGGCACAAGAACCACTGTATGTATACACCCAGAACAGAAAGCATGAAGCATCAAGAGAACAGTGAGAAGCACCCCAGAGGGAAGCCAAGGCATGTGCAGAAAATGAGGTTGGAGGCATATCTAGGGCCAGATTTCTTAAATGTCCACTATAAAGCACCAAGGTGTTTAACCAGTGATTCCTTTGTAATTTCAAAATACTTGAACAACCACTACATGAGAGTCAATGCATGTTTGGGATTCAGGAATTGAGAAAAGTCATGAGCATGTGTGAGTTCTCAGACTCCTTGTAACAATACCAGTCTCTCAGAAAGAATTTCAACTGCTGCTATGAATAATGAGAATTCCACATTTTGTGTTGCAAACAACAGAAAACCCAACTCAATGAGCATTGACTGGCTTAACAAGAAAGTCCTAAAATAGGTAAGCTTCCAGACCATTTTAATCTGGTGGCTTAGTAGGTCACTGAGGATTCTGATTCCTTACTTTGCTTTAGAAGCATCAGCTTCCTGCCAAGGCTAGCTCCCATCCTGGCTATAAGATGACAGCATTTCAGAGGGTCACATCTGCCTCAGCTACATCCTGAAAGAAAGAGGGTCTCAGTCCCAGCATTTCAAGAAAAAGTCCTCAGTATTACTCCCACTGAGCCAACTAAAGGCACACTCCAGCTCTGGCCAAAGGCTATGGGCAGGGCAAGAGCTGAGAGGGTGCAGGTGGCAATTGGCTCAAGTCAGTCAGGGGCCATCTCTGGGGCTGATGCGCTTGAGCTTTGAGGATAGGAGTCAGGAATAAAAATCAGCTGGAATCAGGAAGTGAATTGAGTGGATAACCAACATTTGTTCTATACAGAAGCAATTAAAGATATTTAAGTAGGAGTGACATGATTGGATCTGTTTCTGAAAAGTCATTTTGTAAGCACCACATGTACCCACCAGCAAATTGGTTTCACTGATCAACACCCAAGTGCACATATAGGAATAACATTTATCGAGTGTTTGGCAGGTGGGAGGGGGGAGGAGGGGATTGGTATATATATACATCATGAGTGCAATGTGCATCGTCTGGGGGATGGACACGATTGAAGCTCTGACTCTAGGGCAGAGGTTGGAGGCAGATCTACGGCCAGATTTCTTAAATGTCCACTATAAAGCACCAAGGTGTTTAACCAGTGATTCCTTTATAACTTCAAAATACTTGAACAACCACTACATGAGAGTCAATGTATGTTGACTCTATGTTCAGTCTAAAATACACTGAAACAGAATCCACACTTTTCAGCCTCTTCTTCAGATTGATTCCATGGCTCAGCTGGGAAGGGAAAATCGCTCCTGTCCAGGAATCCATGTTTGGGCCCAGTCACCTGCTTTTCTCAAGCAGTAGCTAGCAGTAGGGTGGAGAAAATCATAACTTTTAGTGTTGTTTCACAATTTTTCACCATCCTCCATGACACTGGGCATTTAATCTGCATTTTTAAAGCCATAGGGTTCACTATCTCAGAGCCTCAGGTGATTCTCCCAGAGATTGCTAGGCGGAGTCCTCGCTCACGTATTTTTCCCAGAAGTTGGTCCTAGAGCCTTTTAAAATAACCATTCTTTAAAGAATTATCTCCCCTTCCATCACAGTTACTTCAAAAAAGTTTGCCCCATTCACCATGCTTTCGAGAATACTTTTTCAGAGCTGGTTGTCTTTGTGAGAGCTGGAAAGTGCGGGTCCCGGGTTCCCCCGTCCCTCAGGCCGCTTATTCTCAGAGATGGGAAGTGCCCACCGGCCAGCAGGGTGAAAAGTGCGGATCCTGTTTCAGTCTAAAATAGACTGAAATGGGGGAAAGGCAACACAGGTAACCTAAACATTTGTACCCCATAATATGCTAAAATAAAAAAAGAAGTCATTTTGGCTACAGTGTGAAGTTTAAAATGGAAAAGACAAGCCTGGAATGGATATCTTTTCTATATTTGAAAGTAAAATGTTGGCCTTTAATATGTACCTTGATACTTATACACATATTAAAAACTTGAAGCAGTCAAGGAATAAAGGCAAACATTTTCCTGACATCGTCAAACATCTCTAAATATAGTTGATGTGCATTTAACCTATTAAAAGCACTCCTCTGAAAACTGCACTGTCAACATGAATAAAATTCTCCATCTGAAGAACACTGAGAATAGATTTAGGTTATATCTAGACCTACAAAAATTTAACGTATTTTCAAAAGAATTAAATTTCTCAACTCTTATTTTCATCTAAATATATACACATTCACACATGTATGCATCATGCTCTCACAGCTACTGACACACACAACCACACATAGTTACAGTCTCATGTGCACACACACACTTCACATGTATGGGTATGTGAACACACACTCTTATATATGTACATCAGAGCACTTTCATATGCCAGACCCAGGGCAAAGAGCATCATTTATTGCTCTGTAGGACCCAGGATGAAAGAAGGAAAATGATGAATATTTACGTGCGTTCAATTTGTTAAATCCTGCAAATTTACTTTTATATTCAAGGAGAGAGAGGAGATCAGTCTGGGTTTGGATATTCAGGACTTAGAGATTTCCACCTTCATTATGTATTCTAACTGTCTGGGGAAAGGCACTTTTCAACATTTCTGCTTTAGCCTGCTCAGCCAGACTGCAAAAGCTATGGTCTATTTAAAAAGGAAAAAGAAGACGGGTGGTGGGGGGGAGAATCATCAGCTTTCTTGGAATCCAAACTGGGAAAAAAAATCTAAACCTATATTTATGCCATTATATTAAAAAAGGAAAGGGTAATGATAAAATCATGTTGGTAATAGAAATAATGGAGCAACAAGTGAAGTAAGATATGGCAGCTTCTCAAGCACATTCTGGGTGACTTGGACAAACTGAGGTTTAGCCCCAGCCCTGCCACTGACTAGCCGAGACACTTTGGTTAAGTCCCTTGAACTTTTGAGTCCAGTTTTCTAATTCAATAATAACAGAATTCCTTTCCAGATTCAAAGTTTTACAAACGTAATAGGGTAGTAGTGGGGCAGGTCATTTTTCTTTGCAGTTTGACCGTAACCAGTTCCTAGCGATCGCACACACTAGGTAGCTATACACGAGCCCCAGGAAGACGCCATGCTGGAGTATCTGAAGTACAGATTTAGACTCCTCTCTGTCTGCTATTCCACAAGGCTTTGCTCTCAGGAAATCTTGTGCCCACTGCGGAGGACCCAGATAGAAGCAAGGAAATGTGGTAGGGCATGTCTACAACTGGTCCTTTCCATGGAGTGAAAGTGAGAACGAGCTGTTTTTTGAAACTGCCTGCATCCTGCCCAGCACCAGATGTAAGACTCTTAGTGTAAACAAAGAAGACACACTGTTACCACTGTCAGCATTTTTCTTTCTTTCTTTTCTTTCTTCTTTCCTTCCTTCCCTCCCTCCCTCCCTCCCTCTCTTCCTTCCTTCCTTCCTTCCTTCCTTCCTTCCTTCCTTCCTTCCTTCCTTCCTTCCTTCCTTCCTTCCTTCCTTCCTTCCTTCCTTCCTTAAAAAAGGAAAGGGTAATGATAAAATCATGTTGGTAATAGAAATAATGGAACAACAAGTGAAGTAAGATGTGGCAGCTTCTCAAGCACATTCTGGGTGACTTGGACAAACTGAGGTTTAGCCCCAGCCCTGCCACTGACTAGCCGAGACACTTTGGTTAAGTCCCTTGAACTTTTGAGTCCAGTTTTCTAATTCAATAATAACAGAATTCCTTTCCAGATTCAAAGTTTTACAAACATAATAGGGTAGTAGTGGGGCAGGTCATTTTTCTTTGCAGTTTGACCGTAACCAAACTGCCTGCCTTCCTTCCTTCCTTCCTTCCTTCCTTCCTTCCTTCCTTCCTTCCTTCCTTCCTTCCTTCCTTCTTCCCATTGGCTTAGATAAAATTTAGTGGCTTAGACAAATTGATGTCAAATAGCAATATGGCTCTGTTACAGTTTTCAATTCCAAACCTAGAAAAACCTGAGAAGTAGGCAACATGTGTCCTTCTGCCTTTACTCTTTGGAACTTCAACTCGAACATCTCCTCAGTGACCCCAGGATTCCCAGGGTTTTCCACAATAGTATTCCATTTTGTGTCTTCCAAAAAAGACCCTCATAAGCATTTGCTCTTTTGTCTCTTTCAAAACCTAGGTGTCCTATGTATGTCCCTATCCATTAATACACAGCTCTTTGCCAGAAAAGCCATTATAGTATAGATATATGCATACTTAGCTTGTACAAATTGAGTCATACACACAAAAACAAAATATAAAATATATACTTATATAAACACAAGCCAAAACCTCTCCTAGTGATTGATAGAAGTAACAGTAACCTATTGCAACTCTGGAGGAAAAAATTGCTATGTGAGGCTTATGAAGACGCAACATTATAGACCCAGCACCATGCAACTCAAGATGAAGAATTAACATGTGATAAAAGCTTAGGTTTTAGCCCTCAAGAGTCATTTTTCTATTTTAACAGGGCTTTTCAGTACCAAATTGGAATTAATGCAATTATCATTATTTGCAGGATGAATAAGTGACTGCAGCAATATAGGAGATGAAGCACCCCAGACCTCAACTCCAACCTCTCTGGTCTTCATTCTAGAATCTGCCATATACATTTTTGGTTTTATAACTTCTTTTTTTATATTAAAATAATACAAACTCATAAAACTCTGAGTTAAAAAAAATATGGCCAGGCGTGGTGGTTCACACCTATAATTGTAGCACTCTGGGAGGCCGAGGTGGGAGGACCACTTGAATTCAGGAATTCAAGACCAGCCCGAGCAAGATTGAAACTCCTGTCTCAAAAGAAAAAAAATGTATGTATATAAAATATATAAAATACCAAAACGCAATGATATACACATTTATCTTCTAGATTTATTTTTATGTATATAAAAGATGAAATCATTTCATATGAACAATTCTATTTATTCTCTTACCTTTTGCTTAACACTACAGCATAAGCACTTTCCTCATGACATTAAAATTTCTTTGTAAAATCTTTTAAAAGTGTAACATGATAGTCCATCGTATGATTATTTGGTAACGTACTTAGGCGTTCCCTCCAGAGTTGAATGTTTAAGTTGCTTCTAGCTTCCACTAAGGTAACACATGCCGATCATGTGCATCTTGTGCTTTTCTGCTGTCTATGTTGCTGCCTTCCTGTCACATCTTTCCCTCTGATCTTTGCCGCATAAAACCCCAGTTACGCATCAGGTCCCAGCTCAAGCATCACTTGTTCTGTGTGCTAACCTACTCTGTAACTAAATCCCCAGCGTTAGTTACTTTCTATTTTGCGTTTTCATATCACTTTGTGTAAATCTCTATTACAGTATCTTCAACATTGTATAATATTAAAATGTTTGAGCAATTCTTACACCAAAATATGGGATTCCGCCGGGCGTGGTGGCTCACGCCTGTAATCCTAGCACTCTGGGAGGCTGAGGCGGGTGGATTGCTCGATGTCAGGAGTTCGAAACCAGCCTGAGCAAGAGCGAGACCCTGTCTCTATTATAAATAGAAAGAAATTAATTGGCCAACTAATATATAGAAAAAATCAGCCGGGCATGGTGGCGCATGCCTGTAGTCCCAGCTACTCGGGAGGCTGAGGCAGCAGGATCGCTTGAGCCCAGGAGACTGAGGTTGCTGTGAGCTAGGCTGACGCCACGGCACTCACTCTAGCCTGGGCAACAAAGTGAGACTCTGTCTCAAAAAAAAAAAAAAAAAAAATGGGATTCCTAAGTGTAGAGTCATGTATTTTTTCATCTTTCTGATCATATCACCTAGCACAGTACCTGGCATATAGTAGGTAGTTAATAAATACTTGCTGAATTAAAAAATTTCAGTCAATTCAACAGGGTCATTGGGACCCAGTGGTGTCTTTTCCAGAACTCTTCAAGTGTAGCATTCAGAAACTATGTCCATTCATGCTTTCCCCTCTAGAGGCCTGGTTGGTGGGAATAATTTGATAGATACTAGAAAGGCAAATTATTGAATTCCAGGGAAAGGAATCTAGTTTATGATAAAAACACAAAATCAACAATAAAAATTTGCACTTATAACTGCTTTTTGAGTAACGTCAAATGAGGTTTTGTCACTGGGAATGGCAGATCTGTAATACTTCTTTTATACCCAGGAAACTACTAGAAACAGAAATAGCATTTTAGTGTGAGCACAAGAAAGGTCTGCTGACACCTTGTCTTACTCCATTCAGGCTGCTGTAGCAAAATGCCTTAGACTGGGTAATTTGTAAATAATAGAAATTTATTTCTCACAGTTCTGGAGACTGAGAATTCCAAGATCAAGGTGTCAGCAGATTTGGCGTCTGGTGAGGGCTTGTTCTGTTTCATTGATCATGCCATTTGCTGAGTCCTCAGGTGGTGAAAGGGGCTAAACATCCCCCTTCAACATCTCTTATGAGGGGACTAATCCTACTCATGAGAGCAGAACCCTCATTACTTAATTACCTCCTAAAGACCATACTTCTTAATAATACTGCATTGGGGGTTAAATTTCAACATACGAATTTTGGAGGGACGTCACATTCAGACCACAGCACACCCTAACCTCCACTGGCTGTTTCACTCTTGCTTACTAAAGGTTCTGGATCATGTTCCTGTTCATTTTTTTGTGTGCTGTCATCCACAGCCTGGTGCAATTTTATAGCCAGTTTTAGTAGCCAACATTTAGAAAATGATTATGTAAATGACCTGCATAATTGATTTCTAGATTTGCTTGTGAGGTATTCAGACTAGGATTTCTCTCAAAGGAAAAAATAAAAATTTTACTTAAATCAGAAACACTGTTTATCTCTATAAATTTTAGGTATGCCAACAATTTTTAGTTCTGGAAAGAGATTAACATATATAATACTAGGTTTAACAGTCTTATAGTAGTGAGTACTGCGTTATTTCTTTTATTCATCCATTTACTCTGTTTTCTAGTTTTATTGAGGTATTGTTGACAAATAAAAATTGTATACATTTAAGGTGTGCAATGTGATGATTCAATACACATACACGTTGTATAAGGATTACCACAATCAAATTAATTAGGCTATTTCTTTTATAGAAAGAAAAAGAGATAAGGACGATTTGAGTAATAAGAATAGGAGAAGATTAAGAGAAGAGAGACCCCAACTTACTTTCTACTTCAGTGGCCAGGCAGGAACCACCAGATCTTAATGTTTTATTCTAACTAAGCCACCAAAAGATATAAAACACAGGTATGGAAATGAGAGAGCTTAAGAAGGAAGGGGGTGGGAAAGTGCATTATCTGAGTTCCTCAAAATCCACCCCTTCCACACACAGCCCGCCTTTAAAATTCCAACCCAACTCAGTCTCTCCTCTTTGATGACCAACATTCATTTTAGCAAATTGTTTATAAACTGTCCTTTTCATTTTTACATTTTAAAAGTTATTTCTGTCTTCCAGCCCATTTTAACTTTCCTTTAAAAAGAATTCAACTTCTCTGTTTGAGCACCGTGTTGAACCTAGCAAGTTCTGGCATATAGATAGTGGGAACTTTAAAACTTTTCATATACTCTTAAATTCCAGAAAAACTGCATATTTTTAGAATGTTTCCCAAAAATCTCATGAAGAAAGTGGGTGGGCTAAATTGTGTCCCTCTAAAATTCATATAGCAAAGTCCTAGAATGTGGCTGTGTTTGCAGGGAGGGTCTTTAAAGACGTGACTAAATTAAAATGAGGTCATTAGGGTGGGCCCTAATCCAATATGACTGGTGTCCCTGTAAGAAGAGGAATTAGGACACAGACATGCAAGGAGGGAAGACCATGTGACAACGGAGGGAGAAGACAGCCATCTCCAAGCCAAGGAGAGAGGCCTCAGAAGAAACCAACCCTGCTGACACCTTAATCTTGGACCTGTAGCCTCTAGGACTGTGAGAAAATAAACGTCTGTTGTTTAAGCCACCCAGTCTGTGGTACTTTGTCATGGCAGCCCTGGAAAACTAATACAGGGGGCTTTCTTTGCCATTAATTTGTTAAATATGTAGTGAGAGATTTTTGATTAGCAAATTAACAATTCATGAAGTCTCATTTATTTGCTCATTTTTTTCTTTCTTTGTAAAGAGAACGTTCCTAAATTCAAAGTTCTCGCCCTTGAACTTTGCAATTTTGAATCTGTTTACTTGTCTATGTGTATTTGAATGAATACTTATAAATATAAGCTATTAACTAGCTTCAACATTAGCTTTTATGCTTGTTTATTTCTAAAAGCCAGAGGGTGAGGGAAGTAGGGGGGAAAGGGAGTAGATGAACCGTTTGCGTGTAGAGTGCCTTCAAATTGAGACTGCTCTTTGCTTTTCAGACGACCTGTACATCCAGCCTTCCCCTCCACCTGCCCCCTCAGGGAGAGCAAAAGCCAGTGTCTGAGTCTGTGGCCATTCTGTCACCAGGGTTAGGTGTGGCTCTATTACAGAGGTGTCTGGCTTTCTGGGCAATGATTTCCCAGCTTCACCGACACTTCCCCTTCTCTTGGACTTTCCCAGAAGCCGTGGCTATGGGCTGCTGTTCTCAGTTAAACAGTGCCGCTGCCAGGGGGACCATCCAGGGTGCCACAGAATCACGTGGCGTCATTCGAGGTGAGCTCGCACCGAGACCACTCAGGAAACAGATGAGGCACTTTCTCTACCCAGACTTTGCCTGCTTAATTTAACATTATCTTCAAGCAAGTGCCACAGTAAAGACTTCTTACAGTGCTATAATATCTGAGGAAAAAGCGATATTTTTTTCTAGATTTCTTTAAAACAATAACACAAGCAAAAGGGGGGGCCAGCCAATCCATAGAGACTGTAGTAAATATCACACATAAAGACTCAAATGTGCTAAAATAAATCACAGTGTGCTTTATTTTTTGTCACATGATATTCTCCACACCCACTTCTGCTTTCACAGCACCCAAATTGGAAGACCACAGAGGACTCGTGAGAAGCCAGTCACCTCTCTGTCCTGACACACATGCCCATAAACATGGGAAACAGCACCCTCTCGTTTACAGAACTGAAACATTTCAAGAGAGCCACAACGGTCCCGTCCAGTAAGCTCCAGACTCGACCACGTTACCATATTATCTTAGCCTTCATTCATAATCCCACTCATGGAATTTACCCTTAAGAATTGAGGTCAATTAATTAAGAAAATGTAATCCAAGAAAAGCACAGTAGATTATAAAATGTTTATTTCGGCATTATTTTTCAGAAATAGGAAAATGATTAAACAAAGCAAGACATTTCCCGTCTAGAATGTTATAGACTGACGTTTGGAGCCAAGTACAGCAAATACAATAGATATTGCCTTAGAATAAATCAAAGCATGGGAAGATTTGATAGAACTTCCCATGTGTATGCCAGGAAGAAGGAGCTGCTACATCCCACACCACACTTACCTAGAAGACACTAATTTTTCCATGTGAATGATAAGCATTCATGCATGTGAATTTAAATAAGTTTTTATACATTTTTATAAGTTTCTACGATTTACATGTTTTATATAAGTTTTTATATGTGAATGATATAAGCCTTGTCTGAAAAGAGCAGGGCCTGGAAGAGGCTGGAGATAGCAGGTTGTCAGGACACCGTAAGTTAGGAAAGTGGGGGCCAAGTGGCCGTCACAAACATGTGCCATCTGGGCAGGACACCGGGAATGTAGGACGTCATAGCAAAGAGTAAAAGAAGTCACGTGGTGACACTGCAGCGCCAGCTGTGCCACATACGATCCAAATAACCAACTGGCCCCATCAGGAGATGGACTCACGCCTATGGAAAAGGGCTGGAAAGGAACAGGGAAAAATAAAAACAACTGGTTTGTTAGGGTAATAAGATCATGGATTAGTTTTTCCCTTTAGAATTTTTTTTTTATTGATATCACTGTAAATGAATTCATTGTAAATTAAATAAATATTTAATTTACAAGCATATTTTCAATAGTCTCTAAAACAGTCTCGTGCATCGGTTGATGGGAAAGCACAAAACACCATGCATTTAAAGACATTCTAGATGTTCAGTGGCCAAGCAAGAGTCCCGTTTTCATTTATCAACAGTTTTAACATCTCCTGCCTCCCTCCCTTTCTGCTGCACAGTGTCAGAGAAAACAACTCCCTCACAAACATCTTGAGCTCTTGCAGGGCCACCTTGCATCTCCTTTTGCCAGACTCAGCCCCTGTGCTACACTCGCAGTTTTAATGTGGTCCTTTGTCGAACTCAAAGAGTTGCCTCTGCCACAGTAAGCAGTCTGGTAGCCAGTTACTCCCATGTCCTTCCTTTTGTGAAGTTCCTTTGACAAAGTCCAAAACATACCTAATGGCAATTCGGGTCAAGTGTTGGTTCTTACCAACTTAAATAGCCCCCTCTCCTTCTGTCACAATACCCGGACATGAAAATGAAGAACAATTAAATTAAGTTCCTCCTGAGTTTTATGGTAATAACATGAACTCTGGGAGAATGGTCATACGGCCAGGACCATCAATGCCTTAGAGCATCCGTTAGTATTAAAATAATAAAATGTATGCAAACTATTTATACAATAAATATTCACTAAGACCTGCCATGGGTATTGAGGAGTGACAGAGGTAGGTCCAGGGTATATGCCTCCCCCAGGCCAGCCTGTGTAAATGCTGAGCCCAGGCAAATCTCTCGTCTAAGCCTGGAAAAATAAGGTTTGCACTCTGCAAACTTACAGTCAATTTGATGGCATAGATTTCCTTGCTGTTCTTCTAAAAGGCAGCCTCACACCCTCCCTAGTGTCTGTACTTCCCAGCATGATCACCCCTCAACCCCCATACGTACCTATACTTCTATTTGCTTTTTATTTTCATATATTTAGCTACAACTCAAGAGCTTCCTTTTTGAGGGAATGTTTTCAGCAATTGTGTTACCTACTTTGAACTTGTTTCTCCCAAGCCAGCAGTCTCTCTCCTCCCCACTGAGAAATTGACTAAAAACAGCATGACGCTGACAGGTTTTTGTATAGAGACCAGACAGAGCTAAAAAATGTCTGAGATTTTTTTCCCTTTTTAACACAAGCCATTTCTCAGTACATTTTTATTATCATTATTGTTATCATTATTTATCAAAAGCTCTTGTTATCCAAAAAGATAATTCAGATTTTTTTTATTGCCATCAAGGTTTATTTATTTTTCTTTCTTTCTTTTTTTTATTTCAGCATATTATGGGGGTACAGAAGTTAAGGTTATGTATATTGCCTATGCCCTCCCCCTCAAGTCAGAGCTTCAAGCATGACCATCCCCCAAACATTGCACATCTCACTCACTGTGTTTGTATATACCCATCCTTTCCTCCCCCTCCCACCTGCCTGACACCCGATAAATGTTATTCCTATATATCCACTTAGGTGTTGATCCATTAATACCAATGTGCTGGTGAGTATATGTGGTGCTTGTTTTTCCATTCTTGGGATACTTCACTTAATAGAATGGGTTCCAGCTCTAGCCAGGAAAATACAAGAGGTGCTATATCACCATTGTTTCTTATAGCTGAATAGTACTCCATGGTATACATATACCACATTTTATTAATCCACTCATGTACTGATGGGCACTTGGGTTGTTTCCACAACTTTGCAATTGTGAATTGTGCTGCTATAAACATTCAAGTACGGCCAGGTGCGGTGGCTCACGCCTATAATCCTAGCACTCTGGGAGGCCGAGGCAGGCGGATTGCTCGAGGTCAGGAGTTCGAAACATTCGAGTACAGGTGTCTTTTTTGTTGAGTGTCATTTGATCTTTTGGGAGATGCCCAGTAGTGGAATTACAGGATCAAATGGTAGATCTACTTATATTGCTTTAAAGTATCTCTATATTGCTTTCCACAGAGGTTGAAATAGTCCCACCAGCAGTGAGGGAGTGTTCCTATCTCTCCGCATCCATGCCAACATTTATTGTTTGGGGACTTTTTGATAAAGGCCATTCTTACTGGAGATAAGTGATATCTCATTGCAGTTTTGATTTGCATTTCCCTGATGATTAGCAATGTTGAGCACTTTTTCATGCATTTGTTGGCCATTATTCTGTCTTCTTTTGAAAAATTTCTGTTCATGTCCTTTGCCCACTTTTTGATAGGGTCGTTTGATTTCTCCTTGCTGATTTTCCTGAGTTCTAAATAGATTCTAGTTATCAGTCCTTTATCGGATGTGTAGCTTGCGAAAATTTTCTCCCATTCTGTGTGTTGTCTGTTTGCTCTCTTCACAGTTTCTTTGTTGTGCAGAAGCTATTTAATTTACCCAAAGTGACCTACAGAGTCAATGAAATCCCTATTGAAATACCATCATCATTTTTCACAGATATAGAAAAAATAATTTTACGCTTCGTATGGAACCAGAGAAGACTCTGTATAGCAAAATCAATCCTAGGCAATAAAAACAAAATAGGAGGTATCAATTTATCAGACTTCAAACTATACTACAAGGCTATAGTAATCAAAACAGCTTGGGACTGGCACAAAACAAGAACAGGGACATTAACCAGTGGAACAGAACAGAGAACCCAGATATAAAACCATGCTCATATAGCCAACTAATCTTTGACAAAGCAGACAAAAACATACACTGGGGAAAAGAATCCTTATTCAATAAATGGTGCTGGGAAAACTGGATAGCCACATGTAGACAACTGAAACAGGACCCACACATTTCACCTCTCACAAAAAATCAACTCATGCTGGGTAACAGACTTGAACCTTAGGTGTGAAACTATTAGAATTCTAGAGGAAAACATTGGAAATACTCTTCTAGACATTGGCCTAGGCAAAGAATTTATGAAGAAGACTTCAAAGGCAATCACAGCAACAACAAAAATAAATAAATGGGACCAGATCAGATAATTCAGATCTTGAGACTTTGTTCAACCAATTCATACATGGTGCTTTTCTGGAGAATGATTACACTCTAAATACAACATTAAAATGCTTTGTTGAAGAAGAGGGTAAGTAAATATGGATTCTTCTGATTTTCTTTGCTCATTTGAGTTTATTCAACTCAAAGTCCATTTTTTTGGTAAGAAGTGGCAGTATAGTTACCCTGTTTTGCTAAGAAAGAGAAAAATACAGGAAGGGACACAGATCTTTAAACATAGAATCAATGGCAGAAGTAGACATAAACCCAGCTGATTGTCCTACTCACCTTGTAACCACTGTTAAAAAAAAATTATTCATGACACTTGTTAAAGATGCTAAGGTAGACTTTATTCAGGACCATTGTGATAAGTATAGGGAGTACCGTGATGGGATTTTACAGAAGGCAAGAGAGATTGGGCTCAACTCTGAGGATAGCAAAGAAAAACTGGAGATCTACAGATGAAGGTGAGAGAAGGTGGTCAGTGAATAAAAAATTACTGAGAGGAAACATCAGATGTGAGGGAGTTTATCTAACAGGATTCTTGCTGAAGGCATGCCAGAGTGAAAGACATGGCCCAGGGGATGGTAGAGGAAGAGTAACCCAATCTAGAGTGATCAGATATCAGGGGTAGGGGATTCTGGTTAAAATGACAATGTGGAGATGAACATGAAGCCCAAAAGTCAGGTCCTACTAGAGAAGACAGTTCAGAAGAGCCTGATGAGACTTAGGTCAAGGAGAGAATCTTTCCCCATAAAGCCAAGCACAATGCCTGACACACAGCAGGTGTTCAGTAAGTGTTTGCCAAATAAGTAAATGAGTCAGTGGATCCTGTGCCCCAGCACCAGAGAGCAGAGGGTGTCATATTTAAAATGCATCTCATCCCACAATTTGCACCCACTGCAATGTCAACCTCAAAGCACTCTGTCTGGACATGAGATGTCTTCTAAAGGCTACATCTAAAGAAGGTTTCCAGGTACGCTCTAGAATTTTAGAGGCTTGTGCTTCCCAGGGCTACCAGTGGGACCTGGGTTGGAGCATCTTCTAGAAACCCAAAGTCAAGTCATTGACTTTCCCCTGAAACATGCTCTCCCTTTTGTGTGCCCCAATACCAGGCTCATTGCTTGTGCATCACGAGGTACCCCATTCTCCATCAACACTAAACTTCCTACTATCCCATGAATATCTTGATGTGTTTGTGACTGCTTCTTCCAATAGCTAGAATCTCCTTATACCAATATCTTTCTTAGAAAAGTACTAACCATTCAAGACCCTACTTACATACCACCTCCTTTGGTAAATGTTTGCCTCTCACCAGAGGTGGGGGAGCTTCCAGACGACTTTGTTCAGCGGTTCAAACAGCACTTGTAATTTGTCTACTAGCTTTTCTGTCACCTTCTGACTGTGACCACCTCCCCCAAGTGGTTCTCAAACCTACACAAACATCAAAATCACTCAAGAAGCTTTTAAAACATAGAGATTCCCAGGTTCCACACCTGGAGTTTCCAATGCAATAGGTCTGGAGTGGAACCAGGGACACTAAACTTCTAAAAGCTCCCAAGAGGATTCTGGCAGTCAGCTAAATGGCCAGACTCACAGCCCTGGGCAGCAGAGGGAGCACAGGGTGTCCTATTTAAAATGCATCTCATCCCTCAATTTGCACCCACTGCAACATCAACCTCAAAGCACTCTGTCTGGACATGAGATGTCTCTAGAAAATAGAGACTGTGTTTTGTTCAGCTGTTTCATCCAGCATGTGGCACAGAATGAGCATGCAGTAGAAGACCTATCTTTGTTGAGTGGGAATGAGTATAAATAAGTGAATGGACAGATGTCCAGCACATGTTGAGGCAAAGGGAGACATTCTGAATCACTACAAGACTGAGAGACCTTGAAAGAGAGATTCTAAATTTAGTTTAGACCCTCCATGAGTGGGCAGCAGAACTGAACTCCCTCCTCTGCTCCAAAGAGTCTTGACTAGTCTAGGGATCAAACTGTCCTCATTTAATTTCTGGCAGATTCTCTCCCCCCTATATCTTCTCCTCATCTCTCCCTGGCTCCTCAGAGGCACTTATGGACCAGTAGCTTCCTCGGTTTTCACCAAGCCCCAGATCAGACGTCTATCTCCAAGTCCCAAGGTGTTGCAGGACACAAGCCACAGACCTGAATAATAGGCCTTAACAACCAGAGGCCTGCCATGTGTCTCATCAATGGAGATCCAGCTGTCCAAAAGGCCTAATGAGATCTCTGAGCCAACCCTGGGCAGGGAATTCAACTAAACATAAAAACCAGTTTCAGGAAGGTGAGGGAAACCTTGAGTTGGAGATGTATGTGGCTGTTTTCCCGCTGCACAGAAGAGAGAACGGACCCTCAATCCCAGAGGCGCTATCTCACTCGGAGGCAACAGTGCTCTGCTGTCTCCCCTCCCAGCTCCCCTGTGTCCAGCAGCATTTGGATCCCCTCTCTTTAAGAGCCATTAGAATCCATAATTTAAACTCAAGAGCATTTGTGATATAAAAATGAGTAATGCTTGATTTAATTTCATTGCCTTGGGTTTCACCAGAAAAAGAGAAGTGGGGAGGGGAGGAGAGGCTTCTCTCCCACAAACAATGACATCTGCTACTGGAGGGGAAATGCTCAGAGCAGGCCTTTCCATGCAATTGCTCCTGGGCATGAAAATAAAAACAACCCTCATTTCCTCTCCAGTCTGCCAGCCTCTTCTGAATCTCTGGAAATAAGCTCTCTGCAATTGGGTGACTCCACAGGCTGTCCTGCTACAAACATCAGCTGTCACAGGCAGTAATGCAGCAAGAAGGGAAGGCCCCAGGGCCAAGCAGAAGCGGGCAGGACAGCTCAAATGCAGCTACCAAAGAGACTCTCTGGGTAAGCATGAGAGAGCAAAGTGGATTAGAGTTCCTTAGATGACTCTCGAGGGTCCGCCTGTGTTTCAGTGTCTGTTTTCATGTGGAGACTCCATGGGCTACTTCTACATACAAATCTCACCTTCTTGGAAAAACAATAGCAAGAATGGAGCAAAAATAGATGGATGCGGCTAAACCATGAAATACTTAATCAATATAAAGTTATAGAAATCCCAGCAGTCTCCAAAGGTCCCCAACTGGTACCTTCCTCTACACTCTCACAGTTTAGCCATGAGGAGGGTGCAGGTCTTCTGTAAGGGGAGAGCCAGGTGGCTTCTCCCACTCCTTTGCCAAACTGCAGACCCCACAGTAGTCTGATCCGAGCCACACAGCTCACAGGAGCTGTGGTTTGTGAAGACCAATGCCCACAGGAAATCTTGATTGCCAGAGTTAATCTGGACTTCACTGAGTGTGTCACATTCCAAATGAAACAATTCATCATGGTGTGGCATGTGACAGTGAGCAAGTCCTTCAGTGGTTTATATAGATATATGTACTGAACAGCCATGCAAGCATTCTGGCAGGCCTACCACCCCCTCTGGGCTTCCAGCTGCACTCACTAGTTAGCTATTTGGTACCATAAAACCCTATAGCTGGTTGGACCAGAAAGACTTGCCTGATTGAAGAGCAGCCCATGAAGTGGCCTGATTTAGGGAACCTGCCAACCAGGCACAGCCAGGACCTAATTGAGCTGATCAGATCTCCTTGCTTAGACAATTTGAGAGCCCAGCATTAGGAGGAGGAAGAGAAGGAGGAGTTAGGTGGCTCTCAAAGCCATCAAAAATTCTTCTGGGGGTAGGAGAAGGAGGAGGGAGGGGGAAGAAGAGGAGGAGGAAAAGAATTAGTAATTGTTAGAGGGAATAAAAATACTCTGTTCACCAAAAAGGCAAAGTTCATATCTAATCACCAGAGTACCCTCAAAATTATTTTGTAAGTAATTGATATTTATTTTATTTTGCACAACATTAAAATAATCATCACAGCAGAAATATTAGAACTTTTTCTAGACTATATATATTTTTTTAATTCTTAATATCCGTTTAGGGTGGGCATGGTGGCTCATGACTATAATCTTAGCACTCTGGGAGGCTGAGGCAGGAGGATCAGTTGAGGTCAGGAGTTCGAGACCAGCCTGAGCAAGAGTGAGAACCCGTCTCTATTAAAAATAGAAAGAAATTAAACAGATAACTAAAAATAGAAAAAAATTAGCCAGGCATGGTGGTGCATGCCTGTAATCTCAGCCACTCAGGAGGCTGAGGCAGGAGGATTGCTGGAGCCCAGGAACTTGGGGTTGCTGTGAGCTAGGCTGATGCCATGGCACTCTAGCCCAGGCAACAAAGTGAGACTCTGTCTAAAAAAAGAAAAAAAATATCTGTTTAATCTCTGCTACATATATGTTTTTAAATTTTATTTTATTGTAGTAAGAACATAACATGAAATCTACCTCCTTAACTAATTTTTAAATGTATAATATATTATTGTTGAATATAGGTACAATGTTGTACAGCAGATCTCCAGAGTTCATTCATCTTCCTTAACTAGAACTTTATCTTAAAACTTCCTATGGCATTTAATATTGAAATGTTGGGTAGGGAGGGAGATCTGATCTAAATGTCATGATCTAAACCTGAAAGTGTACAGAGAGGGAGCAGCAAGCAGAAGCCCTGAAGCAATAGGAGCCAGGAGTAGGAAGGAAGGAGAATATCGAGCCCTCAGAAAGTTGGAGCAGCCAAAGTCAGAGACTCTCTGAACCTGCATGGTGACCAGACAGCACAGAAAGGGGACACAGATGCCCATTTCTGAGGGAACTCCTACCAGAATTCCTGTGGTGTCCCAGAGCTGCAGCTGTGGCCGTGGTGGTCTAATTTTCCCTTATGGCTCCATGTATCCTTGCTGCAAATCCCTATCTCCTGAGTTTCAGTTTGTCTTTTCTTCTGCAAACATAAAAAGGTAGCCTAACTAAGGCATTAATCATTCTAGAAAATAAAAGACATATATTCAGGTATTATTACCAAAGCCAAAGGTAAGGTGCTTTAGAGAGAGTGACAGGATATCATGATTTGTGTGGTTCAATTGAGAAGTTTAATTCAAGAAGAGCTTTGAGATGAAAGACAAACTTTGGAGAAGAACACAGAGTACATTAAGAAGACAAAGACCAGGATGAATATACACGAACTGTGTCTTAATCAAACAACAGTCAGGGAACTAGGGATGTCCAGCCTGAAGAAGAGAAAACTCAAGAGGGGATGTCAGGTAGTAGAAGGATTGGAATTCTTTCATTTACCAAAGGGAAGAAATAAGAACATGGAAGTAAAGGTTTTAGTTCAATGTTAGAAAAAGTTTTCTAAAAATTTGAACTTTGTGAGAAGATGAGGTGATCCACTTCAATAGCAGTGAGTTGTTTGTTATTGAAAGCATTCAAGGAGAAACTCCATTTTAGACTCTCAATTTAGATCAAAGTCAATCAGAAGAATCTTATTAGTTGTAATAAGAAAAGACACTACAGGATAAACAATCCTAAAGTTGAAAATTAATTGAATGCAGCAATAAGCCAAATATACTGAACAAACTTGTGGCTAATCTGAGATCAATAAATGATAATCTCCAGACTGCTGGGGTGAAAATACTCTTGCCTAGAAATTCTGCATTTATTGGATTGGGATATTGTTATTCTTATATTGTCATCAAGACAGACAGTCATTAACTATCCAAACTTTATTTAGCCTTAACAAATCAAATAGGACAATGGCCTAGGGAAAGAATTTATGAAGAAGACCCCAAAGGCAATCACAGCAACAATGAAAATAAATAAATGGGACCTGACCAAATTACAAAGCTTCTGCACAGCCAAGGAAACTATCACGAGAGCAAACAGACAACCTACAGAATGGAAGAAAATATTCACATGTTACATACCCGATAAAGGGCTGATAACTAGAATCTATATAGAACTCAGGAAAATCAGCAAGAAAAAAATCAAACAACCCCATTAAAAAGTGGGCAAAGGACATGAACAAAACTTTTCAAACGAAGACAGACTAATGACCAACAAACATATGAAAAAATGCTCAACATCTCTAATCATCAGGGAAATGCAAAGCAAAACCACAATGAGATATCACTGAACTCCAGTGAGAATGGCCTTTAACAAAAAGCCCCCAAAAGAGAAATGTTGGAGTGGATATGAAGAGATAGGAACACTCATACACTGCTGGTGATACTGCAAACTAGTATAACCTCTATGGAAATTAATATGGAGATACCTCAAGGAGCTAAAACTAGAACTACCACTTGATCCAGCAATCCCATTACTGGTCATCTATCCAAAGTAAAAAAATACATATGCACTCGAATGTTTATAGCAGCACAATTCACAATTGCAAAGATGTGGAAACAACCCAAGTGTCCATCAATACTTGAGTGGATTAATAAAATGTGGTACATGTATACCATGGAGGACTACCCAGCCACAAAAAAAACAATGGTGATTGATTTAGCACCTCTGGAATTATCCTGGATAGAGCTGGAACCCTTTCTACTAAGTGAAGTATCACAAGGATGGGAAAACAAGCACCACATGTTCTCACCAGCAAATTGGTATTAACTGATCAACACTTATGTGCACATATAGTAGTAACATTCATCAGGTGTCGGGCAGATGGGAGGGCGGAGGAGGGGATGAGTATATACATACCTAATGTGTGTGGTGCACACCATCTGGGGCCGGATACGATTGAAGCTCTGATTTGGGTGGGGCAAAGGCAATACATGTTATCTAAACATTTGTACCCTCGTAATATGATGAAATAAAATAAAATAAACAATTAAATTTAAAAAGAGGATATTTTATGCTTCAAAATATTTTTCAGTCATTGGTACTAATTGATAAAATCAGGGATAAATTATTAGAAGTGACCCTCAGAAATCCTAGAACAATCTAACATGACCATGTAATTATTTTTGTCTTCTTCAGGGAACAAAAGGAATTCATAGACTGTAACCATTGTTTGTAAATTACGAGATTATCTATGTGCCTTTTTTCCAGAAGATAAATATTCTGAGGGAGGAGAAAATTCAATACCTATCAAATATCTTTCTTGCTAGAAGATTGTGTTGACTTGCTTTCTGTAGTTCTTCTAGAGAAAAGAGTCTCAATTCCCATTATCCTGACTGAGCTAAAAGAGGGTTATTATTGACAATCAAAATGGACTGAAAAATTCTGCTGTGACAGAAAGTATAAAAAAGGTTCAGGCTACCTCCCTGTAACTACTGTTCCCTACAGGAACAGACACTTCATTTCTGCCAAAGACTTGAGGACTCAGCAAAACTTTTCTATGACATCCTATCACCAAGCAAGCTCTGCCACCTTGGGTTCCAGGACTATTCAGATCTTCTTAAAATCTTACTTTTGGCAGAAAGCTGGAAGCAAAGTAGATAATATGACTATTTCTTAGCATTATATTTGGTAGTGAAGAAGGGGACAACACAACCCTTTGACTAGTGTTTTAAAATGTCCAGCTCATTGCAAAGAAAAGACTATAACTTCTAACTCTGGTGTTAGATACAAATTTCCTAATTTTGGAAAAGTCCTATGACATTGGAAGAGTAACAAAATTTAAAAATATGTCAGTGGGAATGTAAATTAGTATAGCCATTATGGAACTAATTTATTCTACCCATTAACTTTCTAGTAGGAATCCTAACTTAGTAGTTAAGGACCTCCACTGTTATTGTTGATTTCAACCTCCCCTTCAGGTTTGCTAATTCAAGCCTAAAAATGATTTGGAAAATATTTCAGTTGCTTGTATGCTATAGAGTTTTGAGCAGGGATAAAGTTGTTCAAATGAAGTAAATAGAAAAAAAAATGTATCTAGCTCATTAGCTTTATTTAACCATATCCATTATGGCCAAAATTCTTCAGAAAGATAATACAAGGGGAAAAATAGCCACTTTGAAATTAATGTCACAGGGAAAAATGATCTCTAACCCTAAATACATTGAGTTTTAAAAGGAAAATAATGAAACCACTAGCTTAAAAGCAAAACAAAATTTAAGAAAGAAAAATGCATTGGGGACTACTCTGCATTTAAAATGACTAAACTATTTCATTTTGTGCAAGCCAAGTGTGATGTCTATGCAAACCATTAGAAGCTGCCTGGAATATATGAAATTCTAAGAAGTACATTATACACGCTGTGTGCTGAATCATACAAAACTTCTGAATATAAAACAGCAGAGATAAAACAAATTTGAGTTTTGAAATAAAAGAAAAATGAGATGTGACATCTTTAATAGAAGTGCTTTTAATAATGGCACTTTGAAGTCTATATTAAACAGGAAATAAACAAATCCATTCTTTTGGAATGTATATGCCCATCTAAGAGATCCTAGCAAGCTGACTATATCAAATGGTACAGAAATAGTGTCTGTCCCAAAGCCAGACTGAGGAGGAGCCCAGTGTTTATGACTTCCTATCTCCCAGCCCCGTGGAGTTGCCTTGGTGACTTCCGTCTCTCATACTGGCCTGCTCTCCAAAAATACAACAAGCCAGATGCCTGTGGGTTTGGGTGTGTCTAATTGAGCCACATTGAGCATCAAATGACCTGGAAATGTCTAATCCTACTTTTGTCAGAACAAATTACTGGGATAGTCTCATGTCCCTTTACAGACTAATTTACAATTGGAGACCAAGTCCTGTGCAAAGCGAGGGGCCGAGGCTGGTGCCCTCCTCACCCCCTGCATGCAGCACCTGTGACCACGCTGCTCTGATGTGAAAACAACCATTCTAAAATGATGGCACTGATAAGAGGACCAGAAATAAAACACTGCATTAGTCCTGGGAGAGGTACACATTTTGTGCCTTTTGCTCCTTGCAGCGTTCTTTTTTGGAAAGAGAGGTTTAGCATGCTCTCTACAATACCCTCTGCAATACTGCCACTGAGTCCACATACCATGCCATGGTGGTGAGTGCTAACCTAGCAATTCTAATATTTTCAGTATCAAACTATTCCCATTTCATGCACAATTCACTAGGGTGTAAGGCTCAGCTAAGGAAACCGGAAAATCAGGTTTGAGCTGAGGATATACTGGTGTCTGGCAGAATAGGCTCAGCCCCTCTAAGCTCCCTCTCAACTCAGTGTCGTGCCCGGGAGCCCTGAAAGGGCACAGGGTACCGATTCTCAGCACTCTGTAGACTGCACTGTCTACTGCACTCGAATGCCTCACTCGGCCTCATGGACGTGGGTTGCACACCCCTTAATTTGTTGTGGTGTTATTTTCTTTGGACTTCAGATGAAGGATGTTAAGCACAATATTTCCCAGATTCAGACTCCTTCCCATCACCAATTCATGCAAAGCCCTTTTCTTTTTTTTTTCTCTAAGACTATGGTGAAACAGCAAAAGCCCTTCCCTTGTTTTATTTCTGTATTTTCCCCCATCATAAATCACCTGCACCACAGCATTAATTCTAATGTGATTAATTTATATTCTTGGATCTATACGTGTCCTTAAAAAGATATAGGAAAGTGACTTTGATTTATCTAAATAATATTGAGATATATATGTCATTCAGTTTCCTCCTTTTTTATTCAAAACCGTACATATATATATATATACATATATATATATATCATTGTCTCTACATAGATATAATATTGTTGCCTCTAACTGCTAGATAGCATTCCATTATTTGCACCATCACTTATTGCTAAGTGTAGTAATATTGCTCTTCAGAGATTCTTCCTTTATGTTCCCAGGAGCGATACATGAGAATTCCTGTTGGCCCACACTTGGTATTATCCAACTTTCTAACTTTTGCCAATCTGATGGTTGTAAAGTGCTGTCTTTTTAGTCTTTTCTTTTGCATTTCTCCAATTACTGCTGAAATGGGACATCTCTTTACATATTTGTTACCCATTTAGATTTCTCTTTCTGTGAACAGCATATTCATTTCTTGTGATCATTTTCCTATGTTTACTGATTTGTTCATTGTACATTTTCATTAATATCTAAAATTAATATCCCTTTTAATAGGCAGTATGTATATGTGTGTATATATATATTTTTAAATAAATATATATATTAAAGCCCATCCCCATTCTATTAAATTTGCCTATGGTGTTCTTTGTTAAATAGTAATACTCAATTTGGATATAATTAAATATACTATATTTTTCTCATTATTTATTCACTTATAGCATCATGTTTAAGAAAATCTTCTCCACTACAATATCAGAAGAACTTTTTATTAGAATTGTACTAAATGTATAGATTTTAAATATATTGGATACAATTTATATCTTTACAACATTATCATCCTTTCATAAACATGTTACATCTCTTCAATTATTCAGGTTTTATTTTATGTCCTTTATAGGGGTAAATAATTTTTTATCATAACAATGTTCTATATTGTTTATAGGTTACTCCTAACTACTTCATAGCTTTTATTATGATTATGAATAATGTCTGTTTTCCTATGGCATTTTCTACTAAATTATTTCTATGGTAAGCTTTTCTAAGTTTACCTTTAACTAGAAAACTTCTTAACTCTCTTATTATACTAAGAGTTTGTCTGTTGATTGTGTTGTTTTCTATGCAGATGATTATATTATCTGCAAACAATGTCTAGTGTGCTCTTCCTTTGAATGCTTCTATCTCTCATTTTCTATTTCTTATCTTTCTTCATTAGCCAGGACCTTTAGTTATTTGTGGAACAGTAACCAGTACTGACATGCCATATTCTTGTTTTGTTCCTAATCTAAAAGGGAGTAATTTTAGTTTCTCCATTAAAAATGATACTTTTGTTTAGGGGTTTTGTATATATAATACTTATCAAGTTAAGAGAAGTTCCTTCATGTCTTAGTCTACTGAGAAGTGCTTTTTCCATCAAATGGATGGATCCATCAGATGGATGCTGAAATTTATTGAATTCTTTCTATCTATTAATGTGGTGAGTTTCAATAATAGATTTTCTGATTTTTAAATTAGTCTTGTAATTCCTGGGACAGATGCTCCTGGATGGTATACTCCTATGATACAATTGACTCTTAAACAACACAGGGGTTAGGAGTGCCAACTCCCCATGCAGTCAAAAATCTGCTCCCCAAAACCTTAACTACTAATAGCCTACTGTTAACCTTGCCAATAACATCAACAGTCAAAACACATACATTTTGTATGTTATATGTATTATATACTGTATTCTTATAATAAAATAATCTAGAGAAAAGAAAATATTGTTAAGAAAATCATAAGGAAGAGAAAATATATTTACTATTCATTAAGTGAAAGTAGATCACCATAAATATCTTCATCCTCTTAGCCTTTACATTGAATAGTCTGAGGAGGAGGAGGGAGAAGAGGGGTTAGTCTTGCTGTCTCAGGGATGGCAGAAGTGATGGAAGATAATCCATGTACAAGGGGACCCATGCAGTTCAAACCCATGTTATTCAAGGGTCAAATGTATATAGTTGGTGCTCATTAGCCTATATTTTGCATAGGCATTTTCTACCTCTGTCTATCATAAGTGAAATGGACTTTGAATGTTCTTTTGTTTTACCAACTTTATCTGTTTTAGGAATCAAGGTTATGCTAGCCTGAAAAATAACTAGGGTTGTTTTTGTTCTTTTCTATTTTCTAGAACAATTTATTTAGATAAGGATTACTTGCTCCTTAAAGTTCTATTAGAAACTATCCATTAATATCATCTAGGTTGAGACTTTTTCTTTGAAATTAGGATAATTTCTATTTCAAATCTTTTAGTAGCTATGAACTAATTTAGAGTTTCTATGTTTAAATCTGAGAATAATAATTGCTTGTAATTTTACTATTTTAAAATTTCTTTTACTTGTAATTATTTTCCCTTTTCATTGAATAGTTTATTTGCATATTCACTTTTAACTTTGATTAATCTTGTCAAAGATTTATTTAATCTTATTTTTAAAGCTATTATTTTGAAAGTTTGCAATTTGTTATTCTAAATTTTAATTTCCCTCTGTTGATTTTTGCTCTAATATTTATTATTTCTTTTCTTTTTCTTCTTTCTTTCTTTCTTTCTTTCTTTCTTTCTTTCTTTCTTTCTTTCTTTCTTTCTTTCTTTCTTTCTTTCTTTCTTTCTTTCTTTCTTTCTTTCTTGAGACAGAGTCTCATTCTGTTGCCCAGGCTAGTGGCATAGTGGCATCATCATAGGTCACTGCCACCTCAAACTCCTGGGCTCAAGGAATCCTCCTCCTTGGCCTCCCATGTAGTTGGGACTATGCACCACCATACCTGGATAATTTTTCTATTTTTGTAGAGATGGGGGTCTCATCTCCCAAGCTGGTCTCCAACTCCTGGCTGCAAGTGATCCTCCCACCTCAGTCTCCCAAAGTGCTTGGATTACAGGTGTAGACCACTGCATCTGGCCTCTTTTCTTGATTTTTCTTTGTTTATTTGATGTTCTTTTTCTATCCTCTTAAATAGAATACTTATTTTATTTATTTTCTCTCATATAGATCAAAGCTATAAATTTTCCTCTAAATATTGATTTAGCTCTGTCCAATAAATCTTAACATTTACTGCTTTCACTAATTTTCGATTTTCTTTCTGCATAGTTTTGTGGTAAATTTTTCTCTTGTAAAAACATATTTCTTCTAATCTGAGAGTCTTTCTCTTTTGATTGGTTTAGCCTATTTACAGTATTGTAATTAGTGTTACATCAGTATTTATTTTTGTGATCTTACTTTATGTTTTCAATGTATCACATATTTTGGTTTTTTTTTTTTTTCCTCAATTGCTAACTTCCATTCATTGGATAAATCAATATATTTTTGTGGTGGTTTGGAATTTACATTCTGGAGATAGTAGCTGTACTGGTGGCTCTGGTTCAGCCATTTTCTGACTATAGTAGGAAAAGCAGGTCTCTAGCTAAGTCAGCTCTGCAGCATAGTTTTAGGGAGTTTTTCCTGAAAGTCTAGCCTAAAATCTGTTTCGTCAGGTTTCCCAATAATTATCTGAGCAACCTATATCCCTTAAAAATCCTTTCTACTTAAATTAGCTTGAGTGGACTCTTATCTGCAGCCAAGAGTTTTCCTTTACTGGGAAAATAGTTTTCATCTCAATTTCTTTAATGACTGTTTGTCCATTCCATATTTCTGTGCTTCAATCCAAGTGATAGTTGCTTATAATTTTATTGCTTTAAAATCTCTTGTATTTATAATTATTTCTTCCTTTCATGTTATATTTTATTTATTTGCATGTTCTCTTTTATCATTGATAAGTCTTGTCAAAGACTTGTCTAATCAAGGTCCTAACTAATAAGTATATTATCATGGTCTTCCATCCTTTTGATATCTGCATTACCATCCTGAAAATATATTAGTATTATTAATGGCTTTAGTTGTAAAGTTGTAATTGATTTTTTTTTCTTTCCATATGTATAGTTATCTATTATCACAACAATGCTATATAACAAACAAACACAACATTTAAGTTTGGTTCACTAGTCTGTGAATTAGCTGAACAGTTCTACTGATCTTAGCTGGGCATGGTTAGGCTCACTCATGCATTTTTGACCAGTTCTAGGTCAACTAGATGTCTTCAAATATTTCGTCGGGGCTCCTTTATGTGTTTGAGACCTTGTCTGGGATAACTGAGCTGACTCATCTCTGCCTAACATGGTCTATAGTCTTCTAATGTACTAGTGTGGACTTGTTTTCATGGTGTAACAGGGTTCTAAGAGAGAGAGAAGGCACAGAAGTGCACAGAATTTTTGAAACTTTGGCTCAGAACTGGCATACACTCATTTTTTGCTACCCTCTATCAACCAAAGTAAGTTGCAAAGCCAACCCAGATTCAAAGGATGGGGAAATGGACTCCACTTCTGAATGAGAAGAGTCACATGGCACAGAGCACACACACAGGGAGGGTTGCGGAATTAGGGTCATCTTTGCAATCAATCTATCATTCCATTTTTCAGTTACCTATTGCTTTGTAACAGAGTATCTCAAAATATAGTGGCTTACAACAACTTACTATTATCTCTTATGATTCTATATGTTGGGGTCTCTAATTCAGTTATAGCCAGATGATGGCTGGTGCTAGAGTCATCTGCAGGCTCAACTGGGCTAGACATCCAAGGTGGTTCCCTTAGCCACATGTCTGTTGCCTCAGCTGAGATGAATGAAACAGCTGAGACTTGATTCCATGTGGCCTCTCCATGTTGGTGACTTAGACAGTCTCAGCATAGCAATCTCAGGATATTCAAAATCTTACCCAGGTGTTTGTTTTTTCCATAGTAAGCATGCCAAGGGATCAAAACAGAAGCTGCAAAACTTCTTATGACCCAGCCACAAAAGTCACACAGTGTCTCATCTGCTATGCTCTACTGGTTGCACAGGACAAGCGCAGAGTCAATATATGAGGACTACATGAAGCTGTGAATACTAGGAGGCATTTATGGACTCTATATATGCATATATGTGTGTGACATCACATGTGTGTGATATCACGTGTGCGTGAGATATCATCTTTAGATTTGGTTCTGAAATTGTGATGGATTTGTATTCTTTTCTATGTAAATAAATATATGTATACATGACACTACTTATGTAGAAATAAATTTTATTTACTTCCTATATCTCCTAGAGTATTAAGTTTATTTTTCTTCTCATCAGAGTATGTAATTCTTCAATGGTGTTTTCAAAGTGGATACTTTTGAGGCTTTGCACGACCAAGAATATCTTTATTCAATATTCACATTTAATTTTTTGAAGTTTCTCCCCTCAATACTTTGTTTCCAGTGTTGCTATTGAAGTACTTTTTCACTAGGTGATTAAACTAAGTTTCCTTTGTCTCTAATTTTGTTTAAATGTTGCTCTTCTCTTTGTCTTCTCTGTGTGGATCCATCATTATCCACTGTATCCACCTCTTTCCAATGCACACCCACAAGGAGCCCTGTGTCTCCTGCTCAGTCTCTGCTCTTTTCCAGTAACTGCCTCAGTGATAGCCCAGTCCTGAAGTGCAGAGTGGAGAGAGAAGGGAATACTCAGGGTCCAGCTCAAGGCGCAGTCTCCATCACCTCTACCTCCCCAGGCAATTCTTGTGATCCTTGTAGGCAGTTCTGATGATCTTTGTGTTGAGACATGACATCATCTCTCTTGGCTCCAGGTCATCCTCTGAGCAGAGATTGTATTATTTTTCCCATCTGATCAGAAATCACATGTCCCATGCCCTAGATTCTTCAATTTAAGTTAACACAATATTATATTAAAATATAGTATCAAAATTAAAACATGCCAAACTTGAGAACATGATATATGAAATGAGTTTTTTCAGTAAACTCTGTTTGAAAAATGTTATTAGTCACTGACTTCATATAATTACTTTGTTTTTAAAAACCTAAAGTAAAATGAATAATGCACAATAAGTTATACATGAGTATATTCTAAATTTGTTTACTCAATAAAGAATAAAAGAGGAACTATTACAATGTATTAATCTTAGTAAAACAAAAGGACATAAGTATCTTGTTATAAATTAATAAATACATTTTCTTGTTTCCCTTTTCTCAGCACATTTGGCATTCTCTACCAAATATGCATAAAAGAAGAGAAAAACAAACATTCCTCATATTGTCCTTTGCATTTCTATGTCAATAAATCAGAAAGATAATCCTCTAGAAAGTAATAAATGGCTTCAATTATAAGTCATTTATAAGTAAGAGATCTGCTTACCATTTTGATGAGGCTGTGTATAGGGAAACAGATTTTTGTTTTATGCTTGCACCACTCCCAATACCTCACTTCTGACACCAGAAATGTGGGACTTATCCTGCATTGACCAATTCTCCAATACCAGCTGAGTGTCTTATAATTCGATTCAATTCTGACACGATCTTGAGTTAGTGCAGACCCCTTGGGTTAATGGACACCCCATAGGTTAATGGCCTCCCACAATACTGCACCCCCCTTCAGACACCAACCACAAGTAGTAGGTCTCCAGGTTACCCAAGCCTCTCTACAATTGGCTTCAAATTAGAGATTCCAATGACTTCCCTCCTTGGGCTCAATAATTTGCTAGAGCAGCTCACAGAACACAAGGAAACATTCATGTTTACTGGCTTACCATATAACACAGGATGTGGTAAAGAATACAGATGAACAGCCAGATGAAGGTCCATGGGGCAAGGTTGGGGAGGGTCCAAAGTACAGAAGCTTCTGTCCCCATGGAGGTGGCGTGTATCACTCTCCTGGCACATGGATGTGTTCACCAACCTGGAAGTTCTTCAAAACCCTGCCATTTAGGGATTTTTACGAAGGCTTTATCATGTAGGTATGAGCAATTATTAACTAAATTTCCAGCTCCTCTCCTTGCCCTGATGTTAAAAGTTCCAGGCTTCTAATTGTGGCTTGCTCCTTCTGGTGACCAGCCCCCATCCAGGAGCCCAGCAAGAAGCACTTTTATTACCCAGTAAATTCCAAGGGATTTAGGAGCTGTGTCAGGAGCCTGGGTCAAAGGCCAAACATTGGAACAAAAGATACACCTAGCACCTCAGAAAATTACACAGGTTTTCAGAGCTTTGGCCAGAAGCTGGGACAAATGTGTGTGTGTGTGTGTGTGTGTGTGTGTGTGTGTATGCACACACATATATATATATATGTCTTGTTATTCATATCACAATATCACAGGCTAAAAGCAAGTTTTTCTTGTTTTGCTCAACCTGTATCAATCTTTGAAATCACTCACTGTTGAACATTTTAATTGTTTTGTTCCAAGTGCCATCTATAAATGTAATTATTTTCAGTATTGTACCTTTTCACTTATTAAATTCACTCAAACCACAGCTCTCTTGCTCTTCAGAGTTTTTCGCTTTTTCATTTAATACATGGTTTGTCAAGGTCACCATTTTTGCTTGTGACTTTATTTTGAAAATTTATTTACAAATGAAAATACATGTTTTTTACTGATATTAAACTTCAGACCAATTAATTAAATCATTAAACCAAGTGCAATGTTATGGTCTTTTTCTCCATATTCTTAAATATATGACTATATATAAATATTTATATTTTTCATTTCTAAGGGTTTTGCATGTCTAGTATTACTTTTGCCATCTGTTTCTTTTGGATGTTTATTGATGTGAACCTACAGTAAAAATTTCACAATTGGAATCTATTCTATTAGTATATTTTTCAACTGTAACATAACACATATACTTGAAGAACATTCTTGACCTGCCACATTGGAAATACTTTCTTTCCCACTTACCTGAGCTTTTAGAAGAATTTCATAAGCAAAGGTTTTGAAGATTTTCAAAAACAGTATGGTTGTTAATGACTTTTGTATTCCTTCAATTTTTGAATTATTTTCTTAGTCTTTTAGAAATTTTTTGATAGATTGAAATATTCTTCATGCAAACCAAAATATAAGGCCTGTATTTAAAATACAGCATCATTAGCTCATTTAGATTTGCATAAAATTCAGTCAGAGGCAGTCCTTAGATGCAGTGACTGTTAATCAAGTTATGATTTCTTAATCAAACTCTGCAGAATTGACATTTTTTTCTAGAGTAGGTCTTTCTTGGCACTGAAAATACTGGAAGTAATTATAAAAGTTGTTTTTCAAATTTTTTTTTTGTTTAATTGTTTTTAGGAAAAAAATTGAAAGCCATTTTTCTCAAAGGACCCCAAATGGCTCCTGAAAATATAATTCCTCTAGCAGGGGCCCAGCTTTGCTCAATGATAGCCCTCTGCTCACTCACCATGCAGACCTGGTGTAGGGAAAGGTGTGGTGACAGGGAACAAGAAGGAAGAAAGCAGGCCCAGCCCTGCACTCTGAGCTTGCCCAGCCCCTGCAGGATTTGTTGCTTTTGCCAGATGTTTTTTGGTTCCAGAGTCCACTTTTACTCTTAGCTTCCTGCTTGCTACCCTCTGGCTTCAGCCAAATCTACTCCATTCCCTCACCTCTGCTTAGTACCTGGAAAAATCAGCCATGTTCAACACCCCAGTCCTGTGCCCTGCCCAGGAGGGAAGCGAGACACTTAACAACATGTGAGGTATAGCCATCTTGGTCTCATGAACCATTTCCGGTAGCTGAGGATTAAAATGCTTCACCATTTGGGGAGAAGACTGGAGATAGGCAACTTCGTTCCTTGCAAAGAATACAACCTGGCTGAGGTCAGAGATGGCCATTAAGTTAAATGAGAGGGGAAGAACCATCTGCTTACTGTGCAAAGTAAACAAAAAACAGACCCCTGGGGAGGCAGGTGATGGACCGAATATAGAGTTGACCTGAAATCCGGGAGGCTTGTGTGCCCAGCTTTACTGACAACATCGGTGTGACTTTGGGAGAGGTCAGTAACCCTCAGAGGAGCTGGGCTTCACCAGCAGCACCTCAAGAGTATGGGTCTGGATGTCAGTCAAGGTACTTGCAAACCCAAAAGATTTTTTTCTTGACCAATTGACCTATCCTGCTAAAGCAGACACACATCAAGCGCAGCTGTTTGCTCATAATAGGGATTCAATATGCTAAATTGAATGTTCAAGGGCAATCTAATTAGGCAGGCAGTGGGGCTGTGGCTATTTCTGACGACTCCAATGTCCTTGAAAGGTGCCCTTTGGTCTGCCTAGCCCTGCCCTATCTGTCAGTGTGTTAGCATCCTCTACTGACTTGCAGAGAATAGCTATACATGTGTTAAAATTCCCTGTCGCTCTCACAGAATAATACTGTTACTGAGTAATTAATACATTTTATTCTGTGTAAAATTTTTGGTTTCAATTGGTTTATTTGTAAGCTAAAATGGAGTCATATTTCACAAAATTATTTCCTATGAATTTTGGTAATGAATCGAGATAGTAGCCAAGGAACAAAGAGGAAAGATCATATCTTAAAACTTAATGGGGGTCCACTCCAGACAGACGCCCTCCTCAGACTGTCCCACAGTGGCATGACCAGGCCTCTGGGGGCTCTGCTTCTGACACTCCAGGTTTAGGAGAGTGTGATAGGTCCCCATCTCTGTCAGAGGGTTCCCAGCACAGACCTAGCCAGAAACAGCAATCCTACCGATGGAGATAGCTAGAAATTAATGGCCCCTTACTGTTCAGCAAAGAGAATGTGGCAGATCCAGGAAAGAGCAAAGAATGTTGATTTTGGATTGGGCAAGATGGCTGACCAGAGACACCAGCTGCCAGAGCATCTCAGTAAGAAGAAGTTTTAGATGAAAGAGAAAAAATGAAAAGACAAACATAGATTGGATGTAGGTCTGAAGAAATGGTGCCAGAACCTTCATGAGACTCCATGGGAAGAAGTTGCAAAGCAGAACAGGGAGAGTAAGCTTTCTGCAGAGATCAACCCCCAAGAGGCCTGTAGTCTAACAGGAAGTGTTGGTGGAGCAGTTGTTCCTCCCTTCCTCACATCTCTGACAGTCCACGGGCTCCTGAGCTACTGGAAAGACTTTCTGCCCCCATAAGCCTAGGGGCTGCTGCTGCCAGTGAACTAGGAACTTCTAGTGGACACGGCACCAGTCTCCCAGCCCCCATGGGACACCTCCCATCATCACCAACCCCAGCCCAGATGGAGGGACCATATTGCTTCTCTACCCACCTTTGTTCCCCCCAGAGGGCTTTAGCTCCTTAGGTTTCATCTGGCTCATTCCCACATAGACATTTCTCAACTCTCCCCAAGATTGTGGGAGCCACAGCGATCTAATGAGTTCCTGGTGAACTGTGTGAGCCCAGAGCCTAGACATTCTGGGCAGGCTACCTCCCAGAGAGAGGGACTGAGATAACCAGAGTGCTAGCATTCCTCCATCCAGATTCTTTTTTCCCCTCCCCCTGCCTTACTGTGGCTGCTGAGAGAGACAATTGAGCCACCACAAAGAGGCTTCCAAACACAATGGGACTCAGACCTTTCCTCTAGGATTCCTACATCAGACTGAGGGATGCTCAGGCTGTGAACTCCCTGCTCCCTGGTCCTCCCTGGTGCTGCTTGCGTGGCAGCTTCAACAGAGCAAGAAAGCCCCAAAGCAGAAGGACATAGAACCTGCTTGAGCACCCCATGGGCAACTCAGGACCAGTGCGCTTCTCCCTGGCATTGTTAGGGATTGATTTTTGGCGACAGGGACAGGTCCATAGGTCAGATCCCATATCCCCAGGTCTGGATTGTGTTGCTCAGGAGCATGAAGGGGATATTTGTGAATTAGTCTCAGAAGGTAAAGGAGCCCATGTGGACAGATCTGGGGGGCAGAGTGCAGTGGGGATCCTAGCTGTGGTGTGCTCTTGGGGCACCCTTATCCCCATAGGAGAGCCATTGTCTCAGCTCAGGCCAGGATCCTGGGAGGGAAACCTCCCAGCCTGAAGCACAATCACAGGGGAGCTCAGCTAGCTTGAGCTCCTGCTTGCTGGCAGATGCCCAGGAAAGACCATGGAGCAGGGGATGGGGGAGAGGAGCAAGACCCACTCCAGACTGCCAGATTGTGAACCTCAGAAGTCCCTGTCTCCACAAACATACTTTCTTGTTGGGTGGGACCCCTTCATCCCCTCTATGGTGGCATTACCCAGAAGCTGGGAGCAGACCTTTGACTCCTGCCAAAACAGCGATCTTGTCAGCTTTTGTGGAACATAAGGGCAAGCTCACCTAACCCAACACCACCCAGCTGCACTCCCCCACCAGCCTCTACTGTAGCAGAGAATAAGAACTCACCTGGAAGTTCCAGGATCTGACCCACCACCTGGGGTATGTGAGTGCTTCTCCTGAGGGACTACAGCCTATCACAAGACCCAAAAACATAATTACAGCTGTTCCTTCTGGCAAGTGCCACCTACTGACAGAGAGGTCAGTTTGCATGCTCTTTACAGCATTTACTGACTCAATCACACAGGATGTGATTGCTTCTCACTCTACTGTCTCAGAGAGATTAAACTGGGGGTGCCATTACAATTTACACTATTAAGAAGACCACAGGACTGGAGAAATAGAAAGGATTTCAAAGACCTCAATCCCCCCTCATCAAAGAGAGACGGAGAATCTATTCAATCACATAGCTCACCACTCCTACAGTTTATAAACAACTAACAACTGAGAAAACCACCACATCAAGGATATCTATAACCAAGGCATCCATCAGAATACAGATTGCCATCATAGTACCCACAAACAAAACAAAAGGTTCTTACCCAACATATGCTACAAACACACATGAGTGCAGGCAGGGGCAAAAGCCCTATCCAAACAAAATAATAACCAAAAATATGAAGCAACAGCTACTCCAGATGAGAAGGAACCAGCAAACAAACTCCGGAAGTATAAAGAATCAAATCAAAAGGAAACTCCCAAAAGGAAACACTAACTCTCTAGCAATGGATACCAACCAAAATGAGAATATTGTAATGACAGCTAAAGAATTCCAAGTATGGATTGTAAGGATGCTCAACAAAATCCTAGAGAATATGGAACACCAATTCAAAGAAACCAGAAAAACAATTCAGGAAATGAATGAAAAATTCACTAAAGAGATCAACATATTAAAAATAAAAAACAGAACCTCTGAAAATAAAAAATTCATTTAAGGAAATATAAAACACAGTGGAAAGTTTTAAGAATATACCAGATCAGGCAGAGGAAAAAATCTCAGAGCTTGAACTCTTTTGAATTAACTCAGTCAGTCAAAAATGAAGAACAGAGAATTAAGAGGGATGAACAAAGCCTACAAGAAATGTGGGATTATGTAAAGTGGCCAAATATAATAATCATAGTCATCCCTGTGGGTGAAGAAGAAAGTGCACAAGGGCTGGAGAACTTATATGAAGGAATAATTGAAAAAAATTTCCCTGGTTTTGCTAGAGATTTAGACATCCAAGTACAAGAAGCTCAGCATATACCTGGAAGATTCATTGCAAAGAGACAATCACCAAGACACATAATCTTTGCACTGGCCAAAGTCAACATAAAGGAGGAACTCCTGCAAGTCATAGGGTGAAAACATCAAATGCAAAAGAAAATCCATCCAGCTAACTGTAGACTTCTAAACTGAAATGTTACAAGCCAGTAGGAGTGGGGACCCCATCTTCAGTCTTCTTAAACAGAAAAACTGCCAGCATAGAATTTTGTATTCTTCAAAACTAAGTTTTATATATGAAGGAGAGATAAAGACTTTCCCAGACAAGCAATCACTGAGGGAATTTGTCAAGACATGCCCTGCAAGAAATACTCAGAATGGCATTATACAGGGATCAGCACAATAGTCACCCCCCAGAGTAAAGTCACCCAATAACAGTCAAGCTGAGCATCAAATCGAACATTCAATACTATTCACAATTGTTACAAAGAAAATAAAATACCTATGAATATACTTAACCAAGGAAGTGAAAGAGCTCTACAAAGAGATCTATAAACCACTGAGGAAAGAATTTGCAGGTGAATCAAACAAATGGAAAACCATATCATGTTCATGGACTGGGAGAATCAATATTGTTAAAATGTCTATACTACCCAAAGTGATCTACAGAGTCAATGCAATCTCCATCAAAATATCAACATCATATTTTACAGATCTAGAAAAAATAATTCTATGCTTCATTTGGAACAAGAAAAGAGCCTGAGTAGCCAAAGCAATATTAAGCAAAAAGAGCAAATCTGGAGGCATCACATTACCAGACTTCAAACTATACTACAAGGCTATCATAACTAAAATAGCATGATATTGGCACAAAAATAGAGACATAAATGAATGGAACAGAACAGAAAACCCAGATATAAAACCATCCTCATATTGCCGTCTGATCTTTGACAAAGCACACAGCAATATACACTGGGGAAAAGAAGCCCTTTTCAATAAGTGGTGCTGGGAAAATTGGATAGCCACATGCAGAAGAATGAAACAGGATCCATATTTCTCATCACTCACAAAAATTAATTCAAGATGGATAAAAGACTTAAATGTAAGGCATGAAACCATAAGAATTCTAGAAGAAAATATAGAAAAAACTCTTCTAGGTATCAACATGTATTTTATTTTCACCTTTTCTTTCAAAGTAAGTGAGGCCCTGCTAGGTACATTTAATTAGGCTTGAGTAGAGACAGGGTTTCATAAGTTCTCAAATCCAGTACCACAATCAATTCAGAGACCAGGGAAATATTACTGACCCATAATAGGTAATTAATCATATTCTGTATAACTGAAGTTTACATTGTCTGTCTGCCAAAGAGTATTTGAAATCCCTGTGAGAAATTTAGGTTTCTCATAAATGGTGTTTTTTCACACTTCTCAAGTAATGACATGGATGTAAGAACCAAGTCTTTTTATCTTACTGTCAAAGCTAGTGATGCATGCAGTGGTGGAGCTTGGGAGATGCCACCACTCTACAACATGATGCTGTGAACAGAACCTTCTTCTATAGCAAATTAGCTGTGTGACCATTTCACATTCTTGAGTCTGTTTTCTGATTTGCAAACTGGGATGATAAAATATCCCCTGGGTATCTGAGTGGAATACTAAAAGGGCTCAATTCTAATGCTACAGGTGTGCAAAAGATAACACCATATCATTTTAAGATGATAATACTGCAATGATCCTACCTGAAACTCACTATCTGGAAATCATTTAAGACCTTGATTTTTCTGGAGTTACCATACAATTGACAAGCCAGAGCTGTTTAGTACAAGTAATCAATATTTTCCCCTTGCTTTGTTCCTGTGGTTCCTCCTGGATCCTCTTTAAGATATTAAATATGAAGATAGAGTGTCCCTAAAACAGAGCACTCCTCCAAACTCAGTCATTGTTTCACAAGTTACTTTGGAGAATCTGTTATCAGGTGACTTTGTTTAGCCTTTTTATCTTCAAAGCAAAATATTTGTAAAGGGTTCACTTTTTAATGATAGCAAAACAAGCCACTTTCCAGCCTCTTCTAAAAGGGTGCAGGTACCTGGACAGGTATGAAGACAAAGTAAACAGAGCATGTGGTTCAGAAACAAAATATACAAACAAATCTTAAGAATAGTCTAAGATAGTGATCAAGCAGTTTAAAGTTCCAGAAACAGATTCCACTAAGTTATGTAGAAGCCCTAACCCCTAGTGACTATTTTTGGAGACAAGGCCTTTAAAGAGGTAATTAAGGTTAAATGAGGTCCTAAGGGAAGGAACCTAATCCAATGTGACCGGTGTCCTTATTAAAAGAAGAGGCACAAAGGATGTGTATGTGCAGAACAAAGATTATATGAGGACACAGTGAGAAGGAGACCATCTGCAAGGCAAGGAAAGAGGCCTCAGAGGAAACCAAACCTGCTGACACCCTAATCTTGGACTTCTAGCCTCCAGAACCATGAAAAATAAATTTTTGTTGCATAAACCACTCAGTTTGTGGTATTTTATTATGGCAGCCCTGGCAGACTAATATGTGTATGTAATAGGAACAAATTCCCAATCAAAATAAAATCAGGCATACAAGACAAATTATCAATACTTTATTTTTCAATAGCTCAATTAAAAGTAATTTCAGGACATAAACCCCCCACATCCTCCCACCCCAGGTGGTATAGAACTTACCCTCAGTCTACCCCAGATTGCCTCAGTGCCAAGGCTTGAGGAAGGGAAACTCCCTATTTGGTTCTTGGGCCTTATGACGTCCCTTGTCCAGGTGGGTCCTTCAGGTTGGGGATCTCTGCAAGGCTGCAATAGCCCCATTGGCCTGGACGCATGATAATACAGCTTCTCTTTCTGGGGTCACACCACCTCCCCTTGACCTGCTAGGAAGCAAGGCTGGACTCTACTGCTTATTCAGGATTTGGGGTTTCTCTGTAACATAGTAGAGAGCTCAGCAATGGGCTTATCATGGTAACTATGTTGAGATAATGTTAATGAGTTTGACTGTGGTGATTATTTCACAATGTGTAAGTATGTCAAATTTTTATATGTCAATGATATCACAATAAAGCTGTTAAAAAATATATAAGGACAATACTTGGTAGTGAACTCTGCATTGGCATCACCTGGGAGCTCATTAAAATTGTAGGCTCTCAGGTCCCAACTTAGAATCAGAAACTGTATTTTAACCATATCTCCAGGGGACTTTTTTATGCATGTTACACTTTGAGAAGCGGTGGTCCAGTGCAATGATTCTCACCCCGTAGCAGGCATCAGAATCATCTAGAGGGCTCGCAGAAGCACATGAACTTGAGCTCTACCCCAGACTTAATCAGTGGGGCTGGAGTGGGGCCTGAGTGATTGCCATTCTGCCAGTTTGGGGGCCAGAATTTGAGTAGAATTGGTATGGAGCATATAAAAATACTCTAGCATTCTGTAAGTTAAAAAGACCTTGGGTAACTTTTCCTGAATATCTTATTAGTTGAGGCAGACCTGTCATAACATTTGTGGAGCCCAGGGCAAGAGTTTGAAAGGAGACTCACATATCATTTGTATAAATATTTAAAAGTTATAAATCAAGCTGAAAGAAAGAAGTTTTTAAAATATTCTCTAACTTGACAAATATATTTCCAGGATGATGTGAAAGATCAGGCTCAAGTGTGGACTTCTCAGGAATCATTGGTATTCATACTGGTCCTTGTCCATGACCTTCCCCCTTTCTTTTCCTACTTTCCTGGCCCATCCTGGAAAAAGACTTGAAAAATAGGCTCAGGGCCTTTGGGGCAAGAAATTCAAGCATCCCAGGTACCCAGAGCAATGGGTCTGGAAGGGGCCCCTCTAGGGTAGCATATCACTCAGTCTCATGTGAGGCAAAAGAAGAGCCAGAAGGGGCCCTTTAAAGCACAGGATGCAGAGCAGGTGTCACCACGCCAAGTCTGAGGGCCATGCAGATTGGAGGACTTGGGGTAGCCTGTGGTTCCCTGATAATATTCTCAAAATCATAAAACTACGTAGTGCACTCCAAGAAGTCTGTGAGGTAAAATGCAACAGTTAATCTACTAAATTCTATGACTATCAATGTAGTCCTTAGACCAGGAGCATCAGCTTTGTTATAGGCTGAATATTTATGTTCCCTGAAAAATCATATGTTGATGCCCTAACCCCCAATGTGATAGCGTTTGGCGATGGGGTATTTGGGATGTAATTAAGGTTAGATAAGGTCATAGGTTAGGCCCCCTCATGAAATTAGTACCCTTAAAGAAAGAGACAATAGGCTAGGCATGGTGGCTCACTCCTGTAATCTTAGCACTTTGGGAGGCCAAGGCAGGAGGATTGCCTGAAGCCAGGAGTTCGAGACTAGCGTGAACAACAGCGAGACCCTGTCTCTACAAAAAATTTTAAAAAATAACCTGGCATGGAGGCATCTGCCTGTAGTCCCAGCTACTCGGAGGCTGAGGCAAGAGGTTTGCTTAAGCCCAGGAGTTTGAGGTTGCTGTGAGCCATGATGAGGCCACTGTACTCTAACCTAGGCAACAGAGTAAGACCCTGCCTCAATTTTAAAAGAAAGAGAGAGAGAGAGAACAGAGAGCTCTCAATTTCTCACCCTCCTGCCCCCATGTGAGGAGACAGCAAGAATCCTGTCTGGAAGCCAGGAAGAGAGTCCTCATGGGCAATTGAATAAGCCAGCACCTTGATCTTAGATCTCCCAGCCTTAAAAACTGTGAGAAAATAAATGTTTTGTTGTTTAAGTCACTCACTGTATGATATTTTGTTATGGCAGCCCAAACTGACTAGTACAAACATCACCTAAGGACTTGTTAGAAATGCAGATTCCCAGGCCCACCCCAGACCTCCTGAATGACAAATTCTGAGACTGGAGTCCCAGCAGTATGTGTTTTTACAAGCCCTCCAGGGGATTGTGATGCATGTTTCCACTGTTCAAAGCATAGTTTTTATTCTGCTGTGTTCCTCCATCAGGAACAACTTGGAGAATACTTTTTATGAGAATTCAGCTTTAGACTCCTTAGAACTGAAACTGCTCCTTATTCCATTATCAGCAGAATCTCTCCATTCCCTACCAAGTTCATGAATACAAAATGAGACTGCAGATATAATGTGTGTTAAATTGTTGTATCTGGTTAAAAATATCAAAAAAAAGCAATCAATGTGCTCTATCTGCAAGATTTTTCAGATGCATCCTTTTGTTTCAAATAAAATACATTTCTTTCATATTTTCATCTTCTTTAAAATTATAGCAATAAGGTCTTCAAAAACAGTTGCTGAAAAGCACATTTTAGAAAGACATATCTCTTTGATTTATCAAATTTATATTCATGTAGGCATAAAAATCACAAGGGTATATGACAACCGCTTATTGCTTCAACCTCTTTCCTCAGCTTTTTGGAAGAGTCATGTCTCCATAGTAATATCTAAATGTGAAGAGATGGGAAGGAGATTTGGTATAAAGATAATAATTAGTCCTTTGATTTAGGCAGTCATAGCATGGCAAGGTTTCATATGTGTCCCATGAGAAGAGCTGGAAAAGGAATTCACATGTCTTAATCTACTTGTGAGTGGCTCTTTATGTATTCATGTTACATCCAAATATTACAGCATCTTGAGGTTAGTAGCATTATCCCCATTTTATAAATTTAAAAAATGTATACTCAGCTAGCATATGTGTCTTTCTGAGGGCAACTGGGTCAATAAATGGAGGCCATGGGACTTGGACCCAAGGAAATCCTCTATTTTCCCAGGACATCACAAGGCCCCCTTATACCTGAGGAAAACACATTATGTTCTTACAGTCTGACCTTCTCTGGGGAAACTTTGTAATATCGCAGTTATTTAGTTTAGCCTCTCATAATTTTTGCTACACTTGCTATAAGAACCTCCTTTAGCCTCCAACTCCCTAGTGCAAGTTTGTCCATGTACTACTCCTGGAATTAGTTCTCTAAAAAGCAAAAGTAATCATGTCACTCCCTCCACTAAAAATTCTCGCCTTAGCCTTCAAGATTTTGCTCCAACTCCTTAGCACGCCAAAAGGTTCTTTGTCATCTGCCTACATAGTCAATTCCTCTTAAGTCACCTCCCATCAGTCACTCACCTGTCGGATACCCATAATGAGCCACTTATCCCTGCTCAGACCATGCTTCTGGCCTCTCTGCCCTGCCACACTGTTCCCTCTGCCCAGAGTGCCTTTCCTAACTCTTTTCACTTAAATAGTTCTCACTTGTCCTTCCAGGACAGCTTGTAGGATCACCTGTTGGCAGAAGCTTTCCTTACCCTTCACAGTCTAATGTGAGTGTATCTCTGGTGTGTTCCCTTGGTGTCTTGTGATTTCTTCTACCGTGGCATCAGGGGTATGTCAGAGTTGTAAACTTGTACAAAAGTTTTGCCTGGGCCATGCCAGCCCAGGATCACTAAGTGGGCTGTGGTTTTCTGGCACTGGCCCACTCTGGCACGACCTCCTGCACCTTGAAATTTCCCTCACACATTTGTGGGGGTACTCTTGAGAATTCACACATTTTCCCATGAATATGACCCTTTGCCTGCACCAACTACTGAAGTCTTGCCTGGAGACTATAGTTATGTGTCACTTAACAACAGGGATACAGTCTGAGAAATGTTTCATTAGATGATTTTGTCATGCAAATGTCAGAGAGTGTACTTACCTGAACCTAACTGGTACACACTTAGGCTATATGGTGTAGCCTATTGCTCCTGGGTTACAAACCTGGATGGTGTGTTACTGAACTGAATACTGTAGGCAATGGTAACACAGTGGTAAGCATTTGGGTATCTAAACATAGAAGAAGTACAGTAATGATCCAGTATCATAATCTTATGGGACTGCCATCATATTCATATATCTGGTCTTCTTTGTTGGGTGAAACGTCGCTTTGCAGTACACGACTCCATTTCAGTGACCCGGTTTCCTGTCACTACCTACTGCTGCTGCTGCACCTGCCAATACCCCGTGAACCCTTCATGTCCTTCCCTAGGTGTGGCTGGATCCACACTGTGCCAAAGTAGGCCATATATTCTGCTCCAATCATCTGTCAGAGATTTTTGTGTAGAAACAGTTCTTTCTGTTTTATTTTGGTTTTCACTTTCAGCTCCCACTCTCTGCCAAAGTTTCAGATAACCAGAGGATAATTCAGATAGCAGAGTATCATTCTGTTCCCTAAGTCACCCTTTGATAATTAAGGCCATAAATTTGGATGTAGCTTGTCCTGACTTTTTATTCCTTAAGAGAAGTTCTTCTTCAGTAGGTTTCTCATTTCCACATGCAAGTACTAATAAATAGACCCCAGTATGCACTTGCCTAGAAGTTCAAATCTAAGAAATAAACTCAATTTAGGCTCAGAATGGTACCCTCACTACCCTGTCACCCACAATGCTAGGCATGTGGGAAAAATAATCAAATAGATCATGGGCTCTATTTCTCTAACCTAAAGATATACTACCATAATTGAATCCTTCACAGAAAAAAAAAAATACACATCTTCCAGATCCTTCTTTTTGGTAAGAGAAAAAAAACAAGGAGCTCTGGTTGTTCAAGTCTCTGCATATCCATGGGACCTGGCCTTGGCTTTCATCAGTTTTCTGGCTCTTCCCAGCCCTGGCAGCCCAGCTGCAAAGGGAAGGAATGACAAATGGGCTGATAAATGTAAAAAACTGAAATAGTAAAGTACTATGGTTGTCAGACAGTACTTAAACCTCTCTGGAAAATAAGTTGTATATATACTTTGTCATTCCAAGCCCCCTCAAACAGCTAAAAATCCCCCTGAATCTGTTTATTTCTTGGTAAAGTTGATTTGGTCTCCTAGAAAAGACAGGTAAGAATTTAGTCAATGGCTTCCAAAATAATCTGCTTTTTTAGAAGGGGGTGCATATTATTAATTTTTTTTCTTGCCCTTCAGAAGTGGCACTTTGCTAGACCCAGGGTACTCTATCCTGATGAGTACAGAGTACTCTATTTCATAAGTACTCTATCCTGATTTTCCTACAGAAATCCTAAGCCAGAAAGTTTTACTCGGCAGCCTATAACCACAGAGTATACCTGGCCAGCCAATTAGAAGTAATAGAGCTGTCTAGTAATGACTGGCTAAAAGTGGGACAAGAGAACTCTGTGGCAGGATTCAGTAAAGAAAAAGCTTATTTTCCCCAGAAATAGGAGGCCACATTCTGGCACTTAGAAAAACAAGCACATCTCTGATGCTAGGAGTGTAGCCGTTGCCATGGCACCAATCCAGCCAAATCTTCAGATGCAGTGGAGGCTCCGAAGAGAATAGGTCCTCAGAGCAGACAGCAATCATAAGATGCAGCCACTAATTATATGTTAAAACAACAAGCTCCACTGACATGCTGCAGATAGTTCTTGGTAAAAGCAGAGCTGCCATGTATAAACTCCATGATTGTCCTTTAAAAATGCATAATGTTGGGTCATGCCTGGACAACCACTCAATTTATGGAACACTGAGAATATATACCTCCTTTGATTGTCCATACAGCATAAACTATAATTCTGTCCTTTTTTATTTTCACCTTTAGGGCACTCTTTTTTTTTCTTCTTTTTTATTTATTATTTATTTATTTATTTATTTATTTATTTATTTATTTATTTATTTATTTATTTTTGAGACAGAGTCTCCCTCTCTTGCCAAGGTTAGAGTGTAGCGGCATCATCATAGCTCACAGCAACCTCAAACTCCTAGACTCAAGTGATCCTCCTGCCTCACCCTCCTGAGTAGCTGGGACTACAGGTGTGTACCACCATACCCAGCTAATTTTTCTATTTTTAGTACAGACAGGTCTCACTCTTGCTCAGGCTGGTCTCAAACTCCTGAGCTTAAGCAATTTTCTGGCCTCTGCCTCCCAGAGTGCTAGGATTACAGGCATGTGCCACCATGCCCAGTCATAGGGCACTATCTTTTATTTTCATGGTATGATCTTAGTCTCTACTTGTCCAGTTCCCTCCTTTAACAAATGAGGAAATTAATGTTTCAAAGATCTACATTACCTTGTCAATGATTGCATGGCTCGTAAAAGATGGAGTCAGGACTTGAACCCAGGTCTGTCTGGTTCCAAATAAAGCCAGTGCTTTTCTTCAGCAGTCCACATTGCTTCCCTAGACTAGTAGAAACTGTATAATGGCCTGTATCAGTTAGAAAGGATATGGTATGCATGTAACAACATTAAAAACTAAGAGTATATTAAACTATAAAGAAATTAAATTCAGACATAGGCCATTGCAAAACTGGTTGGAAAAAAACACAAGGTCAGGAGCTTAGGGCAGTGTCTCTACAGTCCTCATGATCTTCCTCCCAGGATTGCAAGATGGTTATTGCAAATGCAGGCATCAGGTCTACATGAGCAGGTCCAAAGCCAGGATTCATCAATGTGGTAGAAAGAGGAAGCTTAATGGCCTATCGTGATGGTCTGATCTCTTCTTTTATCAGGGAGTAAAATCCTTTCCAGAATTCCTCCAGTTAACTTTCTCTTAAGTCTCACTGGACAGAACTAGGTTACATAGCCAACTCTAGCTGCAAGGGAGGCTAGAAAGGTGAGCATTGGCTTTTCTCAGCTGCTATAGTGGGAGCTAGTTAAGAGAGAAGTGAATTGGGAACGATCATTAAGTATCCAACCAAAAGTTTTTGTCACATGTCCTCACAGCCTCCAGGGAATCATTGCCATATGGCAATTCTTTGGTTTAGTGCTCATAACCTTTTTCCAGTCTTACTGCAAGAGTCTCCTAACTGATGTTCCCTGTCCATGATCTATTTTTTTAGTGGAAAGATTTGACTGAAGCCCAAGTTGCCTTATTCATACCCTGGAGCCCTTTACATCACAGAATCCAACTAACTATTCATGTGTTTTATATATTTAGTATAAGCACTTTGAGAATAATTGTTTACATTTTATATTCTTTGCACAATTAGAAAATATTTCCAACAAAAATATGACAGAAAAACTCATTGTCTTTCTTTCTGTCCCTCCCCCATCCCCAAACATTCTCACCAATTCATACAAACTCTCCACATAGTTTAACTCCCAGATGAACTTAAAATGTTGTATTTTGTCTGGAGGAAAAAACAATCTCTCTCTCTCTCTCTTTCTCTCACTCTCTCCTAATGCTAGAATCAGAGTAAGATTTAAAATTCCTTATAGATTTACAAATTGACTACATGAAAACTTAGAGATATTTTTCTTTCTTCTTTTTTTTTATTTCAGCATATTATGGGGGTACAAATATTTAGATTACATGTGTTGCTTTCCTCCTCTTCCCCCTCCCCCAGAGTTAGAGCTTCAAGGTTTTCCATCCCCGAGACAGTGCCTATCGCACTCATTATGTATATATATATGCATCCCCTCCTCCCCTCTCCATCTGTCTCATGCTCGATAAATGTTATTCTTATATGTCTACTTAGGTGTTGCTCAGTGAAACCAATTTGCTGGTGAGTACATGTGGTGCTTATTTTTCCATTATTGGGATACTTCACTTAGTAGAATGGGTTCCAGCTCTATCCAGGAAAATACAAGAGGTGCTATATCACCATTGTTTCTTAAAGCTGAATAGTACTCCATGGTGTACATATATCACATTTTATTAATCCACTCATGTATTGATGGGCACTTGGGTTGTTTCCACAACTTTGCAATTGTGAATTGTGCTGCTATAAATATTCGAGTGCAGTGTCTTTTTTGTTCAGTGTCATTTGATCTTTTGGGTAGATGCCCAGTAATGGGATTGCTCGATCAATTGCTGGATCTACTTGTATCTCTTTAAGGTATCTCCATATTGCTTTCCATAGAGGTTGAACTAGTTTGCAGTCCCACCAGCAGTGTAGGGGTGTTCCTATTTCTCTGCATCCACACCAACATTTACTGTTTGGGTACTTTTTGATAAAGGCCATTCTCACTGGAGTGAGATCTCATTATGGTTTTGATTTGCATTTCCCTGATGATTAGAGATGTTGAGTATTTTTTTCATATGTTTTTTGGCCATTATTCTGTCTTCTTTTGGAAAGTTTCTGTTTCATGTCCTTTGCCCACCTTTTAATAGAGTTGTTTGATTTTTCCTTGCTGAATTTCCTGAGTTCTAAACAGATTCTAGTTATCAGCCCTTTATTGAATGTGTAGCTTGTGAAAATTTTCTCCCATTATAGAGGTTATCTGTTTGCTCTCTTCATAGTTTCTTTGGCTGTGCAGAAGTTTTTTAATTTGATCAGGCCCCATTTATTTATTTTTGTTGTTGCTGTGATTGCCTTTGGGGTCTTCTTCATAAATTCTTTGCCTAGGCCAATGTCTAGAAGAGTGTTTCCAACATTTTCCTCTAGAATTCTAATAGTTTCACACTTAAGGTTCAAGTCTGTTATCCAGCATGAGTTGATTTTTGTGATTTTGTGAGAGGTGAAAGGTGTGGGTCCTGTTTCAGTCTTCTACATGTGGCTATCCAGTTTTCCCAGCATCATTTATTGAATATGGATTCTTTTCCCCATTGTATGTTTTTGTCTGCTTTGTCAAAGATTAGATGGCTATATGAGGATGGTTTTATATCTGGGTTCTCTGTTCTGTTCCACTGGTCAATGTCCCTGTTCTTGTTTTGTGCCAGTCCCAAGCCGTTTTGACTACTATAGCTTTGTAGTATAGTTTGAAGTCTGGTAAATTGATACCTCCTATTTTATTTTTATTGCCTAGAATTGATTTTGCTATATGGGGTCTTCTCTGGTTCCATACAAAGTGTAAAATTATTTTTTCTATATCTGTGAAAAATGATGATGGTATTTCAATAGGGATTACATTGACTCTGTAGATCACTTTGGGTAGTATAGACATTTTAACAATGTTGATTCTGCCAACCCACAAGCATGGCATGGTTTTCTACCTGTTTACATCCTCTGCTATTTCCTTCCTCTCTCTTTTTAAATTTCAGTCTTGATTACTGGTCTCCAGATTTATTGATTTGGAAAATTAAGACTTTCTTATGAGATATTTTATGCTTGTCACTTCATAAAATCACTGCCTGTTTAATTTGTAAAACCCAGACTCAGACAACTTCATTCTAAAAGCCATGGGACATTTGAATTCATTTTTTCTCCATAAATAATTAGAATTACAAACTCCAGGAGGAGCCACTCACATTCTTCTATGTGAATGGAGCTGCTGGAGCCCCTGGAGCCAGGCAGCAGCAGTCCTGCCAGTAGCTGCTCCCTGAAACAACAAACAGCACACCTGTCAGCCTGAGCACTGGTCCCCATAAGATCTGTGCTCACAGTGATGAGACAGCTTCTTCTGCTGTTTCCAGAGCACATAGGTGAAGGTCATGCATAGAAATGGTTGTTCTGTACAGAGTCCAGGCCGACTGCACACTGAGCAGAGCACTCACTCCTTCAATTTTTGTAAAGTGATGTCAGCTCTTATTTTTAAATGATGAAGGGAAGGCAATCCTAGTGTTCCAAGCCCTCCTCCTCTCTAGAGAATAAAGACACAGGATAGAATAATGAGATGAGGGTTTGGTAAGTGACCAAGGCAAGTGCTAGGAAAAGACTGAGAAGAACTGGGGAATCACAAGCTGTTGGGTCTCTAAGAGAAAAATGCAGGTTATTTTTCAAGCAGAAAACATGCCAATTTGAGAGAGCCTGTTTTAGAACACAGCAGTGAAACTCCAGCAGTAGGATTAGCCCATGGGGAATCCAATTTAACAGAAGAAAACAGTCACAGAATTTTTATTGCGATTTTCATTCATTCAACAAAAATGTCTTGTATAGCTGTAGTGTCAGGCGCTGTGCCTGAGGGATTCAGCAGTGGAGCGGACATGGTCCTTGCTCCCAGGAAGCTTACTGGTGAGGCGGACATTAAACAAATGAGTTATACAGATATAGGTGTATGATGTGAATTGTGATAAGCATCACAAAAGAAAACTGCAGGGCACCAGAAAAATGAAAACCAAAGGAGCAGAGTGTTCAGTGGGTGACAAGCACACTGATAACCATGACTCAAGCATTACAAGAGTGATCCATGTAACCAAAGGTATTTGTAACCTTGTAAGACTTTCAAATAAAAAAGAAAGAAAGAAAAACAAAGAAGCATACCTAGGCAAGGATTCAGGCAGAGTGTCCCCAGGAAAGTATAGGGAAAAGTTCCCTTGGCCCTCTGAAGTTGCACCGAAAAATCACTGGCATGAGGCAGATTAATAGAAGAACAGGCATATAAATTTATTTACCATATATATATGGGAGCTTTCAGAATGAAGACCCAAAGATACAGAGAAAATTGTCCATTTTTATGTTTGGGTTTAACAAAGTATGGACAGCCATGTATAAATATGATTGGACAAAAAGGGTAGGATCTAATGCTAACAGACTGAGTCAGCAAGGTCTCTCCAGATTTTCCTTGGCCTTTCTGAGCATGCATCCCTTCCTGTGGATTTGGAGCAGGGCTCTCTCTGGAATGGGAGTCTTATGACCTACAGTCAAACAAAGTAGGTCGAATAATTTTTTATGGCCAGTTTTTATAAAGAATATTTTTTGAGTTTATGGCTGGCTTTGGAAAAAAGGGTTTCTTGTTTCTATGACCCATCTTGAAGAACAGGGATTCTAGTTTCTACAGCTAGCCTCAAGGAAGAATGGGGCTGAGAGATCGGAGGGCAGAGGAAAACTTTTGCTTCTGAGGACTGAACTCTAATCTTTTTCTTTGCTCAAAAAATTCCTTTCTAAAGGGGCCTGGTGAGTCAAGCCTACAAATGATGAAATCTCGGTAAACAGGTTTTTATGATATGATTTACTTCCCAACCTGATTCTGGTATAGCATCACATAAAAAATAGAAGACACTTATCTTAACTCAAGCATTCCATTGTAAGCCTCGGCTTTGAGATATCCCACCTTTTTGAGCCAAACCAATGTATGCCTTCCATGTGTTGATTTATGACTTTACCTGTATTTCTTGCCTCTCAGAAATGTACAAAACCAAACTGTAACCCAGGCACAGAGAGTCCACTTGCTCAAGGCTTCTTGGGCATGGCTCTGGGCCTTGGTCCTCAAATTTGGCTCAGAATAAACCTTGTTATTCTACAGAGTTTGTCTTCTTTTCCAATTATACTTCTGAGGCTGTTTCTGAGGCCCTTATTTTGGGGTATTGTTTTCTAAGCTCCAACAGAAGTGATGTTTAAACCCATGAAGGATGTGAAGGGTCCAGCCAAGTGGAAAAGTGGAAAAGATTCCAAGCAAAGAGAACAGCATGTAGAGAGGTCCTGAGTATGGAAGAACTTAGCACATTTAAGGACAGAAAGGAGGCTATTGTGAGCCAGAAGAATGACCTGTTACTGAACTGAACTGGGGTCCACTTGCCAGGCACAATAAAGCCAGATGCTGACATCAAGACTTGCAGCAGTAGAAAAAAATATTTATCACATGGTGCCAAGCAATAAGTATAGGCAACTAATGCTTAATACCTAAACTTCTTTACTAGCAAAGGTTTTTAAAGGCAGAGGTACATTTCAGAAAAGCAAACGTTGAAGTAAAAATTGTAAATCAATACATGGAGGTTATACATTGGTTTGGCCCAAAGAGGGGGGATATCTTGAAGTGGGGACTTATGGGGGCTTATAGGTGAATTTAGAGATTCTTTAATTGGTGATTGGTTAAGGAAGCAAGACCTTCCTTGCCTTGGGGTCAGTGGAAAGTGTTAAGAAACTAAAATACCTCGGGCAACTCTGGCTTGCTAGTAGGACTATTGTTATTGCTATCTTCTTACTTTTCAAGGCCAGCTAGGTGCCCAGAATGTCCCTTGAAGAGATTTAAGATTTTTCCTTTATTTTCCTGGGGGGGGGGGATCTAGTAAGCCCATAAGAGGGGTTCCTGCTCCATCTCAGCACCAGAGAGCTCAGATTGGCCATAATGTGCAGGGATCTTAGAGAGACTGCCCCCTCTTTCTGTTACTCTTAGTTCTGAGTCACTGCAAAAGTGTCTCACTGGTCAGCTCATCTACTCCCATGCAGGAAGTCACCTTGCTTTGAGGACATTGTTCCCTGTCCTGAACCTTTAGCAGAATACAAATTTATGTCCTAAAGTAAATCAGAAGTATTGGTAGAGGAAATGCCAGGTAAGGACAGACCAGTGGCTATTCAAGTTGCAGACATTTGGGACATTGTGTCAGGTTCCTGGGGCCTACCTTAAATCACACATTGGCAACTGCCAACACCAGGAAATAGGGGAGAAGGAGAAGAAGGCTGCCAGTCTGGCATCAGACTGTAGCAGCCTCTCGTCAAAGAGCTCACTTCTTTTCCTCTCTCCTCCCACTGCAGCCTAGTAACAACCCAAGCAACCTGGCCTGTGGCTTTACAATCTCTTTGGCTCTAATCCTAATATTTGGGAAAGGGAGCCATTTCCATAATGTGAGGTTTCATAATTGTAATTGTTCCAGTTACTTGCTACCTGTTGCATTGTAAGTCCTCAGTTGACAGGAGAGAGGATCTCCTGCAAAAATGTTGCCATCCAGGACAGAACATTAGGAGCAGCAAGTCACCCAGCAGAACAGAGTGGCCTTCTATAGTCTCTCATTTGCATTGCAAACTTAGACCCTGGGATACAAGCTGCCAGCTGGGAAAAAAAGGTCCTCAGTTCTGAAGGCTGTCATCCTCCATCAAACAAAATAGGTGCAAAAGTTTGTTCATTCCTTATATTGTAAAATCTAGGCAAAGGCTTGGCATTTGAGTGGCCAAAATGAATTTTCTCCACACTAAATTCCACTAAAATGCTAACGTGGAACTAGCTGGAGCCCTTAAGATCTGTGACCCCCAAAGGGAAGCTGTTCCAGAACTCTCCAGAACAGCCTTAGGCAAAATAGCACAGTGGATGGCACAACTCTGGTCTTTAAAAAAAAGGAAACAAACTAAAATCGAAAAGGACTCAGTAATGAGAGACTAGAATATACAAATAGACAATGGCCAGACCATATATTAAATATAACTCTAACCCACAACCTACAGCAATCAGCAAAGGAAACCAAGCCATTATCTACATTACCCAGCCCAGGAAACCAGCTTGCTATCTGTAAGTCAAACTTATAGGAAGTCAGACAACTATCTAGTATTAATAAAATTCAGGAAACCAAACAATAACCCCCATAATAATCAGCCACAAATGTCCAGGACTTGATTAATAACTTCTCTAATTTTCATTCCTGCTTCCAACTTAGGACCAACCAAAGTCAGATATGCCCCCTCACCAATCAAATAGGATGCCTGCCTACAGCTTCCCCCTGCCCACAGTCTCAATCGGGAAATACCTAAAGCCTTTCCTTTTTTCCAATATAAAGCTTTCCCCCTTCCTCTTCCTGCCTTTGCATCTCTGCCAAAACACAAGTGATGATGACTGACTCCCTTGCTATAACACATTGAATAAATAACCTTTTCTTGTTTTCATTTGGTTGTTCTTTATTTACTGCCAAAGCATGGTTCCATCGCTTGCTGTTTCCATCCCAAATCCTCTCTGGACATCAGTTTCCTTTTCTGTAGGAATAAATAGTGCTAAACCCGTGCCTCCTTCATAGTATTGTGGGGAAGAAGCAAGTGCTTTGTAAACTAAAGCACTGAAGCAACATAAGCTGTAAGTTCTTTGGATGTTGACAGGGCTAATGACATACCACTGCAAAATGTGACTGTAGAAGACCAGAATATGCTACCCCAAAATATGCCGCTCTGGCTTAAGGGTTATTTTGAGAAACTGGAGACACAGGAGAGGCTCTGAAAACTTGCCCTTTTGTAAGAGAAATTTGTATCTGTGAAGGAAATCTCCATTTGTAAGAGTGTCTCCCTCTCTGCACCAGAAAGAGAAGGATGACTAATCTCTAGGGACTCTCAGCAATGAAGAAAGGACCTTAAATCTGACATCTCTCTACCTTTAAGAAAGCATCTTAAAGAACTTAAATCTTCATAACAAATTTTACCCTTTTTCCACTACCGTTCCTGGCTGTCTCATCTTAGCCAGGCCTTTCCCCACACCTTTCTTTGTTTCAGAGAATGATGGGATTTAAGCCTGAAGTTTCAGTTCTTTCATTGGGATCTACTCTAAAGATTCACTTATTTCTCTGGGTTATCTTATGTACACAGAAGGTATGCATGTTCTTAAACTCTTTTTTTTATTGTCATAATCTGTATTTTGTTCTTTTTTTTTTATTTATTTATTTATTTTTGAGACAGAGTCTCGCTTTGTTGCCCAGGCTAGAGTGAGTGCCATAGTGTCAGCCTAGCTCACAGCAACCTCAAACTCCAGGGCTCAAGCAATCCGCCTGCCTCAGCCTCCCGAGTAGCTGGGACTACAGGCATGCGCCACCATGCCCGGCTACTTTTTTCTACATCTATTAGTTGGCCAATTAATTTCCTTCTATTTATAGTAGAAACGGGGTCTCGCTCTTGCTCAGGCTGGTTTTGAACTCCTGAACTTGAGCAATCCGCCCGCCTCGGCCTCCCAGAGTGCTAGGATTACAGGTGTGAGCCACGGAGCCTGGCCTGTAATCTGTATTTTGTTACAGGAGTCTGTCCCACCTAGGAACAAAAGAGTTCCTCACTTAAGCTTCTCTTCCCAAATTATGCCTTTTGGACCGTGATCTTCTCTCTTCCTCTCTCTCCCTGCTTCCTTTCCTCATTGTTAATGGTTTCTATTCTCTGATGCTAGATTGAAGATTTGAAAAATTATAAAATCCTGCAAGTTTTCCCCATTTGGGGACAAATGGCAGTTTCGTGGATCCAAGAGTATTTGAAGAGAAATAGAGTTTTATTATTTCCAAGGACAAAAAGATAGCTTTGGTTGAAAGGGGAATAAGAAAATCTTGTGTTTAATGGGTAAGAGTTGAAATTAGCCTATTCATTGTTGGAATGCAAATTCAGGCTCACAAATACCTGAGCATTTCCCTTGTTTGTACTCTTAATTTCATTAGCAAATCTTATTCCTTTAGATGTGAGGCATAAAATCCCATTATAGAGTAATATTCATCACAGAAATTAATCCCAGGCTCTCCTATAATTGCAAATATTAATTCCTGGGACAAACCCAGTGCTTTGTCGACATGATTGCAAAACATTTTCCACACATAATAACTTTGTATAGTAGATGCTGTCAGAGCAGCCAGGCAGCCTTACTTGTGAGGGCCTAGAGTGATGGTCCCAGTGCAGTGGTTCCCAAACCTGGTATCACCTGGAGGATTTGTTAAAACATACTACTGCCTCACTTCCACCATTCAAGTTTTGAGTCAGTATATCAGTAGAGACCGATGATGTGAATTTCTAAGAAGTTCTCTCTTTAATTTGATCAGATCCCATTTGTTTATTTTTGATGCTGCAGTGATTGCCTTGGGGGTCTTCCTCAAAAATTATTTGCCTAGGCCAATGTCTGATAGGGTTTTCCCAACATCTTCTTCTAGGATTCTTAAGGTTTCATGTCTTAAGTTTAAGTCTGTCTTTTCCACGAGTGGAAAAGACACCGATTAACTCTAAGATTCCTCCTTTTACATGCTAGTAGTGTAGGTTGATGTAAAGGTATAATTATTTATGACTATATGTCATGAGTTTTGGGGTCTGGATTTTTCCAGATAGGAACATAACTTAAAGGTTATGTTCTAGACATTCTTTTCTCTTATACGTGTGATGGGGAAAGTCACCATTTATGGTGTTTTTCTATTTTCTGATTGGTGGTTCCTGTTCCATGGTCTAATTACCCCATTCTTTAAGACTGTAATAACTGTTTTCCCTCGTTATTTTTCTTTAACTATTTCCTTCTTATTGTTTTTGCTTTAATTGTTTCCTCCTTGTTTTTCTTGAACTGTTTCCTCCCTCTTGTTTTTCTGTCTCTATCATTCCATTATTTTTTGTTTTTCTGTCCCTAAAAAAACCAACCCTATTCTGCTGATACACACTACTAAGTTGAGATTTCTGACTGGAACCAAGCCTCTTTTTTTTCCCCCAAGACAGACTCTTGCTCTGTTGCCCAGGCTAGAGTGCAGTGGTGTCAGCATAGCTCACAACAACTTCAAACTTCTGGGCTCAAGTCTCAAGTGATCCTCCTGCCTCAGCCTCTCAAGTAGCTGGCACTAGAGGTGAGCACCACCACGTCCCAATAATTTTTTTCATTTTTGGTAGAGACAGGGTCTCGCTGTTGCTCAGGCTGGTCTAGAACTCCTGAGCTCAAGCGATCTTCCCACTTCAGCCTCCCAGAGTGCTAGGATTACAGGCATGAGCCACCACACCCAGCCTTAGAAAACAAAAGGTTGTCGTCAAGGATTTACATTCATACTAAGGTACAAATGATTGGCATTATTAGCTCCTACCAGAACGTACCTTGCGAGGTTTGAGGGGAGGAGGACAGTAGTGAATCAGCTGAAATGGTATAGCCATAGGGGCAGAGACAAGGGACTGTGAGCACTAAAACTGAGCCCACACCACCTTGTCTAGCCCCAACCAGCTCTCTAAATGAGAGTCTTTCCCCACAAGGAAATGCTGGTTTTCATCATCATTAGGTTGTAAGAGAAATGAGAAAAGAACACTGAGAAAGTCAAGGTGTGGTTGAATGATTCTGGATCCTTCCCAACCTGCCAGTCACCTATAGTCATCTCCTGTACTGGGCAGTTATTACAGTTTCTCACACTGTAAAATTAGAATCAGAAAGGACAATCAGCACATTTAATAATGGGCATGTTTTGGTTAGATGCGGCGTAAATTGGATAGATTTGTTTTGGTCCATTTGACCTGGAGCTCTAAGAAGACTCCATTCCTATATATCACTAAACTGTATGCACTTTAGCACAACACAGCAGCAGAGCCAATAATACCTGGTTCCTACTTCTCTGGGCAGGTCTGAGGAATGCACAAGAATTGCTGATGTACTAACTTTCGGTAGAAGGACCTGTAAGGAGGAGAAAAGTGAGGAGCTCTAGAGAGAGTGGAGTCCAGACAGCATACCCACCAGTGCTGGGGAGTTTCTTGCCTGTTCAGATGATGGTTTGAGGCCACCCCTTGGTTTCTGTGACTTCTTCAGCAAGAAAACCAGGCAATCAGCCCCCAGAGTAGCACTGTAGGGAGATAGGGGCAGCTGGCAAGCAGTGATTGTGTGGGGTGGGGAGAGAGTTACTCCCTTGGGACACTCTCTCCAGTGTCAGGGCTTCATGACAGACTTTAACATAATGTATCGGCATGATAGTTGTTAAGACAATGAAAAAGAATTTAAAAATGGAAGCAAGACTTTCTATAATAGGCTTATTCTGCTCACTCAAGTACCTCTTTGATTCATGTGTAAGTTGGCTAATAGTGGAATCAGAATAGATGCTACAATAAGCATCATTTTAAGTTGATTATCTGGGATGTCCAAGTAGATTTGAAAAGAACACAATTTCTAAGCTAAATAGAAAGAATATAATTGCCTCTAGGAAGAATTTTATTGAAAAGCAGATCCTAGTGAGTCAAATCTGGATTGGTATGGACTTGATTTTCCTGTGAATATGTTTAATTGTGGTAATAAGGATGTGATTATTACTAAGACAGAAGTATAACAGTCTGCCTATTGTGCTTATTATGTAGAATAATATTGCATACAATGAAGTGCAATTACAAAGGTACGGTCATGGACATATAGCAATTTTTCTATAATAGGAAAAATTGCATTTTGGAACTATAGTTCAAATGGATGCACCTTTATGGCGTAAGAGATTTTTAACCAATCAATCATTTTGACAAAGTGGCATAATAACTATTACTAATACTTTATCTGTTTAAAAAATAAGCATAGTGGTGTTGAAACCAATATTAAGAAATTTGATTCTCAAAGGGCTGGGTATTTTGGTATTTCAAGTGTTTGAGGGTACTTAAGCTTCCACATAGGTTGGTTCTTCAACTGTTTGATATAATAGAGGCCCTACTGCTTGTTTTGAGACAAATAATTCTCCAATTTTCAATATTATTAGTATTACTGCTGTTAATGAATCAAATGATCCTGTAGAAGAGACAGTGTTTCATGAGCACCTAGAATCTAGATAGTTTGAGTATTGGCATAGCACACCAGAAACACTAAGAATATGTTGGAGCAGGGATAAATTAACACTTAAGTATACCATTGTAAGATGGGCCTTTGGATCATATAACATAGTGTATATCCTGAAAATAATAGAAATCAGTCCACAAAATCATCTGTTCCAATAGATAGGACATAGTGGAAATGGGAATATATATATATTGAGATGGTTCATTTCTTAAATATTTTTTTTTATTCATTGTCACTTATTTGTCCCAGATGTATATGATAGTTAATTTTATGTGTCCACTTGGCTAGATCATGGTACCCAAACCTTTGGTCAAACACTTCTAGGTGTTGCTGTGAAGGTATTTTTAAATGAGATTAACATTTAAATCAGTAGACTTTGAATAAAGCAGATTAGTCCCTCACCACATAATGTTGGTGGGCCTCATTCAATCAGTTAAAGGTCTTAGGAAAAAGACTGAGGTCCTCAAAGAAAGAGGGAATTCTAGCAGCCAATGGCTTTTGGACTGGAGCAGCAACATCAGTTCTTCCCTATTTGGAGGGTAGGGCAAGCTGGAAGGCTGGAAATCCAGGCAGAAGTTAACACTGCAGTCCTTAGGCAAAATTCTTCTATAGGTATTATAAGTTTGTTTAATATAGATGCTGCCTTGGTATCCATTTTTAGTCCTGACATAAATTTTTTGAAACCCAGTCATACCCTATCATCTTTTTCCTCGTTAAAACTTCCCCCTCTCTGTGTGGTTGTTGGAGTTATAATCTATTGCTCATTCTTCATCCCACTGACCCAAACCCCAACACATCCCACAGTTGCTGACCATGATAAAGCCTAATGGTCAGGGCTGGGTATGGTGGCTTACGCCTGTAATCCTAGCACTCTGGGAGGCTGAGGCGGGTGGATGGCTCAAGGGCAGGAGTTCAAAACCAGCCTGGGCAACAGAGTGAGACTCTGTCTCAAAAAAACAAAACAAAACAAAACAAAAAAAAAAACATGGTCAGCACCAGAGTCAGCAGTCAGAGTCAGAGTCATGTAAGTTTCTCCTTCCATTCAAGTTATCTTTAGCCAATCCACAACACTATGGGAGAACCTAAGGGACATCGCCCCTACACCTTAATAAAGGATTAGTCCTGTAGGTCCTCTCTTTCTCTCTTGCTCTCCACTTGCTGTTGAGCTCCCTGCCACATCCAGACATCCTCTTGGTCCCCTGTTGGTATCCCTAACCTCTCTGGAGTCTATAAGTAATGAATTCTTCTGTTTCATGCGTTCGGTTTCACCTCCTCAGTGTGTCTCACCTGACCAACACACCCAAACCTCATTGTCCTCCAGTCAAACCTTTCCTATGGAGTGGCTGTCTTGGATTACAGCCACTCTCAGTTGGGAGACAACATTAGAAGACCAAGACCAAATTAGAAAAATCCATAACAATAAAAACCACAACAGGAAACCTCAGTTTTTGCTCTTAAGGCCTTCTAACTGATTGGATAAGGCCCACCCATATTATCAAAGAATCTCCTTTACTTAAAGGCAACCCATTGTAAACGTTAACCACATCTACAAAACATCTTTACAGCAACACCTAGATTCGTGTTTGACTAAATAACTGGATACTATAGCTTAACCAAATTAATACAAAAAACTAACCATCGCACCCACCAACATTAAATAGGAAAATAAAGCCTGAGGCTTATAGTATATCTGGTGATCATTTTATTTCTTCTATGTTAACTAGCTGGGCAGCTGAAGAATTTTACCCTTATTGGGAAAGCAATAATTATTGTAGTAGATGCTATTGAACCGAGAACTATTTCTATGGTAAATATGTGATCTACTTATATCCTACAAATCCAATTGAAGGTATTGCTCATATTATTTTCATATGACCAAAGGGCTATCTTGGTTCCTGAATAACATGTTATAATAAGTGAACATTTTTTTGAGTCCAGGTAAAATTAGAATAAATCGTTTTACCATGTTGGATAACAGCCTTTTTTAAAAAAGGAATAAATCCTCTGGAAGATCAAAGAATCAGAATAAACATTGATATGAAATTGGGTCTTTGCCTTGCACTTGATCAAAGTAGGTATGTTAATTAATATAGTTCTTACGGCTTTAAGTACTGGAACCAACAATAATAACTGTAGCAATTAATATATAGTATATAAAAAGAAAATGATGACTTGTTTGGGATATACTAGGTAGTTTTATGTTAATAATTGCAGTAATGAAGTTCATGGCATTTAAAATGAGAAGCACCTGCTAAATGAAGGGATCAGGTAGTTAAATACACCTAGGTGCCTACATTTACTAGGTTGCCAGCTAATGAGGGTACATTTTTCATCCTGTTCCAGCTCCGCAGACACATTAAGGAGAATGCCAAAGGATGAGGTCTTATTCAAGTAGGTAAAAAGGCATAAGACTTCTCTGCAATTCTGTTGGCATCACAAAAGGCCAACCTTAAGGAATTTATGCAAAATAATTCTGGTGAAAATAATCTGCCCAGGATGCTCTACTTGGAGCCAGCATTGTCCTCTGCCTTCTGTCACTGCTGTCTCCACATTCCAGGCACGTCTGTCCCTGAGAATCAGAGTGAGGCCACAGCTCGAACACTGAGTGGCCAGGTCTGTGCCTGCAATCCTACCCAGCTCTTCTACTCTCCTCAAACTCTTCCTGCTACTTCCTTTAGGGGCTTCTTAGCATCATCTGAGGGCATTTTCAAAGTAATCACTCTTTGTTTTTTGTTTTTTTTGGAGACAAAGTCTTTCTCTGTTGCCTGGGCTAGAGTGCCATTGCGTCAGACTAACTCACAGCAACCTCAAACTCCTGAGCTGAAGCAATCCTTCTCCCTCAGCCTCCTGAGTAGCTGGGACTACAGGTATGCACTACCATGCCTGGCTAATTTTTCCTATGTATGTTTAGTTGTGCAGCTAATTTCTTTCTATTTTTAGTAGAGACAGGGTCTCACTCTTGCTCAGGTAGGTCTTGAACTCCTGACCTTGAGTGATCCTCCTGCCTGGGCCTCCCAGAGTGCTAGGATTACAGGTGTGAGCCACCACACCCTGCTTGATCACTCTTTCTGATTCATGGAGATTGAAAACACTTGAATCTTTATTAATCTCTCACCTTGAGAACCACTGCTGGGTTCAGCTCTATTGACAGAACAAGTTATTTTCATGGGGCTTGGAGAAGATTATAGATGGGGAACCCAAGGCTATAGTTGGAGACCCTTGGAATATTAATTGGTATATTAGACAAATATCAAGGCTCTTCATGATCTGTCATCTTCCTACATTTCTGACAACATCTCTCATCACTATGCTCCACTCCTGTCTCCATACTCTACTCAAGTAGGACCAAGGATTCTACTTATGTTCTTAACAATCATATCATGCTTATTCATCTCCTGCACACTTTCTAACATGCTGTTTCCTCTAACTAGAAAGCTTTTTCCTTCCTTGCCATCTTGGAAATTCCACACTGGTTCTTCAAGACCCAGCTTTATAAGACCTGAGAAGTCTTCCCTGCCCTGTCCTGAGCATAATTAACCACTTACTTGCCTGTGCTTCTACATCATCACACCAGTGTACTGTAAGATTTTTCTGTCTGTCTCCCACCTGGCATGCATCCTAATAGTAAGGACCATATCCCAACCACATTTTTATGTCTTAATATTTTAATCTCTTAACGCCTGGCCTAGCACAGGACAGGCATCCAATAAGTGTTTATTGAAAAAATAATTAAAGACAGCAGATTATAATCCTCAACTGTCTGTGGTGTTTGTCATAGTGACCAATTCTGTTCCCTTCTACTTCTCTTCCCTTCCCCCCTCTACTACAATGTGAATCACTGGTATCACCTGTAACAGCCAAAAAGAACAAGGATGCATTGTCTTTTCCACTGGAAACCTATCCAGGGCTTAGATAACTCCCTTGTCAAATGAGTTCCAGACCCTCCCCTAGAGTCCAACTTTATCTCCCAGAGGCAGGACCAAGATGCACTGTACCTCTTCTGCCTTTTCTTCCCCAAGGGTACCCTCCAACACATTACACTTCCAGTTACATCCCTTTCTGGCACTGTCTGCAATCAAACCAATAAGTCACTTGGCAATAAACTGTGTCCTCTTCATCCCTCACAAGGCTGCGGAGCTATTCTACAAACTAAGTCCTTCCACAGGCTGGCACATGCACTTTAGTCCTTGGGAATGTCTTTCTGTTACATGTGTGAAGTTCTCTGTACTTTCAAAGCTGTTTCACATATAGCATTTTCATTGCACCATCACTATAGCACCTGTGCAAAATAAGCAGCATAGTCCCTCTTTCCAGATGCAGAAAAAGAGACTCCAAGAATTCTTAGCCATTGATGATGGCGCTCAGCAAAACTTGACCTGAGATCCTGATACACCTAGTCCCATGCTCCGCACACGACAGCACATCACATATGTGCCAAGTTATCTCCACATAAGGTAACTCAGATAACCATTTCCTGAACTAGCCCAAGGAATGCCCAGAACAGAAATCAACACTAAACTAAGCTAGGAACACTAGTTAACAAAAGTAATCTCAACTACAAGTCCATTGTTAGAAACTACTGGAATTGGGATGTGAGTGTACTGAAAATACACTTTTTCTTCAATTAAAAATTCCTTTTATTTACCTAAGTTCTGTCAAATGGCATATTTAATATTTTTCCTTTCAGGAGATTGGCAGAGGCTATATATCTCAGCTGCTACCAAAGGAGAGTCCAAGGCTCCAGTTCACCCTTATATGAACTCACCACGGTTCTTCCCCAGAAACTTCGATTCTGAGATGCCAAAAGGTAGCTGAAGAGGAGAGAAGGTGAATTTCCCCCCTAGAAAGTCATAGTGCAGTGTTATTTTCCCACAATTTATAATTTATTCTAATTCTATCTGTGTCTCTCTTTCAATCTTATTGCTTAGAGAAAAATCATTTTATCTTATTCAAAGTGAAATTAAAGGAAAATTCATTCAAAGAATACTAATGAATGACAGACATTCTCAGAGAATAAGTAAATAGGCCAATGATCATTTCCTTGCTTTTGGCAAGAATTCATCTTTACTTTGAAGAAAAAAATAAAGCATGCATTTTGCAAAGCTGAAGTGACTCGTCTTATTTCTCCAAGGTGAAGTGACCCACACTGTTTCATCATTCCAGACTATCAGTCATATGAGCTTTCAAAATGAAATGTGATTGCTGAAAGCTAAAAACCAAGCGCACCACAGTCAAAAGTCATATTATTCAGCTTTTTCATCCTTCTAGTTTGCATTTTCCAATCTATCCTTACTGCTTATATCTCTTTCCAGCTTGCCAGAATAAGACACTCTTATAAAACCGAGTGTTTAGGTATGGCCTGTCTGCTTCAATTTCACTATATATGGAAAAGGACCAGTAATAAAATCTTAATATTTTCTTTGACACTGTCCCATCAGCCCTCACCCTACATATCTCAAGATACTGACCCTGTTCCTTAGGAATGGCCAGAGCCTGAATCTCATTTTCATAGTAACCATAATTCTAACATTCAGAAGGAGAATGGTAAATTTGCCTACTCCAAAGTGGCATGGATTTCTCCAACATTCTCCCTGATTTATTGCATCTTCCAGTTTTCTTGCGCAGACAATATAAAAGTTTACATAGACTGCTTTGCTTCTTCCCTTTTGCTCCTGGATAAGTCCTTCAGACTCCATTTAGATGTGACCTAAGATGGGTGCTTCTCCTTTGTGCTCCCACGGAATGCCATGCACAATGGCTAAAGCATCTGAAGGCCAAGGTTTGAACCCTGGTTTTTCTACTCATGGGCTTATAACTTTGGGGGGAAAAAAAGCACTTAACCTCTCTGAGTCTGGATTTTCTTATCTACAAAATATGGACGATAATAATACCTTCTTTGTTGCATTTTAAGATGATTGAACGATAGAACTCATGTGAAACCCTTAAGATAATGCCCACTAATGCCAGCTAATAATATAGTTGCTATTATAATTCTTTTTTTATTATTTTAGCGAATTATGGGGGTACAAGTATTAAGGTTACGTATATTGCCCATGCCCCTCTACCCCCTCGAGTCAGAGCTTCAAACGTGACCATCCCCCAAATGTTGCACATCTTACTCATTGGGTTTTACAATTCTTATAATACTATATTTTATGTTTGTATCTGTATCTTCTACTTTGCCATATACTCCTTAAGGACAGGAAATATGACTTTTAGGCCTGGAAATTTATGCTTATAAAAATATAATACTATGTCAAGCAAAGCATCTGGCACAGAGTAGGCCTTCAAAATATAGTAGAAGAATAAATGACAAAAAAAAAAATCAGGTTTAGTGGGGTATCCATAGTGGAGTCGTGTGTGTTCTCTAAGCCTAACCAGATCATAACGGACCCAAAAGCTCTGAGGTACTCAGAGGCCCAAGCATTGTATTTACACCAACTGTGTGACACATCATATCCTGAACATAGTCATACAGACATAAAGTACAGACTCTGAGATCTGGGACTCCAAACCTAACTCTGCAACTTAATTGCTATTTGACCTTAAATTTGATATGTCAGTTTTCTCATCTATAGATCAAATCAAACTTCATTGATTTGCTATGGAAATTAAGAAAAAAAATTCACAAACAGTGCTTAGTATAATTCTTGGCAAATAGGAAATGTTCAATAACTATAAATAAAGTTTACTTAGTTATGAATTCTCTTGACTTGTTTGCCTGAAAAAAAAAATTTCACCTTCATTTTCTGTGGTTATACATAGAATTCTAGGTTGGCAAAAATATTTTTTGAGTACATTAAAAATGTCATTTGATTGCCCTCTGGCTTTTATTATTTCTGTTAATAAATCTGCTGTCAGTCTCACTGTTGATCCTTTGAAAGAAATGTGTCTTTGTTCCCTGTTTTTTAAGATGCTCTGTTTGTCTTTGATTTTCAACCATATTATTATGTGACTGAATAAGGTTTGAAAATTTTATTTCATTTGGAGTTTGTGGAGCATCTGGAATCTGTGAATTGATGTCTTTTAGTGATATTTGAAAACTCTGACCTATTATATCTGCAAACATTATTTCTGGCCCATTCTCTCTCTCCTCTCCTTTTAGGACTCTAACTAAATATATGTTAGACCTTTTCACTGAGTCCCACATATTCCTAAAACTTGAGTCTGTATTTTCAATCCTGTTTTCTCTATATGCTTCAGTATGGATATTTTTTACAGACCTGTTTTCAGCCTGGTTTTTTTGTTTGTTTGTTTTTTGTAAGATTTATCCTTCTGGTAAGGGATGTTTTATTGGATACTGAATAGATCCTCACTATATTAATTCCTTAAAGTGAGGGAATTTTTCTTTTTGTTTGTTAAATTTTGAGGACACTCAAGAAATAATCTCTGGAGACATATACCTCATTTCAATTCCTTACTTTTTATTACATGGGTTATTATTCCTATTTAGCATTCATCAACATTTTCTCTCCTTTATTTACTTTGGTTTCAATGTTCTCTATGCTATTGAATCCCTTTGCAGGTCTACTTTTAAAACCAAGACTAGATATTCACTGCCAGCATCATCAGGAGCTTGTGCTACAACTAGATAAATGTGGGTAGAGGGCTAAACATTTTTCTAGTATACTCAGGAGCTATAGTAGGGACACTTAGACCCCCTCAAAAAACAACAAAAAACCACTTGCATCTGCATTTCTTTCTGAGAAGGGTTAGAAAGATCTAATATAACCTAAGGGGAGAAAGAAAGGAACATTGCCTGAGAATTAACAGTTATCTTCAACTTAAAACACAATTAATTGTTTATTATAAGAAAGTAGGCCGGGCGCGGTGGCTCACGCCTGTAATCCTAGCACTCTGGGAGGCCGAGGTGGGCAGATTGCTCAAGGTCAGGAGTTCGAAACCAGCCTGAACAAGGGCGAGACCCTGTCTCACCTATAAATAGAAAGAAATTAATTGGCCAACTAATGTATATAGAAAAAATTAGCCAGGCATGGTGGCACATGCCTGTAGTCCCAGCTACTTGGGAGGCTGAGGCAGCAGGATTGCTTGAGCACAGGTGTTTGAGGTTGCTGTGAGCTAGGCTGACGCCAGGGCACTCACTTTAGCCTGGGCAACAAAGCGAGATTCTGTCTCAAAAAAAAAACAAACAAAAAAAGAAACTAAAAACCAAGAAACAAAACCTTCTATGCCTATAAAAATGTAACATTGGCATAGCCAAATATCATCTGGATGAGGAGCTTTTTCAACATACGAAATTTTATAAGCCTGCATTTTTTGGTTATTGATAGTCTGAATAGAACTGGGTTCATTCCAGGCAAATAAACATGAGGAGGCAACTACAGAAGGGTTCCACATTTATTTAAGTAATTACTCTCCCTTAAGGAAAATATTTTACAACTATAATGAGGCAGTGAGGAGAAATCATGTAAGTTAAAATGCCTTCAAACGCAACCAATACCCTGGAAACCCCAGAAAAGGAAGATAAATGCTCAGAAACTATCCAGCTTGGCAACCCTTAGGAAACAATTTCAGAAATAGGAACTTTCTGGCCCTTTCAACTATTCTAACAAGGACTTCAGCAACTCATCTGCTGCCATTGCCAACCACACCACCTAATCTGAAAAAACGTGGCAGACTCTGAAAAGAAACCTAGATTTTTATCCTTAAAACTAGAAGTAGAGTTGGCAAGGGGTTTGAGAAATAAGCAGAAATGCCTACATAGCGAAAAATATAAGTAAACATAACTCTCTTATCACTGGCCCACTAGAAACCAAAAATAATTTTTCCCCTCATATTTTCTTGTTAGCAGGCTACATAGCCCCATGAATATCATTAATATTAATCATTTTTCAGATGAAACATTAAAAGGAAATAACTAATTCCCTTCAAAATTCCTGGAAAAATTTTCTGAGTTTCATAGCTCTCCAATATTTTCTGCTCCGTTCTTTGCTTTCTGCCACTAAGCAAAACAGGCTAAGCATTAACTGAGAAATAAGAAAAGCTCCCTCCAGCATTCCTAACACCGTGTCATGAGATCCTTACAAATCCAAAAGAATGTCAATGTCCCCATCTAAGTGGCCTTTTAAAAAGAAGAAAAATTACCGAGAAGAAATTGATTAAATATATTCATAAGCATAGACATTTTAGTGCAAAATGAGCAAGCAAATGAAACTCTGATGTCCTTATCAAACAGAGGCAAGAATGGCCACACTCAGGTTTTTTTCCTGTGATGGAAAGATTTCTAAGCAAATGACATTTGTGAAGGTTTTGTTTACCGCTGTTGACTACAGGAGAGTCTCAAAAGTGCAGTCGTCGAAACAAGCTAACTGGCACAATGTCAACTCCATTATCTGTAGCCGTTTGGATTTCTATTTTCACTAAAGGTTATTTCATTCTCTGCCCGCCCCACTGCCACCACAACAGACTGGTACTGTCACCTCCATACCTCCTTCTTTGCTCTCTGATGCAATGAAATCAGTTGTTTCCAGAATATTTTGCATGACTAAGAAGAAAGGGATTGAATAAAATATTACAATTCACAAATCTCATTTGGCAAAATAATGTGCATACAAATCAACATTTTTGGTGAAGGCCTCCAAATCCTTTTAGTCTCTCTCTGAATTCACTCAGTGTTCCACATATGAATACATTCAGAGGAATAATGCATCTTGAAAGTGCCTCACTTAATAAAGATGGGTAAAAAAAAAAAAAAAAATCAACAAGATGATTGCAGCATTAAGCCACATTTGGCCTTCAGGGTAGAGGTAGGGATCAGTCATAACCTCTTTGTCTGCAGCTGTCAAGGTGAAAGCCTGAGGGAGAAAGGCATCCAGCCTCTGGCCCTATACCTATGTCATTCTGCCAAAAAAGGACTCTTCACAGACTCTCTCTCTCTCTCATATCTTCAGAGACAGTGTGGTAAAATGAACAGTATGTGGAGAGTGCTTTGGAGTAGGGCAGAACTAAATTTGAGTCCAAGCCCTTCACCATGGTCAAAAGACTCTTGACCTTGGTCAAACCATTTAACCTTATTGAGCTTCACGTTCTTCATCTGGAAAATGACACTAATATCTACCTCCTGAAGTTTTGTGAGGGTTAATATTGCGTTATAAATGTATAAACATCCAACAGTAGTCATCACTTTACCTCCTCACCATTCCCCGGGCATAACAGGCTAGCAAGAAAAAGTAAAAGAATCATAACTCAAGTAATGATTCTTAAATTACATCGGGTCTTTCGAGCTGTATGCCCTCTGCCTTGGGCGGAAAAAAGCACATGTATGTTCCTGAAACCCTGGTATTATTATTAGCTTCTCGTGGAAAGGGAGGGGCAGTAAAGTCCAGATCCAAGTTGTCTTACTTTTAGCCCATCAGACATAGAGTCCAAACAAATATGTAATACAGTCCATTTTCTCAGATTTGACTTCTTACTGGGTGGGACCTTAGTTCTTAATGCTTAACACACCCACATAGCCACCACCTACTTCTGGCTAGAGTATAGGCAGGCTCTTGGCTTTGGAATCCAGCCTGTTAACCTCCTCATGGGAGAGAAGATCAGCCCACTGAGAAATGGTAGATCCAGCTCCCAGCTGAATAGCAGAAGAGCACGCTGAGCCCTGGCTTGGTCCAACCTTCAGATAATCATTATACAATCAAAGATATCCTATTTGAATGTCAGGTTCAAATCCTGATTAGTACACCTCTATTAAACATCTGGTTGGCTGATGCCTCTGTAAGTGATGATGGACTAGTCTTCAACTTTTAAATTCCAAATACTTGAAATTCTTTTGGTGATAAATAGCTCTCAAAATGTCTTCCTTGGTCAGAATGGACCCATGAGATAAATTTTTAAATTGTGCCTGCATGGTGTGTGCCCAGGGAGGAAAAAAAAAATGTGTAAACAGCCCAATGCCACCAATATATTACCAAGTATGCAAATGTGTAGGCCTCAAACCAAAAAAGTCAATATGGATTAATTATATGGATTTTCTAAATTTTCTAGATGATTAGATGGGCTACCTTTGAGGAAACACTTTCCTCTTTTCTTTTCCTTTCTTTTTTTTTTTTCTTTTTCCATATCGTTATTCCAAGGCAGGAAAATACTTTCCCTGAGTGCAGCAGACCCAGACACCAGAAGTTGTCCTTGGAACAAATGGCACTGTCAGACAAATCAAGCCAGATGAGGCAATAAGACTTTTAGAAGGAGTATTGGTTTCATACAGATTTTAGATTTCAGCATCACACCTGCCCCTCAGGCCCATTTGTCTCATTTTGTCACCACAGTCTCCACCATCAGAAGCAGAACTGCCCTAAGGATCCCCAGTGTTCCTTTTCTCTCCAGGTGGCCTGAATGGTCCATTGCCCTGGGTCCTAGAGGGCACTATTTCCAGGCATGCCCATGGCCCACCTATGGGGCACTCAATCACTTTATATGATGCCTCGTTCCTAGAGCAGGGCCCTCCCAATTCTGGAAAAGCCGAGCACCTTCCCTGCTGCAGGGCTCACTTTCCCCTTCCTCTACTGCCCAAGGCTCTGGGGCTTCTTGTTGAGGGTTTGCTCACCTTTTCCACAGGAGCAGTGGGGAAGAGCCTTGCCTGACAACATTTCTCAGCAGAGAGTGAGTATCTCTCCAAGGCTAGGCCACATTGCGAGCCATGCTTTCTCTATTGATAGCTGTCTTTGTCTTTGCCTTCTCAATCAGGAATCTTCAACAGATAATACTCATTTCTCCAATGTGAAACTGAAAACAGTGACTCTTTTCCTAACAATAAGGCATTCACAATCTGCAGCACAGTACATTGGTCTATTTTTGCCCATTTGTTTAATATTATAATACCTTTTTAAAGAACCTGTCTCCTTCCATTACTTCAGCACTTACAGGTCCAGTGCTAGGGAAAGGAAGGGAAAGGAGGAAAAGCATGTCCTTCCACTCAGAAACACACAGAGTCTCATACACAATTTTAGGAATACACTAACTGCCTGTTTTAGTTTGCTAGGGCACCATAACAAAACACCACAAACTGGGTGTCCTAAACAACAAAAGTTTATTGTGTCACAGTTCTGGAGGGCAGAGGTCTGACATCAAGGTGTCAGCAGATTGCTTTCTCTTGAGGGTTGTGAGGGAAGGCTCTGTTCCAGACCTCTGTCTTTGGCTTATAGATTGGTTCTTCTCTGTGTCCCTTCACATTGTCTCCCCTCTATGTGTCTCTGGGTCCAAATTTCCCCTTTTCATAAGGACAGAGTCATACTGGATTAGGCAGTCTTGCATGATGCAACTACATGTGGCACCAGTCATATTGGAATAGAACCCAGTGTGATGACTTCATTTTAACTTTATCACCTCTGCAAAGACCCTATCTCCAAATAAGATCACATTCTGAGGTACTGGGGGCTAAGACTCCAAAATGTCTCTTTTGAGGGGAGGGAGGGAATGCATACAATTCAACCTATAGTACTGCCAATTCATAAGCTCTGTTCCAGAACCCTGGGACTAAAGATTCATCTTGTTACAAGACTAAGACTCAAGTGACAATTAGAAAAGAACTTTGGCAGGGCTGAGGTGGCTCATGCCTGTAATCTTAGTACTCTGGGAGGCAGAGGTGAGAGGATTACTTGAGGTCAGGAGTTCAAGACCAGCCTGAGCAAGAGCAAGATCCCCATCTCTACAAAAAATAGAAAAAATTTGCTTGATGTGGTGGTCTGCATCTGTAGTCCCAGCTACTCAGGAGGCTGAGGCAGGAGGATCACTTGAGCCCAGGAATTTGAGGTTGCAGTGAGCTATCATGGTGCCCACTGCACTCTAGCTGGGATAACAGAGTGAGACCCTGTCTCAAAAAAAAAAAAAAAAGAACTTTGTCTAATTCTTATGTTGACATTCAACCAACAGAAATACAAAATGTACTCCCACCTCCAAAACATGCCCACTGATTCACTGATCTCTTCAGTTACATAGTCTACAAACATGTTTTTATTCCCAGTTTCTATATTTGATGTGGACTCTTTCTAGCATCTTAAAGCTCAACATTCAAATGGGTAATTTAAAAAATGCTCTTGATATTTTTCAATTATTTTGTTTATAACATTGTATATAATTATGGAAATATTTTTGAAATTCATTAACTCTAATGAAGTAACAATATGTGCTAAACATGTTGCTAGAGTGAATAAACTTGCATAGGAAATGAGTTGTCCATTTGCCAATGTTTTTCTGTTTTTTGTTGCCTAAGCAGTTACTGACTCGCCTTTGTATTCAAGCAAGACTAAGAAATTATCATTCATGCATTTACCCATTACAGCTAAGGGCTCAGAGAGGGTGCTGCATTAGTAACTTTTAAAGTAATGTTTAATGAAAGTTAAAAATTTTCACCTACTGTAGAAGTTGTCCTTTGAACAAATGGCACTATTAGACAATTCAAGTCAAACAAGGCAATAAGATCTGTAGAAGGAGTATTCATTTCATGCAGATTTGAAATTTCAGAATCACACCTGCCCCTCAGGCCCAGAATCTATTTCAGAAACTACAATCTTGAAGCTTTCAGCCTTCAAGGATTGATAAAACCTAAATCCTACTTTTTTCCCCCAAATCCCCTGTTCTGGGAAGATACTATCTTTTTATAAAGGTCTAAATACTCTTTCATTTTCTCATATAAAGCTAAAAAGAAGAGGAGATTCTTCCCAAATAAAAACACACTGAAAAGAATCAAAACTGGTCCTTTAATATTTTCGAGAAAACCGTGAATTATTTAGTGACCTAACATTTTCAGGAAGGATGAGGTCACCTGCACCTCGGGTATTTGAATCAGGCCAATTTTAGATGATGAAACTGGGGGTGTGGGGTTAGGATACTTGAAAGAATGTGTCAGACTCAATAACTGAGACAGCCTGTTTTTATAATATCCAATATCACCTTTGGGGTACAGGTAGTTACTACCCTTCTGCACTAACTTTACTGGACTTAGTATTTATTTTCAGAAATATGTCCTAGGTGCTCTTTCTGAATACTACTCAGTCTGAGCATACAAGGGGGGGTTGACCCCTTTGAATCCATAGCAAACATGGCTGCTGTGCCTGGCACATAACGTACAAATCTGAAAAACCGACAATCTGGCTAACCTGGTTCTAAAAAACAGCCCCACTTTCTATCCCTACCTTTCTATCTCTGGGTTCCCAACCCCAGCCAGCACCTCTTGTTTTGCCTGAGTTAACCTAAGGGACACGATTATTAGCAACTCTATATTGTTATTCCAGGACAGGAAAATACTTTCCTTTATTTATTAGACCTTTATAAAAAGTCTGAATCTTCCCAAGATTATTATCTTGTGAACTAATCTGTGTCAGGTTCTTATTCTGGAAAGTTATGGGTTAGGCATCAGTATGTTGCAATTTAGTCATCTAGATTTGTGACTTGGTGCATGGCCTTCAGATATGGTGGCTGGCAGCAGTAAGAAGGTACCTCCTCTTGGATCATGGCTCAAATGGTTTTGGGTTCCCACTCAGTTTCTGGTTTAGTAGAAGCCAAGAAGTGAAATGGAATCTCAGAATATCTCCTAAATGAGCAGGTTGCTCTGTGTTCTGTGACCAGGTTCTCTCCTCTTGGAGTGTTTTTCCTTAAGCTGGTTGTCAGAAATAGGGGATTGTTCCTTATTGGTCCCCACCTCCTGGGAGTGCCACAGGCACTTACTCCCCATTGACTCTTTCCTTTCTTAGCTATGGAAATGTGGGTTTACTTCACATTGCTACATCACCTTACATAATTCTTAATAAAGCAACAGTTAACAACGATTAGCAACCCTGGGGACCAGTGCATGTTTCCAGTCTGCAGTCACTGCTTCATGCAGCTTCATTCCACTGTCCTTAAGTGGAACATGCAACACATAGTGCTTGTTCTCATTCCCTTATCTCCTAAGGCAAGATAACAGAACAGAACGTTGAGGACTCCCATACCTGCAGGTTAACTTGACCTAGAATTACAGCCTTGATGAAGGCCCGAGAGGAGCCACCAAACATAAGGGAAATCAAGTGGAGCAGACAAAGTGGAGAGTCATACTCTTTCAAGCTGCAAAAATAGGGATAATTACCCTTCCAAAATTGCATATAATTTATAACATATTATATTAATAATGTATACAATGTTAGACACAAGTTCCAAACAGTTTACCAACCCTTAAACTATCTGAACAATGTATTTTACAAAAACTATACAATATACAATGTGGAATACATCTTTTCTGCCTGTTCTTCCCCCCACCCCTTGATAAATGCTTATTGGTATCGAAATAAAGGGCATTCATAAGATTGCAGTAAATCATACGTCTTATATATCTCACACGGATAGTCTGCAAATAAAAGAAACTTAAGCACAGGGTTTAGATCAGTAATGCTCTACTGGAATTTTGGTATTATTTAAAATTTTTTATGGGGAGAAGACAACTAAATATAGCAGTTTATAATTACTGGAAGGGCTAATCCTTATTAAATGATTTTCTTTTCTCATTAAAGAGTAATTTGTATTAATTGCAAAATATCTTATGTTCAATTATGTATAATTTTCATATAAAATTTATCTATAAAAGTCTTATAATGTAAATCACTTTCATAAATGGATATTTCTTTACTTAGCTAAGTAAAGTGAATACTTTTTCTTACCACTAATTATTTTGGGCAAATTTTTAAGTTGATCTTCACAAATGTTAATTTATATATGCACCAGCAATGAACAAAAAACTTTTTCCCCCATAACTTTTTGCCCCTATGATCTTGAAAATAAAGACCTACTTTGTCAACATGAAAACTGAAAAAAGTATCTCATTGTTTTATTTTGAATACCTTTGATTATAAGTTGAAAAATGTGAATTTAATGACTGTTTGGGATATTTATTTTCTTCTCACTGACATGTAAGAGCTTTTTATATATTTGACGTCAAATCTATTTTACCTTACTGTTTCTACCTTTGGTATCTGTCTGAGCAGAGAATTATTTGCCTTGAATCTTATATAAATATTCATCTATATTTTCTTCTTTGATTTCATGGGTTTTTAAAAAATATTTGTACCTTTAATCCATCTAGAATTTATATAGATTTAAAATGTAGGTCAAAAACTACCCATCCTTCCTCCTCCCCCACCACCATAGCAAGTTGACCAACTTGTCAATGATTTTTTAAATAATTCATACTTGCAACATAAATTTGACCCTCCTCACCATTCTTCTTTATTTAAGAAACAAAATAAAACAAAAACTCTTATGCATAGATTTTCCTTACGGCCATGGTGCAATTTTTACTGTTTCCAGTTTTCAAAAATTGAATCCCATTGTTATGTGATTATGACTACATTATATTTTGGATTTATATGGAAAAGAAGATGAATAATTTCACAAAATTGAGACCTCCCTTCATCAGCTCTTTGTAATTAAGTCTTCCACGTCCCTCAAGAAAAAATGTTTTAGTTTTGTTATACAGGACTGACTGAATAAGCATTTAATATTTTTAGTGGCTATGTGAAATTGAATCACTTTTTCTTTTTTTACTTTCTATCTGGCTATCATAGCCTTGCAATGAAGAAAAACTTCTTTGTTTGCTTGTTTCTTTGTTTTGTTTGTTTCTCTCTATTAAACTGAAGATTCTCATATTAGGAGAGAGGGATGATGGTATACATCTGAAATCTGAGGAATTCAGAGTTACTTCTAGTTACTATGGCTTATTGGCTAAGATGATTGAAAGAAATACTAAATTTCCATTAGAGATTGGTTAAAATAAGAATGTGATTGTTTTTCCAGTGAAGTTCACAAATCTCAGGCTAAGAACCCCTGATGCATCTGGCAACCCTTACCTTAGAGAGTCCTTAGAGTTTTCTGCTAGATCAATCACCTGCATTCAGCTACAACAGATGAAGAGAACAAACCACTATTTGCTGGGATACTTTTTTCATTCCTTTATTTTGCAGTCTTTTTGATTTAGATAGCTCACTTGCACATCATTCTTAGACTTTAATCCAGTCTGAGAGTCATTTGCAATTATTACATGTACTAAATTGCTTCAGATTTCTCTCTGCGATCTTATTTATCCTTGATATTTTTCTTTCATGCTTCTTATTTTGCTTTATAATTTGTTGTATTTTATTTGCTCCATTTTTCCTCTTATAAATTTTGGCAGTTTTATATAACTAGTTTCTATGTTTGCAGAATTAAAAAATACAAATGAGCTTACATTTTTCTATCACTGTTACCATCAACAATTACTTAAGACAGGAAATAAAAGTAAAGGTAGGCACATTTGAAGGGGTGTTTATTTGTCCCTATCCACCCCACATGCCTATTTATTTACTCTGAAGAACAGAAAGGATAAAAGTAAATGGTGGGAAAAGTCCCATCACCTACCTTGTGGTCTAGGCAGGCAATAAGGGATACAAAACATACTAGCCTTCTCAGAGAAGCTAGTGCTTAGTTTTTGGTTGATACAGACCCTGGCTCCCTCGAAGGAGACAGAGGGGTTACAAAGTACTGTTTTCATCCTGTTTTTGTTTCCAGAGGAAAAAAACTGAATATGATTTGTTTTCCTCAACCCAGGTCTATTTGCTTTAGACTTTGTGAATTTCTTTTCAGTTTATTATAATTATAGTTAGGTTTGAGCTTTTGATGACATTGCAAGTTTTTTTTTTTCCCCTTTCCTTTTTTTTTTTTTTTTTTGGAGACAGAGTCTCGCTTTGTTGTCCAGGCTAGAGTGAGTGCCGTGGCATCAGCCTAGCTCACAGCAACCTCAAACTCCTGGGCTCGAGCGATCCTTCTGCCTCAGCCTCCCGAGTAGCTGGGACTACAGGCATGCACCACCATGCCCGGCTAATTTTTTTTTTTTATATACATATCAGTTGGCCAATTAATTTCTTTTCTATTTTATAGTAGAGACGGGGTCTCGCTCTTGCTCAGGCTGGTTTTGAACTCCTGACCTTGAGCAATCCGCCCGCCTCGGCCTCCCAGAGAGCTAGGATTACAGGCATGAGCCACCGCGCCCGGCCTTTTTTTTCCCTTTTCTGTCATCATAAACAATTTAGTTGGGAGCTGTTAGACCACTGATATTTAAAACAGGAGTCTCTGTGACCATTTTTTCTATTTTTAAAGTATTATTAAAGTCCCAGATAACACCCAGTATGATTCTAAAACACACTATAATATGTTATTTAGTGTTCATTTATTTGCCTAGAGTCTGAAAAATTGATTCTTTGAAAAATAAGCCAAGTTGTAGTTTGTCTTTCAGCAGGGAAAATTTTCATAAGCAAATCCTAGTCTCCTATTTATTTGTAGTCTGTTTTGATTACGAGTTCTGAAAAATTCTGCACAACAGGAACTTCTTTTAACTTGCTCTGAATTATCAAGAAAGAGTCATCATTTCTCATCTGATCAGCCAAATAGACATTCCCAGGAGGTTGCTTGATACTGGATCTCAGAAATACTCAGTTTTCTCAGGAATTAGGATGTTGTGATTGAATACAACTCTGCCGTCAGTGATTGTGATTCAGAGTCCCCCATGATGGGGATTCAGTGAGCTATTTTTCAACAACAGGTGATCTGGGGCAAATATTTTATAATTCTACATTTGGACATTGAGAATGTTATTGCCATATATGGCAGAGACATGTGGCATCCTTTTGACTCTGAACCCACCGGCTAAGCCCTTTTTCTAAGCAGACAGAGCCTGCCTCTCATGGATGAGGCTGCAAATACCAGATGTCAGTGAGGCACAGCGGTGCAAATGTGTAATCCCCAGCTGCTTGAAAGGCTGAGGCGGGAGTATTGCTGGATTCCAGGAGTTTGGGACCAGCCTAAAGAACATAGTGAGACCCCGCCGCTCCCACCTCCCACCCCTGGTCTCAAATTTAGCCATGCCACAAAGTTCAGACTAGTGAGGTATAGTGGGAAGTCTGTTGTGAAGCTTCCAAGAAAAAATTCTCTTGTTATTGATCCTTATTTCAGAGTCTGCTCTGGGGGAACCCAAACCAAGACACCATCCTCCCCAAGTGACTCAATTTTTTTGGAACTATCAGTCAAGGTAGACTACTTGCTCTGTCTTTTGATATTTGGATCTTGAATAGAATCACACAAAGACTATCTTCAGGGAGACAGAGCTTTTCAAAGGGTCTGTTTGTTAGTTCCCTCTTTATATATTCCTGCAGCCCCTTTTGACACCTGTCTTTTCTGAGTCAGACTCTTGAGTTGCTTCTCTCCATTCTATTAGGCACTCCATATCCTTTTAATAAATTCATTTTAGGATGAGATAGAATTTCTTTCTATGACTTCAGTAAAAGAAACCAATGAATATAAATGATACATTAGGCCTCTTTCAGATATAAAGACTTTGTGATAAAAATGAATGAGTTCTAAAAATTATAAGAGCACTAAATACTATATGCTTATTATTCATAAAATCAAAGAATTAACCTTAAAATGGCAACGTTTTCATTTTTCTTTACATTTCACTTGAAATAGCATCTCTGGTGAGAATGTCTTTATAACATTTCAACGCAATGCACACACACAGTTATTGATCTGGAAGAGTAAAATAGCTTAGTGGTGGTGAGGAGGAGTCATTATTGTTGTTGTTTTGTTTTGGCTATTAAGTGCCCATTATCTACTGTAAGTAGATAATGGCTATTAAGTGCCCATTATCATGGCTGGGGGAGACCAAGAAGACATGTCAATTAAAGGTAACATGGGATCCTGGATTGGAATCTGGACCAGAAAAAGGGTGTTAGTGGGACAATTGATATAATTTGAATAAAGACTGTACATTAGTTAATATTGCTGTATCAATGTCAACTTCCTGTTTCTGATAACTGTCCTATGGTTGTGCAACATGAAACATTTGGGGAAGCTGAGTGAAAGATATACAGGAATTTTTTGTACAATTTTTGCAAGAATTTAGCAAGTCAAATTATTAAAAATGAAATGTTTGGAAATAAAAAAATAAGTTCAAAACATTATTTAAAGTAAATTACACAAACTCATTGAAATAGCAACTGGAAGTGGAGGACGTAAATGTGAAAAATATTTGGAATATCTATTATGCGCTCTGAAATTGAACTGTAGTCAGAGCAAGCTGTGGTCTCTCTATGAAAAGCAAAATGGAAATAGGAAACTAAATGTAAGAAAAAAATCAAAAAACAGCATGAAATACAACATAAAATGACCACATATTCAATGCATAAATGTCAAAGGAATTCAGAGTAAAAAACTGATTTCAAAAAAGAGGCTGCAAGCCTTAAGGAAAATGTAACTGGAAACAAGTGAAGGATTTTGGCATGGCATTAGTGATTTCCTTCCTCTTCCTCTATTAATGTCTGATAAAGATTATAAATATGTATTTCTCTATAAATATTCTATTTCTTCTAATAAGTGTATACCTGTCTATAATTATAAATAGGAACTTGTTTTCATTTCTATAAGTAGGAAAGGGTGGATAAAGGAAGGGAATCATGTATAAGCCAGAAAAGTCTGCAAAAAAAAATTGAAATTATACCCCAAAGAGAAAGAAATGGATCAGCCCAGTGGTTACACAATAATTAAATGGGGAAAAGGCATAATACCATGTCATAACAATAATAATGATAAAGTATAGCAGCAGAAATTTGCTCATTTACTCTGTGTCAACCATTATTAATTAAGTACTTTACATGTTAATTCACATAATCCTCACAACAGATAAGGTGGGTCTACTACTATTTTCATTTTACTGATCATGGTAAAATATAAAGGGCAAATGGGATTTGAATGCAAGCAGTTTGGCTCAAAGGAAAAGCTATTAGCCATAAGGCTACACTGCCTCAAATGTGCAAGAAAAGACTTGATTAAACCAACCAGCTTCCCTTCTCTTAGGAGATGAAGCTTCTAAATTACAAAACTGTTATGGTAATATAATTAATACAATTAGTACCCTGAAATAGGATGCCGCTATCACCAGGAGGCAATGGACTAGGAAAGGTGACCCCTTCCCCGTGGGAAATGGAGAGGGGAAGGGGTTGGTGAGAAGGAGCAGACCCTGGGACATAGAACACCCCTCTCCCTGCCTAGTTGTACCTCCCCCAGAGGCCAGGGCTCTCAAAGGGACTAGAGTGAACTCCTGACACACAGACACTGCCTGTTCCCAAGATGCCCGAGCACGTGGAATGATTAGAAAAATCATCTTCAGTAGGTCCAAATTGGCAGCTGGGAGGAGAGTCAGTGGAGAGCAGTGGATAAATGCCCCTGAGTGTGAGTTTAGATTTTAAAAATGGCCTCAGTTCATATATTCTGTGTTCAGAAAATACAGACACCAACATTCAGTGCTTACTGAAGTTAAGTGGGCAAGTAAAATACCATGAAAACATATGAGAAATGTGTTCTGGGAGCAGAATTTGCAAGTGAATTTAGGGTGAGCTCAACTCAAAGCCTACAGACGTCAGGGAGGTAATAGATTATAATCGAGTAATACATCCAGAGCTGCTTCTTTTGAAGAGGCTTTGTTTCCTTATTAAGCACATAGAATATTCTTCACTTCCACAAAAAAATATGCTTTCTGCAATTTTGCTTTTAAACGCAGAGGCTATCTTTTATTTTCCTGGCTTTGATGGAGAGATTTATGCACAAAGAGATAGCTCCCTCCTGCATGACACTGAACGATGAAAGCATGATGACAAATGAGGACTGGCAAGAACTAATGAGGGAGACCAGCACAAGCGGGTGGAGGAGAAGCTGGAAAGTGTGTGCCCATTAATGATCACAGGCTCTCTGTGCCTGCAGCGGGTTTTCACTGTGCAGCTTATCACCGCACTTTGCTCATTATGTTAATATTACCTATTTATACATACGTTTTACAAAATAGTTTACAACTTCATAAGGTCAAGAAATTTGGCTGAATCTTTTATTTTTAATTTCTAGATCTCAGTACTGTATTAAAATTACTTCCCCATAGGCTTTTTATAAGGGTTTAAATGCTCTGACAAATACACTGACCTGAGCTTGAAACCATCTGCATTAAAATAATGAAAGTCCATAAGGCAGCAATAGTGATAAAAGTCTTATTTCCATAGAAGTATAGATATTGCTAAAAGTTAACCAGCCATTGTTCCCTAAATTCCCTGCTGCTGTAACTGCTCATTGCTTAAGTGTCACATATACTTGACAGGGGAAGATTTGTGAGTTCCCCAGTCACTATTGTAAAACCTAAGACTGGTCTTTCAGATATATTTCAGACCCTGCGGTGGTGGAAGGTGTAGAACGGGACCAACTGAGGTCAGCTGGACCAGTGGCCATGCGTGGGAACTGATCCAATCAGCTTGTGCCCCCCTACCCACGCACTCCTGTTTACCAAGAAGATAATTTCTGCTTCCCAACCCTACAAGTTCATCTCCAATCACAGACCCAATTTCCTAGCCCTTTGTTTGCCAAACAACCTTTAAAAACCTTAGTCCCAAAATTCTTGGGGAGACGGATTTGAGAAATTTCTCCCATCTCCTTGCCTGGCGCCTTGCAATATTAAACTCTTTCTCCACTGTAACTCCTACTATCTCAGTATATTGGCTTTTATCTGGGCAGCAGGCAAGGAACCTGGTTGGGCAGTAACAAGCTGGACCCAATTTGTGTACCATCCTAGATTTTCTTGACCCTACTAAACTGCCACCACCATAGCAGTCTCCCTTGCTTCCCATTCAGATTCCCAGCAATGGATCATAATTCACCCCCGGGTTATTATATCCCAACTACTGTGGCCACTGCCACCACCACCAGTACCAACTGGGGAGCTCCCATACACAGCTCTGACAAGGAGAGATCCCCATGTCTGGGCATTTGCAAGAGGTATCCATGGAGGCTCCAGCTTCTTCAGGGGTAGATTGGACAGGCTGGGTAAACTGGAAATGTAGGCTTAAAATAGTTAACACACTATGGAGGCAGATTTCAACAATCAAAGACAAGAAATAGTAAAAAATCAGCAGATAAATTGCCTGTCACTCCTTCCTCTAATGGACTGTTCTGAAACCCTACGGCTTTATTTGGCCACTCTGGGAATGTCCCAGACTGGGCAGCCAGCTAAGTTTGTTCTGAAGTCATGGCCAGTTTGGTAATATTCTAACCTCAAATTTTCTCTCCCTCCTGCCTTGCCTCTCTCTTTCCCCCCTTACTCTTGCTTCCCTGGGACTGCACCTTAATAAAACATTAGCAAAAAAGCAATTGCCTCAGGCTGTCTTCTCTAAGAAACGCAGGCTGAGTGGGGCAGTAATACCCGCTGGCATGCTGAGGCATCAGAATTACTAAAGCTCTTGTTTGTGGCTAATTGGGATAAGTGGGGGTTTAGGGTGAGCCTTGGGATATCAAACTGCCTCTGCAATTGGTCAGTATGGGGGTGATGATAATTATAGGATTTTTGCAATAGTTGGCTACTTATGATGGCATCGAAATCATTCCCAGGCTTGAGGTCGCTAATTGCTATTTTAAGGCATTCTGTGAAAGCCAGGGATGGCTCTTGGCAGGTGGTGGGACCAGATCATGAATATATCAAACATAAACCAGAGAAACATCTGTGGGGATAGATCTTGAGGGTCTCAGACCAGGGAAGTGGAATTAGGCTGAACAGGAGAATTTATTGAAATGGACAACTCACCCATAACTTGGAATTTCACATCTAGCAGAGACAATAATCCTAATAGTTTGCCAGGGTGATTCCTTGAAGCCCAGATTCACAGTGGTTCAGTAAATTGAGGTGGAAATGTTGGGACTTCCATAGCAGAGTGATGAGGAAGGGGTCAGAGGCTCAGGGAAAAAGGAACGTTAGAATGAAGACCTGTGAACCCACCACCTGTGTATGTTTTCCAGCAGGCCCCGAGGGCCAACATCACTGAGAAACGCACTGTTGGTTGTCCTCTCAGGCCAGCGTTGGCAGCTGGAGACCCTGGCATGGCACCGGACTCCCTGATGTCAACAGGGATGTGGGGACTCTGGCAAGGCAGAAGCCAGGTGGATGTAATGACTATAATCAGCAATATGGTCAGAAGGGCAGTGCCTTGTCCGAAAGTGATCTGTTATTATGGCCAATAGATGATGGTTTTCCCAAAGGTGAAACAACCAACCAAACTTTCAGAGCAGCGGTGATCCAAGTATGAACCTAAGATCAGCAGCATGAGCATCAGCTGGGAACTTGTTTGAAATGAAAATTCTTGATCTTACCCCAGCTCTACTGATACAGCAGTTCTGGGGATGTGGCCCAACAATCTGTGTTTTAACTAGCCCTCCAGGTGATTTAGATGCACAGTAAAGTTTGAAAGTCATTGTGCTAGGGTTTTGCATGATTTGTATGTTCAAAAATAATAGAGAACTTATGAACATAAGGATGATACTAGACACAACAATGGAAATTGCAATTTCCAGTTACTAAATCTAAGTCAGTTTACAGACTTAGAACTCAGTAATTGAATGGGAAGCTAGTTCCTCCCAATGCCACCACAAGCATGGCAAATATTTCTCTAGACCTTGCTCAAATTTGCCACAGCAAGTATGCACTGGAGAAAAAGGAATACCTAGACTGGTATGATGTGAACATATTTAGAATGACGTCACGGCTGACACTAACAGTGCCTGGGTGGACCCAAAACACCACCATGGTAATATGGTGAAATAAAAAAATAAATAAATGGAGTCTAATGGATACCAGATTGTAAATGAGATTTGGGCTCAAGTCCATTTCACAATAGACCAGATGGATCTAAGGACCCACTCTGTCATTTCTCAGTCTCTGAATGTCTAATGGGATAGATATACTTAGAAGTTGAACTTTGGTTTCCTGATCTATGAACTAAAGGACTTTATGATACTAAAGGACTAGTGCTAGCCTTTTAAAGTGTAATGCACCCTTCCCTCTAGGCCGAGATAGTTAATTAGAAGCACATTCTCCTCCTAGGAAGATTACAGAAATTTGTACCAAAAAAGACTTAGAGGATTCAGGGATGGTGATTCTCATTTGTATCCCTAGTTGTTTCATCTCTCTGGTCTCTGCACACACACACAAAAAAAGCATGGATCATGGTGGGCACTAGTGGACTACTATAAATCTAACCAAATGGTAGCTCCAATTACAGCTCCTGTGCCAGATATGAATATTATTGGAGTGAATCAACCCAACCTCTGGCACTTAGTTTGTGGCTATTATTTTGCTGAATGCTTTATTCCTGAATCTCATCAGTAGGGAAGATCGACAGCAGCTCACCTGTTTGCCAGGACAGCAATAAATCGTCACTGCCTTGTCCTAGGTCTGTGTTAATTCTCCTGCTGTCTGTAATAGTGCATTTTATAGTGACTCGATCACCTTCACATGCCACACTGCATCATGCTAGTCTTCTATATTGATTGACATTTTTCTAATTGGACCTAATAAGAAGAATTGGTCAAGTAACTTGAATGTTCTGACAAGACACATGTGTCAGAGGGGAAGCAATAAGTCCCTGACTATTAGGGGGCCTGCAACAGCAGTGGAATTTTTAGGGGTCCAGTGGTGTGGAGTGTGCAAGGGACACGCCTGGTAAGGCAAAGCCTGAAAGCCTGACTATCGTACACCCAGTAGCTGTGCAGACAGAGCCGCCCATCATGAGCTCGATGTTAACAGAAACTTAAAAAAAAAAAATGTTGAGAAGCATAGGAGCATACTATTGTATGAAGAAAATGGTACATTTAGGAAAAGACTCACGTAGTTCAGAAGACACAAACAACATGACTTGGCCCAGACCCTCAGAGTGCCTACCTGTGTTGCACCATTGCCATCTCCTCAACTCACACCTGTGGCCTCATGGGATATTCCCTACAGCCAACTGATGGAGAAAGGAAGAACTTGAACCCAGTTCAAAGTCAGTTTGGTATGATGTGTTGGGTTCTACAGAAATGGACCACTTCTACAATATAGTTCCTCTCAGGAGTGACCCTAAAGAATAAGCATAGCCACAAGGAGGCTCTTGACAACCAGATAGGTAGGAGGACCTATTTTCTGGATATCAGCCAGCTTCTCTCCCTGCTCAATCCACTGCTTGCACAATGGGCTCATGAACAGAGTGGCCATGGTATCAGGCTCAGATCCTATACATGGATTGAAAAGCAGAGATTTCAGGAACCAAGGAGCGGAATGAGAACCAGTCCCTCACCGCCACTCTCAATGACACGTGTGTAATTTGTACTTTCTGTCCCTACAACTTTATGTCTGCTGGGTTAGAGATCCTGGTTCTTGGGGAGTATTGCTTCCTAGACAACCACTGTGTTCCACTGAACTGGAAATTGCAACTACTTTAAACTCCTCATGCTAGTGGATACGCAAGAAAAGAATTACTGTACTGAATGGTTTAATTGACCCTCATTGCCATGAGGAGCTGGGTGTGCTACATAATGGGGGCAAAGAGAACATCTGGGGTGCAGGACTCACCGATGCACCTGTTAGTGATTCTGTGACCAGTGACAGTTGTAAATGTGTACCTGCAGCAACTCTTTTCTGACAAAGGAAACAACCGAGGGTTCATATCCATCAGGGATGAAGGGCTGTGTCATCCTACCAGACAAGCGACCTGGAGCAACTGAACACTGACCGAAGGTGTGAGAAATTGGAATGGTGACAGACAGTGGAGATGATGAATATCAGCCATGACTCTGGGCCAGGTGCTGCAGCGGGGTTACAGTTTGGTTTGCTAATCTTCTCTAAATCTTGTTTAGGGGATTGAAAATGACTACTATCTGGAAGGACTGGCCTTGCACCTCCCTTCTTGAGGAAGCAGTGAAAGTATCTTGTTCTCATACAAGATCTGGGATATAAGAGGACATAAGGAAGTCAAATTGGTACAAGAGATGCAATATGTAAGACCCAGGTTACATACTACCCCAGATCCTCTCATCCCTGCCTACTCCCATCCCACTCAAAGCCAACCATTTGCATTGCTTTAGCTATTCAGCTATTCCCACAGTGGTTAAGTTTCAGCCAGCTGCTGCTGCCACTGCCACTGCCATCACACACTGAGGGGTTGGCACATGCAGCCCCAGGTGAGATGGAGAGAGAAGCACTCTGTGCCCCAGGGGATTCCAGCCCTTCAGTGGCCCCAGCCACTTATGTTATGACTATATCACTTTGAGGCAGGGTTGGCATGCAAATGCAAACTCCTGGATTTTTTTTTTTAGAACAAAGATTTCATTGAATCATAAAATGCAGCTAAATGCTATTCTTTTGCAAGTGAATTTTAACAAAATTACATCATGTCAATCTCTTCTAAGACAAGGATACCTTACAAACAAACCAAGATGTAGGGATAGATCTTTGGGGGCTTAGAGCCCCTAAGAAGACAAAATTGTCCTGGGCTCACTAAGGGGATAGTAATGGATCTCTCTCCCTTTCACTATTACACATCTATCCCCACCCAGATTCCCAGTGCCTGCTCAAAAAGAGGAAGACCCCAACCTTAGGGTAAAGCTCAGAGTTGGGGGTCGAGGGACTAGGGATGCAGGAAATGATTGCTCCCCTCCCCACTCTTCTGCCACATCACAAAGCTTCAGTCTCATTTGCCAGATGTAGCATCTCACCACGCCTCCCCACATGCACCCCACAAACACACCAGTTAAGAAGGATTATTTTTAAAGTTGCAGACCACATCAATTGCAAAGCAATTGCATTCGATTTCTTTTCAAGTCACCTTACAAATATGCTCTTTAAAATATAATGCATAACGAAAACACTCAGAGACATAAATTGCTGCTTAAAACTGTCTTCTGCAGTAGAAATCCTCTATTCTACCGCAAACACATGGAAAGGAAAATATGTCCAAGTGCTCTGGGTCCCTTACTCAGTAGTCATCATATGCATATCAATTGAAAAAAAAAAATCACCAAGTGTTTAAAAATCTGCTTTAATTATATTTTCATGAATTCCAGGAAGAACATCATTGCAGTTAATGTTACAAAAAAGCAAAGAGGGACATTTAAACACATGCAATAAAAAAATGGATTCACAGTGAAAATAATGCATGTTGGTACTAAAATATAGTTATTCGGTTCTCTGAAGGAAAAAGGTTTCTTCTAATTACCCACTCAGATTTTTATCATGAGAAAATATATCTTTTAAAGCTTTGGGGAAGTTTTCAATTTCTGTTACTATTATTGTTACAGTCTGATGAAAGTACCTCATTCTGAAAGCCATTTTGCAGTCTATAATTTAATCAGAAAAAGTACAACAAATAGTTTGGCAACTGGGATATTGTTACATACAAAGCCATTAGCAAAAATATGTAACAAAATTTATCTAAAACAATTTTTGCCCTTATATACAGAAGTTTGCCTTCTTCCTCACACTCTCACAGCCTATTCTCTAAAGGGGGAAGAGGGGAGCGAGTGTGGGGAACAGCTATCAATCCCCTTTAAACTCTCATTATGGGTGGGGTGAGGAAAAGTTAAAAGGCAAGATAACAATTTTAAACTTTTTTCAACTGAGTTATAAAAATGCATCTGAGTTTCTCAACCAAGAAAGAAAAATAGGAAAAATGATAATGGCTTAAAATAAGGAATTCATCCCTTTGTTGTTTGCGAAGTCTCTTAATCAACTCAACAGAGAGTAAAATAACTACCTCTGTGACTGCGATCTGAGGAACACGGAAAGGGCATCTTGGTGAAATGTATACACGTTATATGTAACCCAAGCTGCTGAGAGGTTTCACATCTAGGGCATGCACACATTTCATACCAACACAGTTAACAACACTTCAAGGGGGAAAGATCATAATAGGTACATAGGAAATGTCACCAAATCTACATACACAAACACATTAAGAAGAAAGAACACATGAAGTCAAAGGGAGACCAAAATACAAGTTTAAAAATACATTTGAAAATCATTCCAAAGCCAAGGACCCTATTTACTGACAACTGTAAAACTGACATTCTACAGAATACCTTGTAAACATTGACAATGCAGCTTTATGGAATTCACAGTCTCAAAAGAAAATAAATTTCCGGTTTGTCATCACTGCTTGGCTCAGTCTGCAAAACAGAATTATCTGAACAAAACTGGTCGACATAGCCATAGTGAAGGGCCGTGCACGCCCCCTCTGGGATGCCCCGGCCTTCGGGGCCACCCCCTTTCGTGTTCCTCAGGTAGCCTGCGATGTACGAGCCTGTGGAGTGGCGGTTCACGGCAGGGGTGGGCGCCGAGGGCTTGTTTCTAAGAACCACACCTCCCCCATTGCTGGGGATCACAGTTCTCTGCTTGTTGGCTTCCTGTCTCTCCTTGGCACGGCTGGCAATATTGCGCACTCTGCTCTGACTTCTGGATGACAACTTCCTGACCAGTGCCCTGGGGAACTGACTGACATCCTGCTTTGAATACAGCATGTGGCAGTTGTCTTCCTGGTCAAAGGACACGAGCTTCCGAAGCTGTTCGGTCAGGGCATCCACAGGCTCTAAAGACTTTGTCTTCACAGACATACCCTTCTTGTCTCTAATGCCAGTTGTAACAAAACTCTTACTGATACACTGGTACTTGCTCTCAAAATTGCAGGCGATGTCCTCTGATGTTAAGTCCCCCAGACTTTTGGATTTGCAAGGACTGGGCAGTTTCAGAGCAGGCAAAGGAAGATGTGCCAATGGCTTGGGAGTGGGGACATGCATATCTTGGGCACTAGACTGCCGGGGCACACCCGTCTGGTTCATTTTTGCATCTGATTTTGAGAGACGGTTATGCACAAAGCCAGCACCCTGATAGGCTAGATAAGAAATACTTTGAGTGTTGACATCTTGAATATTGTTGAATATTTCAGGGACAGAAGGGTAGAGAGTCTCTTTACAATAGCCATTTCTCAAACCTCTTTGAAAGTGTTCTATGACATCCTGACTATACTTCAGTTTTAAAGGAGAAGGAAGTAGACTGGTGCCCTCCCTCCTGTATTCATAGGTTGTTAGAGACAGATTTTCTGACTCTCCATCAACTTCCACAAGGCTGCTCTCTCCAGAATTGAAACCGAGGGTGGGATCAGCTATCACATCCTCCAGGGTCAAACTCATGGGTGAGGCAGGGCTGCAGCTCTTCCGTGTTTCCAGGTCTTCTCCATTGGTGGGACTTTTTGGTAACCAGCCATGAGAAGTATTAGGGCACCCAGGCAGGTCGCCTTCCATGGCCCCCGTCTTGGCCTTACCAGAAAGGTCATCATCAGGTTTAGTTTTAGAGACAGAAGAGCAGGTAGTTTCACAAACATTGTACACTGCATGTTTGTTGGTCTCAGGACTTGAAAAAGCAATCAGCTCAGGAGATGAACACAGGAAGGAAGACTTGGATTTTCCGTTGGAAAAACCATGCCTGAAGGGCATTTTTAGGCCCAGGGTAGGCAAAAGCGGATGGCCCGACATCACACTGGTACTATGAAGATGAGGAACAACTGTGAGGTTAGCCTGATCGTTGGTCTCATCAAACTGGCCAATTAGCGCCGAGATGGAACTGCCTGGCTCATTCTCATTTGTTAAAGTGACATTGTCAATAAGGTGGGAGATTTCACTCTCCTGCAGAATCGCAGTTGAATGTAAGTCAGGTATGTCAGAACCGACTGTGGAGACGTCTGACAAAGAAAAGGACGTTGCAGCTCTGCCCTTACCCCTGTTACCTTCCAGGCTCTCAATCTCCAGATTGCTCCGAGAAAGGATGCTTCCGCACAAGGACCCCTCAGCATTCCCCTTTGCCTTGGTTTTCACACCATGCAGATCTTGTGTTGGGTTCACTGTAGGATCAGGAGCCAACTGCTGCCGTGGGGAGAGGGATTTGTTGGGATAGTGATTTTCCTGGCAATCACTTGTCACATTGGATTTGGTTCTCGCACCCTTAGGACCTGGCACCCCCAACTGTTCTCCCGTGACCAACGTGTTGGCAGCAGAAACAGCCGAGTCCCCTTGGCTGGTATCTTTGTGGGGAAGAGCACTGGAGGAGGAGGAGAACTTTTTGTTCAAATTTGGAAAATGTGAGTCATTTACAGTTGCCTTCTCTTTTCTTCTGCCATCCTTATCTTCTGCTGAATGAAACAAACAACATTTTAGGTGACATGAATTACTTTATGTAGGACCGGCAAACACTCATGTTTGTCTTCAAGACAGACAAATGGAGAATGCAAATCTGTTACACTGTGACGGAATATAATTATGGATTGCAGAGGTTTGCAACAAAGTGTCTGTGTGATGAATAAATGGTAAAATATATTTATAGGAATTTCACTGAAGCTTCCCTTTGAGTATCTATTACATCAGCTATGGATGTAATATTCATTGTCAAAAAAATGTCAATGAGTTACCATACTTTTACAGTGAGGATTACCTTAAGTTGTTCCTATTCAGATTTGTACTACACAGAAGCATGGCAATAAAAACAGAACAAGACAGCTCTGTTAAACAAAGTATTGTGGTACCTGTAAGCAAGATACTACAAGCTTTCAAAGTTATACATGTATTAGTAAAAAATAAACAAGTAAATAAATAAAATCATTTAAAAAACATTTTGTCAAAAGATTTAATTTAACCAATTAATTGCTAAAATAATTGGAAGGTGCAATAAATGCATTATAATATCAATATCTGTTGACTTAAAATGTAAAGATAAAGAATTGGTCATCAATTCTGTCATCACTAACATCTAGCTTTTTGTTAATTACATTTTCCTTTTTAATACAACACAAATTTTATATTGTATTCTCTCCTAAAAATGGCAGTAAAATGTCAGGCACAGTAAGGAAAATTATAAAAACACAAAATTCACAGTAATATGGACTACCCCACATTAGTATAGTGCTAAGACAATATTAGGTATTCAGTTCTTGACCAGATTATTTTCATAGTCTTTTAATGCTTCAGAGTCATGATACATAAGAAAGAAGAATTGTTTAATTTCTTACTAAATATCTGCCTGACTAAAAATATTCATCATAAAAAATTTTGAAAACCCAAAAAACTGTAAAGACAAAAAATTAAACATCCTATGATGTTACCACTCAGAGACAGCCACTGTAAGCTTTTGCAGAGGGACAGAATAACATATAGAATTTTGTATTGTGCTTTTTCTCTATTAAATATTTTTTGCACTATAATATGAATCAATGCATGACTATGTATTGTTCCATATTTACCATAAATTCAATATATATAACTAATTTATATAACTTTTTTTAAAAAATAGAAAAGAAACATCACTTCAAAATTGCTTTCTAACTCACCTTAATGGTATTAACATCTTAATGGTGGTATTAATAGGATTAATGATTACTAATTTCTATTGAGTATAGTTTTATTTTCCCCCAAAACTGAGGTTTTTAATTAATTTTTAAAGCACATATTTCATCTCTTCTGACACTGCTCTTAGCAAAATTTCAAAAATTTAAACTTCCTTTTTCTTCTTCAAATAAACCATTCAAAAATTAGCTTTTCTCGCTAGAATATCTTACAACAAAAATCAATTACAAGCAAAATGGTGTTTGTGAGGAAATAGATCATTGAAATTAGATTGATAAAAGAGTAACTTTGCTAAACAAAATAGTTAATCAGATTTTACTTATATGAGATGATTCTGATTTAATTAAAACACTTTTGCTCCAGAGACATCAAACGGACACAGTTTTAACACTTAAATTACCCAGAAGGGAGTCACTGACACAAGTCAAGAACTCCTTGGCATATTGTAAAGCAGTCTTCACTCTATCCACCTCCTGATGTCCGCCAACAACACACTTAAATTAAGGAAAAAGGCAGGGGGCACCTGGTCCTTTTGACTGCGGGGCCTATAACTGGGCAGGAGCCACAGGCACGCCTCCTTCCTCGCCAGCAGCCAAGGATCAGGGAAGTGAGGCCACAGGAAGTCATTGCCCCAAGCCATCTCTTGAGGAAGCAAAGAGTGTTCAGGAGAATAGTGAATAGGTGGCCTGCTTTCAACATCTGGCTTTCTTTCTGCATAGACATTTCCAATCACGGAAATGTGTTATATCGTGGGGAAAGTAATATGACCATATTCAACCTCCAATCAGTAAATATGGCACCCGCTTGGAAAACCAGTATTTCTGCTCACACTTTGTGGGCTTCACATCCCTCTGTCCTACCTCATGGCCCCACGTGCTCCCATCGTGCCTCATGGCCCCTCTTCTCTCTCACCATCAATGTTATCTTAAAGCTTTAGGTGAGGAGGAAATAGCTCCTCTACCACCTTCCACCCTAAAATTTGGGATCTTTTGGCCTAGAAGAGCACATTAAAATTATTTATTTTTCAGTATATTTTACTTTGACTACAGAATGTCGATCCTTTGGTAATGGCAACCAGAGACCAAAAGGCAGCCTAGAAGGGTTTACTCTTAGAGAAACTTAAAGCATCTTACCCAGAGAGTTTTCTTTTCCCTCAGTGTCTTTTGCTGTGTCAGACAGAGGCAGTGACAAAGCTCCCAGAAGACTTTTGTCAACAGGCATCGAGACAGGGCGTACTTGCAAACTCCGTGTGGTCCTCCTCAGGACTCCATCAGGATCTCTTGCAGCCTCAGACACTGAATCCTTTATCTCTACCATCTCTTGGAAGCCCATTTTGCTCTTTTTCCTGCCTTTGGCTGGCGCGCTGGCTGTGCGCCGCAGAATTCTATCTCCAATGGATCGTTTCCGTACATAATGGGAGTTGTTTTCTGCAGAACTGTGCCTGGGATTCTTATTAAACAGACCCTTCAGACCTTGGAGCTGTCTGTTCTGAAGACACAAAAGGACCAACCACAAGTTAAGCAAATGCCATCGTGTCAACCACTTGCCGTTGAAATGACAGCTCCATGAAAAATGAATATAAAACGAAATTTTACAGACATTGAAGTATATTCAAACCGAGAAAACAGCAGCTCACAGCTTGTTTGCACAGCGTCATGCACATCTTATCAACCTTACTCCATGAGGAAGTCAGCCTTCCTTTCTTACAGCCAAGCTTTCCCAGAAGTTTCCTACCCAGAGATGACAAGGTGGTAGGGAAAGTTTCCACAGTTAATAAACTGTTACAAACTTCAGCAGCCTTAAAGCAACAGACGCATGTTTCAAAGTGGTAAGCAGGAAAATGGAGTGATATGAGAACGCATGCTGCCATAACTACATAAAAAGAAGTACGCCAGCAAGAACAAAGCACCATGCTGAGAAACTACCTTTGTAGCTCCTAGAAAGTGCAATATAGTGTAACTGGGGTTGAGTATTAAAGGGCTCCACTGTGAGGGAAAAAAACAAAAACACAACAAAACACAATTTGGGCTCATTAAAGAAGGTGGCATGAGTAAACACAAAAGAAAAAAAAATGCACGTATTCCTAGAAACCCTTTCTCCTAGTTTTGATGATCTTTAGTCTTATGCTCATTCGTTGTTTAACCAATATCACCACTTTGTGGTATACACATCCCAACCTGCACACACCTTCACAGTAATACGTAGTATGACTCATTTATTTACGAGAGAGAATAGAAGTCCCATAGAACACCTTCATATTTTAATTTATGTTTGATTCAAGTTCTAAACAAATCTGAATTTTGTTGTTTCCCTCAGCCATGATAAATGCTAGAGTTACCACATAGTTAACCTGGGATTCCTAGAATTCGAGAATCATTTTTGAATCATTTACATCTATGTTTATTTAGGCCAGAGGAAAGATCCCAACAAGTAACACAAACAGAAATCTAGGACTAAACATAAAAAGTTACTGTATAAAACTTCACTGGTCTTAGAAATTAGGATCCTCAGCCTCACCTCTGCTGCTGGTGTGAGGATAAACATAGACACACTAATTCAGGCTGACTTGGTTCATTCCTCACTAACTGGATTGTAATAATGCTATTAATATCAGCCAACATTTTCAAGCATTTACTATGTACTTGCAATTTTACTATGCAACTTACTATGCAACTTACTTTTATTATGCAATTTACTATGTACTATGCAATTTTCTACGTTCATAGATATATGAACTTATACACATTCACATTCACACACTATATATATTATGAGGTCGGTACTATTTTTATTCCACATTTACAGATGAGGAAGCTGAGGCACAGATAACAGGTACACCTATAAAGGAGAAGCCCCAAGCTATACATACTTTCTGGTAAAAAGTGTTAGAAATTCCTAGCCCTATTCAATCGTCTTACAGTCCTTCCAAATAATATCTGATCCTGAAAATTCATACCAGTGGCCAAGTCCCCAGTTACTTAGCATGACCCGGCAGCCTTACTGCTTTTAAACCTCCAGTGAGTTCTACAGTGAAGAGAACAGCATCAGGAGAAAACTAGAATACATTTTCTTGGTCTCTTTCTTTTAAGTCCTGGGAGTAGTTGTAAAATTCATTCACAATGTTTCGGTTTTCAGTTAAAAACAATGGCATCAAACAAATGCAGCCTGCCTAGAACAGCCCAGTTAGCACAGAGAATTCATCAAACATCCAAGAAATTCCATTTCCTGCTGCAGCCAGCTTGGTCTCTTTAAGGACTAAAATAAAATTCAACATTTAACGGTATCTTCATTGTTTTAGCCAAACAAATGATTGCCTGAAAGAATAATAGTTTTCTCAATTCTGTCAAGCCCAGAGAGGGCCCCTGGGTGGAAGGGATGTATACACACCCCAAAACGGTAGAATGAGCACAGGTGGGTCAGGACATGACAGGGAGGGTAGACTGGGCTTCCCTACAGTTTTCTGTTAAAGAACAGTTTGTCAAAATGCATATTCCTTCTATATCATTAGTAAACTAGTAACTTTGTTGAGGTCCATATTATTGTTATATGTGAATTTAAGCCCTATGATCTTTCTCACCTTTCCATAGATTTCATTGATTGTTATGTGGACAAATATGGATGCTTCTGTCAGCCCTTCCAAATAGACGTGCCGGTAGCCTAGTAAAAGTAAAGAAAGTTATTTCCTTTAAGTTGAACTTGCATGTGGATTTCCTGTGAGCACAGTGAAATTAAGTATCTGACTTGACTGTAGTTCTTTACATTTTATAAAATATATCAACAGTCACATTTATGATATGACATGTATTTTATATAAATATCACATATGCTATCATATTAGCCATGTATTTTGTATGTCAAATATCATATATTAAATCTTTTTTTTTTTAAAGACAGAGTCTTGCTCTGTTGCCTGAGCTAGGGTGCCGTGGTGTCATCATAGCTCATATGATGACACCACTGTACCCTAGCTCACTGCAACATCAAACTCCAGGGTTCAGCTATCCTCCTGCCTAAACTTCCCAAGCAGCTGGGACTACAGGCGCACACCACCCAACTGGCAACTTTTTTCTATTTTTAGTAGAGACAAGCTCTTGCTCTTGCTCAGGCTGGTCTTGAATTCCTAGCCTCAAGTGATCCTCCCTCCTCAGCCTCCCAGATTGCTAGGATTATAGGCATGAGCCACCGTGCCTGGCCCCTCATATATTAAATCTTACAAAGAAGATGGAATGGTCAGTCTAGAGACAAAAGGCCAGCTCATACCTACCAGGCACTAAGCTGCTGAACGTCACAGTTCTTTGTCCAACAAAGTCTCGTCCGATAGGATCGTGATCCCACACAAGGAATCGAACCAAAGCTATATCTGGCATGTGTACTGTAAAGGTCAGAGTTTCTTCCCACACAGGGTTAAATCCTTGGAGAAATAAGAAGAGAAAAATCAGAAAAGAAAAGGACTCGGCTGAAAATGAATCAGCAGCAACATCTGTAAAGCAGACAGTGAAAATGGCTTGCAATGGTTATTAAACTCGTAAAGATGACTGAGCCACTCCAGGATATCTTACTGGAATAAAGCCTCAGAATTTACCCCCTTGCTAGAAAATAATTGCAAGAAAATTGCCTGTAAATTATCACATCCATTCTACTAATCTTTGGCGCCCAACTGTATTGTAGAGAAAGCTCTTTAACATTCAGAATGCTTCCATAAGTTCAAAAATTATCTACAGTAGTGATATAAGAATGATATTTTAGCAAAAACAATAAAGAATGATACTCCCACCATAGAATTATGCTTCTCATGCACCAAAGATTCTGCTGCTGTAATAATCACCAACTACCATTTTATAAGGTGATTTTCAGGTTTTGACACTATTATAAATAAATCATCCCATTTAATTCTTATATTAATAGCAATCCTCTAAGAGAGGAAGGGCAAGGCTTTTATTTTTTTCTAACTAAAAAAAATATATATATATATTACTGACTTTCAAAAATATATAACTTTAAACATTCTATAAGTAACACATGCTCATTTTTTTTAAAGTAGGAAATATTAGTATTTATAACTCATCTTTTGGTAGAGAAAATTGATGTTCATATTATAGAAAATAATGTGGCTAAGGTGACACAGGGCCTTATGGTTAGTGGTAGGGCCAAATCAGACTGTGCACCATTGATTCCCAGTGGCTTCTTATGAAGCATGACTTTACTACATGAATGATGACATATTTTCATTGCTATTGGAAATAAATAGAAAAGCCATATAATTTAACTTGAATACTAAAAGCCAAAAGTACATTAACATCTTTGTAAAATTCTGAGATAAAATATAAAATTCATAACAATTCAAGTACTACATAAGTTTTTTTCCTTTCTGAAAAATGAAAATAGGTTTTATTATTAAACATATATATTTAGGAGGTCTCAACCACTTAACCCTATAAAAGCCACGAGCTGATGAAATAAGGTGCTACTCCTGAATGAGAGGATTTTTTTTTTTTTTGAGACAGAGTCTCACTTTGTTGTCCAGGCTAGAGTGAGTGCCGTGGCGTCAGCCTAGCTCACAGCAACCTCAATCTCCTGGGCTTGAGTGATCCTTCTGCCTCAGCCTCCCGAGTAGCTGGGACTACAGGCATGTGCCACCATGCCCGGCTAATTTTTTTATATATATATCAGTTGGCCAATTAATTTCTTTCTATTTATAGTAGAGACGGGGTCTCACTCTTGCTCAGGCTGGTTTTGAACTCCTGACCTTGAGCAATCCGCCCGCCTCGGCCTCCCAAGAGCTAGGATTACAGGCGTGAGCCACAGCGCCCGGCCTTGAGAGGATTTTTTTGTTGACTTAGTGATGACCTCTCAATTGCTTCTGAGATCAAAAAGAGAAAGAATAATCTATCGAGCACTGGTGGGAAAATGCAATGTAGGAAGGCTGCATTCTTTAAGCATGCTATTTCCTAAGTAATAAATTTGCCCTACTCTGGAACTCTGACATTCCCTCAAGGTCTCCCTTTGAATCACTAATTTCTCACATATTTTGATAATTGTCATCTAAATTTATTTTAGAGTATTATTGACTAGAGATTGAGAAAAATAAATATGCAATAATGTTTGTCAACAGTACAAACAGACAAATTTCGGAAGATTACAAAGTAGAGGACATAAGACTTGGGTAAAGAAAGTTTTCTTTATATTATGGCCAAAATATAAGAAGAATGCTGCCCCTTCACCACATGTACATAATTCAAGAAGTAAACCTGCCTGACCACACTGTGCTTGCCTTTAGAGTTTTATACACTCCAGAAAAAAATAAATTATTAAGAGGTATTTTCCTATGTAAATTTTAACCCAGTTCTTGAAAATATCATTCATTCTTTTCACTAGAAAGAGTTTTTGCTTCAAAAGCAAAAGTCTAGAGAACCTAGATTATAACATTATCAAAACATACCATGCATCAGTCTCACAGTTGCTTAGTTTTATTTGTTCAAAAGATCTTATCATAAACTCAGATGGCAGTTATGGATTTTAGAGATTTGTTGCTCTTCTACATACACACATTTCTCTTTTTCAATGCAAATTCTATTTCTGGAACATCCTCATTAAAAACAAATACAATGTATCATCCATCTTACCATTGTCATCCACCACACGGGTTTGATCTTTACAGCAATCTACTGGCAATCCAATAATTTCAACTTCAACAAAAGGATCAATGATCTATATAAACAAAGAGAAAGTATTATTACAAATGATACATTCCCACACATGTTAATTAATTTGAGAATATTGGCCAAAATGTCTACATTTCAAGAGCAACCAATTTTATTAAGTGCTTACTAACAAAGAAGTGTGTTACTAGGTGTAGCAGATTCAGATATAAGATAGCAATAAAAGAAATTAAATTCTTGTTTGCCAATATCTCCTAATGCTACACAAATTTTACCCGATGAAACTATTCATAGAATTTCAGTTCAGGGCACATACTCAGTAGAAATGAGAGGTTTTGCCCATGTTGAAATGCTCAAAGCAGCTATATTCATAATAGTCAAACACTGGAAACAACCTCAATGCCTATCATGAGTAGGATGGATAAATTGTGGACTATGTATTTAATGAATACAACACAACAAGGAAAACATAACAAAGTTCTGCTACACAGACATAATGTTGAGCAAGCCAGACATAAAAGAGTACCTACCATAAGAGTCCATTTATATAAAATTTGGGAATTGACAGAATTTGTCTGTTGTGATAAGGACTAGTATGGCAGGGCGGGGATTGGTGTAGATATTGATGGGAGTGGACAGGAACCTTATAGGGATTCTGTATATGCTCTGTCTTGAGCTGAGTGGCATAATAATAAATCAAACTATCCATGTTCAATTTGTGTACTTTAATATAGCCAATTATATATCATAATATAAATGTAAAAGTATTAAAAGGTAAAATATTAAAAAGTAAATCAAATGAAAAAAAAATATGAGTGTTTAGTCTTCCCCTGCTCCCATGCTCTCTCTTCTAGAGGGAGGGATTATGCTTTGTTGGTCATCTGCAAAATTTCTTTTGTGACACAAGTTCTGGGTGATGAGCAATGAAGGAATAAAAGCCTAAAGAACCAGAAAGAGCTGATCTAAGAAAGTCTAAAGGGGACAGAGGTAGGAAGACTGGGAAAACATATTTTTAGGAACTCAGAGTGAGGAAAACATAGAGTTGTGGGGGTAAGGCCAGGGAATAAGAACTAGAGAGGTAAGATGGAAAAACACGTTAAGATGATTAGATGGATATACATATTATTTATTTAGCAAATAACCATAGTTAGAGTTCACTCATTTTCAATTAATTGTTTTATGCTCACACATATTTATATGCCACAATTTGTTTTTTATTTGTTTCTTTTTAATTTTTTAATTTTTTTTTATTTTGGCATATTATGGGGGTACAGATTTTAAGGTTTCAATAAATGCCCATTTCCCCCCCTCCCCCCAAAAGTCTGAGTCTCCATCATGACCATCCCCCAGATGGTGCACATCTCACTCATTATGTATGTATATACCCGCCCCCCTCCCCCCTCCCACCTCCCCAATACCCTATTACTGTAGCACCTATGTGTCCACTTAGGTGCTACTCAGTTAATACCAGTTTGCTGGAGAATATATCTGGTGCTTGTTTTTCCATTCTTGGGATACTTCACTTAGTAGTATGGGTTCCAGCTCTAACCAGGAAAATATAAGATGTGCTATATCACCATTGTTTCTTAGAGCTGAATAGTACTCCATGGTATACATATACCACATTTTATTAATCCATTCTTGGATTGATGGGCACTTGGGCTGTTTCCACAGCCTTGCAATTATGAATTGTGCTGCTATAAACATTCGAGTGCAGGTGTCTTTTTTGTAGAGTGTCACTGGATCATTTGGGTAGATGCCCAGCAATGGGATTGCTGGATCAAATGGTAGATTCACTTGTATCGCTTTAAGGTATCTCCATATTGCTTTCCACAGAGGTTGAACTAGTTTGCAGTCCCACCAGCAGTGTAGGAGTGTTCCTCTCTCTCCGCAACCACGCCAGCATTTATTGTTTGGAGATTTTTTGATAAAGGCCATTCTCACTGGGGTTAAGTGATATCTCATTGTGGTTTTGATTTGCATTTCCCTGATGATTAGAGATGTTGAACATTTCTTCATATGTTTGTTGGCCATTCTTCTGTCTTCTTTAGAAAAATTTCTGTTCAAGTCCTTTGCCCACTTTTTAATGGGGTTATTTGTTTTTTTCTTCCTAATTTTCGTGAGTTCTAAGTATATTCTAGTTATCAGTCCCTTATCGGATGCATAGGATGCAAAAATTTTCTCCCATTCTGTAGGTTGTCCGTTTACTTTCATGACTATTTCTTTGGCTGTGCAGAAGCTTTGTAGTTTGATCATGTCCCATTTATTTATTTTTGTTGCTGCTGTGATTGCCTTTGGGGACTTCTTCATAAACTCTTTGCCCAGGCCAATGTCTAGGAGAGTGTTTCCAACTTTTTCTTCTAGAGTTCTAATAGTTTCATATCTTAGGTTTAAGTCTGTTATCCAGTGTGAGTTGGTTTTTGTGAGAGGTGAAAGGTGTGGGTCCTGTTTTAGCCTTCTACAGGTGGCTATCCAGTTTTCCCAGCACCATTTATTGAAGAGGGATTCTTTTCCCCAGCATATGTTTTTGTCTGCTTTGTCAAAGATGAGATGGCTATATGAGGATGGTTTTATATCAGGATTCTCACATCTGTTCCACTGGTCAATATTCCTGTTTTTGTGCCAATACCATATTGTTTTAATTACTACAGCTTTGTAGTATAGTTTGATATCTGGTATATTAATGCCTCCCATTTTGTTTTTGTTGCCTAGAATTGCTCTTGATATTCGGGGTCTTCTTTGGTTCCATACGAAGCGTAAAATTATTTTTTCTATATCTGTGAAGAATGCTGATGGGATTTTAATAGGTATTGCATTGAATCTGTAGATCAGTTTGGGTAGTATAGACATTTTGATGATATTGAGTCTGCCGATCCACGAGCATGGTATGGATTTCCTTCTGTTTACATCCTCTGCTATTTCCTTCCTCAGTGTTTCATAGTTCTCCCTGTAGAGGTCTTTTACATCCTTGGTTAAGTAAATTCCTAGGTACTTTAATTTCTTTGTTGCTATTGTAAAGGGAATTGAGTCTTTGATTTGGTTCTCAATTAGATTGTTGTTGGCGTATATGAATGCCTCTGATTTCTGTGTATTGATTTTGTATCCTGAGACTTTACTAAATTCATTGATCAGTTCCAGGAGTTTCTTGGTTGAATCCTTGGGGTTTTCTAGATACAATATCATATCATCAGCAAACAGTGAAAGTTTGATCTCTTCTGCCCCTATTTGGATACCTTTGATTCCATTTTCCTGTCTGATTGCTGTAGCCAAGACTTCCAGCACTATGTTGAACAAAAGTGGAGATAGTGGGCAGCCTTGTCTGGTTCCAGTTCTAAGTGGGAATGATTTCAATTTTTCCCCATTCAGTATGATGTTGGCTATGGGTCTGTCATATATGGTTTGTATCATTTTTAGGTATGTCCCTTCTATGCCTATTTTCTTAAGTGTTCGTATCATGAAAGGGTGTTGAATTTTGTCAAAAGCTTTTTCTGCATCTATTGAAAGAATTTGTTTTTTATTTATTTTTATTTTATTTTATTTTTTTTTTGAGACAGAGTCTCGTTTTGTTGCCCAGGCTAGAGTGAGTGCCATGGCGTCAGCCTAGCTCACAGCAACCTCAAACTCCTGGGCTCCAGCGATCCTTCTGCCTCAGCCTCCCGAGTAGCTGGGACTACAGGCATGTGCCACCATGCCCGGCTAATTTTTTATATATATATATCAGTTGGCCAATTAATTTCTTTCTATTTATAGTAGAGATGGGGTCTCGCTCTTGCTCAGGCTGGTTTTGAACTCCTGACCTTGAGCAATCCGCCCGCCTCGGCCTCCCAGAGAGCTAGGATTACAGGCGTGAGCCACCTCGCCCGGCCCCACAATTTGTTTTTTAAAAAATATTTTGATAAATTAATTTCATTATCATTGTTTCTTGTGTTACCCTATTTTTCATGAATTTAAAAACATTCTATGGAGTTCAGTTGGAATTGGGAAATAGAAAATAAATAAATAAATAAATAAATAAATAAATAAAAACATTCTGAGAAGGGGTCCATGGGCTTCATCAGATACCAAAGTGTTCTATGGCTCAAAAAAGGTTAAAATCTTCTGATAAAACCTTGTAAGCCATAATAAGGAGGTTACACTTTTTTAATTACAAAAGAAAGATATTTCTTATGCATTTAAAAATTAATTCCATAGGCTATGTATTAATTGCAAAGATAAAGAGATATCTATACTATGAGAAACATTTGGAAGACAACCTCTTACCCAAGTAACATTTTCAGTTACGGGATAAAGTGACATCATGCAATTCCTGATGTGATACACTGAGAAGGCTACAACATTTCCCATGCATTATTCCTGCCAATATGTTTATTCTGATTCTAATCATGAAGAAAGAATCAGGTAAATTCAAATTAAAGAACATTCTGAAAACAACTGGTTTGGACTCTTAATAAAAAAGTCCATGTCATGAAACGAAACAAAAAGGCAAAAGAATTGTCCTAGATTTTAAAAGACTAAAGAGAAATGACAACTAAAAGCAATATGTGATCATGATTGGATCGTGAATACAAGAAGAAGAAAAGATGTAAGGACGATTGGGGCCAACTAAGGAAAAATTGAATGTATATTTTATATCAGATAATATTACTGTACCAATGTTAAATTTCTTGTGTGATGATTGCATTGGGGTTATACAGAAAAATGTCCATGTTCTTATGAGAAAAATGCAGAGGTATTTAGGGATTATGTATCATGATGTTAACAACTTATTCTCAAGGGACTCTGCAAAGAAAAGCAAATATATACACGTACACACACACACATATACACATGACAGAGAGGGAAAGCAGGTGTTATAAAATTTAATAACTGAATTGGTTAATCCGGATTATTTATTTTACTATTCTTACAACTTTTCTGAAGTTTAAAACTCTTTTTATTGAAATAGAGTCTCCCTCTGTTGCCTAGGCTAGAGTGCAGTGGTGTCATCATAGCTCACTGCAACCCCAAACTTCTGGGCTCAAGCAATCCTCCTGCCTCAGCCTCCCAAGTAGCTGAGACAATAGGCACATGCCACCACCCCTGCCTAATTTTCCTATTTTTAGTGTAGACAGGAGTTTCACTCCTGCTCAGACTGGTCTTGAACTCCTAGGCTCAAGCAATTCTCCCACTGCAGCCTCCCAGAGTGCTAGGATTACAAGTGTGAGCCACCGCACCCAGCCTGAAGTTTAAAACTTGTTAAAATAAAAAGGTTGGGAGAATATATAGCAAGCGAGTCTTCCTTTCCACAGACAAAATAGAAAAGAAAGGAAGGAAGAAGGAAGGATAAATCTTCTGATACTACCAATGAATTACTCTTGCTGCTGAGAACAGGACGCAGGGGTAAGAAGGGCAGAAGGGAGAGCAGCCAGCAGGGGGCGCCTGCAGCAGAACTGACAAGAGACAATGTCAGCTGGATCAGGCTGGTGGCTGTAGAGATGGAAGAATGGTCCCATCTGACGCTCCTACCCTCTGAGAAGTAGGACATTATAGCCTCTGTTGAAGATGATGAGGACAGAGAGAAGGTTGAAAACAACCACTGTGGAAAATGGGACTGAGTGTAAGGTGAGGCTGGAATGGCAGCACAGAACCACAGGTTGGCTGATATCTGAGATGAAGAGTTTATGGCGGTAGCCACTTCAGAGCTTTGTGGTCTCTTCCAGCAAGATCCAGAAATAATGGTTGAACAGGTGGGAATGGTAAAGAGGCTGAGAGGATGGACATGAGCACAGGAGGGGCTGATAAGGAGGGAGATAACAAAGGCCAAGGCCAGGCTCCGTGGCTCACACCTGTAATACCAGCACTTTGGGAGGCAGAGGTGGGAGAATTGCTTGAAGCCAGAAGTTTGAGACCAGTCTCAGCAGTGTAGCCAGACCCTGTCTCTACAAAAAACAAAAGAATCAGTGGAGCATGGCCCAGCTACTCAGGAGGCTGAGGCAGGAGGATTGCTTGAGTGCAGGAGTTTGAGATGCAGAGAGCTATGATGATGCCAGGACGCTGCATCCTGGGCAACAAAGCAAGACACTGTCTCCAATCAATCAACCAATAAAACAAAAAACAGAGGCCAAGACCAGGCTTAATGGAAATAACAAAATAAAGCTCTGGAAAGAAAGGAGGCTGTGGTCACAGAGGGAGGTATTTTAAATGCATGCTGCAGTGGTGCAGCAGGTGACAACAGGAATCAGCACGGGGCCAGGCCTGCAGCAGGGATGAGCACTGGAGGAGAGAAGGAATGTGGATGGAAGATTAAGACATACTCTTAGGCAATGTTTCTACTACTGATAAAATTGATCTTTGCACCCCAACTTCAACATTGCTAGTATAAGCCTTGAAATGTAAATTAAATTCTCTGCACTCACGCCTCCAAAACAGAAAATGCACTGAAGTCCATCAGGAACTGTGTGTGATTTGCCAATAAATCAGTTAACATCTGATGAGTTAAGATCAGTGTTCATATATGAGCACACATACAGACACAGCCCTGAAGACATTCAGGTAAAAAGTAAACACAACAAAATAATCCCTCAGACCAGCAGTCCCCAGCCTTTTTGACACCAGGGACCAGTTTCGTGGAAGACAGTTTTTCCATGGACCCAGGCTGGGGAGCGGGGTGTTGCCGCCCTGGCTCCACCTCAGATGATCAGGCTTTGGATACCATGGGGAGCACACAACCTGGATCCCTCATTTGCGCAGTTTACAGTGGAGTTCATGCTCCTATAAGGGTCTGATGCCTCCACTGATCTGACGGGGGCAGGGCTCGAGCCGTGATGCAAGCAATGGGGAGCAGCTGTGGGTGCAGGTGGGGCTTTACTGTTGCTTGCCTGCCACTCATCTCCCGCTGTGCAGCCTGGCTCTTGGTGTGCCACAGACCAGCGGGAGTTGAGGCCCACAGCCTTAGACACACAGTCATACACAGCTTACCTCGCCCCTGTCTCCAAGCATTGAGTCTGGAGGTTTGGGGAGTTGCTGTCCGCTGATCACTTTCAGGATGAGCTGCTTTTTGGGGTTGGCAGGAAGTGGATCACCAGAGAAAGGGTTGAAAGTACCTAGGCCATATAAAGCAGAGGTTGGTAACATGGGAAGAAAATATACACACACAGCATAAGCTTGCAAAACAAAGAAACGACAAATGCTAAATCACTACAGCATTTCTCAGAGCAAAGAATTTAACACATCACTATCAGTGTGGCTTCTGCCTAAAGGCATCACCAGCTGGCATTTCCATAGCTGTGGTTTTCATTAGAATCCAGGCTCCCAAAGGCCAGAAGAATGGGCCAATTTAAAACAAGTGTCTGCAATACAATGATCGACTGTGACATGGGGGAAGAGATACATTTTATTTGAACACCAACAGTATAAAAAAAGAGCAGATTCATATAACTTTCTAACCTAAACTATCTCAGGTATAGAGTAACAAACAGCAGAGCAAGAATACATGCAAAGCATAAAATCCTAAAAACATCTGTCAACACTTTCTTTTACCTGAATTGTTATAAATCTATTTTGGAAATTAAAAAGAGTTGTAATGAGCAGAACCAAAAGAAAGTGTTGTTTGATCTAACACTGTTTCATCTTTTTTTTTTTATTATTAACAATGTTTTGTAATTGGACTACACTGACTAAAAGAGCTTGATAAAATTGTTTCAGGTAGAATTTAATTTTGCCAGCAGGTCTCAGACTCACACTCCCTAAGATAATTTCTCAAAGATAGGGCAAGGACCTTTGAAGACAGTCCAATTTATAAGTAATTTCCAGTGAATGTCATACTGGGACATTGGATTTCAGATGACAACTCACTGCTATGATGTACCACTTGACATACATAACCTCTCGAGGTAACATTCTACCTATCATGTCACCCAAATATTAAATAGTTGTAACAAAAATTCTCATTTACATTCATATACCTTAACCTAGCTTTTTAAAAAAAAGATAACGTTTTTAAAAATATTATGTTGCAAAGCACCAGGATATCACATCTTCTAAAGAGCTTCTTGAATAGAGGTCACCTGTATTCAGAGATATGTCTAGGAAATTAATGCGCACCTTTGCACATTTGCTGGGGTTTGAGGACGTAGCCGCAATTGCCATTTGTCTTGAACTTGGCTCGATTTAACTGCATCATCCGGCCTTCAGACTGATAGTTCAGTGCCACTGTGCAAGTTGAAAGTTTGAGAGAATTAGGCAAGATGGCAGGGTACTCAGAACATACAGAGAACTGCTCTGTCCCGAGGTATACACACCTAGTTGACAACCGGTGTTCCAGTAGGGCAGAGGGTTGAAGTTACTGGAATCGATGCGGTAGGCAGAGGGGTAAATCCTTGTGAGCTGCTTTTGGTTATAAATCATGAACTGCTCTGATTTCTGCTGAACCACCTGATGTGCTCTTGTTTCACTGAATGATAATACGTTCCCTGTAGTTCCTGGCAGTTTTTAATAAACAAAAAAGGAAAGTGAGAACTATAGCTAAGAAAGAGAACACCACTCACAAAAGACCTCATAATAATGTCAGATTATACCAGTAGTAAAAAGCAGAGTGAAAGAGTAGATACAACCAAGGTAGAGGCAGCTCCTGATCATGAAAGACCCATAAACCTCCATTCTTAGGACTTTTTTGCCATTATGAGGCTAAGTCAGAGCTGTGTATCTTGTTAAGGTGGCTGTCTATTTCTGGTTCCCATGTTCTCCCAAGAATTCAATCACCCCACTAATTTATGTCTATCTGTCCAGCATAAAAAGGGCAGGTAGTAAAGTTATTTTCTAGGTGCATAACTCAAACAGAATATCTTTGCCAAAGATATCAACAACCACAGATAAATAACACTATCTATTTAACTTGTTCCTGATAATGGGAAGACATTCATTGAAAGCATTCCTCTAAAAGGCACACATATGAAATACATATTAATGACAATTCAGGATCCAAGAAAATAAAGGAAAAAGACCAATTAGGGAAAAGAAAAATTGAGTTTTGAAGTTGATTTGAATAGAATTATGGATCAAGTCAAAACCTATTTGGGAGAAAGGAATAATAATAGAGAAAAAGTTTAAAAGAGCATTATAGAGAAATGAAAGTTTCATAAGAGAGGACAACCACCCACCTGGCCAGGCGTAGAAACTATGGAAAAAAAGAAAGGGAGGTAAAAGCCCACAAAGCCTGTACTAACACTTCTGCTCAGACAATCACCAGGAAGGGTCAATCTTAAATCATAGAAGCTGGGGAATTATGATGGATTGAGCCTCCAAACACTGGATATTCCACCCTTGTCTTCCAATCCCACCTTTTGTACCATATCTACAAGGTCCCTCCCACTCCCATTCCTTCACCAAACATCTACACCCTAACCCCAAAACAACCATCTCTATGTCCTCTGGACCTGCTGGAAAAAGCCAGGCTAGATGAAGGCCCAAACTCATCCAGAGGTCATTTTCATTCCAAATCTAACAAGCCAGGGTGTCTGAACCCAGACTGAGAGATATGGTCCATGAAACCAAAGAGTTGCACTATAGTCTTGCTGAGCCAGCTGGGCCTGAATTGCATCTAGACTGCATATTTATAAGCATACACAGTCTCCCAGGGCCCCTGCTGTCCTCAGGGTTGTACATCCTTAGATGTTAGATGTTAGCCAACTGACAATGACATTCCAGAGCTAGAACTTGGAACAGTCATAAATATAAGTAATAACAAATAAATTAAAGAATTATCATTTTTTTTTTTTTTGAGACAGAGTCTCACTTTGTTACCCAGGCTAGAGTGAGTGCCATGGCGTCAGCCTAGCTCACAGCAACCTCAAACTCCTGGGCTCCAGCAATCCTTCTATCTCAGCCTCCCGAGTAGCTGGGACTACAGGCATATGCCACCATGCCCGGCTAATTTTTTCTATATATATATATATTAGTTGGCCAATTAATTTCTTTCTACTTATAGTAGAGATGGGGTCTTGCTCTTGCTCAGGCTGGTTTTGAACTCCTGATCTCGAGCAATCCGTCCACCTCGGCCTCCCAGAGAGCTAGGATTACAGGCGTGAGCCACCGCGCCCGGCCAAAATTATCATTTTTAATCTGATGATTTCTCTAATACAGACCCTTTCCTTAAAGATATATATTCATATATATTTTATTGACATAACTTATTAACACAGTTTACATATCTGAAGCATACTAAAATTGAACTTATTTGCAGATTTTGATGAAGAACACCTTTGACATCATGGGGGAAAATAAAATCTTTTTTACAAGCCTAATGGAGATGGAGTATCACTGTAATTAATACCACTGTTTTTTCTGTCTCTCCACATAAATATGCATACCCCAGTATCATTAAGATGACCTTGCTAATTAAGCACATGTCAATTAGTATATTAATAGAGTTGAGTTGCTTTGCATTAGGATAAGCCATGCATTCATTATCCAGTTCTCATTTTGTGGCTGGAAAAAATAACAACAAAACAACCAGAAAACAAAGAGACAAAAACATCTGAAGTTCAAGAGCTAGATAGTACTCAAGCTTAATTTGCATTAAGCTAATAGGATTATGGTTTCCAAAGGTGTTTATTGGAAATTTTTATTTCCTAAACCAAATATGCCTTTAACTTCATTCAACAACTCCCCGAGTTTATTTCTGAGCTGTGGGCAGTTATTATAAGACTGTGTTGCCCACTTGCTGAGAATTCTACAGGTTTCTCAGGCTCTCACATGTGAAATTAATTTAAATCTTGTATAATTTTCACCACTTGAAGGATTCAACACCAAAAAGAAGAAATCTTTCTACAAATAGAAAAAGATCCACTTGTGGAATGGAGGTGAGGAGTAGGGGAAGATCTGAGGGAAGAATCCTGGAGGTTTGTGAGGACATAGACAAGACTTGTTGAGAAAATTGGAGGTTCTGATTTACATTCCAGTTCCACTAAAATTAAAATTAGATGAAGAGCCACAAGACAGTGGGTTATTCTTGTAAGCCTTCAACAACTAAATGAAATAGAAGATAAAGGGAAAAAGAGCAACTAGCAGGAAAGTAAAGGGTAAGAAGAATTGCAACTAGAATTTTTCAGCTCAATGTAGCAACTGACAGGTGAAAAACAGTGAAAGAGTCAATGCTACTGAGATTTCTGCTCTTTTTGTTAAAACTTTGACTATTTTTATCAAAGTCATAACTTCCAATGAGAAAATAGAGGGCTTTTCAAGATGTGATTTTAGCTGCTTGATTTCTCCTTTCTTTTGTTCATTCATGTTTGGTATGGCCATCTGTAACCTGGTCCTCAAGCCAGGCCAGGTCTCCACGGTTCAAGCATTGGAAGAAGAGCTTGCTCTGGTACATTTGTCTTTTTGTAATAATAAAGTCTTCCTTGGCCCTGTGGGAAATTTCTCTGACCTCTAGACAACCAGGCAACCACAGTAGTCAGTAGAGCGTCCATGTGAGCCCAGCATTATACCAGCAGCCAGTTTTCCTGACACCTAAATTGGTTTCTACATAGTCCCAGAAATGTGTGGTGATGATCGGATTAACAAAAGATTAATTAACGATGGACAAATAAAGGTCAAGAATGTTTATCTAGAACTAAAGAAAAGCTCGTTGACCTTACCATCATCCACAATGTCCTGGGCTGCCACAGAGTTTGTGTACACAACCAAATCAGAAAGTTCTCGGCACAGCTTCATGGTTTTCCTTCGGCGACCCAACCTGTGAAGTACACATCCAGGACTCATGAAATTTTGGAGCTGAAAGAGGTTCGAGCTTTTAGTTACTACTCCCCCTTCCCTATTTATGACAACTACATAGGCAATAGCTGCCCCAGGTCTTAAGGGAGCCAGGATTAGAACCTGTGTGATTCCTAGTTCAGCATTCTTTCCACCACAAAATCCTACTATAGTAGACATGCCCCCCACACCCGCCCAACCCTCAATTTCAGTTTCTGGGGCTTAAGTTACCCCTGAGTCAACTGTGGTCTGAAAATACTAAATGGGAAATTTCAGAAATAAATAACCCATAAGATTCAAATTATGCACCATTCTGAGTAGAGTGATAAAATCTTGTGCCATCCGGCTCTGTCCCACCCAGGTTGTGAATCATCCCTTTTTCTGGAGTGTTCATGCTGTATGCTCTACCTGTCAGTTAGTCACTTGGTAGCTGTCTGGTTATCAGGCTGACTGTGGAGGTATCACAGTGGTAAGCTTATGTTCAAGTAAACCCTTATCTTACTTAATAATGGCCATAAAGTGCAAAAGTAGTGATGTTAGTCATCTATATATGCCAAAGAGAAGCCATAAAGTGATTCCTTTAAATGAAGAGGTAAAAGTTCTCAACTTAATAAGAAAAGGAAAAACATATATAGTGTTTAGCACTGTCCATGGTTTCAGGCATCAACTGGGGGTCTTGAAATGTATCCCTCAGGAGTAAGGGGGGCTATTGTAATGTGGTTCTATCCACTGCTCTGCCAGGAATCACAGCCTCTTCTCATGCATTTGTAAGCTCTGTTGTGAAGGGCTGGATTCCCACTGTTACTCAGCTAGGGAGTAACACCAGAGTTCACCAGTGAACCTTTGCAGAGAGGAGAGCCTAGACTAAAATGATATAGAAACACTGCATTGTAGTTCACAAGAATTATATACCTAAAGAGAAATATGACAAATTTCCATAGTGATTATTGTTCAGAGATGTAATTACAAGTGATTTGCATTTTCTTCTTTATGTTCTTTCTATATTCTTCAACTCTCTTAAAACAAATATATATTACTTTATTTAGTGCTTTTTTCTCTTAGATATTTTTTAAGGTCTCCCTCTACTACAAATAACTCCTAGGATCTCTTCTACCACCTTGCAGATTGTACCACTACTCTCTACCATGGTAAAGTCATCCACAGGCTTTCACATGACCCTCACATACACCTCGTCTTCTGTAGGGGAATATCTAACTATCAAAAACAATCTTCACTAAGGAAGATATACAAATGGCCAATAAACACACCAAAATGTGCTAGTCATTAGTCATTAAGGAAATGCAAATGAAATACCACTTTGCACCCACTAGGATAGTTATAATGACAAAGGCAGACAATAACAAGTACTGACAAGGATAAGGAAAAATTAAAGCCCTTATTATTTTGGGGAATGTAAAATGGTACAACTGCTTTGGAAAATAGTTTTGGCAGTTCCTAAAAAAGTTAAAAAGTTACCCTGTTACCCAGCAACTCCATTTCTAAGAACATCCAAAGAGAAATAAACACATATGTCCATGTAAAAACTTGTACGCAAGTGTTCATAGCAGTATTATTCATAACAGCCAAAATGTGAAAACAACCTAAATGTCCTTTAACTCATGAATGAATAAGTAAAATGCAGTATCTCCCTACAATGGAATGTTATTCCGTAATAAAAAGGAAAGAAGTACTTGTAAATGGTACAACATGGATGAATCTTGAAAACATTATACCAAGTAAAAGAAGCCAAACACAAAAGCCCAAATATTGTATGATTCCATTTATACACAATGTACAGAAAAGGTGAAACTATACAGATATAAAGTAAATTAGTGGCTGCCAGAGTTTGAGGGAGAAGTGAGCTGGGAGTGATTGTTAATAAGTAAAGAGCTCCTTTTGGGGGTAGTGAAAATGTTCTGAAATTAGATAGTGGTGATATAGATTTATTTAAACAACAAATATTTATTGAGCACCTATTGGAGATAAAACAGTGAACAAATCAGAAATATCCCTGCCCTAATGATGCTTACATACATTCAATTAAAAAATAAGAATAAAATGTCACAATAGTTCATTTTGCCAAGAATGGAGGCATGAACATAGACAAGTATAAAAATCAATGGAAAGAAAGAATACATGTTCCTCCTGTTCAGGAAATTCTATAACCACTGGTGAAAATCTGGTTTTGTACAGGCTAATGAGTATAAATCAGTATGAAGCCATACCTACAAATTGTAAGTAAAATTATAAGACACCCCAAGATATGGAGAAATTCAACATAAAGTTATCTCTTTTTAGTGCTCATCCTGGAGGTGGATTAGAATACTGAAGTCCCCAAATGGCACCATCAGATATGCTCAGGCCCTTGTTACTATTATGGGCAAATCTATAAATGACACAAGAACGGCATGCAACATGATTTCATGTGATGCCTGTAGCAATATCTCATTTGTACACGTTAAGATTATTGGGCTTTCCTCAAACACTGCCCTTTCCCTGGCCATACATTTCAGAGTTAAGCCTTTCTCAAACTTATATTTGAGAACATTCACAGCAGAGGTCTCCCTGAAGGTGATCTTATTTCTCTTTTATCCTTACATAACTACCTATTCAACTTTCTGTTCCCTAAATGTAGGGACCACATACATCTCCTCTGCCTTTATCAATTAGTTATTATTTTATGTATATATATTCTGTTGGAGTTCAAATATAAAATTTAAATATAAAATATAAATTAAATATAAGAGTTCCTACAGGGCCTCTACATTTCTTGTTTCATCTTTCAATAAAGGCACAGGTGCATGTGCATGTATCCATATCTACCTATCTGTAATATAATTTACATTTCTTTGTGAGACTTATGGTATAAATAAACTGCCAGAAAACCCTACATCAGATCATGTGTCACAATTTAGGTTCTAAAAATATAGTCATATTACTCATCGCAAATATTATTAGCAGTAATAAAGAAAACCGTAGCTAATTTTTCGGGGCACTTGTTTAATGGGGCCAGGGCTTATGAAGCAAATTAGTTTAATTCCTTTAATACTTACAATGACCCTAAGGGATCGATATAAATGTGGAGCCTAACTTGTCCGATGTAACAGGTGATTAGTGGACAAACAAGAATTTGAAGGCTGGCTGATTTCAAATCTCTGGCTCCTGACATGTGCTGAGCATCTATCTTCCCCCTCAGTCTCCTGCGATAGCCCTGTGTATGGGTTTGTGTGGCCTCCCTCTTCTCTGAAGATATCTTTTACTTGACAACTGCTACAACAGCATTTATGAAGAGCTCGTTCTGTGCCAGGCACAGTGCTAAGGTCCCTCATATAGCCAACTCGTATCCAGTTGATCTTCACATGCCCCACACTGCACTGAGCACTTTACCTTGTGAGCCAATTCTCTAGACATGAACAAGTAAAACAGCCAAGCTAGCAGGGATAGAGAGCCCCGGGAGTCTGAGCAAGAAACTCGGAGACGCTTTCTTACCTGTACAGCTGGCCACACTCTTTGCTAGGATTCTGCTGTGCATCCTCCTCATCATCAGTACTGTAAGATTTAGACCGTGACTTTGTGGTTTTCTGCCAGAAAAAGCATAGTAAACTTAACAAACTCGCTGCATCAGGTACATCTACAACATGCAGAGAACGGACTGGGTTTTAAAATGCACAAACATGGAAGCACAATAACTTGGAGGTAAAAAATTGACCAAGTATTGCAGTTTGCTTTACCATTAGTAACAACTATGTCCAAGGCCATAGTTATATTAAAATATTAATGGAAAATTGAGGGTTTCCTGCTTAGAAACTGACCTCTAAGCCACAAAAAATGAGGTATTAGAAAGACTTTATTAGTCGTGAATTTGAAGGTCTCTACCAGGAGTAGGGTCAAAGTTACAGAACCTTTTTAAATGACTATAAGGGGCAAAATGTCCTTTTGTACAGTAAGCTCACTATTGATTAATGAATTATAAAAGGCAGATTTGTTTTTTTAAAAAGGACATGTAGTAGCTTTTAAAATATGAATAATAACTAGCTGGATATGGTAGCTCACAGCTGTAATCCTAGCACTCTGGGAGGCTGAGGTGGGAGGATCACTTGAGTGCCCAATAAGTTCAAGAACAGCCCAGGCAATAGCAAGACTCTATCTCTACAAAAACTTTTACAAATTAGCTGGGTGTAATAGTGTGTACCTGTAGTCCCAGCTACTCAGAGGCTGAGGCAGGAGGCCTGCTTGGGCCCAGGAGCTGAAGGCTGCAGTGAGCTACGATGATGCCACTATAGACTGGGCAACAGAGCAAGACCCTGTTTCAAAAGAATAACTACCACTCCTGACTTTGATCAGTATGTACTCAAATGATCATCTAAATCAAACTGCCTTTTTGAGATTTTGACCCATTTTCATTTTTAGCAGCAGAATAAAAATTGCTAACCACAAGATACAGGCTGAAAGCCTCTAGAACTAAACTGGTACCTTCTGGACACAGTGGCTGTTTGACACAAAACCTTTTTGGGATGATGTGGTTTCACCCCCACCAAGTTGGAGATAGCCCCAATATTTAGGCAATACATAGCCTATATAAATGATGGGGAGGGATCACATCAATAGTTGCAGAAAAACTTGCCATTAAAAATATAGCTTCTCCAAGCAAGTTAAAACCCTTAGACAGAGTACCCTGGACATCTGGGGAAATGGCTTAGAAAGGGAAAGGGACTCTATCCCCAGATTACCATGGGACCAAGTCTCATTTCCAGATTTCCTCATATTCAACAAATTAAAAAAAAAACAACAACAAACAACTATACTGTTGGCACAAACACATTCAACTCTCTACTTCACTAACAGTGAGGTACCAGTTGGGTTTGGGACCTTCTCAGCTACAACTTTGACCCTGCCCCTAACAGGTTGTTATTTATGCCTAAGAACCTCAGTACGCATGGTAGGGAGTCCTGCCTTCTGATGAGCTCACGTTTCAGCCTGCCCTTTCACCGAGCTGGTAAATTGGCTAACCTGTCTAGCTTCCTATTATATTTTTAGAAAGGGTATGGCAATAACATCTATCTCAAAGTACTGTTATTGTAATGATTAAATTAAATGGCATAGAAAGTCATTCTGTAAGCTATATGCATTCATTTTAAATTCAAAATACTGTTGATATTTATATAAATAATCTACAAATAGTCTTGTGGACAGCTATTATTCATTCTTATGCCTTGAAGCATCATAAATTCTAATTCTATTGTAGCTGAAGTACTCTCTAAAGCATCTACTTTGAAAAATAATTTTATTTTAATAACAAGTTGTAACAAAAATGAAACATCTAATTCCACATATAGTTAGTAATTTGAATTATATGTAAATTTATATTTTTAAAATTCATTTTTATTATAAAATGCCAAAAGCAGAAATAAGAAATGAATCACCAATGACATATAACATTCATAGAAATATTTTCTGTACACATAGTTTTGACACATCTTATCATAGTTATATCATATGATCCACTTTTTATCTTACTTTTTTCATTTAATGTTTTACATGTTGAGCTCTTCAGAGTAATCATCTTTTAATGGCTGCATACTTGTCCATTATGTGAATGAATCACAGTATACTTAAGCAGTCTTTATGGGTGAACATTTTGGTTATTGTTTAATTTTTTGTTATAATGATTTATTTGCCCAGCCTATTAATAAATTATCTCATTGACGTGCAGGAAATTCCAGATAAGACATTCCATAAAATGGAAATGGCCTTATAGAAATCTCATGCATAATGTATTAATAAAGTTCACCATCTAATAATTGCTTTCTTGCATATCATTTTTTACCTTTTTATTGAAGTGTAACATACATTTAGAGAAGTACATCAATGATGAGTTTTCATAAAGTGAAACCACTCAAGTGAGGCAATGGAATATTATCTGCCTCCCACCAGAAGCCTTCTGATCCTCCCATTCAGTCATCACTTTCTCTCCAAAGGTAATGATTGCTTACCTTATAGGGTCTTTTGCCTGGTTTTGAATTTCATATAAATGGAATCAAACTATACCCTCTTGGGTCAGGCTTATTTTGCTCAACACCATGTTTGTAAAGATCATATTATTGCATATAGTCATAATTTTGTCATGTTCATGGCTAAGTATTCCCTATGAGAATATACCACAATTTTTATTCATTCTATTATTGATGGATATTTGAACTGTTTTACTGTTTTCCTATTTGTATTATTACAAAAAATGCCACTATAACTATTGTTGTTTCTGTCTTTTGACATATACCTAAGGGATCTGTTTTGTCATACTGACAGTGCAGCTTTAGCAGAAACTGTGAAACATTAATTGCACAAATGAAAAAAAAATTAAAAAATAATAATAAAAATAAAAAAATAATAATTGCACAAATGTACATAACTACAAGCCGTATCCGAGAGTTCAAGTTGTTCAACATCCTCACTAACACTTCGTAATTGCCATCTTTTGTGTGTGTGTTGGGTGTATATGGAATCTCCTTGTTTTTATTTGTGTTTCCCAGAAAACTGATATGGGTGAGCCTCTTTTCTTTATTAGACATATGGATATCTTCTTTTGTGAAGTGCCTGTTTAAGTCATTTGCCCATTTGTAAAAAATTAGGTTGCCTTTTTATTGATTTGTAGGAGCCATTTATATATTCAGGATAGAATACATAATATACATATCCTTTTTAATAACATATCCATTATGTGTTGAATATGTGCATTTAAAATATTAAATATACATTCTTTGGGATATGTTATTGGATATTCATATTTAAAATATTCTTTCTCAGTATACAACTTGATTTTTGATACTTTTGATGAATGGAAGTTCTTAAATTTTAAAGTTGTTTAAGTATCAATCTTCTCCTTTACTGGGGTCCTGTTTAAGAAATCTTCAGTTATTCCAAGGTCACGATAATATTCTCCTGTTACAATACCTTCCAGAATCTTTACATTAATTGACTTATGCATATTTATTACTCTTAATTCATACCTTGTGTTTTCCAAAGTTGGTCATGAGGGATCGCCCATGTGATTTCTTTCCACTTTCCTTCACATCTGGATTCTGAGTAAATAAAGGCATAATATAACTATTTTTTTCTTTGCTTTTGTTTTTTTCTTACCTCTAGTAGAATGGCAGGGAGACCTTCTCCTCTCTTCCATTTGCCTCTAGGTGGGAAGCAAGCAGACCCTGCTCATTCCCTTCTGCCCCCCTTCTACTACCACAAAGGTAGCTACATCTGCCTCCAGAGAGGGACACATGGCATGGAGAAACCTGAGTGCCAGCTAGGACACAGCAGCTGCCCACGTTCCCAAAGCTGGAGTCAGGGGCTCTCAGCAATGCCCAGCTGTGCCAGCCCTCACAGTACACACGTAGGAGGTGTTCTCTTGAATGTCCTGAGTGGGGAAAAATCATTTTGAGTTAAGAGTAGATTTAATTTTGGAAAATGACCAAAAGTCATTAAAAGCCAATTCTGTTGAATAAAGAAAGTGATCACATTGACTGAACATTGCTATTGGAATTTTAAAACATTAAAATTAAATAAAATCTAAGCATATTTTTGAAGTAATAAGATTGTCTTTGTTTGTTTAAAGTAAACCACCACAAAGCTTATCTGTTCATTGAAATAATTCCCTCTGTGGTGAGCACTGGAAAGAGGTATTGTCAACTCTCAATTTTTCCTCATGTGGGTTAATTTTCCAGGTGAGAGATCCTAGGCCAGCAATCCTTGCAGGATCCTATGTCTCAGTATGGAACAGAAAGGCCCCCTATTAAGAGGGTTTAGACTCTTATTCAATTGTTATCCCTAAAAATATGCCAGGTGGCTCATTGCTGATGACATGGCAAAGAAACCAGCAGACCCCACCTGCCCAGGATTCCAGCTAAACAGAGAAGAAGCAGAGATAACCACATAAATAGAATAAATGTGGGTGAGCAAAACCACTTAAAACCAACAGGTTGGGAAGGGCACCTGTACACATCCATAGACATTAATCAAAGAAGCAATTCTAGGTGAGAAGAGGATGGGAGGAGCCCAAGAATTGGTTGGAGAAAGAGCAATTCAAAAACACTGGAGGGTAGGAGTGAGGGCTTTACAGGGGGATGGATGATAGTTAACTGTTGACTGGTTCATGTACGTGCACACCAGCAAACAGCTGACTAACATGCACACTCCTTGCCTTTGAAGGCCTATTAAAGCTGATCACTAACTGTCAAAACTCTGGTAGTAAGACCAGGTAGTAAGAGCATGGTGCCTTCCAGGAAATGAAGAAAGTGGGAGTATGCATGTGTGTACTTACACACACGTGCACTGGGTAGTCAGTCACCACTGGGGGCCAGAACATGAAGGGAGGATCTTATGGGCTAATATCTGAATTTGAGCTTAATCTTCCAAACTATAAGGAGCCCTTGAATGGGTGAAAACAGAATGACATGACCAGTTGCACATTTCTGAACGGTCACGGTGCTAGTGGTGTGAATGAGACAGTGGAGGGGGCAGGGCAGCTGAGAGCTGGAAAAGCCCAGTTAAAAATTCTTTATGGTCATCCAGGCACCAGCAGCTCAGATGTAAAGAAAGGGGATTTATGAACTCTTAGGAACCCTTTCCAGTGTCAACTAAGTTCTACCAGCTTGAAGGAGAATTTCATTATTTTTCTTCAGGCCTCTCCAGGAAAAAGACAGCTCAAGTGAAAGAATCCTGCACTGCTGACTGACAATCTAGAAAGGAGAAGGTGAGAGATGTGCTGCCCTGAGCCACACTCGGCACATTCTCAGCTTTGGATTTAAACATATATACGTAGCTGGCACAGATGGACTTGTCTCAACAGTAACTTGCCTCGACTTGCCCACTGAACCAAAACCATATTTTAAAAACACAGCAGTGTTAAAATCCCTAACACTTTATAACCCAGTTTCTTAAAGTCACAGGCTCCATTTATTTTATACTAATCTAATGCCTTCTCTCAGTCACCCAGATTTAAGGGAAAGTAAAAAAATAAGAAAAAAGGGCATGAGTTTTGCTTTATTACATCTCTGAAATTTTAAGTTCCCTTAAAATTTTACCTGGTGGGGAAATTGTCATTAGGATCTCTTCAATGAATAGCAAAAAAAAAAAAAAAAAAGAGATGAGCTTAATTTGTTTCTTCCAAAACATCCAAGACCTGTGGTTGTTGCCTTTGCAACTGGAAGGATCTAGGATGGGGCAAAGACTTCTCTAAACACATGAGGGGAAGTGACTGGCCCAGACCGGCCAATGAGAGTTCACTGGGGACAAGAAGCAGAATCAAGCTGGGTTAACTGAATGTAATCGTACAGGCATACATGTGGTTTAAAATAAGTGACAGGAGGGGAGAAGAGTGAGAAGATTATTACTATCTATAAAAATTTTAAAGAAAACCCCAAACTATATATGATACACTATAAGGGCAATAATGCTGTGATTGATCTTTGGGTTGTCTCCCCACAATCCATCCGCCCTTCTAACATCCAGTTTGAGAGACGCTGCCCTTGGCACCAGTTCCAGTGTAAGTTCTCACTGGCATTAGCAAGCCAATGTCACCCTGTGCCCTGGCCAAACTGTTGTTCAGAAAGGACACTTAGCCAAGGCCACAGTGATTAGCTTAAGGCCGGGCACATGAGCTAGGTTGCCCAATCAGAGCTAAACACGAGCTCTTGTTTGAGGGTTGGGGCAGATAGGCTGTCTCGCTCTCTCTGGATATGGAGCAAGAAACACAGCTCATGGGCCTACTGGCAGTCACCCTGCAACCACTGAGGAAAGGAAAACCAGACTTGGGATGATACTAATGGCATGACAGAGCAAAAAGATAGGTCTCTGATGATACCGCTAAGTCTCTGGATTAAGCCCACCCTAAAGGCCACTCTGTAAATGAACTTTCCACTTACCTAACTCAACATCTTTCTCCATCATTTAAGCTATTTTGAATTAGGTTTTCTATGTCTGGAAACAAAATAGACCTGAAAAACAGCCTAGGATCTAGAGGGAAACCACCATTGCTGACTGGTTACTTGGATCCAAGGGTGGCCACCCCCATATGTTCTTCCCTCTGACCGAGAATCCCTGAGCCCTGGAGGACATATGGTGGTAGCAGGGAAGGCTGCCATTAGCTGAGCCAACAACTACATGGATATTTCTCTGGGCAAGATTAAATGTCCTCATTGCCCAACAATGGGAACATCACTAAACCCACTATCCCACTTCCCTGCCCACTTATGATATTTTTATTCAGAAGTAGAGCTAAAAATCTCAGCCAGAGCCCAAACCATCAATTCATTCATTCATTCATTCATTCATTCAACCAACAACTATTTATGAAGGTTTTACTAAGCCCCAGTCACTGTACAAACCAGAAAAACAATGGTTTTCAAGACATACATGGTTCCTGTCTTCATGGAATCCAGTCTAGTTGTGAAGCCAGACACTGAACAAATAATTGCAATGTATTTTTCAAAAACAAACTTCAGAAAGGAGAAGGGATAACAGACTACCATGGACAATATAAAGGGAATAGTTAACCTAATCCAGGGGTCAAAGCAGGACTCATTCAGGATACCCACGAAAGCTAGAATTTAAAAGACTAGGTATGAGTTAGCTAGAACAGATGTCAGAATGGGGTGTTCCAAGCAGAGGAAATGGAATGTGGGGAAGAATGGGGCATATAAACGCAATAGTGGCTGGTGTGACAATGTGGAAAATGCTGGGACAGGGAAACAAATGGGAGATCCCAGACTGCAGATACAGGCAGGGATGCAATGATGAAGGTCCTTCGTTAAAGAGTTTGCAATTTATCCCAAGCATAATTGGAAGCCACTGAAGAGTTTTAAATAGAGGAGTAACATGATCAGATATGCATCTCTTTAAAAATCGTACTGATTTCAGAGTGGAGATTAGATTGAAGGGGGCAAGAGAAGTCTAGGTGAGAGGTGAGCCTGGTCTAGATTAGGACACAGCCACGAAGAGAAGTGAACAGACTCAGGAGATGCAAGCTCCAGAGGCTGACTGGACATGGGAGGTGGGAGGGTAGTACATAGTGGGCTGAAACCTCTTCCCTCATCGGAGTGTGCACTCGGACGATGAGTCCAGGGACACTGGGCCTTGTCCTGAGGGTCCCAGTAAAGCAGTATTTGAGTTATTTCCACCCCTACCCACCCATCTACTTGTAACTATTTCTCATATCATTTTGCAATCAGAGATTTTCATTTTTCAAGCAATATGTCATTTCACAAATGACAAATGATTGGAAACAAAGTATGCAGTACTTTCTTTTCCTGTCAAGGACAGGAAAGACAAATATAAGAGGGAATCATATACCTGCTTTAGGTGTGCATTTAAGCCTTCATGTGTTGCCTTCAGTAGTGCCCTCACTGTGAAACTATCAGGATCTTCTTTGTCTCGAATTTGAGATTCTTTTAACAGTGACTCCAGTTTTTTCCTTATGAAAGATTCCACCTGATGCTCAGTGGTCCCATTATTCTGCAAAGAATTAAGTAATACAAATGACTTTCCTTAAGAAACACAGAATCAATTATAATATACTCTTTGATCAAGCCACAATTGCTTCCATAATTTCACTATTTTCCAATTACCTGTAAGAAATTAAGCTCGTTGTACCATTTGGTCCTCCTTCCTCCACAAATCCTGTAATAAATCATTACTATTTATTAAGAACTCACTTTCTGCCAGCTACTCTTCATGTGACCGCATTCAACTCTCAAGAACCTTATAAAGTCTTATTATCATTTCCACTTTAGTGATACAGAATCTGATGCATAGAGAAATTAAATTAGTTGCTCAAGGTTACGGAGCTGGCAAGTAACTCAGGCAGGATCCAAACTCAGGACTCCAAAGCCCTTCCCACTATGCTACTTCATGTTTCAATAGGTGGAAAGCCAGGCAAGGTTTTTTGAGACTAAATTTTCTAAACGCACATAGATGAGTTTGAGCAAAAATGTGTAATTTTTAAAAAATCACTTGCTTCACTGAGGAGAAAAGAATGTTATGGAAATACCTAGAGTTGAGGATTATTCTGAGATAAAAGTTTCTTGCTTATCTCCAACCCCACTATATAATTAGAGGGAATTCAGTACTTGTACCATGATTTGTCATTGTAAGTATTAATACTTTAAGATCACAACTAATTTCAACGGTTTTGGATAATAGAGCTACACCCATGTCCAGATGATGACTCATACAATTGTGAAGTGATCAAGGGATACAGATTTCTCTGAAGTCTTGTTCAGCACAGCTTTTTAGCCACCTCGCTCTGCCTGTGGCCAACAGGCCCAGCGTCTATTCACTGCTCTTCTGCTCTTCAACTGTGCCCACCCCCACCCTGCCCAGTACCTCTCTGTGAATTCTTCACCACTCGCCAAAGACCAATCCACGCAAAGGTAAGGAAAGGAATACTCCTCCCTAAGAACAATTCCGACATTCTTCACCAAAAACTAAAGACCATTTTTCCATTTGCAAATGTATTTCTAAGAGGTCATTTATATTTGAACCCTACAAAATGAGTAGCTTTCCAATAATGAATTTTCATTTTCAAAAAATCCTATACAAAGCAATATGAATGTCTTAAGGCAAAATTTTAAAAAATCTACAACAGGATGGCTATTGAATTTCCTTATATCATTATCACATGCATTAGTATCTTTAACATACTCAATGAACGAGGCACTCCACTTCACTGGAGACCCTCAGGTCTAGAAGGAGGTGCAAAGGTGGAGAAGAGGTGGCCTTTGACAACAGAAGCGAAAACCCCATTATGCTAGCAAAAGCATGTTCCCAAATATCTTACCTTGCTCTCCATAGATCCCTACAAAAGCACAGACACCCAGTACCATGGGGCTTCTGAGAAGAAAACATGGCATTCCTGTCTCAGTGACTGAGAAGGCCTCAACAAAGAGGTGGGAACTGACTGGGATTCTCATGGTGATTATTCCAACAATGATGGAAAGAAGGACTTTCCTCTCATCCACAGTTCTAACAAAGGATTTAGTTGAGTAAAGCATGTCCTACAAACACAGGGAACACACGAATTTCCCTGGAGCAGGACTGGAGGAGGGTAGCAACAGATAAAGTACCTTGGGGAATGGAGGGACTTGAAAGTGGGAGTCTGAGAGTCTCTGATGAGAGAGGGAAGACAAGTGCCCAAGGAGTACTCTAGAAATAATACTACTCTGGCATTGTGTGGTAAAAGAGGAAGTGTGTCTGCAGATGATAATCCAGGCATACTAGTCCCCACTGCAGGCACTAAGTGCCTGGGCCAGTGTGCTAGAGGATTTAATAAAGAAGAGCAAAAGTTTGAGAGCAAAACTCATTCAGCATGCAACAAACATGGAGCGAGCTTCTGCTACGTGTTGCGGAGGAACACTGCCACTTCGCAGAACCCTCAGCATCACAGACAAGGCTGATACCTCCATGGACAGCTGCACACACAGGAGCAAGCAGAGTGGCACAGCAGAGTGTGCGGGTGTCTTGTGCACACGGACGAGGGGCACTTAGCCCAGCCTTGGGAATTCGGGAGACTCCCAGGAGCAGAGGACACCTGAGCCACGTCTTAGAAGGTGAGTGTATTAGTTTCTCATGAGTGCTGCAACAAATCACCATAACCTTGGTGGCTTAAAACAATAGAAATTTATTTTCTCACAGATATGGAGGCCAAAAGTATGGAATGAAGGCGTTGGCAGGGCCATACTCTTTCCGAAGGCTCTAGGGGAAGATCCCTCCTTGCCTCTTCCACCTTATGGGGGCCCGGGTATTCTTGGCTTGTGGCAGCATCAGTCCAATCTCTGCCTCTGTCTTCACGAGGCCTTCTCCTATGTGTCCCCCCTTCTGTCATATCATCTCTTCTTTGAGCACACTCGTGATTGGATTTAGGACTCACCTGGTTAGTCCAGAATTATATTATCTTGAGATCCTTATTACATCTGCAAAGCCCCTTTTTCTAAATACTGTTGCATTTACACACAGCAGGGGTTAGGACTTAGACCTATCTTCTAGTGGCCAAGTCAACCCACTACAACGAATAAGAGCTGATCATCTGGCAAAGGGCAGAAGAACAGCATTTTGATGTGAACAAAAGCATGGAGAAAACAAACAGTATCAAAATAACTAGTAACCGTATGAACATAGAGAAAAGAGCCACAGTAGAACATAGAAAAAGCAACTAAGACTGTATACAGTATTCCCCCTTATGTGGAGGTGATATATTCCAAAATGCCCTGTGGATGCCTGAAACCACAGATAGTACCAAACCCTATTCATACACTATTTTTCTTTCTATATAGTAATGAATGGATACATGGGACAAAGGGATGATTCATGTTCCAGGTGAAATGGAACAGGATGATGCAAGATTTCATCATGCTACTCAGAACGGTACACAATTTAAAACTTATGAATTGTTTATTTCTGGAATTTTCTATTTAATATTTTTGGACCACAGTTGATCATGGATAACTAAACTGTGGAAAGCAAAACTGCAGATAATGTGGGGCTATTGTCTTGTGCCAAGGGTCATGAAGCACTGTCACATAATAATACTTCATTTGAGTGACAAATACCTTTTAAAGTAAGCACTGGGGGTTAGCCAATTTTTTCTCGCAATGACACAGAAGCAGAAAGATTCACCAAGATTCTAAACACCCCTTCAGAAAGATTCTAAACACACATGCCTATGAAAGGGCTGAATTGGAACTTGAACCCAAGACTTCTCATTCGAAATTGTGTCTCTTTTGCCACATGATGCCACAGCCATCCCTTTTATATTGTTACAGAAAAAGATAAATTGGTGAGTCAACTAATCATGAACAGACCTGGGTGTAGTGATTTGTGCCTGTAATCCCAACTACTAGGGAAGCTGAGTAGTAAGGATAACTTGAAGCCAGGAGTTCAAGACCAGCCTGGACAATATAGCAAGACCCCATCTCTAATTTTTTTTTTAATGAGCTGTGGTGATCCTCACCTATAGCCCCTAGCTACTCAGGAGGCTGAGGCAGGAGGATCACTAGAGCCCAGGTTTCTGAGATTGCAGTGAGCTATGATCACACCACTCTGGGCTGGGTAACAGAGTGAGACCCTGTTTTTAAAAAAATAATAATAATAATCATGAGTAGGCTCATATTTTAAATAACAATTATTCCTATCCTGAAACCTGGGAAGTACATCACTGTAATCCCTCCGGGGAAAACAGTAGGTTTCACTTAAGGTTAGAAGCAGATCCAAGAAAAGAACTCCAGGTCTCTAACCTCTAGTGCATTTGACCAAGTGACCCAGAGCCTAGCGGAGAGCATGTTTGTTGGGAGAACAGAGAGAGACCGTGTAAGAGCACCTAGCATGCCCAGTCTCACACAGGAGGCTCCGAACAAGCTTCTGTTTCCTTCTCTCGCTCAGGGGCTGTCACAAACAGTCCGAGACAGTAAGGAGATGACCCTCAGCCATTATGCCAAGTCGCTTTCACTGTCAGCAAAGCAAGGCTCCAAATACAAAGCCAGGGCCGACTGGCACTGGTGAAATAATGAATGTTTAACACAAAGGCTATAAGTATTCACTTCACATCCTCTAAACACTGGTAGCTGCTGAAGGAATGATATCTCTGCCTGTTGATCTTTTTATTCTCTGTGATTTACAGCACAAGAAAACTGGCAGCCATGGAGAACAAATAAATGTGTGGCTGAGGTTTCATTAATATGTTATCATTTGGTCCTGGAACCCAGTGGCACTACTGAAAGGAAGCTGAGGCAGATACTTGACCTAGAGACCCACCAGCCACCGTGCAGCTGTGGCAGAGACCACAGCTGAAAGACACACGTATCTTGCTTTTTTTGTTCTCTGAGCCAAAAGGGGAAGTAGCCATCAATATGGTCAGAAGGAGTTTCCATCAGAGTAGTAATCAGAGGTCCCGGTTCCCTTTTCTGAGAGGTAAATTGGATCCAGGAGTCTTTCTCTACCACAAATCAATCAATCAAACACAAAAACACATTTTCATTTTGTCTCCAGCATGAAACTAAAGCATTGCTGAAAAAGCAGAGGGCTGCCCCAAACCACAACCGTCCTTCCCAACTGAGAAGAAGCAGGAGAGGGGAGAGATGGGTTGGAGGGGTGCCGCTCCTTAAGAGGGACCTTTTCAAACAGTGGTGCTCTACCTCCACCACATACTGGGATCACCAGACACTGCTCAAAATTCTCAGGCCATATCCCAAACCAATACATCAGAATCTCTCAGCTGGAACCCAGACACTGGGATTTTTAAAAGCTCCCCTGTCATTCCAATGCGCAAAGTTGAGGATCTCTGCTTTAAAAAACAAACAAACAAACAAAAAACTGACGTATCTCAACAACCCCAAAAGCTTTTTCTTTTTCCTTTTGGGCTAGAGTCTGGAGACAGGAAGAACAATATAGCTGCGCTCTGTGAGTGCCTTACAGCTGTCCACCAGAGCAGCTGCTTCTCAGACATTAGCGTCTGTGCCACTACTCCCATCCTCTACTGTTGCCTGCTTGCTCCTTTAGCTCACTTAAAACATGTTCTTCTGTTTAAGGAGCAGTCGTGTCACATACTAGAAACAACTGGAGCCTTCCAGAGATCTTCCAGGTCACCTTCCTCATTCCTCACCCCTTGCTGCCAGGACTCCTCAGCACGCTCAGCACATGAGCACTTCCACTCGGAGTGAACACTTTCCCTAGCAAGAACTCACAGTCTCAAGAGGTAAAACCCATCCCCTCTGAGAGTGCTGATACATTTTAAGCCACCAAGATTCATATTCCTTAAAATGGCTCAAAGCATAAAAGGAATGACTTAGGAAAGAAGATGAAACTGTAAATAAAGTAGTGAGAAAGGAAAAAAATGATTAACATGTTCAGTGAGAAATAGATACACACAGACTAAATCTTGGCTTTAAATCATAAGACAAAAGTTGCTCCTAGCTCTCTGGGAGGCCGAGGCGAGCAGATCACGCTAGGTCAGGAGTTCGAAACTAGCCTGAGCAAGAGAGAGACCTCTGTCTCTACTATAAATATAAAGAAATTAATTGGCCAATTAATATATCTAGAAAAACAATTAGCTGGGCATGGTGGCGCATGTCTGTAGTCCCAGCTACTTGGGAGGCTCAGGCAGGAGGATTACCTGAGCCCAGGAGTTTGAGGTTGCTCTGAGCTAGGCTGACGCCACAGCACTCACTCTAGCCTGGGCAACAAAGTGAGACTCTGTCTCAAAAAAAAAAAAAAAAGTTGCTACAAGTTACTGTAGTAGGGCTCATTTAGAACATGTTGGAAGGCTTGGTGTTTACCCTCTGAGCTTCATGTAGGAGATAGAGAGTTGAGGTTTATGCCTGAGAAGCTGGCTAAACACGGATTGAAAGAGCACAAGAAAGATGTTGATTAAATGAGCAGAAGAGGTTAAAAAAAAATCAGTAAAGTTGAAATAAGAATCTTAGAAGTCTGTAAGGCACACTGACATTAGAGGACCTCATAAAGATGAATAATGGTTAGCTGGCCTCAAGGAATCAACTCTGTTAGATTACTGGACTGTGGTTAAAAGGAAATTGTCCCATGTCTTTGTGCTGTATGATCATGGGTGACTGAACACAGTGGCTTTATTTTGTGGCTTATACATTATGAACCAGATTTTCTCTGACTGAAGCCACAAAATAATATGTGTCAAAAGCTTAAAGAATTCAATTAATTCAACAACAGAAAGCGTTCATTACAGAAGCAAAAGCCTTACGGCATGGTTTGAATAGCTTACTTAGAAGTAACAGGAGTCCTGTTCTCATGATCTATTTCTAACACCAGCGTAACCCTGGGAGAGCTGCAAATCTACCCTCTGACCTTTGCTCTTGGGATTCCTTCTGCCTGCACCATACTTCCCGGGTATCCACTTGGCTACCTCTTCACTTCTTTGCTTAAACATATGTGAAGCCTTTCCTGGACATCTCATCTAAAACTTCACACACACACACACACAAATAAGCGTGGGCATAGGCATGCACATGCACACATACACACACACACACACCCTTTTTTCCTTTAGCACGTATCATTGTCTACCACACTATACATGTGTGTTTTACTTATTTGTCTTGTTTCTTGTCTATTCTCCTCCTTTCTCATTCATGAGTAAACTCCACATAGGCAAGGATTTTTGTCTGTTTGGTTACTGATAGATGCCCCAACACCTACGACAGTGATGGGCACATCTCCAACAGGAGATGTTCAATAAAAATGTGTTGAATGCACAAATGAATCTTCTATAACTTCATGAGAGTTAGTGCTCCAGTGTCCATGAATGATTAGTTAAAATTTTTATTTATTGCAATAATTCAGATATAAATCTAATCATATTACATCAACTTAAAACTGATGGTAAGAGCTTCCTTTAAGGTAATTATTGGTTCACATAAGCAATACACAGTATTCCCTCTTTTGCAAAAATGCGTAGGGTATTTGGCTAGATCAGGCAATTTAAATTCGTCACTCAGATAAGGCATTTGAACCCTCTGCCAATAATAACACTATAAATTGATAGATTACAAGACAGCACTTTGGCTTTCTAAATACAGCATTGCCTTTTCTCAGAAGAGCTCAAAAGTAGCAAAAAGTGGTTTGGAAAAGGTGAAATATAAACTTTACATATATCTATAATTTTGGTTTCTTTATGTATTTTCTCTCCCAAAATATAACAATGAGACCCCTGTAAACCTTTGCAATTAAGATGCTCTACCTTTACTTTGGGCCAAATCAAAGAATCCAAATGAAAGATCATGTCCAACTTTATCGAATCATGTTCTAAACTATCTACTTACATGGGTTCCTAGAAATCAACTAAGAGACTTTGAAGATGAGAGGAACCCAGCTTGATATGTCACAGGTGAAATTGCTCATTTGTTCCCATAAGACTATATTCCTAATGCTTCTTTATGATTAATATATTTAACTTAGGAAGTTGGAAGGCTCACTGACATCAGAAGAAGAATGATACAGCTGGGTGGATTTAGAAACTAGAATAACTTGGGTTTTAGTCAGAGCAATAAATGACTACACTGTCCTAGCAGTTAAATTTCTACCACTGATTTTAACTAAAAACAGCATTCCCTAAATACATAACTTGGTCGAACCTGTCTGTTTTCTGCTTTCAAATAACAGACCGAGGCTGGCAACTGAGATCTGGGAAACAAAATGCAAAGTAATGAAAATCAGAGACAAAAATCTGATTTACAAAATAAAGTTAAAAAATAAAGCTAAATTATCCATAATCACAAATAATTAATTACAAAACTAACAAGTATCTAGAAGAGAAAAAAAGCAACTATTTAAAATGTTAACAGTATTTTCAGTCATGTAAATCTGTTTAGGTTCATTTTCTGTAATTATAGCCCTATTAGTTAGTGGTATTTAATTGAGCTAACATAAACTATTAAAGAGCAAGAGATTAATACAGATGGTAATTTTGCCTTTTCACTTCAAGCTGTATCTTCTCCACTTCATCCCTCTAATGTGCATTAAAGCCAAGAAAGATGGGTCTACTGAGACTTCAGCCATCATTAAGCACTTGTCCCCTTTGAAATAATGCCAGTTCCCTTTCCACCTACAGGCAAGGCATCACAGTGTTATCTAGAAGAGAGCAGACTGGGACTGGGACTCTTAACAATGTAATCATTGAATTCAGGGCCATGGTATAAATTAGAAGAATTTATGCAAAATTTCTGGTTTGTTTTTTCTTGTAGACTGGCATCATCATAACCCAGATGTCTAGAGAAATACCACTTTTCTGTGGAAATAAAATCCTACACCAGGGGTCCTCAAACTTTTTAAACAGGGGGCCAGTTCACTGTCCCTCAGACCGTTGGAGGACTGTTGGAGAGTGCACCGCACATTCCACTAATGTGCACTGTGGGCCCGGGATGAGTCAGCTGCTAAGCAGGACAGGCAGCAGCAGCAAAAACGCCCAGCAGGCTGGATAAAGGATAAATGTCCTTGGCAGGCTGCATATGGCCTGTGGGCCGTAGTTTGAGGACGCCTGTCTAAACCCTTTACCAAACTATAGGGAGCATGTGCTACTCACAGGTTGTATGGTTTTGGCATTAATAGAAGTCATGGAAGTGGGGGGTGGGGCTTCTCTTTAAACTTACATTTCTTTCAGGTTTGCATTTCCTTCACATCACCTAGCTAATTGGTGCTTTGCTACAAAAGCGGCTCTTTCATCTAGAAAAGAGGTAAGGGTGTGAAGCACCAAGCAGGTAACAAGCTATTCTGTGCCACATGATTCAAGATGTGGCAAGTTAAAGATTTAGCCAAGAGCCCCATATCTGGAAGAGCTTGGAAATCCTCCTGTCTGAGGTACATTTTCTTAGGGAGGGGATGGGCATCCTAAAGAAGCAGGCCCACATGCAGCTGGAGCTCTTCCAGCCAGCCTTGACAAGTAGCACAGGGGAGCTGCTAGCATGAGCCAGGGAAGGCAATGCTAGAGCCAGATTTTCTTCATCCAAGATAGTAACATTTCCAATTGCAATTTGATTTTTGGATTTGCAATACAAGGAGATTTGTCCCTAGAGGGGAGTTAAATGGATTAATCAGTAACATTCTTTCCAACTCTAAGACCCAAGAATTCTTGACTCATTTGCTCAACAAACATCTGAGTGAGTATCTGTGTATCGGCGCACAAAGTAGTTTTCAATATACATCCTTTCTACACACAGCCACTATGTTTGTGAGGACTTCAGTACAGCAATAATTTGGGACCCCATTTTTACTGCAGCACATTGAAGGTAAAAAGTATGGCCATGCCTATAACTTACATAATGGAGCTTGAACTTGCACTCCTCTTCAATTTCATCTGCACTGTCTTCATCGGAAACTTCCCCTTCCTCTGCATCATCCCCAAGGTGATAAGGCAACTTCTTGCCCTGAAATGGAAAAAAACCACTCCATTTAAAAATGAAAATAAATTTATAATAGTCAAAAGGTGGAAGTAAGCCGGGCGCGGTGGCTCACGCCTGTAATCCTAGCTCTTGGGAGGCCGAGGCGGGTGGATTGCTCAAGGTCAGGAGTTCAAAACCAGCCTGAGCAAGAGCGAGACCCTGTCTCTACTATAAATAGAAAGAAATTAATTGGCCAACTGATATATATATATAAAAAATTAGCCGGGCATGGTGGCGCATGCCTGTAGTCCCAGCTACTCGGGAGGCTGAGGCAGAAGGATCGCTGAGCCCAGGAGTTTGAGGTTGCTGTGAGCTAGGCTGACGCCACGGCACTCACTCTAGCCTGGACAACAAAGCGAGACTCTGTCTCAAAAAAAAAAAAAAAAAAAAAAAAAAGGTGGAAGTAACTCAAGTATTCATTGATGGATGAATGGATAAACAAAATGTGGAACATATATATTAAATACAATGGAATATTATTTAGCCTTTAAAAAGAATGAAATTTTGATACATGTTACAACATGGATGAACCTTGAAGGCATTAGGCTTAGTGAAATAAGCTAGACATAAAAGGACAAATATTGTATGATTCCACTTATATGAAGTACCTAGAGCAGTCACATTCATAGAGACAGAAAGTAGAACGGTGGTGGCCAGGGGCTGGGGGAGGGGAAAATTGGAAGTTCTTGCTGAATGGGTACACCGTTTCAGTTTGCAAAATGAAGAGTACTGGAGATTGGTTGCACAACAATATGAATGTATTTAGTACCACTGAACTGTGTACTTAAAAATGGTTAAAGTGGTAAGTAGGTAGATTTTATGTCATATGTACTTTATCATAATTTAAAATCATTTTTAAAAAGTAAAAATGAAAATAAAGTGTGCTATCCCTTGGCCAATCATTGCTTCAAATTGACTAGAAAGCAGAGAGTTTGATTTAGAGGTAGAATAAGGGGGGAAGAGACTTTTAAAAAAAGAAGTCATTACTTTCAATTAAATATAATAGGGATACTATATGTAAATAAAAAGCAGACCAGACTTCTTTTCAGGAATATATGACTCATCACAACAAGTATTACCTCATCTCATCATGTACAATTGCTATGGTCTGAATGTTGGTGTCCCTCAAAATTCATGTGTTGGAACCTAATACCTAATGCCCTAATACCCAATGTTAAGAGGTGGGGCCTTTGGGAAGTGATTAGTCATGAGGGCTCCACCAAGCTCCCTTACCGCTCCATCACAGGAGGACACATTTATGAGGAACAGGCTCTCACAGACACTAAATCTGCCAGCACCTTGATCTTGGACTTTCCAGCCTCTAGAACTGTGAGCAATAAATTTCTGTTGTTATAAGTGACCCAGTCTAAGATATTATGTCATAGCAGCCCAAAGGGACTAAGACAACAACCAACATGCTAAGTCTTCTAAAATAGCTTGTTATCCCAAGCAGTCAAACGTGTCCTTGACACTTATTTGCTGTGCCCCTTGGCATTTAGCAAGCCCCTCTTTCACAGACAATGCAACCAGACTCCTCCCCAACTTGACAACTTTCCCCAGGACCAAGCCACTCTTGACTCACTTATAAACACACTGTAGAAATCAGGGGCTTTGTGACAAGGGAAAATTCTCATATTAAGATGGCAAGACATACTGTTAAAGAACTATATATATGATCCCCTATATGAAAACACAGGGGGAAAAGTCTGGAAAGAAATATGATCAATTGTTAGGGGTTATTATCTATGAGTAACAGTATCATGATGATATTAACAGTTATTTTCTCCTTTTCTGCATTTCCCAATTTATATTCAGAAGAAGTAAATGTAAATAATAAAGAGCAGTAGAGGGCAAGGTCCAGGAGCCTGATAAGGATTTCCAGGGAGCTAGCTATCTCTATCAGTAAGATACAGTAAGCCTTCTTAATGCAAAGAGAAATTTTAATAGGGTATTGAGTACTGAATTGATTAGAAGGTTGGAGGTAGGACAGAACCGGGCTCCGAGGCTAAGTGGCCAAGACCAATGTGGCAGGCAGCCTCTAAAATAGCATCCAATGTCCCTTGCCTCTTGGTACCCATGCCCTTCTGTAATCCCCTCCCCTTGAATGTGGGCTGGACCTAGTACCCCACTTCTTCAAATAAAATATAGCAAAAGTGATGGGATGTCACTACTGAGATTAGGTTACAGGAAAACTATGCCTTACTCCTTGATTGCCACTTCCCTTCTCAGAGATATGTCTCTCTCTCACTTTCTCACACTGGTATTGTGAGTTGTGAAATGGTGAGACCCACATGGCAAGGATGTGAGAGAGGCCAACAGCCTTCAAGGATCTGCAACATGCCAACAACAACCCCTCAAGTGAGGTAGAGCTGCCCCCAGTCGAGCCATAAGATGACTACAGTCTCAGCTGACACCTTAATTACAGCCTCATGAGACACCTTGAGCAGAGGACAAAGCTAAGCCACATCCAGGTTTCTGGTCCACATAGACTATGGGATAATCAATGTTTGTTATTTCATGCTGCCAAACTTGGTGGTAATTTGCTATGTAGCAATAGATACCTAATATAATCACCAACCAAAACCATAGGGAAGAGCTAATCCACTGAAGATACCATTTCCAAAACAACTAAGACCAAAGTTCATGGCTTTCAATTCCATCATCCACACAATGGATATCAGGAACTCCCGCCAGAAATGCTGCCTTTGGGTCCTATGTGCAGCCGTGACTACTTCTACCAGCCCTCATTAGGATGGGCTCAGCTTGGTCCCACTTCACTACTGTAGTTTCTACATCAATGTCTGGGGCAGGGTTGCTTGATTGGTAGCATCAAGATGGAGTTCTCATACTCTAGCTCTGTGAAAGGCTGCAAAGGCAAATGTCTAGCATACTGAGCTTCTATAAGGGGAGTCCTTAAAACATGGGAATGGTAAACATGGAAGGATGTTCACATGCTTGGCAGCCAGAAATACCAATTAATTTCTAAATATCATCCCAGACTACCATCCAGGCTGGTCTCTAAACCCAAGCTCTAGTGACTTTTAGTGCTCCTGCTCTCTACCCCATTATCACGCCTTCAGCATTCTGGATCTCCTCTTGCCTGCGTCTTCCCTCCACAGGACCACAGTTTAGTCAGGTTTTGAGAGAACTCTCCCAGTTTTCCTGCACCTTGCTCAATACCCAAAGCTCTTGATCACGGGTCCTTAGTGCTATTGATCATTTCAAAGCATCAGATGCTTTATGTAATGAAAACAAAATCTATATTAAAAGTCCAAACTACTGGGATTTGGGTAAATATTTTCTTCAACATACAGAGGGGCATTTGTAAGATTAAAAAGGTGGGATCTAATTTGTGTACCATTAATACCAAGGCAGCTCAGAATTAAGGCATTTATTTCTATATATTATTTTAGGTCTTATTAATACAGAAGGCTCCTATAAAATGAGTCTATTTTTCTTTATTTTGGGGGGTATTGGTAGTTATGATAATATGGCAGCACTGGAAATAAGGTACTCAGTTAAGTGGTGGCCAGACATACTTAGGAACATACACGCACCGAGATCTCAAACTCCATTGTTTGATTTACCGCCAACTATTTGCTCAGTATCAGCTTTGTCTGGGGCACAATGACAGACACCAAGATAAAGGTGTACACAGGACATTTCAAATGTAGTGACAGCAATTCCCTCTTTTGAAATAGCATCAAAACTAATATATTATTTAAATGTTCAGCAGATCAGAGCAAACAAAAATAAGAAGTAACATCATCCAATAAAGAATAATAATCCTTAAATAATGCAAACGACTGTGATGGCACCGGAAGGAAAGGGAAGCGTCAGTCTGCTGTGCAGGTGAGGAGCAGAGGGGGCTGCAGCACCAAGTTGCCGCTCCCTACACTGAAGGGTGGCAAAGGGTTGAGGGAACAAAAAAAGAAAAAGCCACCCTCATAGACTATTCACAGGACATCCTCATTTTAAAGACCCTGTATCATAGGAGCCATATTTTTGGCCAACTTTTTCCACATTCCTGGTTATCAAAAGATACTTTGTCCAAGCAGAAAAGCAATGCAACAGACCATTGTTTTTCAGTATCTCTTATCAATGGTGTTACTTATACTAAGGAAAATTAAAGAATAAACTTAGGCAGAATCTTATGTGGCTTAACAAATTTAACTGTGGTGTGGAATAGATGCAAATGAAAAATGACCTAGGTTTCTTCTGAGGGTCCCTTTCTAATCTACATACTATTTCCCGCAGAGTTATACCCTAAGTCTGGACAGGTGACATGTGCCTGTAGATCCAGCTACCTGGGAGGCTGAGAGGCAGGAGCATCACTTGAAGCCAGGAGCTTGAGATTGCAGTACACTGTGATCATGCCTATGAACAGCCACTGCACTGCAACATAGTGAGACCCCACCACAAAAAACAAAAAAATCAAAACAAAACAAAAAAATGAGTTACATCCTAAAATTAGATTAATTCATTCATAGTATATGGAAATATTGCTAGATACTGAAACCGTGGCCACCTCTCACCTTCCAGCTATCTGGCTGCATGACCCCAGGAGAGTGGTAACAACTCTGTGATTCACATTTGTAAAAGCAGGAACCTTGGACCACCTAAGGTTACTTTCAGGAATAAGAGTCTATGGAAAATTACTAAGTTTGTTATTATTTTTATTCAAAAGCAACTTTTTGTTTACAGGTATACCACAGAGATATTGTGGGTGCAGCTCCAGATCACTGTAATAAAGCAAGTCACAAAGATTATCTGGTTTCTAAGTGCACATAATAAACATTTATAAATGTTTATACTATCCTATATCAAGTATGCAAGAGCATTATGTCTAAAAAATGTACATACCTCAATTTAAAAATATTTAAAAATGGTAACAATCATCAGAGCCTTCAGTGAATCTTAATCTTTTTGCTAAAAAAAAAGGGCCTTGCCTCGATGTTGATGACTGCTATCTGATCAGGGTGGTGGTTGCTGAAGGCTGGGGTGGCTGTGGCAATTTCTTAAAATAAGACAACAATGACTTTGCTGCATCAATTGCCTCTTACTCTCACAAAAGATTTCTCTGTGGCACATGATGCTATCTGACAGCATTTTATCCACAAAAATGGTGTCAATACTCTCAAACCCTGCTGCTGCTTTATCAATTAAGTTGATGTAATATTCTAAATCCTTTGCTGTCATTTCAACAATGTTCACAGCATCTTTATCAGAAGTAGATTCCACCATAAGAAACTACCTTTTTTGCTCATCCATAAGAAGCAACTCCTCATCTGTTAAAGTTTTATCATGAAATTATAGCAATTAAGTCACATCTTCACTTCTAACTCTAGTTCTCTTGCCATTTCTACCACATCTGCAGTTACTTCCTCCACTCACATCTTAAACCCCTCAAAATCATCCATGAGGGTTGGAATCAATTTCTTCCAAACTTGTGTTAATATTTTTATGTTGACCTCCTCCTATGAATCACGAATACTCTTAAAGGCATCTAGAAAGATGAATCCTTTCCAGAAGGTTTTCAATTTGCTTTGCACAGATCCCTCAGAGGAATCACTACCTATGGAAGCCATGGCCTTGATAAAATGTATTTCTTAAATAATAAGACTTGAAAGTTGAAATCACTCCTTGATCCATAGGCTGCAGAATGGATATTTTGTAGCAGGCATGAAAACAACATTAATCTCCTTGTATATCTACATCAGAGCTCTTGGGTGACCAGGTACACTGTCAATGAGCAGTGATCTTTTGAAAGGAATCTTTTTCTGAGCTGTAAGTCTCAATAGTGGACTTAAAATATCCCGCAAATCATGCTATTAAAAAATATGCTGCCATCCAGGCTTTGTTGTTCCATTTATAGAGCCCAGGAGAGTAGAATTAGCATAATTCTTAAGCGCCCTATGGTTTTGTGGATAGCAAATGAGCACTGGCTTCAACTTAAAGCCACTCAGCTCCATTAGCCCCTAAGAAGAGAGTCAGCCTGTCCTTTGAAACTTTGATGCCAAGCATTGACTTCTCCTCTCTAGCTATGAAAGACCTAGGTGGTATCTTCTTCCAAGATAAGACTGTTTTGTCTACACTAAAATCTATTGTTTAGTGTAGCAACCTTCATCAACTATCTTAGCCAGATCTTTTGGATAACTTGCTGCAACTTCTCCATCAGCACTTGCTGCTTCGCCTTACACTTTGTTATAGAGATGATTTCTTTCCTTAAATCTCCGCTAGCTTCAAACCTTTCTTCTGCAGCTTTCTTACCTCTCTCAGCCTTCATAGTATACAAAAGTGTTAGGACTTCACTCTGGATTAGGCCTTGGCTTAAGGAAATGTTGTAGCTGGTTTGATCTTCTATCCAGACCACTCAAACTTTCTCCATATCAACAATGAGAGTATTTTGCTTTCTTATCATTCATGTGTTCATTGGAGTAGCATTTCTAATCTCCTTCAAGAACTTTTCCTTTGCAGTCACAACTTAGCTAACTGGTGCAAGAGGCCTAGCTTTCGGACTATTTTGGCTTTTGTTTTTCCTTCTTTCACTAAGCTTAATTGTTTCCAGCTTTTGATTTAAAGTGAGAGATATGTAATTCTTCCTTTCACTTGAACACTTAGAGGCCATTGTAGGGTTATTAATTGGCCTAATTTCAGTACTGTTGGCCTCAGGCAATAGGGAGGCCCGAGGAGAGGGAGAGAGATGGGAAAATAGTCAGTTGGCAGAGCAATTGGAACACACACATTTATCACTTAAGTTTGCCATCTTATGTTGGTGTGTATCATGGCACCGCAAAACAATTACAATAGTAACATTCAAGATCAGTGATCACAGACCACCACAGCAGATATAATAATAATGAAAAAGTTTGAACTATCATGAGAACTGCCAAAATGTAACTTAGAGACATTAAATGAGCATGTGCAATGGTGCCAAATAGACTTGCTGGACACAGGCCTGGGTTGCCACAAACCTTCAATTTGAAAGACAGTATCTGTGAAGCACAATAAAGTGCAATAAAACAAGGTGTGCTTGCATTATTCAGGAAATTTATATATACATAAATGTGTATGTATGCATGGTTGGAGAATATGTGTGCAATAGCTAAAATAAGAAATAATTTGTCAATCTCCGAAGTGGTAAGTAGCCATTCAAACACTGCCTTTTGGGTCAGAGATCACTCTGATATTGAAGAAACACAGGAAAATCAGTTCCCTTGTTTTTGCTTTAAATGGGGTTTGGCTGGTCCATAGATCCAGGCACTAAAGTCTGAAGAATGTTACTACCAGTGAATGGATCTCAGACGCCCTTGACATACTTGCAGCTCACACTGCTGCCACCCCTTCCACTGAGTGCCTCAGAGCTTCTGCCTGTAATCAACCCTGACACTCATGAGCCTTGGGACACTCTGACACTCTGTGTCAAAGGACGCAAGTGCAGATATGCAGAAAGGACTCTTCACATCAAACATCCACCTTAAGTTCCACTGTCCAAAGGAAAAGATTTCCATCAAATTGACTTAATCTGCATTTACCTCCTGAGTGCTTGCTAAAGAATATTTAGGAAACATGAAAATATTTATAAGACTGTAAATATGACATTTCACTTTTGAACCCAGAAATCAGTTTTCATCACAGGAGTTTGCTTTAGCAAGACTTAGGCAAATTGGCCTTAATGTTATCTATCTGTTGCATTATTTGGAACTTTTATTCAAAATGCTTTTACGCATACAAATGCCTGGCAACACCTGCTTGATAGATTCAGAATCTATAATTTCCACTTAATTGATAGACTAACAGGTTCCTATGTGTGGCCCTCCCTTAAAGCCCCAATTAAAGTATTGCCATGAAATTACATTTTTCCTTGATTTTCCTACTTTTCCTATATGATATTTGGTTTTTTGTTCACATTCCTTTTAAGTACAATATAACATAGTTTGAATATTAACACTCTAGTGCTTTTCTTTAGGTTTTTAATCTCAAAACAATGTAACCATGTGAAGTGGTTTTAGTCCGAACACACAAAATTTACTGAAAATAAGTAAAACCACAAAGTCAGTGGTCTGAAAACTCAAGGAACTGTCTTTCTGGCTATTCTTTGCATTAATAACATTTATGGTAGTAAGTTTCCTCCCTCAGAAAATCTGTTTATGAAATGTCATTCTAGTCACCTAGTGCTCCTTCACACATACACGAGTCCTGTGGGGCACAACGTCTGTGCCTATGCTTCTCTTTGAAGTGAGCTCCTCTCACTTGCACAACCAAGACTGATCAACCATGAAGACTCTTTTTTTTTTTTTTTTTTACAGTTATTGGAGCTTGAAATAAGAGAAAAACATCTGAAAGAAATGCTTTCAGATATGGATACAAGGAACGTTCTCCTTTCCTGAACTTCACACTCCTATACACACATTTCTCTCCGGTGTAAACTGTTGCAGACTAAAATGTTAAACATTTGGCTTACAGTATTGGTGTTCTCACTTCATAAAAACAAATCCCAGAATTTGTGTTTAGTCAACAATAAGGTTTTTCTGAAGATATGACTATAAATAAATTGGATGAAGATGCATGCATACATAGATCTAGACAATCCTTCATTTATTGATTCTTATTATTATTATTCTCCTTTTAAGCCAGTTTTTAGTCTTTAAGGAAGGGGAGGCTTACTTGGTAATTAATGCCTCTTATTGCATTAATTGAAGTAATTACCTTCACTAGGATTTTGCCTTTCAAACTTTGAGGGCTTGGAAGCTGCTTGCACTCCCCTGTGTCTATAGATGATAGGTCCAGTTTGTCTCGGAATATTCCTTTCAGGTACTGAGCGATCTTCCTTTGCTGCTGGATACTGCAGTGATTCTCAATAGATAGTATAACCGGAAACCTGAGAAAATAACAATGCATTCCAGAGGTGTCAGGTACAGGCAACTCACAGGGATTTTTAAAAAATGATTCCATATTCATTGTGTTCTTACAATCCTAGTGACAGTATTTGCAAGAGTAGTGATGATGAAAATGCTTTTAAAATGAGAAAGATTATAGACGCATTAAAAAATTCCTCTGAGCAAATATATTTTGCTAGGCATAATGACTGAACAAAATGCCAATGCATGTGGGATGACTTAGTCTAACATTAGGTGTCAGGAAAAAAAAAGAGTAGGTAGATATCTTTGAAAAGAAAAAAAAGGAAAAATTTTAAAAGAGAAGTCTAAAGCAAATTCATATAATGTAATTTTGCCTTATTTATGGATAACTCTAGAAACATTTAAGAGACCACTTAATATTATTAAATGCAGTTATTTACTCCAAAAAATATAATCAGCTCTCAGCTTGAAAATTATTATTGAAGATAAAAATAAAATAACATAATGGAATTCTGTGTTTTATAGTATCCTATGTCAGGCATTTCAAAATCACTTTTACAGAATTACATACTAGTCTTTGTCCAAAAAAAAACCCCAAAAAACAGTCAAGCATTCATTCACTCTACACCAGCACTCAGGTTTCTGCACAGAGTATGTGAGACCCATGTAAAGTAATTACCCAAAGACAGCCCGAGGAGTTGGTGGCCAAGGCAGAAAGGGACAGAGCTGATTGCACGATTTTACTACTCTGTTGACTTTGTTTTTTCCTTAGACCAAATTCAGGTTTATTGATTTTTTCTAGTTTTCCATCACATATCTTCAGAAACAATAAGCAATATATTTTTTCCAGAGTATATAAAGCAATATTTAAATCATCTGGAGAAAAATTCTCTCTCCAGGATTACCAGACAAGCACAAGCTGCTTATGACCTCCTGAAATTACATTCTCTTCTCATTAGTAAAACCTGATGCTGCAGGTCATGTGTAAGATGAGCCTTCACGACTGAGGTTAGCTTGGTTACCTGACTACAATCTGTTAGCTATTTGTTTCTTCACACAGGTTTTACCTTAGAGTGTTAGCAGAGAGAAAAACAACAGCAACGACAAACCAGCAATGCTGAGTTGCCTTGCAGTCACATCGGGGAGTTTTAACAATGAATTTTCAAATTACCAATTCATCTATACAAAGCCTCTCAGTGTCTAATGATGCTTAGTGTAAAGCTGTGTTTCTCAACAGGGGAGGGGGCAATTCCCCTCCACTCCCAACAAGGGACATTTGTCAATGTCTGAAGACATTTTTCGTGGTCCTAATTCAGGGGGTACTACTGCCAGTTAGTGAGTAGAAGCCAAGGATGCTGCTGCCCATCCTATAAATGCACAAGACCATTCTCTAACACAAAAAATTATCTGCCCCAAAATATCAATATTGTCAAAGTTGAAAAATCCTGATATAAAGATGCAACTAAAATGTAAGAAAGAAAAAAGCCAAAATTCTAAAATGTACTAAACAAGCTTATTGGCTTTTTTAATTTGAAGTGCTTTTCTTCTAGGTGTTCCCAAATGTGAAGCAAACTGTCAAGTCACTAGAGGATCCTCCAAAGTACAAAGGTAGCAAGTCTCCTCAACATCCTACTTCATATATTGGGAAACAAAGGCAAACTTACTTCTTCAGTTTGATGAAGATGGATAGAAATCAGGGTGTGAAGACCCATCAGAATTCAGTACTGAAGATTCTTCACATGGAAGACACCACAAAACTAATCCTGCTTTTGCAGCAAGTGTGTTAAGCATTTTAACCTCATGGTTAATTAATAAGACCAAATATTAAAAATTTTACAGGCTATAATAACTGCTAAAAAATTACTTTTACATAAATTATAATTTTAATTTGTTTCTTCTAATTCAAAAATCCTTTCTTGACTATCTGGTACATTGAGGTAACTTTTAGGCAACAAACAATAAATAAGAAATAAATAAGATATAGCTCCATATTTCAATGAGTCCAAATCTTACAGATTTAAAAGAAGGCAAAAAAATCAAAAATTGCAAGAGGGTGTTATATGATATGATAGAATTATGCTCAGGGTGCTGAATACAGAGAAAAAGAAGATATAAATCAGCTGGTGGTATCAGTAAATTGCCAGAGGGACAGTACTTCAACGGTCTTGTAGGATAAGCAAGAACTATGCAGGTGGAATAATGGGGAAGGGTGTCCCAGGCAGAGAGGACAGCATACGCGAGCGTGGAGCATTGGTAAGGAGCTGAGCTCAATGGGGAAGCTGAGGGACAGTCGTGAAAGGCAGAATCCTAAGTCTCTGTGGATCAGTAGTGGGAGAAGGCACTGGAAGAGAAGGGAGAAGCCAGTCGTTGAAAGGTGTGACATGTCTGTGTGCTACAGGGAGCTTTTGACGGACTTTAAGACAAGAGCTATAACATTATGCTCGTAGTTCATAAAGAAAACCATAGCATCAGTGTAAAGGATGAACCAAAGGGGAAATGAAAGCAAAGAGAAAGCAATGGAGTCAAAAGATAATCCAGGAAGTAGAACTGACAAGCATTGCCTGACTCTAGAATAACTCCCAGTTTCTGGCTGAAGCCACTGGTAGATAAGAAACAGAGAGAGAGGCAAGAGCAAGGTTGGCAGAATGAGGCTCTTTGTTTAGGGTATGAGCCGTATGGTGGCAGGAATCTTCTGTTTGTTCGGTGTTGTGGCTCCCTTCACCTACAGGATACCAGATGAGTACTCACTGAGGATTTTTCTATAAAGGTCTAGAACTCAAGAAAAAAGTGCTAGACATACAATTTGATAAATATCCAAAAAGTAGACAAAGGGCGACACCTTAGGAAATAGTAACCATTAAATAAGTGCGGAAATGAAGTAAAAGATCACAGGCCAGGAGAGGAGAGTGAGAAGCAATGATAGCGATGGAGGAGAGAATGTTATAACAGAAGCCAAAAAAGGCAAGTGTTGGAGAAGAAACACTCAACATTATCAAATGCCAAGGAGAGGTTAAGTAACACAAACACCACACACTTCAGTGCATATATAGGACATCCAGCAAGATATTAGTACTTTACTATATTGTAATGTAATATTGAAAAACTATTAATTATGTATGTAGTCACCTGGGTTTCCAGATTTTATGGATACTCTACACCCTGGGTTTAGAAATTTAAAAGTCACTCTTTGCAAGAATGTCTTTAAGGCAGTAAGTTGAGAGAGAATGGGATCAGAAATCAATGGAGCATGGGAAAGTGCAAACATGGAGCCCATATTATTTATTCACAGTGTTTTGCTGAGAAGAAAGAAGAGAACTAGGGTGGTAGAAAGGGAGATGTAGAGTCCCAGGAAGAGTGTGTGATTTTGTCGCCGTGTTCTATCAGGCAGTGCTCCATGTGGGAGGCATATAGCCGAGCTCCCAGGTATTGCTATACTTACTCATTCTTCACAAAGGCATGCTTGTTGATGGTTTCCACAACATCTCTGAAGAGAATTTTTGAAGTGAGAGTATAACCATGGTGCACTACTGGCTCTCCATCTGGGCCATCCCAACAGTCAACTGCCAAAAACAGAATTTCATGTCAACAACCCCAAGTTTCTGGTGTTGATTAATATTTCTGGAAATCTGAGGCACATATTATTTTAAGTTTATAATTTGAAATTATACCTATTACAATCACGATAAGCACATGAGACAGATAAATGGGTCTTCTGGCATATTTATCACAATAAAGAAAGATAATAAATGATTTGGTTTTGAGTGTAGTTAACAAAGATGTCATATTCATAAGCAGCCTAGAATTTACCAAAAACTGTCATTAGAAGTTGTCTAAATCTAACCAAGTGTGTCCAAGGATAGTGATATTTCTTAACAGGTTGTTTCTCTGATTTCACTTCTTCTTCAGGTTACCAAGGTCTTTTAGTAAGCATAGTGTTTTTCTGAAATCAGTAACAGAGTTCTCATTATTGTTCACGTAAACTCATGTTTCCATTAGATGTATTTTCGTTTCATTAATTCTACAGTAGTTATAAAATAACACTGACTTCCTAAGTTCAAATCCTCAGGTCCTGCCAAGATTTACGTGAATATGGGCAAATGATTTCATCATTTGAAGCCTTGCTTTCCCCATCTAGAAAAAGAAAACTTTAAGAGTAATAGCACTTATATCATAAATTTGAGTGATGATTAAATACATGTAAAGTGGCTTATAAAACTGCATGGCACATAGTAACTGTTATTGTTGTAGATATTATTAATATTACTATATACCCGATTTCATTGGCTCTTGGGTAGAGAAAAACAACAGCCTCCTCCTCATCCTCCCTGACTTAGAGTTTGCCTTCTCTTGTTTTTGTACTCTGCCACTGGGCTAATCTCTCAAAACACTGCTTTTACCATGTTGCTCTTTGCTCAAAAGGCTACTCAGTGCATAGCATAGCATCCAACATGTAGAAATAAGGAGTGTAGAAATATATCCATATATTTATTAATAAATATCCTACAGTATACAGCAGCTCCTGCCTGCTTAACTGCAATGCCACTATCTCTTGTGCCAGCGACTGTTTGTTCTTTCACGTAGGAACACAGCTGGACCCCATGCCCAGCCTTCCCCTGCAGTAGGGTGTGGCCAATGCAGTGTGGGCAGAAAGAACACGCACCACTTCTGGGTCTGCTCAGTGGAAATCTGCCTTACGTAGTCATTCATTCTCTTTCCTCTTCTGCTATGACTTTACAGATCATGGCACAGCCACGGATGGAAAGAGCCTGGACCTCTGAATCACTGCTTAAAAGATTCACTCATTAGGAACACCTACTTTGGACTTCACATGAACAACATATAAATGTCAATTGTTTTAGGGCACAGAGAATTTGAGATTTAATTGTTAAAAATACAGTGTTGCCTTAGTTAATATCCTAGCTTCTGTCTGACAAGTCAACCTCATTTTCTCCTATACCCAAACTCACAGACTTCCTGCAGTTATGCAACTTTCCTCACATACAATCCCACTTCCATGCCTCTTTGCTTCTTTCTTTGAAGGTCAACTGAAATATTCCCTTTTCACTTTGCTTGTCTAAATCCCAATCAAGGCTAAGCTAGAATCCTCCATAGAACCTTGCCAGCCCACATGATCTCTTTTTTCTTTGTGGCAGGGGGTCATAATCTCAAATACCAACAAGAGCCCAGCAGTTAACATAAATCAGGGCAGCAGCCCAACAGGAAATGTGTGTCTAAATGAGATAACTGCCTCTCAGTGTTAATCATTGCTAAGTAGGTATAAGAACCCTGGTTGCCAGATCTTCTGAGAAAAGTAAAAAGTCTAGATTTTATTGCTATGAATTTCCCCTATTTTTAAATATTGGCAACTAATTCATTTTTTAAAATACAATATGGGACAAATATAAACAATTCTGCAGGCTGAATTTGGCTAATGGGATGCCAATTGAAACTCTGCCTTTCACTAGGACCACATAGTTCAGGACCACAGCTGTTCTCTATTTTAGTAGCTCCTTCTCTAGATATGTGTTTTGTGTATTACCCCAAGAGGTAATATAGTTCCATATTCCTCTGAAGCTTTCAAAGTGCTTACCATAATCATAATGTAATTATAATGGTTAATTTTTCATGTCAGCCTGGCTAGGCTATTGATACTCAGTTGTTTGGTCAAATGCCATTCTATATGCTGCTGTCAAGATATTTTTTAACATATGATTAACATTTAAATCAGTAGACTTCGAGTAAAGCAGATTACTCTCCATAATGTGGGCAGACCTCACCCAATCCATTGAGGGCCTGACGAGCAAAGATTGAGGTTTCTTATAGAAGGAGAAATTCTCAACACTGCACCATAGAAACCCTGCTTGAGTTCCAGCCTGTCGCCCCTCTGAAATTTTTACTCCAGACTGTAACATTAAGTCTAACCTGAGTCTCCAGCCTGCTGGCCTGCTCTACGGATTTCAGACTTGCCAACACCCACAATCATGGGAGCCAATTTTTAAAAAAAACAAACAAAAAAAATCAACCAACCAATCTCAAACTTTCTCCATATATCTTACTGGTCTGTTTCTCTGGAAAACCCTGACTAATACAATTATCTGTTTTAAACCATTAAACACGGGCTGTTCAAATATCTCCAGGGGGAAAAAATTGAAAAAAATAAATGGAGAAAAAAACACTTAAGGTTAATACCACAGGAATATGGGAAACAACATTTAAGAATAAAACACCATTAAGTAAACCAAACTGGGGATACTATCCTACAGTGTCGTACTATGCCTTTGGGTCTGCCAACGAGGCCCAATGTATCCACAACATCTTCTCAGAAGAGAAGCTTCATATATATTTTTCCATGTACTTAACATTCTTTAATTTGTCTCTGGATATAAGAATGGAAAAAATGAACAGATGCTTTAAATAATATAAAATTTCAACACTTTTTACCCTGATTTACAGTCTCATCTTGAAGGAAAAAGGGCATTACAAGATTCCTCATAAATGAACTATCTTTTCCAAAAGAATGCAAAGTAGACAAGGCAATACCATGCTTGAGTTGCTTATCATGTCCATATAAAAATAGCTCTTCAACCTACATCAGTCACGAAAGAAGGCACTCTTTTGCTAATATTTACAACATGAGCAGAAGATCCATAGTTGAGGATCATAGGTTCTCCTAATGCTCACTTTTTATTTCTGATTTCATCACTTGTCTGTGAAATGAAGATAAAAACATCCCAAATGGTGACATCTTAACATGTGGCATTAGTGGCCAGGTTTGAATGGCAGTGAAGTTTTCTGTAAAGGCTAGTGCCATAATAGGAATGTTGGCAAGGTAGAAATCCTCTATCCAACTGCCCTGTGCACAAAATAGCCAGGGCCCATTTTCCAATCAGGTCATACATTAGAGACCCCAGAAAGCAAAGCAACTGCAACAAAGAGTTGATCATTCTGAAGGCCAAGCAGCTAACACGACAGCTTTCCGTAATGGAACTTAAAGACGTTCCACCCTGATAGCACTCCCAGAGATAACGGGAAAAGTTGTAAACCGATTACAACAGCAATGCAACATCAGTTCCATAATGAGAATGAAAATCCACTGGATAGAACATCCATATTTATTAAGCAACTCGGGCTGAAAATCAAGTGAATGAAAGGACATGTAAAAAAAATGTTATCAATTTGATTTGCTGACAAGCCCACCTCCCCCAAAATGGCTTATTAGTCTTCCCCAAGACATTATATATATCCTGACTGAGGACATTACTGCAGCGAAACTAATGGAGATGGAAAAACATCGCATTATTAAAATACAAGCTTGAAAGTGGAGAGATTCTTCAGGTCACAACAGCATGAATAAACTGTCCAGAATCATTAGTCTCCATCTCGTAAATGGTATACTCAGCCAAAGCTGCCTCAGACAGCTGTGGGACCTGCAATTTTCAATCCGTAACTTGCTATATTCTATAAATCAGGTTCTTTAAATTCTAACCACAGCTGTTTAAGAATAAAAACAACTTCATCTGGACCCAAGGTAGATATAAAGTACCACTGTGTATATAGTAGTCCCCCTCCCCGTTATATACAGGAGAAATGTTCTGAGATCGATAGTGAATGCCTGAAATTTCAGAGAATACCAAACCTTATATATACCATGTTTTTATATATGTATACATGCCTATAATAAAGTTTAATTTATAAATTAGGCACAGTAAGAGACTAACAGTAGTAAAATAGAACATTTATACAATAATATACCACAATATGTTATATAAATGTGGTCTCTTTTTCTTTCTTAAAATATTTTATTGTACTGTACTCTCCCATCTCGCAATGAAGAAAGGAGAGAGCAGGATAACACAAAATTTCATCACACTACTCAGAATGGTGCACAATTTAAAACTTATGAGTTATTTATTTATGGAAATTTCCATTTAATATTTTCAGACTGTGGCTGACCGTGAATAACTGAAACCATGGAAAGTAAAACTGTGGATAAAAGGGGATTACTGTACTTGCGTTGGTGTCTCCATGCCCAAGATTTAAATGTAAACCTAGATCTTCAAACCATAGGGCTCATAGAAATTGTTAGGAGACCACAAAAGATCATGTCATCAAATTTAGGTGGTAAGCTTAATCAATGAATGAAGCATATTCTTCCTTTTAAAGCCAACTTCTGCTCTCTGTTGTGCTCTTCACTTCCTCCAGCTATCCTTATAGGATCTCATAGCCCCCATTCAATCCCTCTTAGGGCCGTCATTTCATTCAGTGCTTGCTCCTCTAAAAGGACACAGGCTTCCTGGAGAACAGTGGAGTTGGAGAGTCAGACCAAGTTGGGTTCAAATACAAACTTCTAAGTTTCCTAGCAAAGGGAATTTAAGCCATTTACCCACTTGAGTTGAAGTTTTCTCTTAAGAGATGATTCCATCTCCCTTGGTGGTGGTGTAAAAACTTAAATGAGAATGTATGGAAAACACTTAGCCAGTACTTAGCACACAAAAGGGGCTGAAATTATAGTAGTTCCTCTTTTCCTTCCTATAGCACATTGAAATCTAAAGTGACAACCACAATTTCCAATAGGACATAGGTCAAATACAAAGACAACCAAGTCTTCTAGATAAATATAATTCTTCTTCTCAAAAAGAACTTTCTAGAAATAGTGGCTTGACTTTCACTGTTCAGTTACAGATTATTCTAATAGCAAGACCTTTAAGCCAAATACTAGGGGAGGAATTTACTGATACAAGCTGATCAGGGAGATACTTGGGAGCACATAGTAGATTGCATGTTCTTTAAAATTACATCATAGCTGTGCATACTCTCTCTTTGTTTGCATATCTGGAGCGGGCAGCCTTTTAGACATGGAGTGCCAAGTAGCTTCTTTCCTTTACATTGGTGATTGGCAAACAAGAAGGAGAAAGATATAAGAGAAGGCCCATATTCAATGTCATCTACTGTACGTAATTTCCAAAAGCTCCCATTTTAGAATTAAAAGACTACTGAAAAAGTTACAACTAAAAATCATTTGTGCCTTATCATAAATTATTTTAAATCAGATAACTTTCCTTCTTAATACACCAGATAAAGCTAGAGGATTACAAGTTTTTATTCAGTATAAGGAGCTGATCATAGGAATATGGTTAGGCTTGGGAAGGACATTGGTTTTGGACAGCTAAACAGAAAAAGAGAAGCCTAGGTATCTGAAGGACCTAAAAGGCAAAAGAAATATAGCAGAAAAGACAGAAGGAACAAAATTGAAACATTGTATAGAGTTGACTATCACTTCATTAGGTTACTAAAGGTCATTTTTCAAACTTGATCTCCATGGAAATGTCACCATTTAAAATGATAAGCAGCCATCAGTGTAAATCCAACAGGCTGTGTGCCCAGGGAATCTCTGTGCATGTCATACATGCAAAACTTATTAAGTACTGAGTCAACAAAGGGCTGAATAATGACTGAGAGCAGAACGTCATGTCAAGACCTTTTATTCCTTGAAAGGTTTTTCTTCATGTTAATATTTTATAACCATCTTCATTATTCAGCTGCTTAAGCTACTCAATTGTTAGTCACTATTGTTGATATGTATTCTTTGCAACTACTGCAGAAACACTCCCTTAAAACAGAAATCTCCAGAGCACCCATTTTATAGTGGTCCTAATGTATCTATATGCAGCCAGTGTTTAATGCCTGTCCATTTTTTAAATGTGTTGATTTACCTTAATAACATCACTGACACTTTGCAGCAGAAAATTCAAGCCATAAACTATCGGACAAAGAAAGGCCCTTTCAGTGCCTAGGCTAGAGTGAGTGCCGTGGCGTCAGCCTAGCTCACAGCAACCTCAGACTCCTGGGCTCAAGCAATCCTTCTGTCTCAGCCTCCCAAGTAGCTGGGACTACAGGCATGCGCCACCATGCCCGGCTAATTTTTTCTATATATATTAGTTGGCCAATTAGTTTCTTTCTATTTATAGTAGAGACGGGGTCTCGCTCTTGCTCAGGCTGGTTTTGAACTCCCGACCTCGAGCAATCCGCCCGCCTCGGCCTCCCAGAGAGCTAGGATTACAGGCGTGAGCCACCGCGCCCGGCCCAGTTAACCAATCTTATCTCATAATCCTGCTGCTTCATTCATTTGCCTACACTCTCTGCAACCCCTGGGACAACCAGTTACCTCACCGCTGACTCACAGCACACCCCCACCAAAAAGCAATCCCTCTGTGCTTCATGGCATCTCCACTGCATTATAAATCCCATTTCCTCTTCAGACTCCTTTTGGAATTCTCCCTCAACCTCTTTATCTTGGTTAATCACCAGCTTACCTGGGAGGATGCTACTTCCTTTCTCCACAGAGGCTCTTTTGTGTAAATCACAGAACCAGAAGGCATTCTCTAGGCCTTTATTGCTACTTTTGAAGAACTGTTCTTCTACATTCATAAAAAAAAAGTGCCTCCTCTTTTGAAGCCCACTCTATCCAGCTATACCTTTCTGGCATCTTCCAAGTACCTTTTCTGTAGCATTCTTTTGGTACTTGAGTTCTAGTTTATAGTTTTAATCTCCAATCTACCCGTCTGCATTCTTTGTGAGTTAAAAGTCCCTGTGGCAATCTACTGGATCCCTTAGTATTGACCTCCTCAATGCCAATAATTCCTATGTCACTCTATCTCAATCATGCTCACCCATGACATACTCTGGATATTGTCACTACCTGTAACTACGTCTCATTGCAATGACAACTCTCTGTTCTTATTTTTCGTAAGTGTGATGACAACTTTCTGCATTTTTCTATTTCTTTAAGTCTTCTAGTCTCTTAATCTCATTTTGCAGACCCTTATTCACTTTACTTCCTTTCTTAGACCCGTGGCCCCCTGACAGTTATTTACAAGAGCTCTCGCCAGCACCTTGAAGACATTTTATATGACCTAGAAATTCAGAGCCTTGGATCAATTCCATATTACATCTTCACTACTCTAATATCTAAGCATATGTGTAAAACTGGGGTAGGATTAGGGGGAGTCTAAGTATCCAGATTTTGTATCACTAAAGAAGGTTTTTTGAAATTAGCTGGGTCTTCCTCATTTTGTCAAGTCCTTTCCCATTCTCTGACGACTTCTTCAAAAGTTTGTTGTCTTAAGCCCCCTAGCTAACCTCCACTCACTCTACACTTAGTGGATGATGCTCGCTGCTACTTTCCTGAGAAAAAAAGGATTCTCAGGCATAAGTTCAAATTCTCCTGTCCCCTTCATTGCATCTAAAAACAAACCTGCGTCATTTCCTCCCCTTCCAAGTCTCAAAACCACCCCTAACTCTGTATCATTAAGTCTTCTGGTTCAGGAAAATGCCCAGTCACCAACCCACAGCAGTTTACTCTCACCTGCCCACTAACATGCCACTAAACCACACAGCAAAGGCCACCAACCACCTCCCAGCTGTCTTCATTTTACTTTTCCATGTGACATTTTCTGCCATTCCGTTCTGATACTTTCATACCTTAGATCCAAGTGACCACTTTTTCTTAGTTGTCCTTGCTGGTTCCCCCTGTTCTTCCAAATGCTAGATCATTCATGCCCTCAGATCTCCTCTTTTCCACATCTCTCTGTAAGTGATCTTGTACACTTTCATGATTGTAACCACCACATACAAAGCTCAGCATTTTGGAATCTTTATCTCACCTGGACCCTTCCATTAAGTTATTCATATGACAGATAAGATACCCACTTAAATGTTACAGAGTCACTATGAACTCAGCAGATGGAAAAGTGAACTCATTCATGCTCTTCCTCTCATATTCCCTACGGCATGTGGTGGCACCCTCACCCACTCCAGCTCTCCCCTCATTTTTTTTATCCTTGGCTTCTCTTACCAGGTCTTATTAAGTTTACCTCTTTAATACTGTATTGTTATAATCATTTCTCTTTCCCACTTAGTTCAAGCTGTTATAATCCTTCCTTGGAATCACTGTGATAGCATTCCCGCCGTCCTCTTGGCTCCAGTTTCATGTCCCTTCTCTCTCCACAAACACATACTCCTAAAATTTGTTTTAATTATTTTCCCATACTGTTGCCTAAATGATCTTCTAAACTGTAAGCCTAATTATATCACTATATATACTGTATATACTAAATATATCACTATATATACTAAAATTATATATATCTACATACTATATACTATGTATATCTATATATAGACATATATTATATTCTATATATAGATATATATACTAAATGTTACATATAGTATATATATCTATATACTATAACTATATATATATATAACTATATATACAAAAAATTTTCTCTGATCCCTCATGAACAAAAACTGAAGTTGAAATTCCTCACCACAGCACTCCAGACCCTTTACGACGACTGACCCAGGCTACCTTCCCAGCCTACCTGATTTTTCTTCACATTTTACCTCACATTTTATTCTCCATGCCACCACTTTCATTCCATGTATATCATTCAACTGGTAGAATTCTCACATTGTACCATCTATTTATTTATTTTAGAGACAGGATCTTGCATGTTGCCCAGGCTGGAACACAACAGCTATTCGCAGGTACAATTGTAGCTCACTGCTACCTCAAACTCCTGGGTTCAAGTGATCCTCCCACCTCAGCCTCCTGAATAGCTGAGACTATAGGAGCAGGCCACCATGCCCAGCTTATACAATTTTTTTTAAATGTCCATACCTCCTGCTAGACTGTTAGCTCCTTAAATACAGAAACCATGTCTTACTTACATCTGTATCTTCACCACCTGGAATCCACTAGAAATTTAATAAATCTTAGCTAATTGATAGATCACGAAGAATCCTGAAAAAAAAATAGCTCTCCTGAACTATTTTTGCATTGTTTAATTAAAAGTATTTTTCTAGGAAGACTTTAATTTTCATCACAATTTTTAGCAACTGAAGTTATGCTTCCCAAGTGCTAGTACACATCTCTCTCCCTCCCAACTGGCCAGTAAAACAATGAGGAGCCAGAGAACATTACGAGTTAAGAATGACTTTATAATGAGCAGGAAAATAGTTCTCATTAATATGAAAGCATTTTTTATTTCTCTATTATTTATAATAGAGAAATTTCATTATTTTTTATTCTCTATTATTTATACTAGACTTGAATGACTGATTAAAGGACACATTCACCAACACACACTGGAGCTCAGACAAAGTGCACTTACCTTCCACACAGCGGCAGCCCTCTTGCAGCACTCGTGCATACATATCCACTTTAGACTGAGAAAGGAGCTGGTCCCCGGTCAGGTATGTATTGTGGGAGGAAGCAATGTAGTAGTTGCAGAGTGGCTGATCCATATCTTGGTACACTTCATGATGCAATGGGTTAAATATGTCACAAGCAGGACTACGCATGAAGTTTGTGAAGCCTTTGGAAAAAAAAGAGAGTGACATAACTACAGCTTTCAAAGCATAAGAACGTAATGACAGGGACAAAAGAGATCAAAGAATGTTCATAGTCATTATCTTATTTACTCTCGGCACAGCCTTGTGGGGAACACTGGGGCAATGAGGGATTTGCTCGAGGTCAAATAGACAAGTGTCAAAAAGCTGAAATATAACTTTGGGGAATAGCCTTTGAAATATAACCTAGGGAAAAATAAATTGACTTTTTAAGAATTTTGATTGGGTGTCAGAGGGGGCTCCCATTTAGTAATTACTAAACTCAAGCTATGTTTATGCAGCCTGACCTTATGGGTGACCAATGCTCTGTTAAAGTCATATTTATACTAAGAGGTGCTCTGATCAACCAGGAATTGATAAGTAATTAAGTTGCTCTGAAAACAGTACAGTCAAGATCACATTAAGGTAGCATATTAAGAGTTAAGCACTGCCTAAATTCTAGGTGTAATCATATGAGAACAAAATTGGTTTGGAAAAATGCTGCTAATGGCTAGCACATTTTATTACTTTGAAATACTGCTTAAAGATTATGTAGAAAATCTTATCAGTTTTTCTACAATCTTTGAAAACATAATGGCTGGGTCGAAGAGGCCCTCATTATTATATGAATAAATACATGAATGACTCACAAGTACCTAAGCAGAATAATTATTAGGGTAAATGGTTCCAAGTCTTTGAAAATCATTTGGTAAAACTATATCTGTAAATATCCTCTGAGGCTTAAGAATTTTTTCCTGCCAATCTTTATGTCCATAACTTAGAAATCATGCTTAATTCCCTCTTTTGGGGCCCTAACAAGGAAAAGATTCATTTCTTAGTACAAATAAGGCCCAAGTTACTTTATCATCTCTGGTTGTTTTTAAAATGGTTTTTAATGATACAAGATTTTAAATTATTCCTCTTCGTTTTCATTACCCTCTACCATAGGGAGTAAATACATGGTATTAAAACCCCCTTCTCTACATTGATCCTGAAAGCAGTGAAAAATGGAAGGCTATCAAAAATGGTAAGATGAACTATGGCCTTGCATGCCCTAAGGGGGCAGTTGGGTTCCCCAGTGATCTTTCATTAAGATCCTCTGTTCTGCCTGGGAGATCTTCCTCTTGGGTGGTGGCCTGTAATTTATTTTCCTATATATTTTAAGTACATATACATACATGTAGCTATATTTATACCACTAGTTTCATAGATTACTTATTTTAGGAGCAAATTTCCCTACATGAAATTAGCAGGAGGATGCTATTTCCAAAACTTAGCCATTTGAGAAAGTCCAAATATTTCTTTGCATCTATTACATACACATAGTGATATCAAGTAGACTTGCTTGAAGTGGAAAATGCTCAAGGGCACTGCAAAAATAAGAGAAATAGCAACATCATGGCCTTTGCCTTGTAAGAAAATATGTGTATGTTAGGGGTTTTATTTTAATTATCTGTAATTCCATGGGATATCTGATTTCTTTTCCTGAAAATCTTGCTGGAATAACATAATAGACTGAATCAAGAAATGGGAAATTAAGAACATTGATTATTTTACCTTCTATGCCGAGAACATTTTTCACCTTATTTTCTTCTGAAACTTCAAACTTCTTTATGATGTCAAGACAATAGTCTGTTGTCACATTATTCATCTAAGCAAAACAGAACGTTAGTAGAGTATCTGCAATTTCAGGAGATATATTCCTCCACCCTAAAAAGACATGTAGCGATTTTTAAAGCATTCTTGATATGGTACAAGGTGCTTAAATGAGCAGTGTTTGGGGTTGCTAGTGTCACAGCTACTTTATCCTTAGAGAATGATCATGATTTCAATCTTCCTGTGTATCCTTCAGATTTGAGCAGTGAAAACAGCCCTTCAACTGTTAGACAAATGTTCTCCATAAAGCAATAAAGTCAAATCAATAATATATGCAAATCCATTGCCCAAAATCCACTTACTTATTATAAGATAGTAGCTATCTGCAAAAATTAATGTTTCCTACACAAACACTAAAGTCTGCTAATCACAAACATATGTAGAAAGAAAACGATTTCCTTCCAAAACAGAATATATCTAGGTAAATCTATCTACCTCTGTGTGTGTGTGTGTGTGTGTGTGTATACCCATAGAACCTCCTCCAGTGAACCACCCGAGCAGTCTAGCATGGTGCTTCAGGAATACAAAGGTTAGCAGGAGAAAAATAATAATAAAAAGCCAGGTGAACAGCTAGCATAACAGAGAACTATGGAGCAAGATTGCTTGTATTCAAATCAGCTGGCTCATATCATTAATGACATCATTTTGAATAAGTCATTTATCATCTCTGTGGCTACCTGATAGGTGAGTGATGAGAATTAAATGAATTAATATTTGTAAGAACATTCTGTAGCACTGAAAAAACAGTATATGCTATTATTGTTGAGTTAGTCTCAAGGTTGCTGCATGAACTTTACATGCTTAGTATCACTGGGAAAAGTAAACTCTTCAGGAGTAATTTCTTTAATTAAATAGCAGCATATAGAATGTGACATTTTGATCAAAAATCCATTTAGCCCCACACTCTAACACTGTCATTTTAAAATACTAATGAATAATGATAGAGGTAGCTAATCTTGTGAGCCAATATTTCATACTTCAATTATAGTTTCTCAAAGATTCCATTATCTCTTAGGTTCAATACTTATGTTTTAGTGAAATCTAATTTTTCTAAACAATCTATTTAAATGGAGTGGGGAAAGCTCTGTTATATGGCTGCTTTTTGCCAGTTTAAAAGAGCACTTTCTTCCCAAACTATTTGCATAATGGCCATTGCATCCTTTCAGCACATTTTATAATCCTTATTCTATTCAGAGGCCCATATCACCAGACACCACCTGAAAATACCATAAATAAATAAAACCACAATACCTCCAAGGAACTCTATTAACCCAAGCAGGCTTTGAGCAGCTCATTAATTTGTCTGCTGTGAGCTAGAGAGATTTAGCACATGCAGTCTAAAAGATAAATAATTTCTCACAAAGTAAAAAGAATCAAATTGATAATCATTTTATGTGCCATGCAAAGACTAAGTTCACTTTGCAGTTATTAGGTTTATAAGGGCATTTGTTCAGAGATGTAGGGGCCTTAAACTGGGACTCAGGTAGACTACAGGGCCCATGAGATCTAAAAACAAAGAAACAAATAAAAAAAAAAAACAAACTATCAAACTGGCATGCAGCTAATTCCAGGAGAGCAAGGAATATGTTACTAGTAAAATATACAAGGCAAAATGTGATAACAAAAACATTATATTTGACAAATATTCATTGAATTAGCCAAAATATTAGCAAGCATTCCACAAAGCTCACAAAGTTTTGTGCACCATATATGAATTAATGGAAAAGAAATAATCCACTTCCTACTAAAATTCAAATATTTAGGATTAACTCAATGAAAGACAGCAGAACTTCATAGTAATGAGAATTGAAATGACAAGGCAGTGGGCTCCCAACCTTCTCCCATCCCTGTTCACATTTAATCAACCTCCCACTAGCAAAATTCTGCATTTTACATAATTGAACTTTTCAGACCTCACTTAATACAATAACACAATAAGTTGATTGTGTTCATCATAGGTTAATGCTCTTTATTGTTCTTTTTTATCCTATTTTTCTTCCTATTTAACATAGCTAATAGGGTGAAACAGAAACAATTTCTCCCTATTCTAACCCTACTTCCCATAGAGTTCACTTGAAGATTTGTTTTGCTATCAAATATCTGAGCCACTTGCTATCTTCAACACAGAGGATTGTTTTTTCCATACTAGGCAACTGGTGCTAAAAAAAAAAAAACAAAAAAAAAAACAACTTAAGATAAAATTTTATTTATTTGAATAATGACACTTTACATTTATGTGACGCTGTCAATGCTGTGCAGTAAGAGCTTTTACACACATAATCCTAAATAGTTCTCACAACAGTCTTGTAAACTTAGTATTTTTATTCACATCTTACAGATGAAATAACTGATGTTGACAAAGGTTTAATATCACCACCAAAGTCACAGCACCATAAGAGTTAGAACCAGGGTTCAAATTCGGACCTTCTTGACTTTACATTTTCTTTTATGTTATACCTATTCTCTGGGTGTTTTTCTTTATTTCTACTGAACAATTGAAATGCTTACTTTTAAAACTGATTGGTTTTTCCATATAGCTGAAAATCCTGAGTCTTTTCTTAACTTTTGGAACTCTTGCAATTTTCAAATCAACTATTACATTTTTACTTTGTTCATTATTCAAGATTAGACTCCGTTCTCATTTCCTTGTTTACTCTAGTTCTTTAACCTGATCCAGAAGAGAAAAGATTCACTGGTCCTCACACTAAAGGACAATCCATTTGAGATGTAGTAGTGGCAGAAACCAGTCATGGATCTATAAAATACCCATATTCTGACACTACTTTTTTATCTCCAAGACTTCCTATAAGGTTGCTAGTACAACTTTACCAGTGAGTGCAAATTTTATAACAAAGTCAGAAGGAATAAACATAGCTGTTTCTCACAGCTATGATTCCCAAAACACAGCAAACACAAAATTAAAATATACTTTGTAAAAAATTCTAATAATGCTAATTCTTTTTAATTTTTTTAATCAAAGTAACATATCCATAATTAAATAAGCCAAAACTAAGATGTATATAGCTAAAAGAAGTCCCCCTCTTATACCTAGAATCATTTCCCAAAGGCAACAGTGCTGATATTTCTTTTGAAAATAGTTTTTATAATTCTACTTATTATGTTTACTCTGCTATTTTCTGTTTTATACACTTTAAAATTATCTTTTGATTTCTTACTATGTTAGATGTTCAGTTAATATAACGAGAAGCTCTTTGGGGTCTGCCCCAAAGCGTCTTCCCAGAATAGTTATACCACAATTTTTATTAAATATCTGGTGTTTAAATTATCCCAACTATGCAAATGTTGAACACTGCTGAGTCTGTTTTACATTATGATTGTGTTTCTTTTCTTACAGAACATTATTCTGATTTATAATTGCTGCAATGCTCATCCATTTGGTTAATTTTTAATATACCTATCACAAATTCTTCCCAATGATGCTAATGGTCTCCCAGGGTTTTTCCCACATAACCAAAGGCAATAGATAATCCATAAATTCCAGTTTTTCTCTGTATAAAGGTCTTCCTTCTTTCAGGATGCTTGAGTTCTACAGCTTTTGTCCTGAGTTTATTCTGTTACTCTTGTGAAAGAGCACTAAGGAAGTAAATTATTTATTTTTTGCATGTATTTTTGTGTGTGTCCTTGTGTGTTTGTTTTATTCCATACACACATTTGCCTGACAGTATAGTAAAGCAGAAAATTCTAGGCTGGAAATCATAGATCCCATGTTCTTGGGTTTCCAGAGTTGCTGTTGAGAAGTCTGATGTCATTCTGATTCTTGATTCCAGTCCTTTTCACAGGACCTGTTTCTGTTTGTTAATTTGTTTGGTTTAGTTTCATTTTCTCTTTCCACGAGGTTTCAGGGTTTCACTTTATCCCTGGCATTGTGAAATTGCAGTATGATTTGCCTCTATGTAGATCATTTACACTCTCTGTGCTTGGCCCTCGTTTGGCACTACCAATATCCTGAGCTAACTTTTTTGTATTATTCATTTGATAGTTTATTCCCTTCTATTTTTTCTTATGGGTTTTTCTATTTCCTATTTCTTTTTTATTTGTTCTACTTTTCAATTTTATCTTCTACATCTTTTATTGAGTTTATTTCTCTAGTCTCATATTTTTAATTTCCAAGAGCTTCTTTTTTCCTCTCAATCTTTTTTCTCATAGCACCTGCTCTTGCTTTATGGCTACAGTTTTTTTCTTATTATCCTGATGTCATTAATGACAGTTTAAAAAGTTTCCTTCTCCCTGCATTGCCTCTACTTCCTCTAAATTTCTTATTTCTATTTGTTCACCTTAGACTCTATTATTTAGAGTAAAGGATTTCCCCAAATGTATAGTAAGCCTTGGCTATTTGAAACCAAGTTTTAAAACTGTCTATTTAAAAATCAAATCTGTAATAAATTGATTCAATAGTCTGTATCCGTGAGGAGAGCTTACTGACAAGTGGGCTTCAATGTAAAAATATCTGGCTGGACTATTTTATTATAAGATTTCTAATATAAATATCTTTATAATTCCTCCTGCCCCTTGATTGGCGTGTTAATTTTCTACAGCTTCTATAACAAAATACCATAAACTTGGTAGCTTAAAACAACAAAAACTTATTCCAGTAGTTCTAGAGGCCAGAAGTCCAAAATCAAGGTGTCACCAGATTTGGTTTTCCCTGGAGACTCCAAGGGAGAATCTGTTCCACACCTCTCTCCTAGCTTCTGTGGTTGCTGACAGTCCTTAGCATTCCTTGGCTTGAAGCTTCATACTATAGTCCCTGCCTCTTTCTTCCCATGGCCTTGTTCTGTATGTTTATTTCTTCTTTTCTATCTCTTAATAAGAACACTCATCCTTGGATTTAGGGCCTATCCTAAATCCAGGATGGTCAATATCCTTAATTACATCTGCAAAGACCCCTGAGGACATATCTTTTGGGGCCACTACTCAACCCACTATAGCTCATAATATTCCCCTAAGGAAATTTTTCCAATCTCCTACCTGGAAGGGGTAAACCTGGAGCTGAGTATTGGGAGAGGGCCATGGTTCTCATAATTCAAGGCACAAATGCTCACTTAATCGTTGTATGCATTCTCGATTTCTGGGAAACAAACCACTCCAAAATTTAAAGGCTTAAAACAACAACTGCTTTCAATAGGATGGCACATTGGACTGGTTCAGCTGGACAGGTATTCTCCTGTTCTCACCCAGGGTTATTCATGTTACTACAATTACCTGGTCACTTGACTACAGCCAGATGGTCCATAATGGCCTCAACAACAAGTCTGTGGTTGGTGCTGGCTTGTTAGCTGGACCTCTTTCCCTATATGGTCTCTCATCCTCAAAGACACTAGCCTGGTTTCCTCACATGATAACCCCACAGTTCCAGTAGGGCAAGAGTAGAATCTAAGGCTCCCTGAGGCTTAGACTCCAGAACTTACACATCATTTCTGCCAAATTTTTTTAGTCAAAATAAGTCAATAAGCTGGTCCAGATTCATGAAGTGGGAAAATATCCTTTACCTCCTGATGGCAGGAGAGGCAAAGTCACACTGCAAAGGGACATGCATACAGGGATTATGAGAGTTATTGCAACCATCTTCACAATCCCATGTTTTCTGTATAGTACCATACCGAGCTATGCATGGTATCTTAGTCCAGATCCTGCAGATCCATCCCCCTCCAACTCTTACTTTCAGTTTTATGCCAGGGTAAAGGAGGCACAGTTGTCCTGCTGTAGGGGATAAAGGAGAAGATCTGGAGCCCTAACTACGTCTTAAATAGACTTTCAACCAATGCTTGTATTTTCGATGCCTCCTCTTCTCCTAGTTTCAGGAGTATCCTATAAATTTAATTATTGAGCTTTTCTGAGACTTTCTCTGGGCAAATGGAGTTGCTTTGTGGCTTCGCACCCCCATGAGACTGAATTTCAGTACTCTGTGGTCTCCTTTAGATCAGGCAAATTTCTAAAGGTTGTTGCTCCTTTCCTGTGTTTTCACACAGGGAGAAAAATTATCTCTACTATATTTTTTAGTAATTTCAGGAGAGAGTAGAGAAATATCTCTAAATGAATGGTCATTCCATTTTCAACTGAATAAGACAACCACAATTATTTACCTCTTCAAAATACCTCTAATGCATCCTAAAATGAAACCACAAATTTTATAGCATTTGGACATATGACTATTTCACAGAAAATGTATTTGGGAATTATATTCAAGGTAGCAAAAATATTATAGGATATAATTACTCTGAAAGGTCTCTCAACTGCTTTAATTGTCAATAATTAAGAAACAGAATACAGAAATTCAGGAAAGGATCTTAAAGGAATGCTTTTATGCTGAGGAAAATGCTAAAAAGAAAAAAAAAAAAAAAAGATAAAGGTACACTAGCACCATAAAGGGGTAGTTATAAGCAGAGTATATACTTATTTCTCCTAAGAGAGAAAAGACTAAAATGACCTTGGTTCTTACCAAACCATTCTGGATTCAGTGAAGGCTAAGGAAGGAAGAGGGAACAGATGACTCCTATAATCAAATCAGAATGATCAAGGGAATATTTTAGCAGAAAGAATAAAGAAGCTAAAGGGGAAACTTTTAGCACCACCACAAATGTGATAAAGTATAGATCTATGTCAGTTTCAATAAGGAGAAGGCCCTCTAGCATGGGAATAGAACAGCTCTGAAAATCCCTTAGAATTAACCATCACAGGCATATTTCAGAAGAAAGCTCTGCATAAATAGAAACCTGCTTTTGAGTACCCCATGGAGGTGGCTTTTGCTCTTAGTTAACAGCTAGGAGCTTTTTCAATCTATAAAGATGTTTCAACATTCCTGCCTTCTCTTCCCGCCTCCTCAATCATTAAGAAACAGAAGGATAAAAAGAAGGTAGGGTCTTGCTAAGAACAGTTGCCGAGGGAAATGGACAAATCAAATCGAATTATCACTCCTGAACCAGAACTCTATAAAGGATTGAACACAAAAACGCTCAGCCCCAGTGTCAAGAAATCGGAGCTCTGAAGGAGAGGTAGGTGGTTGTTGAGCAAATGCTGGGGGAGGGAGAATGAAACAAAGCAAACAAACAAAAAAAACTCTCAACCAACCCAAGTACTTTGGAACCACAGACTAGTGGATATCTGTGGATGCAAGGAAGAGATGAAAGAAAAACCTCAGCCTGATGACTTCTGGCTTTACTGGCCCTTCCTCATGGACATGAAAGACAGTGAGAATTTCCCTTAGCACATCTATATTTTAAGGATGAAAGTCCTAACGAAATAGCAATTGGACCTGTCAAAGGCATAAATTCAGTTTTCAGAGAGTTTCAATAAAATAAAAATCTGACCCATGGGCCAATATTTGGTTTCACATAATCCTTGATAGCATATGTGGCCAGCAGTGATATTTCATTTCACAACTGAGTGAAATTTCATTTGAATTTTTGAAATTTCATTGAATATTTCATTTCACAACCTATAGAAGTTGAATATTCTGGTATCTATTAATATAGCAATCTTACGTCATCAGAAGCTAATGAATTCCTGTTCACATGGACTATCTAATTGCCCCAAAATTGTCCCATTGTGAGATTACACTTTTAAAACTCAAAATCCCACATTGGGGCTCAGAAACCAATACCCCATGCTGGACTGAAGAAGCCCCAGGGTCCTTCTGGTGTCCTGCCCCTCCCATCAAAGCACAGGATAAAGTCTTCTCTGAAGTTCCTTTATCTGCCTGAAGTCCAGACCCACCAAGGAGAACAATTTTTTCCTTCCCCTCCCTGTTATCTCATTATCTACTGCAGAAAAAAAGATCAAAAATATAACCTCACCAGAATAGACCCTCTTACAAGATAATGTCTCTCTCAGATTCATTCAAATACCAAAGAGAATTATTTACCAGTTAATCTTTGTTCCCCATCCATTCATACTCCCTGGTAATCATTTATTACTCCTCAACAGAATGTCTCTTCTCCCCCCTCCCATAACCTGTTTTGCCACGATCCAAGCCCCCATTCTTTCTGTAACCTCAAGATGGTATAAAAGCTTCTACGCCTCACTGGGAGGTTAGGTCTTCATTCTGAAAGCTCCCATGTATATGCATTAAATAAATGTGTATGTCTTTTCTCCTATTAATCAATGTGCCTTTTGTCAGGGATTTTTTAATCCTGTTTGGCACAGCAAGCCGAGTGATTAAAACTCCACTTTTCTGGAAGCAGTTTGGCACAGCAAGCCGAGTGATTAAAACTCCACTTTTCTGGAAGCTTCAGTTAAGAGAATCCAAAACCTGATCTGCTGGCCAAAGGGTAAGAATTTCTTATCAGCGAGATTCCTGGCCCTTCTCTCTTTCTTTCTCTCTCTCTCTTGCTCTCTCTCTCTCTGTAATCTGGTTGAGCTGATGGTAAAAATCAGTCTCCTCTGCAAAATTTTGATTAATTGGTGAAAAAGATTTGTGTGTGACTAGTCTTAGGTTGTAGCAATTTTAGTGGTACTATTTGGTACTCTGCGGTATAAGTATACAAATTGTTTGATCCCTTTTCTCCCAGAAATAGTCTTTTCCTTTGTCCTCGTCTTTCTGTGTTGTTCATAAAGAGGAATACCAGATAAAGTTCCTTCTTGTCTTGTTTTATTTCCTTGAAAGTTTGGCTTGTGACTATGTGGGAGCACTTTCTCTTGGTCTCTTCCACCTAGGGGCATGATTTTGGGTCATGTCTGGTGGCCAGGCTGAAAATGGCTGGGATCCTCATATTTGTTCCAAACGTGCCAAGCTCTTGGGAAGGTTTGTCTTAATGTCTCATTTATAGGTGGCTTTTGTCGTCTCAACCCTTGTTGCCTGGTTAGTGCTGGGAAAGTCTAATCCCAGGAAGGGCCTACCCAGGGTCTGTGACAGGCATCCCCCCCCCAAATTTGTGAGTCACCAAAAGCAGATGCCATCTTTAACTATCTGTGGGAATAAGAATCTTTTACTATCTTAGGCTACTTCTGGGAGTGTAGGGGGATCTTTGGGATTGCTTCTTTTCTGAAAAGGCTATTGGATGGGGTATTCCCAGTAAACGGACCCTATTGATTTGATATTTGTATGACTTTTGACTTTCTGGAGTACCCATTCACCTCTTTGCATCCTTGGTTAAGTCAGAATCTTGGTTAAGGCTTGTTATTTTCACTTAAGAGGTTACCTTTGGTTAAAAAATTCAAAAACCATAATAGGGTATGGGGCAGGTGGGAGGGGGGGCAGGTATATACATACGTAATGAGTGAGATGGTCTGGGGGATGATCATGCTGGAAACTCAGACTTGTGGGAGGAGGGAGGGAAAGGGCATTTATTGAAACCTTAAAATTTGTACCCCCATAATATGCCAAAATAAAAAAAAATTCAAAAACCAGAAATATCTGCTATTTATTCCAGCTATAATAAGAATCTATAATAAGAATCTAGAAGGATTTTTTTCAAAAGAGCTCTATGGTTAAAAGTCATTTTAATTAACAACTGATATTCAAGATATAGGTAGATAGATAAATACCTTTTTTGCTTTTTCTCTTTTGTATCCGTTTTAAAAATCTTTTTTCAGTGAACTAAAATTTTTTAAATTATAGGCTTGGTCCCTCTGTTTGGTTTTTAAAGAATTGCTCTCCCATTTACTTCATTCCACCCTACTCTTTCTTCCACTCTGCCATTGTAGTACCACATGAAAAGATCTAGAGAGGAATACTAATGACTCAAAACCTTTGGGAAACTCAGAAAAAGGCATCATTCACCGCCTTTTGAGGTCATTTGCTTTCCTTGTGCAATTTCTAGAGTCATAAGCAAGTTGCTCTCAAATCTAAACCTCTGCTCTCCCTTGTACTGCATTACCTGATCTCTTTGGATTTTGAAGGCACTGGAAATTCCTACAAAGAGGACTTGACCCTGGTGTGCATAACAGCTGGCATGTCACGGGAGAGCTCTACAATCTTAGAGGTGGCTGGCTACAGTCGTTTACAGTAAATGGTTATTATTACAGAGGGTTATCCATTTCTTTGTGTGTTAGATAAGAAAGGCTAAGATTTAAACATCTAGGAAAATGTCCTTGTAGTGAAGTATACTGTGAAATTGTTGGCACGGCCCAGTTCCCATGGCATTTCCCTCTTTTGGGGGACTAAGATTTCAGTGAAATCCTTGGTTTTTAAATGTCTAAATGCTCTGCCTGCTGTTCATGTACTTAAATTATTAGACCCTAAAAACTGCAAATACTTTGTTGGCCCTGTTCCTTCATAGGCTCCGCCCTGAGCTCAATGGTCCAGTAGGAAAACAGACTTAATTAAAAGCTACCTATCTAAATGAAATTGGCCTCCTAATAAAATCCTATGGTAAATTACTATGATTACTATGATTTTGTGTTACTTTGACATGTATTTTTTATCTTCCTCTAGCACAACCAAACTCCTTGAAACGGCTTAAATGGGCATGTGCACACACATGCACTCTCTTTCTCTCTCTCTCTCTGCAAATTGCTACCTCATTTTGCTAAAACTTGGTAAGGGCTTTTCCAGATAAACTTTAACCTTTTCCATTTATAAAGGCATAGTTTGAATCCAACTGTCCTTTTAAATTAGTAAGTTTTACTGGTCTTATGACTAAAATTCTAAAATCAAAACTCTAAAGTCTTTGTGTGTACATGTGTATGTTATATGTTGTGTCTACATATATGTATATGTCTATATATATGTTTGCTAACGTATTGTCTATGGTACCAAATTAATGTAAAAATAAATGAATACTCACAAATTAAGTAAATGCTTTTCAAGTTCACGTGATTTTAGTAATTGCTGATAAACAAAGACCTTTTAACCACTTCGGTATGGCGCTCACTGGCGGAGAAACCTTGCCCACAGCCGGCACTCACAGTCCGCACAATAGTTTGTGCTGTGCATTGACGATGAATCCATTTTGCTCTCATGTGATGAGGAAAGCTTTAAAGCACTGAAAGCTTGTTTTACTTTACAGGCAGCTTTACTTGTAATGTAAATCAGAATAGGTAACATATACATATATGTTTTTATTACATGATTTTTAAATGTTCACAATTTTATTTTCATAAATGAAAAATTAGAAAGTCAAGTTTTATTATTAACACTAAAGTCGATGCTCGACTATGCATGTTCATCTGTGGCTATCAACTACAGTCGACGCTTACCGAAGTGGTTAAATTGTTGGTAAAAATAAAACATCTTAAGAATTTAACGTAAACATTCTTGCCTAGGTCAGGGGTGGGGAACCTGCAGCCTTAAGGGCACATGTGGCCTTCTAGATCCTTAGGGGTGGCCTTTTGTCTGAATCCAAATTTTACAGAACAAATTACAGGTTCCCCACCCCTGGCCTAGGTCTATTGGTTAGATACTACCTCTGCTGGATGTTTTAAGATCATAAACTGTTGTTTCTCTAGTACTTTTGATAACTTGCTTACCATGACTTTAGATTTGAGCCTTTTAGGTCATGATGAGACCTAGCTCCAGGCATTGTCCTTTGTTGTGGGCTCTGTATTCACAATATAATTAAAATTGCTTACTCCCTAAGATTATCACTAAAATAAGGGTTATTAAGAATTAACGCTATAATTAATGTATGTGACTAAAACTACTAGATATAAGAGAAACAATTCTATATGCAAAGTGTGTAAAGAAAGTAGGATGTGTTTTTGGTTAAAAAAAGAAAAAAGGTAGTAAGAAGGAATGAGAATGTGATTTTTCTTGAAGGGAAAGTAATTTTGTCTAGTTTAGAGGTTTTTAAGGATTGTTTTAAATTGAAGGAATAAAAAAGATGGATAAAACTGAATGAATATAGAAAGCTAAGAAAAAAGGAAATAGAAAAACTGGTAAAAGATTATAAAGGGTTTATGGAAATCTTACCTTGTGGTCAAACTGATTAATGTTAGATAAATTTGTTTATAAGGTTTTATTAAAATTACCTTTAGCATTGATAAAACACTAATACAATGGTAAAATTTAGTTTTCTCTTTTTGAACAAGATTTCCATGAAGTATTAATAAGAGACAGCAAGAGATTTCTGTTTACCTTTTGAATAACCTACAAAAAGGGGAGGGGAGACAGATTTTGTTCACCTCATGCTATCTTATTAAGTCTTATGATTACTTGAGAAATGTCTCCTCTCTCTGAAAGAGTAAAGATTTTTGCATTTTGAAATCTTTAAATAACCACTTTGGCTAAATTATTGACTTATTTTACAGTGATCTGTGATCCTGTTTTGTGATATCAAGTGTTTTAAATCTGATATTTTAAAAACTTTCCAAAATAAAATTTCAAATTCTAAATTCAGTCTTTTTGACTTGAAATTAACTCTTTGAATATTAGGGCTCCTGCAAGTCCAAGAGAGGCATATTAGCCCTTATTTGGTATGTTAAAATCATACAAGAAGTATTGTCAAATATGAAATGGTGTTTAACTTTCTTTGGGTTATATTTGTATAAACATGTTATTAATATGTGCCAACACTGCATGAGAATCCTAAAATTCTGATCTGTCTTGGCATATATTATCAGTAATAAATATGATTATTACATTAAATTATCATGTGCCACAGAAATAACCAGATTTCCTTGTCAATTATATCTATAACCATGGAAGACTTTTGTCATCCACAGGCAATTATTGTTTTATTTTTATTCTTCTCAAAAAACAGTCCAAAATTTACTTCTTCTTTAAGGAAATTCATAGAAAGGACTCTTACAAGTACTCTTAAATACAGGTTTCTCATAACTCTGGGGTTGGGTCTTTATTCTGAGGGCACCCATGTATACACATTAAATAAATTCATATGCTTTTTCTCCTATTACTCAATCTGCCTGATGCCAGTGATTTTCAACAAGCCTCCGGGAGAACAAGGTCCTTGGCCCCCACACCCACAAAACTCCTGAGTAGTGACTCTGTTGCTGCACATTTAGATTGTGTCCAATTTTTCTCTATTTGAAAGAATACTGAAATACACAGCTCCCGAACACTTTTTTTAAATACATAGTTATTTCTTTAGGATAAATTATTAAAACAGTTTGGTAAAAGTTTTATAAATTATATAAAATGTTATAAATTATAAAACTGCCCTATTAAAAGATTATATCATTCTGTAACTTCTCCAGAAATATAAGAAATAGACATCATGTTCGGTAGTATTTTAACCTTTACTAATTTGATGGGTAAAAAACAGTCTCTTGGTTCTACTTCACATTTTTTTAGTTAACTAATAAAGGGTGAACATTTTCATAGGTTTATTGTCTTTTTATGAATTTTTATATGTTTCAAACATTTTACCCGTTTTTCTATTGGCTATTTTTTTTTCCTTAATGGCTTACGTAAGTATTTGCCATATTAAGAAAATTTACTATTTCTCTCTTTTGTATGTTGCAAATATTTTCCTACTTGTGCTTTAACTTTATGGTGCTTGATCAGACCACATACAAACTTAAAGCTTTAATACATTAAAACTCTCCTTTATGGCTTCTGCCTATTAATGTATGATAATTTTAAAATATATTTTCTCTAAATTTCTTTCAGTTTATGCTCATATGTCAGTAGCTTCAAGCTAATTTAGAAAATTAAACTAGATACAGGTAATCATCCAGCAGGGACAGATGTCACAAGATACTGGCTTCTATTTCCCCCAACTAAAACTTACTGGCAGAATGTCAGCATAACTAAAAGGAAAAGAGAAACATATGCCCCTTAGCAAGTGACATCAGTATTGCTAGTCAAATGAATTGGGGAAATTCCCCTAGCCTGAATAAATTTGAATTCAATAGCTCTATATATTTTAATTCCTCACATTGCCACACTTCTGAATATCTCAGGCAAACATCTTTCACATTCATCATTACAATCTATGTTCAATTTGACATTGTGAGATAGGAACAGTAGGTATCAATTCCTCTTTGTACAGATACAAAACCAACGCGCAGAAACGATAATATTTGATCTGCCCAAGATTCTTCAACCACTAAAGCCTGCAGTGTATGGAATGCAGGTCTTCCAGACTCCTGGGCTAACATTCTTTCCACTATACTATGAGAGTTCTCCAAGTAAGAATGGAGAAGTAGCTATATAAGGGAAGGAAACAAAGGAGTAAAGAGGAGAAAAGACAAAGGAGAAAAGACATATCTTCTGGGGAAAAAAATATACATATTTCTGTTACCCCATTCTCACTTTCTACTGGTCTTATAGTCAATTTTGTTAATGAAGAATCTCTGCCTTTGCAAATTAGCAAATTAATTAATATAACTGATTTTGATAAAACATTTTGTTAATAATATCTAGCTGAATCCTTTAAAAAGCAAGAACAAAATTCATAGAAACTGAATCTATTATTCCTAAAATGTATGGGATTGTGGTAATAGGGTAAAGTAAAATATTAACTAGGTCTGGTGTCTTTTTTTGACACCAACCAGTTCTCTGATTCTCCAACATTAACTGGGTATCCAGCAATTAAATTCAGTCTGACACTAACTACCCCGAGTTAGCGCAGACCCCACAGGTTAAAGGCTCAGTCCCACAAGACTGAACCCCCTTCAGACACCCAACACAAACTGGGTACCAAGGCTACCCACACTTCTACCTGACCAACTAGAAATTTGTGAGGTCTGTCAAAGAAAAGCCAGAACTAGACAGTGGCCAAATTTTGATAGTTAGACAGATTTTAATCAGGAATTATTACAATAGGGAAAAAGAGATCTCAGCATACAACCGGGCCCAGTTATGACTGCAGCATGGAAGAGTGGAGATTCGCAGACAAGGAGCATGGTGGAGAGTCGGTGGATGAGAAGTTACTAAGAGGAAACATCAGGGGTCAGGGGGAGGTCTGGATAGACTGACCTAACAAGATTCTTACTGAAAGCAGAGAAGGATGATCAGGTATCACTTGGGGATGGTGAAGGATGAGGACTTTGATCAGATACTGAGGGTGATCAGATATGGAGGGTGGGGGTTCTGTCTCATCTGACTAAGCAGGGTTCTTGCTACAACTGGGCTCTTGAGGACAAGGCCCAGGAGGAGGCCTAGGCAAAAAGGGGCTCAGAGAAGCCTGTCCAGAGTTTGGTCAAGGATACAGTTTTTGTCAGTTCCTACAAACCCCTCTCAGATTCAATAATTCACTAGAACAACTCACAGAACTCAGGAAAGTACCTGACTTACTAATACCAGTCTATTGTAAAAGATATAACCCAGGAACAGCCCAATGAAGAGATGCATAGGGCAACGTGGTGGTGGGGGGGGTCATGGGGCCTCCTGGTACTCTCCTTGTAGGCCACCCTCCTAGCACGCTGATGTGCCCACCAACCCAGAAAGTCCCCAAACCCCAGGGGTTTTAGGGAGGTTACATTACATAGGCATGGTAGATGAAATCACTGGCCACTAGTGATTAACTCAGTCTTCAGTCCCTCTCCCCACCCCTGAGGTCTAGGAGTGGGACTGAAAGTTCACAATGATTGGTTCCTTTGACTGTCAGCCCATGTCCTGAAACCATCTAGGTCACCCTATTAGCATAAACTCAGGTTTGGTTGAAAGTGGCTCATTATAAAATAACAGAAGATAATCCTATCACTCAAGAAATTCCAAGGGTTTTAGGAGCTCTGTGCCAACAACTACCAAATATATAGACCAAACAAAGACCAAATATATATTTTATATCACATATTTTATATTTTATATCACATCATGATAGACATGGGAGGGGAGAGGCAAAGGAGAAGTAATTTAGAAGAAAATTCTCATCATGTATAGAATGGATGGGGTTAGTACATGCTACCCTAAAATATAGCACCCTGGCATTTGAGAAAACAGCAGAAGCAGAAAGGTCTCCCTGATCTTCTCCTAGCCCTTCTCCCCTAAAGCAAGTCATAAAACCTAGGGAAGATTTTCCGACCTTCCCCCTAAATGGGTCATAAGACCCTAATTCAAGAGACCCTCCTGTGAGAAGGCCCTCACTATATCCAGAAGAAAGGAGCCCAAGACACAGAGATGCCAAGAAGAATCTGAACAAACAGGCCTTGCTAAGTTCTTCCCAGTTTACTACCAATAGATCAAACCCTTCTGTCCTCCAATCATATTTCTCCATGACTGTCCACACTTCATCAAGCCTAACATAAAAAATATACAGATTTACCTGTTTATTTGGGTCTTATGTGATATATTCATATATGGTATATTATTTGGCAATAAGAAGTGAAGTACTGATAATGCCACAACATGGATGACCCTTGAAAATATTATGCTAAATGAAAGAAGACAATCACAAAGGCCACATATTATACAAGTCCCTTTATATAAAATGTCTAGAATAGATAGTTCAATAGAGATAGCTATCACCAAGTTCTGGAGGGGGAAGAGAAATAGGAATAACTGCTAATGGGTATGGGGTTATTCTTGGGATGCTGAAAATGTACTGAAATTAGATAGTGGCGATGGTTGCACAACTCTGTTAATTACTAAAAGCCATTAAATTGTACACTTTAAAAGGGTAAATTTTATGGTATGTAAATTATATCTCAACAAAGTTGTTATTTAACAAAAAAAAACGAAGTGTTCAAACACAGGATGCCAATTATTTGTGTGGGTAGTGTAGAAAGAATTCTTTCTGCTGACTATTATATAATAAAGTCCAAATATTTGATGATTCTCTACAATTTCAACAGAGCTAAATGCCTTTGAGTTAAAATGAATAAAAGAGATGAGTAGCTCTTTATATTAAGACAATTAGTCCTTAAATCTAAAGAAAATTAAAAGTAAACCTCATTAACTGCAGTAAAACCAAAAGCCTCCTCTCAAAAAAGTCTAAGATAAAAGGTTAAAAAACTTTAACAAAATATTTATTTATTCCTTTACTTTAGTGAGAAACAGCATTTGAGATGATATTTAAAAAAGGAGTACAAGAATAGCTTTGTGACCACTATTCAGCCTATATAATATTAAAATTAAATAAATATAATATTAAAAATAGATGCAAAGGCATCTTATTTTAAATATACTTAGATATTTCCTTTGCTAACCAGGACCTAATTTACTTAGTCTTTTCACATGCTCAAATGTCAATTTCCTATCATAATTATCAATGACCTACTATAATGCTAGTTAAGAATTATATCACATAAAGAAATTAGCTGGACAACTAAAAATATACAGAAAAAATTAGCCGGGCATGGTGGCGCATGGCTGTAGTCCTAGTTACTCGGGAGGCTGAAGCAGGAGGACCGCTTGAGCCCAGGAGCTTGAGGTTGCTGTGAGCTAGGCTGATGCCAGGGTACTCTAGCCCGGGCAACAGAGTAAGACTCTGTCTCAAAAAAAAAAAAAGAAATGGGACATGGATTCCCTTGGTGGTGGCAGTGGTGCTACTGGTGGTGATGGCATTATAGTAGTCAACTAATAACATTAAAAAATAAAGAATTATATCATAGTTAAATACCTAGCTATATTATTAGTATATGTATAAATTTATATTTTAAATATAAATAAATTTATATTTATGCTAAAATAAAAGTAAAGTATAAATTTATACTAATAGTATTAATACTTTATAGTATTATAGAAAACATTACCATTGTATCTAAAATGAAATACAATAGCTGACATTCATTTTTGTGTGGGAAAATATGCATATCCATACTCCATATATTTAAGGTAAAAAATTGAATAAGCCAGTGTTCAATTTAACATTTCTTTTCTTAAAAGCTCCTAGAAACAGTTTTAAATTACTCATAGATTAGATTTTTGTCAACTTGTGATATTTACTCCATTTTCCTAGAGTTAAAGTATATCTCCATCCGACCCCAAAAGAAAGCCATGAATCTTTCACAAGTATTTTTAAGTAAACATTCAATTCAATAGTCTAATGATACCTTTTGTTCCACCTTCAAAAACTGAGCCAGTTCTTCTACAGTTAGGTGATCTTTCTTGTCACTATAGCTCAGGAGCAGCAAATAAAGGTCTCGTCTCAAGGACATCATTTTGTAAAAAACACAAAACTCTTCAAATGTCAGAGTTCCCTGATTCTCATCTGTGTCAGCTTCCTGAAAAGGGCATAGTAAAAAAAGGCAGTAAAAGAGTTTAAAATAGGAAATCCAGTATTGGGAAATAATATTTTCTACAAAAGAACTAGTACGCAAATCACAAGCAGTGAGCACACATGCTCTTCAAGCACACATGAAACATAAAAATTAACTATATATTAGGCCACAAAGAAAGTTTCAATAAATTTTTTAAAATCAACCTTATACAAACCAATTTCTCTGACCACAGCAAATGTATAAATCAACAAAGAAAGCTAAAAAGAAACCTCTAGAAACAAAATAATACATTTCTAAAGAGGAAAAAAATACATAGAAGTAAACAACACCACATATTAAAACTTGTATGATAAAGCTAAAGTAGTAATTAGAAAGAAACTTGAAGTTTTAAATGAATTAGAAAACAAAGTAGATTTAGAGCAGAAGTTAATAACTCTAAAAGCTAGGGGGGAAAATTAAGCCAAAGGACATAGAAGGAAATAAATTACAAACAAAACCAGAAAGCAATGAAATAGAAAACAAATAGATATAACATAAAGGTGACCAAGAAAACCAAAGGCTGATTTTTGAAGAAACTAATGAAAAAAAGAAATATTGAACAAGACTAATCAAGAATGAAAGAAAGAAGATACATTTAACACATGATGAAAATACCAGTCTCCCATCAGTTTCTGAACTATAATCCAATCAAATTTAATTTTTACCTATAAAAGAATATCTCTTAATTCTCCAAGGGTAGATCTGATGCTCTTACAACCATCGGCATCATTGGTACCTCCCTAATTTCCCTCTATAGAAAAGTCTGAATAATGCATCTGGACTAATTTCTAGTTGAAATTACTTATTTCTAGCAATTACTGAGCAAAAATATTTTACCATGTGCCTGATTGATTGAATTTGTCATAAAACCATAAACTATTTGATACATAATGAATAAATGACCCATTTACATGATCTTCTTCCTTCTAAGCAAACAGGGTTGTAACCAAACAAAAGCCAATAGGAAATGAATGGCATTTTGAAATGCATAGATTTTGTGAAGTATAATCAGTTGTTAAGCAGTGTTAAACATAGCTTTGAAAGTCAACGTGCTCATTAAAAATTTTCTTTTTTTACAAAAGATTTGCTAACTTTTGGTCAATTATGAGCAATCACTGACCAATATTTAAACCTTACATAAAGGCTGATCACTGTTGCCTCTGCCATTTTAAGGATAGAGGCAGAATGGACTGGAGTACCAGCATTTTCAGTGTGTGAGGCTCTTAGAAACTCTATGCATCCTAAGAAACTGGGTCGAATGTCCAAATGCCTGCCATAACTTTGTTTCAAAATATCTAATCCTGGACACGGAAATGAAATACTTTTCAAGACTTCCATATAAATGGCTAATACAATTAAGAAGAGTAAAACTCTTGAGTTTTTTTTTTTATACCTCAAAAGATTACTTTAAAAAAAAATCAGTTGAATGTTCTACTGCAACAAAAAGCAAAGAAAAAGAAAAGAAAATTCTAGGAAGGCTTTAATGTCTTTGCCAGCAATACAGTCAAAGGAAAGAATGTTCCTAAAATAATATTAAGATCCTTGATCCTACCACTCTCACCATGAGCATTTACAGAACTCTGCTAGATACAATGCCCATGGACATAAATATCATAGATATGATATTTATGCAGCAGGTACAACTACTTATCCAGTCACTTCTGGCTTGATAAGTTTTGAAATTTAAGGTCAAAAAAAAGAGGCTCTTAATGTTTTCTTAAAACTTGTCTAAAGGATTTACTTTGAATTCATAAGCCATTTGACATAAACATTTCCTGGTTCACCCTCTAAAATACTAGGTGCATTAGAAATAAACAGGTCTCTGAATGAGGAAAAAATAGAAGTAAAAATAGTTCAATAGCTCATGTTACTTTATTATCTTCCAAAAGTACCCCCCCAAATCATATTTTTATAGGTACAAACTTTGCCCTCCTCTTTAAGCTGGGCCTCTCACATATAATCAGCAGCTACCTCTTCAGTACAGTGAATAGCTCCTACATGAAGAAACAGATGGGACCTTGGACTCTCAAGGAGGCAAAGAGGAGATGACACAGGGAATACCGGGAACATGGCAAACCTTTCCATATAGTTTAAAGATAATCCACTCTATTTGTGACAACTCATTTCCCCTTCAAAGTCTCTCACTCCATCCCTGGGGTTCCCTACATAGCTATCTCATTCCTTTTTCCTCTTTCCTTTCTCTCATGTTCTCCAGTACAATGGGACCCAGTTCCCCACAATGCAAACTATTTCCAACCAAGAACAGGACAACCTAAGGGGTCACAGAACAGAGCCAGCTTCTGTCTTCCATCCATTGTTGCTACTCACACCCCAGGCTGTTTCTATTCTTACCATGTCTAAGAACAAGTGGTTAGAAAACAAAGGAAGCACAAAACATTAAATATTATATTGCCCTCCAATGCTTATTTTTAAATGTGCAAGTATCACCTACCTAGTCACTTAGAATAGCAAATTATTGCAAAATATGGAGTATGCATATGACTTATTTCCAAATTAGAGCCTTTTGTAAATTAATATTCTACAAATTTCTAATAGTCTAACATTGTCTTTACCAGACTTAATAGAGATCGCTTCTGCACCTTAGACTGAAAACTAAATACAATCCCAGCTGGAAGCCACAGAATAGATTTGGGCCCAAGTATTTCCCTCAAAGACTTATCGACAGGGAAAGAGCATTTCATTTAACACCTAAAAGCAGTTGAATGAACTTCTGGAGAGCTCCCTGAACGGTAGGAGTAATTAGAACTTCTAAGCCTCATGGACTGTAAATCTTAAACTCAGAAACAAAATAGACAACTCATGAGGTCCTAGACAAGTGCTATGTTTTTTATCATGTCTCTTAGTCTTTATTATAATCCTCCCAATGGCCCTGTGATGTAGGCAGATGAAATATTATTGTCTTCTCAAAGGGACTTGATCAGGCTTACTTCATTATTTAAGTGTCATAAAAAGTGCCTATAATCACTCTCTGAAAACAGCAACAATAACAAAAATACATTTTAGGAAGTGAAATTTTGGATACATGTTAATTTATGAATTTTTGTTTTCTTTGATGAAACAAACTGCCTCTCTTCAGGCCAAACTTAATGTATAAATAAGTCAATGTGTATTAAAATGATTATCAGCATATTATGGAGCTTTTAGGTTCTGACTAGAGACATAATACATTTGCAGGAAGGCTTCCCAAATACCTCTTCCTTTTCAAAAAACAAAAACCCCCACCTCCTTCCCTGCCCCTCCAGGCATGACCTCTGACAACAACGAATCTGTTCTCCATTTCCATAATTTAGATATTTCAAGAGGTCATATGAGTGGAATTATACAGTATGTAAGATATTGAAATAGGCTTTTTTCACTCAGTGTAATTCTCTGGAGATTCCCACAAGTTTTTGCATGCATTGATACAGGTCGTTCTTTTTTATTGCTAAGTAGTATTCTGTGGTTTGCATGTACCACAGGTGGTTTAACCATTCATAGTTTGAAGTTACCTGGGTTGTTTCCAGTGTTTGTTTACTATGAATAAAGCTACTATAAACACTTGCGTACAAAAATAATCCCTCTCTTCATTAAAGAAAAATAAAACAGTACATAGCATGTAATACTAGCTTCCAATAAAACAAAATAAGCTTTTAATATGCCTAAGTACATCAATAACCTCTGTATATTTTATATAAGGCCAATGCAATTGTGAAAACTTACCTGAAACATTTGTCTGACTTTTCTTCGGGGCAGATTAACATTTAGTTTATGCATTAGTTGGTGTATCTCTTCAATATTCAACAAGCCATCACCATTTTTATCAGCCTCCTCAAAGGTCTGCTTCACCCACATGCAGAAAGGTCAAAGAAAACACTTGTGTTTTCATCAGAATAAAAACTGATCTCTCACAGAATACTCACAAGGATATTTATCAGTAACACAGAACTTGAAATTCTTTTGAGAAGGCCCTGCAATCCACAGGTTCTGATAAGCTACTAGTAGTGACAACAAAAAAAAAATTAGGAAGGTGCCGGGAGGCCATGTACAAGTGGTTCCCTCCACTGTGAAATGAGAGTCAGCCATATTATTTTGAGAGATTCTTTAATTCAAACAATATTTAATCCTATCCAAATTAAATATTAAATCTGTTATTGAAAAAATACTATATTTTATCAATTATAAAAGAAAAAAACTATATTACTGGTTCTAATTCCACTCTAGCAGGAAGACAACATTTTAATTCATATCTTCATTAGCAAACTCCATAAAAATAAAATATTTCTATGTGATTTTATACATTATCCCTTTCTATTTGTCATTTCCTGACCAGTTTTTCTCAGTTATGCTGCCATGTTCATAACACAAATCTTGTGTCATTCACAAGATTCTCACTTATAAAGTTAGAGTTCTTCATTTGTGAGGCATGTAGGTGTAATATATCAGGAATGGCCCAGTATTGTAGCTCTCAAATGCTTTCTGCTAAAGAATCTCTTCATGACGAAACCCAAACATAGCAAATTTAGACCTTATCTTCTCCTATGTCTGTTCACCTAGTATCTTTTTACTTTCACAATATCCCATGGTACATGATCTTTTCAATTCTCTTTTCTCAGTCCCACTCCTACATCTAGAATATTAGACCTAGTTTAATCTCATCATTGTTCAGCTAAGGAGGTAAAATGAAATGAGAGGGAGAAATCTGGTAAGAATTAATAAGAAAACCAGGTCTCAAAACTAAGTCTCTTGCATCCTAATCTGGCATTCTTTTCTCCCATACAGGAGGCCTGTCTCAGTACTATGTTCCTCTTCTTATTACTAGCTTTGATGGTCTCCACCTAACAGAACAGGCCCAGACTTTTATGTCCTGGGAAGTTACATGAAGTACAAGCCTGATATGCTAGGAGTACCCTCCAAGCTCAGGTATGACACTAGTGATTGAGAATATGAAGCTGAGTTTTTTTTTTTTTTCTTTTTTTTTTTTTCTTTTTTTTTTTTTGGATATTTCTACTGTAGTGTAAGAAGCTGAGTTTAGATGTAAAATATTTACATCATATGAACTGAAAATTGTAAAGATGCTCAGTGGGATGAGTCTTAGGTAGTTTTATATAATGGCAAAGCAGAATAAATGGTAATAAATAGATGAGTTGAGAATTCTCAGCTAACTTTTAGCAAAGGATTTTTTTAATGGATGATTCATCAGTGTTGAGGGGTAGGTTACAGAAGGCAGGAATTGTGTGTATACTTAGAAAACCACACTGAGCTTCAAAGTGTGAAGGGTAATGAAGATGAAAAGAATAAGGCAATGGGAAGAAAACAGAAAATCAGAGTAAGGGAAAAGCGTAGGTTTAAAGCCAAGACATGGGAGAATGAGGGTACATCAGAGGAGAAGGGCAATGGGCAATATTTGTTTATCAAACAGGTGACATCAACTGAGAGATTTTCATTTTAAGTCAAAATATGAATTAACCTTCCAGTGGTAACATAGCATACTTCCACTTCTGAGGTGATTTAAATTATGACTGTAGGAGACAGTACCTTGGAAAGCAAAAACCACAAGAAAGGTAAAGTCTTACTCCTTCTAAAGTTAAATAGAGGTGGTTTTCTGACTGTAAATAGCTTGCTTCACATTTTGTTCCCTTTACAAGATTTTAAAATAACCAGTCCAGCTCTTTCAATTTCAATTTTTCCTCATAAACTTTAGTCAGCACCTCATTATACATGACACCTGGAAGTTAAAGGGACAACCAGACCTAGGGGAAAAAATAACTGAAGAATCAAAAGGGTGAAAGATTTGGGCCAATTACTAATAAGTACCTGAATCTCATTTTTTAGTTTTCTGGGCACACAGCACCCACATGGTGAACTCCATTTCTTCTGACTGTGGACACTGCTCTGTGCCCCACAAAGGACTTGGCTAGAGTCCAAAGAAGTGGTGAAATGAGTCCAATGACAGCAATATTTTCAACCTTTCATTCTGTAATTCTTTACCAAAGCCTCTCAAAGACTTCTCCAGAGAAGAGACAGTAACATCCAAGCCCTAAATTTGTGTATACTCTGCAGATACAAACCACTTAGGATGGGCGTGTGTCAGCAGGGTCTTTAGCACCAACACATAACTGGCCTTGACAACTGGATTAGGAGACATAGGACCGGCAAGGCAGAAATAGAGGTGGAATCAAACCTAGAAGTATACACTAGTCCTAATTCTACTGCTAACCTCAGCCTGCAACAGTGGGTCACTTATGTCACCTCTTAGAGCCATTCCTCATTTACAATGTCAGGGAGCATGACTTTTAATCTTGAAATCCCTTCTGAGATTCTATGAATGGAAAAACCATTCTTTCCAGTAATGGTATTCACAGTATACAATCACAGGGAAAAGTATTCTGACATCTTAAAGCTGTTCTTCATAATTTAGATGAGTGCCCGGTAAAGCCCTGAATTAATAATTCAGAGCCATATATATAATAATTCTAAGAAAAGAAATAGTCATTCCACAGAGAAAATCTGAGAGAGTCAAACTGAATGAAAAGTAATGGTCTAGTATTTTCTATCAAGAAACTGTAGTAGGATAGAAAGCATTAAATGGTATTACTTAGTGCAGGACTGGCCAAACTTTTCTATAAAGGGCCTGATAGTAAATATTTTAAGCTTTGCAGGCCATCTGTCCTCGGTTACAACTACTCCACTCCGCCATTACCATGAGAAAGCAGCCATATAGACAACACGTAAGTGAATGAGCACAGTTGTGTTCCAATACAATTTTATTTATGGACACTGAAATCTGAACTTCAAATAATTTTCGCATGTCACAAAATGTTATTGTTTTAATTTTTTTCAACCATTTAAAACTCATTCTTAGCTCAGGAGCCCATAAAAAAAATAGGTGGTGGGACATATTTAGCCTGCAGTTTGAAGGAAAGGAATAAGATTTTAATTTACGACATAATAAGGGACTGCCTGAAGTCCGCTAGAAGTTATAATTTCCCTCATGGATTTAAGAGACAAAGTGGGGAAAACATAAAGGAGAGTGATCTGATGGAGAAAAACACCAAGTCTAGGTGGCAGCAGCAACATTTGTATATGATGAGGCCACCATATTTCAGACTTTATCTGAATAGGAAAGGAAAACATTTGCCATTCTTTACTGCCCTTTAGTAATAACAATAGTAGCTATGATTTATAAGGTGCTTACTATGTGCTGGGCAGTGTTCCAAAGACTCTGTATATATCAATTCATTTGATCTTCACACACCTCCACAAGATGGGCACTATCATCATCATCGCCATGTTACATATAAAAGACTCTGAGGCGGAAGAGTATAAGCAATTCAACCAAACTTGCACAGTACATGGCAGAGTCTGAGTTCTTAACTGTGTTGCTCTATCTTTTAATAGGTCTGAGTACTACATCTCCCTCCACTCAACCTGGCCATACTGCAGAAATAATCTACACTTCAGGCTGGATGGACTTTCTCATACATCCATTTAAGATTCACTATTCTCATTTTTCATTCACAGTTGAAATTTTCAGTCGTAAATGAAATCTAACAATCAACATCCCAAATCTGTTCTCCTCAATTAATGTAATTAAATGTCCAGTCAAGAATGTTATTCTGTTAAGATATTATCCAAAATTCTACCAAATTCTGACAAATCTGCATGAGAATGGATCCCTGACTCAACATAACTTTCCCTATTTTTGAATTCAGCCTCCTCCTTACTAACTATTCATTAATTTCTTCTTTCTTTATTTACCCCTTCACTGATTCAAAAAATCAACTGGTTCTACACTTCATACAAAATTGTTCCTCTTTGCGGTTCTGCAGTACATTTGCATTCTATTATTTTTTCAGAAAGCATATTTTCAGAATATGAATCTCTCAAAATATGAAAACTTTCAAGCACCAGTAAACATAGAAAAATGAGGTCTAAAAAATTACTGATCAATAAAGCAAAAAGAGGCTTCTACAATGTGTGTCCATCTCCCTCTGGTCTCTCTGAAGGATTAGGAGAGAAACTCATGTAATGACGAAAGGTTCTAGAATATTGTAAATGCACCCTACTTACGTGGGTAAGGACAGCAGGTTCAGGACCTGATTGTCACCCCTACAGCCATTGCCCTCCTTTCTTCCTTGCTAAAACAATCGCAATTTTGTTCAAGTATCCAAAAGTCACATATTTTAATGGTGGATGGGAACAGGAGACAGAGAAGTAAAGCTTGGCTCAAATACAGTTTTCCCCAAAGTACAGTCCTGGGGTCCCTGTTAACATGAGGTCCCTCCCTTTCCAACTACTCTGTGTGAGGCTGGATTTTCTTCACATATTTCAACCAAAACACTATCTCACAACAGACTGCAGAATGCAGAAGCAGATATGAGGATCCATGTGTTCCATTAAGCCAGATATTAAGAAGACTTGTAAAACAGTGAAGCAATACTGCTCTTCTAATGTGCTTTGCTTTGAAAAATATAGCTATTTTTCTCATAAAAATATGTGAACATGTAATAGAGTTTATGATTTTAAATGAATTAATAATTTTTAAATCCTCATATTTAATCTCTAATGTGATAAATACCTACATATTGAATGCACATAAACAAAAGCTATTTGGAATCTTCAGTTTTTAAGAGTGCAAAAAATGGTTCTGAGACCGAAGTCTAATCATGTCAATTAACATCTCTTGCAAGAGATTGGTTTAGAAATAGGCCTGCAATAGTAATTCTGGCCAATGATGACAGGTCATCTCTTGGGGAGCTTCTGAGAAGTTTTTCTTTTCTCTTAAGCAAAAGATTTGCAAGAAGGAACTTTGCTACCTCTGGGCAGGGCTATGTTTAGAGCTACCGCCTGAAGTTGCTATAACCCTCTTTGACCGAAGGGCAGCCAGCTGTAGGGCCAAGGCAAGAAGCTGAGAATGGTGGAACCTGGGTCCATGATGACATCACTGAAATTAACTTGAACCTGGAATTGTCTCATCTCTGATCTCTCATTTACGAGAAAATGAACACTCTTTATTGTTTAAGGCACTACTAAAATGGTTTCTGCCACTTGTACCAGAAAGCATTGTTATGTTGAACATTACTGATTCAACATTTTTGCTTGTTTGTTTTTTAGCAAATGTTAAAGAGTTAAAAAAAGCAAACAGATTAAAGCACAGAAAGTCAGTTCCTGTGTTTGTTTTTGCTCATTTATGAATCCCAGTTGGCTTTATCAGCATACTGTGAATATTGATGAAAAATATCATGGCTCATCAACTCAGATTTTCACACTGTCAAGGTCCTTTCAGGGCCTGAATATTTCCATTCTGCTCCAGCAATACCTTGTGTGAGGGATTGTAGCTAGAGTAGCACAAATTCAACATCAACTCCTGGAAAAAATCAGGGCATACGTCCCAGTGATGGCAAGGAAGCAGTACTGCTCCCTACATATACATGGGGCACCTGTATTTTAAGGCCATTCCAAATGGGAAGAAGGAAACCAAATCAGTCAACTAGCCTAACACCCTCACTTTGCAGATAAGGAAATTGAGGCCACAAAGGCCTTGCTCTGTGCCAGGTTTGATCCCACTGGGAAGGATGCCTTCAGACCAAGCACATCAATCATTTATCTTGTCAGCACTGCAGGACCACAAGAATGTGTATAAGCAAGAATGAGACTTAGATCCCAGTTTCTCAAGCAATTTAGAGAGAATAAATGTTATTAAGTAAAAAATTATTTCCCCTCAAGTATCAGTCAGTTCAGTTTCCAAGCTGTAAGTTAGAGAGACAGAAAAAGCAGGAAGCAGCTTAGTGCCTGATACATATTTGAAACTCAAGAAGTATTTGTTGGCCGGGCGTGGTGGCTCACGCCTGTAATCCTAGCTCTCTGGGAGGCCGAGGCGGGCGGATTGCTCGAGGTCAGGAGTTCGAAACCAACCTGAACAAAGAGCGAGACCCCGTCTCTACTATAAAAAATAGAAAGAAATTAATTGGCCAACTAATATATATACAAAATATTAGCCGGGCATGGTGGCGAATGCCTGTAGTCCCAGCTACTTGGGAGGCTGAGGCAGGAGGATTGCTTGAGCCAGGAGTTTGAGGTTGCTGTGAGCTAGGCTGACGCCACGGCACTCACTCTAGCCTGGGCAACAAAGTGAGACTCTGTCTCAAAAAAAAAAAAAAAAAAGGAGTATTTGTTAAACTAAGCTGACTTTATAGCAAAGTAGGATTTTCTCTGATTCAAATCAGCACTTTCCCAGTTACAGTTAATGAGTACTCCTATAATAAAAAAGGCAATGATATTTAATGGGTACTTCATCTCTCTTAAGAGGAAATTTCAGATTGTATTTGAAGATTTCTCAGATTGTGGAGATAGATTCAGTCTCCTTAGAAGTATTCTGCTCCTGAGTTTATATGTAAACTTAAGTTTCTGCATGTTTTATATATTCGTTTACTTGGGGTGAAAGTGAGGAGGGGAGGGAAGTGTGCTAGGGGTGAAGAAAGACACAGGAAACAAAATTATGGTAAAAAACAAAGCATAGTCATCCTCACTTCACACACATACACAGAGCTCAAAATAAAGTTCTAGGAAGGATATTGGTCATGGGTCCTCTGCCTTTTGGCAAGGGAATCTTCATCACTGATGCCAGCCATCAGGTACTTGAGGCCTGTGATCCAGGTGCGGGCCTCCTCAGGGTTGGAGGTGATGAGGTCCAGGGACTCCATGTGGTTGCCATGGTAGATGGTGAAGCAGCAGCTGGGGTCAAAGTTCCCCTCAGCTTGTCTGTGGAATATTTCAGACTGCCGACCCTCCGTGACTTTGTAAATGGAATCAATAAGTACTGTGACGGAAGCGAGATACACAGTTACACAGCAGGTGAGACATTTACTTACATGGATTAAGAAATGAGAAAAGCAAAATCATTTCAAATATTAAAAATAACTATGAAAAAAATCATTATCTGCAAGTTGTGGTTTTAGGTCTATATGTGAAGCGTAAGTCCTCTTGTTCCCTAGTAGAAACCTTCTCCATATAACACTTTACCTGCCTATACAGTCTTGACAATGTCCTCCCAAGGCAATGATTTAGAATGTGCTGAAATTTATAGTAAAAAAATAGATATGCCCATCAGGGCAAAAAGACTGGCAGAAAAGGAGACTACCGAATATGTCAAATTTACAGTTTATGTACTTATGGAGGCAAAAACATACAAAGACCTAGAGCCAACTTTGGTGTTTTGCAACATACATGAGGAGATAGTGAGAAAATTGAAAAGAAAATAATTTACTGGCAACCAAATAGCCCAGCTAAACAAGACTGGCCCTCCCAAAGAGAAAACTATGGGACTATGATGATGAAGGCAGAGCAGAGCTCAGAGAAGCAAAGAGAAACAAGGTAACAGCTGAGGGGAGGCAGAGTGATATGGGAACATAGGGCCCACTTTGGGGACCCTGCATAGGCTGTTTATTCTGAACCAGAAAGCACAGAGAGAAAATAATGGGAGATAAAGCTGGAAAGGCAGACTAAGGCTACATTGCAGAGTGGCTGGAGTAACAGAGATTAATATTATTTAGGTAGCGGAACAACACTGAAGGTTTGAATCACAGCAGCACTGGCAAGAAGGATAATTTTAGACTAAAATATTATTTTGCTTGTTTCTTTTTAAGCATGAATTAGAAGTGTTGCCTCTACTATGGATTGCCCATATTCACCATCTACTTCTCATTTCTGCCTAATTGGCAGGATCCTAATTTTCTTCTGGTACCCACTCATTCACCACATGACTCACAGGCAAGCGAGCCTATGCTCAGCTCCAGGTTCTCCTGCCTTTGCGCTCTGGGATTTGCATTAGTGATCTCCCAAGTTCTTGGGCCTCTGATCTTGGACTGAGAGTTATATCCTCAGCTCCCTGGGTTCTCAGACCTTTGGACTCAGACTGAGCTACCCACCAGCTCCTCTGGTTCTCCAGCTTGCAGATGGCCGTCGTGGGACTTCTTGGCTTCCGTAGTCATGTGAGTCAATTTCCCGAAGAAATCCCCTCTCATATTTCTACCCACTTATCTATCTATGTATACATCCTATTTTGTTTCTCTAGGGAAGCCTGACTAATACAGTGTGGGAGAAAGAAGTTTAACTAGGAATCAGATCAAAACTATTTTATTTGATATCATTAAAACCACATTTTTAATTCATTAGTCACTTAACTGTGGCTTAGAATATGGCAATACACCCTAAAGCCCATTGAATTGATGATGTCTGTCATCTTTTATAGGAAAATAAAAGGTCTCATGCTATAAAACCATATATCCCAACTTAAAAACAGAAAACCCATCCCGTCTTCAACCCAGGGGAAATATTAACATTTGCAGCATTCATGGAAAAGAAAACTTTTATGAAATTAAATTCCCCAAAGATGGTCATCACTTATCCTGTCTCTCAATATCCAAGACCAGCTAACACCAAAACATGCAAATATTTGAAAGTTCCACAAATCTGAAGCTTCCACAGAGCCTATCCAGACTAATCCTTGTGTGACTGTGTCAAGCCAAGCAAAGAATTCAAAGGTTTGTTTTACTTTTTGCCTTCTCGCTCTTCCTAGAGGGCCGCCATCGGAGGCGTGTTCGATGCTCATCCAGGTAAAAGAGCCGGACGAGCCCTTTGGTCCCACGCTTCAGTTTGATCATCTGTGTCCCGGACTGCATTACACTCATGCATCTTTCAACTGCAAAAGAGATTAGAGCACATTCAGCTACCATACAATGCACGTGCATGCAAGTGTCCAGGCCTTATTATACTCAAATAAAACCTCTGATTCACCCCCAAAGACCAGAATAAAAATTTCATAGAGGTAATCTGAAAAAAGAGTTAAGGAACTGATTCATCAGGCTAAAGCCAATAAGAAGCCCTACTGACAGAAATAAAATTCTACTTTCAGGTAAATAATGCATTACTGTTTCACTGGGCTATCTTTTGTTCTATTTTTTTGGTATGAAACCAATGACCATTTGATACTTGGCTTTCTGTTCTTAAAGCAAGTTCTTAGACATGTTAAATCTTGCGAGTTTTTATATAGCTAGTTGTAAAAGCATCTTATAACAATGTTTTAAAATTCAATCAACAGAAAAATAAGATTGGCAAAATGATGACAATTGTTGAAGTTGGATTATGGTTACATATGGGTTCATGTTACATATTCGTGTATACTTGAAAATAGCTAAACATATATTGTTTCTTAAAATGTGTTAAAAAAAATCAAATTTTCATAATTGAACATAAAACACTTGCTGATGCATTAAACTGCTAAGGTTTCCCATCTAGAGAAATAATTTGGCAACTGAATTCAGGTAATATCCAAATTACTCATGTTCTACATTAAAGCTGTCATTTAAATCCAATCTGCTTTGAGATGAACCTTGCTGGAAGTAGGCATCTGTTGTTTTTGCCTGTCTCTCTTGTTTGGTAACAGTGTCCCTACTTGTACTTCCGAAATACTCCTCTCCCATTTCATGCGCCTTTGGTGTCAATCACCCCAACTAAGGAAAAGGCACCTGAATTATGCTTAGAGCAAATATGACTCTCTCCCAAGGAACACGAATCTTGAGCAGATCATTAAATGAAAACAGAACTGGGCCATTTCAACAACTGAGATGTTCCTGGTTCTCCACCCTAAGATGTGACAGTTGTCACAATTCTTATTCTCCCTGAGACTGACAAGTGATTCCATTTTCCTTTGATTCTGGAAGTTATACAATACCCTTCCACATATTCTTTTTTTCATTATATCAGCCAGAATGGCTTTTGTTTCACAAAGATCACTGACTTACACACAGGCACACAAATAACCATTAAACCACTCAAAATATCTAGCTTTGAGTACCTACCTTATTAAAGCAGTATGCTGTTAGAAACAACAGATAAAAGAAACACAATAAACATTTCAACATTAGACTTCAGCTTTTTTGGCTAAGTATGTTGTCTTTACTAGTAAAGATAATCTCATTCAACAGTTTAACATTATATGTATAGGATACTGATTTTTTTGACACCTTGAGTACCAGTGGACATGGGATACCCATTATAGTTAACTTCAACATAACCACCTTCATAGTCTACTCCATGAAGAGCCATTCCTTTCCCGCAAAAAATCAAGGAGGAATTGCATAAAATTAAGTATAGTTCAGAATTTGATACTGCAAGGAAGGCTGCCTTTACTCATTTTATCTGACACATCAAATACTCAAGTAATAAAAATATTGCTTAAGAAAACAAACACACAAAATTAAAATGTTTAAAGTACAAAACAAAATGTGAGATTTGGTTTCATACAGATAGTAAATTCACCCACCACTGAGCACCATTCTTTTAGGCAATTAAATCTATAGATTTGGATTCTCAACAGCCACATTGACCATTTTGTACCAGTAATTAGAGGATGAACAGAAGATAGAGTATCAGTGTACCAAAGCAAAACCATCAACTCAAATCAACTAAGTCAAAACTCTCAGAGAAACCTATTAGAACTTCACTGACCACTGGCAGTAGGTCACATCAATAAACAAACAGATGTTTACAGAGCAACTCCTTGTTCCAGACACAGGGCTATGTCATGAGGTGAAGCAAAGAACAAGGATAATTTGTCTTTGTCCTTAAAGGGCTTAAATTTTAAGAGAATGAAACATCTAGAAAGATGTTTAATGGCAATTTGGAGCTGTGGTTAAGAGCACAGTCTGGATCTAGCCTAGGCTAGAATTTCCATGTCTGTCACTTGCTGTATGACTTGGGCAAGTTATGTAACCTTTCTATACCTCCATTTCCTTATCTACAAAGTGGGCATAATAATATGATTTACTTCTTGAATTATGGTAAATATTGAATGAATTAATTTATGTAAAGTACTGAAAACAGTACCTGGCACATCCTAAATACTATAAATGGTAGCTATTTGTTATGGACTGAATGTTTATTGCCCCAAGATTCATTGGTGAAGTCCAAACCCCCAACGTGATAGCATTTAGAGGTGGGTGCTTTGGGAGATGATTAGGTTTAGGTGAGATCTTAAAAGTGGGGTCCCCATAATGGAATATGTTTTATCCCTCCACCCCACTTCTCTCTCTCTCTCTCTCTCTCTCTCTCTCTCTCTCTCTCTCTCTCTCTCTGTCATATGGGGATACAGCAAGAAGGCAGCCATCTGCAAGCCAAGAAAAGAGCCCTCATCAGTAACTGAATAGTTCAGCACCTTGAGATCTTGGATTTTTCAGCCTCCAGTGCTGTAAGAAATAACTGTCTATTATTTAAGCCACCCAATTTATGGTATTTTGTTATAGCAACCTGAGTTAAGATACTATGATAGTTTTATTATTACTGAAATCTTTCAAAATAAATGCCAAGTCACAAGTAAAGACAGAAATACTATGGGAGGCCATAGAAAAGGAAAATACAGTAAGCTGGAATGTGGAGAAATGTAGTAATAAGAGAGCATCATTGAAGACTTGGGGACAGGAAAGGGTAAGAGTAGAGTATGATCAAAGAGAAAGGAAAAGATGATCCTCCATCTTTTGAAGAGTGATTCAAAAGCGAATTAATAGGATACCTGCTTCCATGGGTGAGATAAGACTAGGCTATGGGGGGCTGGGGATGCTGGCGTAATAAGATTTTAATGCATTGGCAATGAGAGATTAACTAGATATATCTAAGCAAATAATTTGTAAGTTCACCAATGAATTTTGGCGCAATAAACATTCAGTCCATAACAAATAGCTACCATTTATAGTATTTAGGATGTGTCAGGTACAGTTTTCAGTATTTTACATGAATTAATTCATTTAATCTTCACCATAATTCAAGAAGTAAATAATATTATTATGCCCACTTTGTAGATAAGGAAATGGAGGTATAGAGAGGTTACATAACTTGTCCAAGTCATACAACAAGTGACAGACATGGAAATTCTAGCCCAGGCTAGATCCAGACTGTGCTCTTAACCACAGCTCCAAATTGCCATTAAACATCTTTCTAGATGTTTCATTCTCTTAAAATTTAAACCCTTTAAGAACAAAGTATACTTGTTCTTTGCTTCGCCTCATGACATAGCCCTGCGCCTGGAACAAGGAGTTGCTCTGTAAACATCTGTTTGTTTATTGATGAGATCTATCAATATTTGCTAGATATATCTAAGCAAATGATTGACTGGATAAAGACATAATTCAAGGAAGATGTCTCTTTTGGAAGAGAGAATAAAATAAACTGTTTAAACCTGAGTGGAGAAGCGAATTAACTGTATCATCAGAGACCTAAGAGCAAGGCCTGCCTCTGTATCTGACATGGTGTTCTGTACTTTGTTCACACGCTCCTTCTTTCCTCTTCCCTTTACAAACTCTTCCAGCTCCTTTTCCTTTCCCTAAAATGGAACTGCTATGGCTATAATAGCTCAATATCTTGACAGGAAAAGCACAAAGATATAAAAGCAGAATCAGTTACTAGAACGGATAAATTCCACATACCACTTAGCAAGCATCAGCCATATTTTAGAAGGTGGAATTCAATCCTTCAGAAAGAGAGTGTATTTACACAATATATTAAATATTCATTAGCTCCACACTTATCCCACTGACTCAACCATGGGTATCCCATGGGCTAAGATGCCAACATCATCTGTTGCAGTGGATAAGCATGTATGATTACAATATATAATACTTGGCAGGGTCAGGGTCTGAAACAATATACTGCTTAAACTGTTTATGTAGCTGCCTTATGCTTTCTCACTGATTGATCCCTATCACATAGAAACTCCATTTGATTAGAATTAAACTGAAAAATCATGCCCAATGAAACCTTGACAGTCATCTAACCCACTTCTCCCTTCCCCAAACCTGATAGCAGATAATCCCTTGCAGTTATAAAGCTGGCCACAGAAGCACCCTCAGCATTCTTCGCAATTCATTCCAGTGGATAAAAGTCACCAATGATGGAGACAAAATATTCTTCTTATCTAATCACTTATGTCTCAACATAAGCCAATTTCTTCATGTTCTGCCTCCAGTAGAAATAGGTAATAGCAGTAAAAATCATCCTCCACCCATGCCATATTGGTAGATTCCACAAAAGAGAATAAGAATGGCTTTACTGCAGGTAAACAAGGGAAGTGTTCCAGTGGATTAGAATAACCTTGCCACACACATTTCCAGTGCCGAAGGTTCTCTGAGAAAAGTTTGCAAATACAGGTTACAAATTCATGGGAGAAGCCATGATGTGCACAATCCCTCTGATTCTACATTATCCTTTATGATAGCCTTAATATTTCTAGAAAATAAGTTTATTTGAATACAATACAGCAACATACAAGAATATTAAGGGAGAAACATCTACCAGCCCAACATTTAACACAAATATTGTTCTTGTCTGTTACACTCCAGGCCTTCACATGCACACAGATGCATTGTACCACTTGAAATCATGATATTTAAGCCATTTGGCACTCTGCTTTTTTCATTTTTGTTATAACAGCTTTCCATGTTTCTGCACAGACTTAATAATTATCATTTTAATGGCTGCCTACCAGAGCAGCATAAATATTTAAAGAGCAGAACAGATGAGTCGAAGAAGACTATATTCCTAACTTTATTACATAATTAGAGTTTTAAAACTCTTAACGGAGTCTCATTTGTAAAATGAAAGGCATAACAATGTGGTCTACAGGGTCCTTTAGAATTCAACTCTTTAAAAGGATTAACTCAATCCTTGTTGCCACAATCAGTTAAAATAAGTAAATTTCTTAGGAGCTATAAGTTCACTAAATCCCTCAAACAGAAAATGCTGTAAAAAAAAAAAAACCCTTCTGATTTGAAATAACATCAAAGAAAGTCTATAACATATGGGAGAAGATTTCCAAGATTTCCACTAAGTATATATTAAACCCTTTGAGAGGGTTTAATTCTTCAAGCTGTATTTGGGGTTTTTTTGTTTGTTTTTTCTTTTATTCTTTAACTCACAAAGTAAAACAGCATCTTCAAGCCATATCTGAATCAGATAATCAGCTTCTGTTAGGGATGTCATGCGTACCAACTGATGCACATTTTTAGAACAACTTTAACTGAAGTATAATTTATGTATGCAATAAAATTCACCTGTTTAAAATATATAATTCAATGATTTGAGCATATTTACAGAGTTGTGTGGCAGTCTAACTCAGGCATCGTCAAACTACGGCCCGCGCCCGCCTAGGACACTTATCCAGCCCGCCGGGTGTTTTTGCCGCCGCTGCCTGTCCTGCTTAGCAGCCGACTCATCCCAGACCCACAGCGTGCACTCTCCAACAATCTGAAGGACAGTGAACTGGCCCCTGTTTAAAAAGTTTGAGGACCCCTGGTCTAACTATAGGACATTCCCATCACCACTCATGCCCATTTGCAGTCACACCCCATTTTTACCCACAGTCCTGGACAACCATCAACCTATTTTTTGTCTCAATAGATGGGCCTTTCCCAGATTGTTCACATAGAAGAAATCATACAACACGCAGTCTTTGTGCGTGGCTTCTTCCACTTAGCATAATGTGTTTTAGGTGTTGTTTCTTGTCTTGTCTTTCTTCCTCCAACCCCCCACATCAAATTAAACTCTTTTGCTGGCACTTGGGGTAAAAATGATCCTGAATAGAGACTGGTTGAATAAAATAATATACACATGCACACAACAGAGTACTATATAAGTATAAAAGATAATGAGGAAGACATCTACAAAATGATATGGGGTAATTTCCAGGAGACACTAGTAAGGCAAAGTATAAATAAGAATATATAAAATGCTCGCTTTTGTGTAAGAAAAGGATGGGAATTTTTTAAATACACAAATATCTGCTTATCATTACAAAAGAAATACAAGAAGGATAAACCCTGAAAACGATGCAGCTGATTACATATAAGGGTGAGAGAGACTCAAATAGAAAGGATAAGAAAGAGAATGGCAACTCTCTTTTTATCCTGCATATTTAAAATTAAATCAAAAAGAATGGAATGAGGAACAAAAACCAGAAAGTAATACAGTCATGCATCACTTAATGATGGAATACATTCTGAGTAATGTATTGTTAGGTGATGTGTGAACATCATAGAGTGTACTTACACAAACCTAGATGGGTTAGCTTACTGCACACCTAAGCTACATGGTATGTCTTAATGCTCCTGGGCTACAAACCTATACAGCAACTTGTTGTCCTGAATACTGCAGGCAATTAAAACACAATGGTATTTGTGTGTCTAAACATTTCTAAGTATGGAAAAATACAATAATGGTAAGTATTTGCATATGTAAACACATCTAAACACAGAAATGGTATAGTAAAAATACGGTATCGTGGGACCACCATTATGTATATGTGGTCTGCAGTTGCTCAAAATGTCTTTATGCAATGTCTGACTTTGTGTGTATGTATGTATGTATGTGTGTGTGTATATATACAGAAAGTAATTTATACACACATGTATACATTTTTGTGTATATATATTTACATGTTCATGTGTATGTACGTGTGTATATACCTGCATATATTTCCTAGCTCTGTCCTTTGAAAGGACCGAGAAGTAAGATCATTTCTTATAGTAATAAGCACACTTGGTGCCCTGATCATTCTCTGCTCCAAAGGTCACCTTGAAACAGATTTTTCACATGCAAGGTCACGACCATGCCCAAGTAAAGGTCATACAGGAATATCATTTGCACCCTATTGTGAACACATCTATTCTGGGACGCTGATCACTAAACTACATGTCAGCATGCACACGTGCACACACGTCCAGGTCCTTTGCAAGGGAATTTTTTCAACCAAAAGGTACGTGAGAAATGTGAATTGATTTTTTGCCAGTTCTCACAGATTAGGGTAAATCTGGATAACTGAAAGAGATTCGCTTCTGAAAACAATTTCATTTCTATGTGGAAAAGTCCCAAATGATGCAGGTAATGTTTCTCAAAAAAGAAGGAAAGGAAGATTTCCTAAAACCGTGAGAGCAAAAATAAAGGGTATGTTTGTTTAATTATCAGCACAAACTGGACACCTATTTTGGGACTTGGCACACATGTAGTGGGTGCTGAGAGATCTCGTTCATGGGCACCGCAGCTGGATAATGGTGTCTGCCCACAGTTTCAGGGACATAGGGAGGGCAGCAAAAAGAGTTCTGGTTTGAGCTGTGTCACTACCTGGCTGTGTAAACTTCAGGTCATTGCATGTCCTACTTTCCCCAACCTAAAAAGGCATTCTCCTCTATGTTTTGAGTTTATAAAACAGCTGATCTAGCTTTCCTGAATGCTATTTTACCTTTCAAGAAGGCAAAATTCCAGTTCTTCTGAAAGTCTTTCAGAACAATTTTAAAGAAAAAAAAATTTATTAACGTCTGGATGTCTTACTACAGACATGAATTTTTTAAATGTTCTTTATATAAAATATAACTGATCTTCACAAGGAATGGCTTCACTTGAAAAGCTATTCCTTGCCAGCAATAGAGCCTTAAAGTCAAATAACATCAGCTTATGAATAAATGTGCTCACAAACAAGCATGGAGAGCTCCACTCTTATTAAGTCCTGATTCTTTCCAGTGAAGAATAAACAATGTGGAGCTCATTGATTTTTTTTTTCATTGCCTAAATCATTCCTGTGGAGAAGATAAGATTATTTGAAAGACTTTAAAAAACTAATTGGTTAGCAGTGTCACTTTGGAATTTGTTTGCAAACCTTACATGCACATGGTCAATATGTTTACCAAGTTGATAAATACATATGAGGAGATTTAGGTCAAAGAAAGGATGAAAGGAATTAATCAGTAATTTTTTAAATGTCAGACCCTTCTCTATTATATTAAAGCCTTCCACATAACACTTTCTTTTTTAATAAGATCTTTTTATATGCAACAATTCTTTCTGTCCCATAACTATTAGCCTTGGGAAATAAAAGAAATACTAACAATTCATAACAATATAGATTTTTGACTTGATGTGCACCATCTGGGGGATGGTCATGCTGGAGACAAAGAGTTTTCTTTTTCAATACAAGATCAGAAAATATTGTGTTATCACACCCCATTCCATCATTTATTCAGTGACATGACATTGTACTGGATATCTGGGGGTAAAATTCTCAAACTACAATAAACACTGGCTTTTATTTATAGAAGACATTATCTAACAAGGCTTTTTCATGGTTCTCTATCCCGGCTGAACATTAAAATCACTTGGGGGCTTTCTAAAACATGATGACAACAAAGCCCCAGCACATACAGATTAAATCAGAATTTTCTGGGGTGGGGTGGGGCATTTGTTTTGTTTGTTGGTTTGTTTGTTTAAGCTTCCCAGGGATTCTACTGTGCATCCGGAGCTAAGACAATGGATATATATTATCTCAATTATTCCTCATAGTATCTCTGTGAAATAAATAGAGACAATTAATTGCCCCTCATTCTAGAATGAATGAAACACACTCAAAGAAGTGAAGCACTTATCTGAGGTCACACAGCCAGGAAATGGCAGAGCCAGGACCTGAAAGCAGGCCCTGCACCCCAGGACAGTGCTCCCTCATTTCACTATGTTACTGCCCACTGCAAGTCCTGTCTAGACCACTGACTGGCTGGCTGGTCACCAGCAAGTCTTCTGAACAGTCTTTATTCCAATTTTCTCTTCTGTCAAAATAAGAAATCAAGTTTATTGGTTCCTAAGACCCTTTCTACCAAATACTTGGAGTCTATAATACACCAGGTCTAGGTTTTAAAAACTTTACATATGATAGTGATACTACTTCATGCAAATAAGAAGTATGTGAAAATTAACAATGAAATAGGGGTTGGGATGCAAAAAAGTAAGGGCAGTAAAGACTAAGGGGGTAGGGGGTTAAGGAGGACTTCAGAGCAGACAGAATCTGAGCCTGATCTCTGAGGATCATAAAGTCCATTCTTAGTGTATTATTTTTATTGTCCTTGGTCTAGGTCTCTGCACATTTTTTCTCCCAACTTAGAATGTATAAATGACAGCTGTAATTATTTTAAATAAACTGCAAAAACTGTTTACCACATTTTAATAATTAGACATTGATACTTCTTCCTACTAACTGAAAAGCCAGTTGCACTTGTTGCTTATTCCGAAACTTCTTGGCTGTTTTTTGGCTGACAATTGGCAAGAGGTGATTTAATTCAGCTACATCAGCAAGGCTTAACCTTCCCTACACCCAGCAAAAATCTTTTTTCTTAGTTCTACAAGAATTGTCCATTAAAGCATAAAAGCATTTCTACTGCACATGTTTAAAAAAATAAAAAGTTTACCATACTACATGCTAATTTCAAAGTGGTAGCTTATTGTTTGACTGATGATTGGTCAAAATGAAATACTGTTAAATGGAAGTGTACACGGCTGTTAGGAGATGGAAGATGAGTGAGGTCCTTAGACAAATTCAACTTCTCCTAAAGCAGCAACTGGTTCCAATCCTGGCCTTCTTTAAAATACAGACTCACAGACCACATCTCCAGAGATTCCTGTTGCCTGAGAATATGCATTTTAAAAATTCTGCCAGGTAATTCTAAGGCCTATTTAAGTGTGGAAACCACAGCTCTGGGCATCATTACTGTTCCCCTTCCCTGATTAACATGTGGTCAGTAGAAGCCAATCTTACAATAGTTACCAAAGCACAGACTAGGCCTTAATGTGGGGGCACTAAAATGAAAGAAGTATAGGCCCACTGTTCACTTGCATGTTTGGACATTAGCACAAGGTCTTCCTCCTACTAATAAAATACGTGATATCCTAGTTAAAACAACAGTTAAAAGATATGAAATCTCAACATGCAAATAATCATTATTCATGGTCTCTCTACAACCTCTTGTCTCCTTGGGGGCTGCTCTACACCTCCCAATTTCAGACCTGTTTCAACTTGTACATAGCTGCTAACCAGAACAGAGGTGCTGGCCGGGCGCTGTGGCTCACACCTGTAATCCTAGCTCTTGGGAGGCCGAGGCGGGCGGATTGCTCAAGGTCAGGAGTTCAAAACCAGCCTGAGCAAGAGCGAGACCCCGTCTCTACTATAAATAGAAAGAAATTAATTGGCCAACTGATATATATATAAAAAATTAGCCGGGCATGGTGGCGCATGCCTGTAGTCCCAGCTACCCGGGAGGCTGAGGCAGAAGGATCACTCGAGCCCAGGAGATTGAGGTTGCTGTGAGCTAGGCTGACGCCACGGCACTCACTCTAGCCTGGGCAACAAAGTGAGACTCTGTCTCAAAAAAAAAAAAAAAAAAAAAAGAACAGAGGTGCTTTCTTAGCTTAAAGACCAATCATCATCTTATCTGATCTTACACACACCACATTAAGAGTCATCTCTTCAAAAAGCGTGATACCTACCCTCTACAGGATACTTACAGTGCACTACACACAAAACACAGAGTAAGCATTTGTTAAGGTTGTTATTGTCTAATTCATTTCTTAAAGTCACTGCGCACTCTTTCCTTCTACCTCCTGCATTTATTTAACTGCATTTTAAAAGGGAATGTCTATTTAGTACTCCCACAAATCTGTATACCCCAATAGTTCCCCATTCTTATACTCAAGCTTCTATTTCCTGCACCAACTACTGGTTTATGGGGCTGATCCTTTTTTATCAAAAAAAAAAAACAAAAAAACCTTAACTGGTTTCATGTAAACTGTTCTAATTTTGTCCAGAGATGTCCTAATTCTGTATGCCTTTAAGGCTCTCCAGCCAAATGTCAAATACCAGAAAATAGAAGAGACCACATGTTACCTGGAAACAGAGCCACACTCCTGGCCCTCCCCCAAAGCCTTTGTAGCTCTCAGGCCAACGGTCTCCCAGGGACTGAGGATTTCTGAGACCACCTGCTGTGTTGAAGCAGGCTTGACACTCACTGACCACAGCCAGTTGGAAATCAAGTTGTATGGCATTTAAACAAGGCACCTTATTGCTATGGCAGATGCTTTGGTTTAAAAAAAAAATCCATCCTAAAAAACATAAAAATAGAACTCTGTGTGGTGGGAAAAATGCCTCAGAGGATACCCTAAGGTTTACTTCTCAAAAATTCTTTGTCCTCATTCAAACCTTTGTCCTAATAAGTTTCCTTTAAAAAAAACTTGATACTACATAACCACCACTGAGTAACTGAGGATTCATCACAGCCTATTTGTGGCATTTTGATTGGAGTTGTTATCCTAATCAGTGTACTACAGATCTCAAAATCATTTTTTTAAAAAATAGTAGAAAAATCTAAATATGGAGAAAATATGAAAAACACTGAAAACTTCTCGTAAGCAAAGTGTGCATAGATAATCAGAGCAGATGTGCTGTAAAGTCTTCTAAGTAGTCAATCCCAGGGAAACCGAAGGCCAGCATTAAAACCACAACTCTCTAGGTAAAGGATTTATTTAGACTGTCTCTGAATTCAGAAATAATTGTACACATTAACACATGTACACACATACAAACACTTCCTTAGCAGTGCTAGGCTGACCACCTAGCAAGCATAAGCAGGGCTGAGAAAATCACCCTATGACTGATGGGGTGTTTCCAGCAGGGCACAGGAAGTATGCAAGAATGGACAAGGAACAGGAAAAATTGCCATGGAGGGCAGAGGGAGTGTTAGGGATGGATTGAGAGAGTAGGAAATATTTAACATAATGGTGGCAGGGACAAGAAGAAGCAAAATTTTTGAAGGTGAAGAAGAGAGCCAGGAAAAAAGAAACAAAAATAAGAAAATAAGAAACAAAAAAGAAACAAAAATAAAATAAGAAAGAGCTGCAACCCAGGGGGCAAATGGGAGGTGTGTAGGAAAGATGAACACCTGACCACCATCTCAGCCCTCAGTGTCAGAAACACAGGACACAAGGACAGTCTCTTCTACATGGCAAGGGTAGGTCCATGAAATGCAGGATGTATATTTCAGCCACTATAGTTTATACTATTTTAAACACATAAGCAATGCCAGTTATCTAAGTCTGTCTTTCTAGAGGTCATTCCTGAGTAAGAATTCCAAACTTCCTCTAAAGTAGGCAAAGGACTAAAGCCCTAGTGAAAAAGGATGAGTTTAACTGCAAGCAAAAATATGTATATAAACCATAAACAAAGTTCAAAACAAACAATAGCCTAGGAGAAAATATTTGCAAACACACACAGTAAAAGTTTAATATCAATGACATAAAGGGTTCCTGTAAGGCAATAAGAAAAAGGAGAAAACCCATTAAAAATAGGCAAAAGGACAATTCACAGAAGTGACCAATAAAAAATATAGAAGAAAATGCTTACCCTTACTCATTGTTAAAAATGTAAAGTCAGAGTAAAACAATATTTCACCTGATATGAAAATTTTTAATTAAAAAAAGACATTGTGGATAAAGTTGGGGGCTGATAATAAGATTATGAATTGACGGCATTATTTGAACCAACTTGGAAATATCTACCTAAATTTAAAACAAACATACATTTTGACCTTGCAATCATAAAACCAGGGATTTATCCTATAGAGTTACTGACATAATGAAGCAAAAATATACATATAGATAAATATATAGCTATATGGCTGTTCACTGCCACTTCATTTGTAAGAGTTTAAAAACAAACTGGAAATAATCTAAATGTCCATGAGGCCTGACTAAATAAATTATGAGTTAGCCACAAAAGGAAATATAAATGGTGTCATTAAGGAGAATATCATAAATCTGGCCAGGCATGGTGGCTCATGCCTGTAATTCCAGCACTTTGGGGAGGTTGAGGCAAGAGGATCACTTAAGGCCAGGAGTTTGAGTCTGCAATGAGCTATGACCATGCCACTGCACTCTGTTCTGGGCAACAAAGCAAGACTCAGTATCTAAAAATGAAAAAATAAAAAAGAATATCATAAATCCAAATTTGCCAAAAAAGAAAAACTAAGATATATTTTTAAGTGAACAAAAAATGACACGAAGCAATATTTATAGCATGATTCTATTTGAGTTTAATGAATACACATAAATATATGCTATATAGAAAAGGGTCAGGACGTACCACCCCAAAATATGGCATCTTAGCATTTGAGGAACCAGCAGAAGCTGATCTCTGACCTCTCTCACTTCTTTCACCCTTCTCCCCTGAAGCAGGCCATGAATGAATTATCTGACCATCCTCTAAAGTAGGACGGAAGACTCTCATTCCAGAGGTACCTTCCCTATACCCAGAGGAAAGGAATATCCTTATCCTCCAAGACACACAGACGCCAGGAAGAATCTGAACAAACAAGGTTTGCTAAGTTCCCCCAGTTTGCCAATATTAGATCACATCCTTTCATCTTACCATGATGCTTCTGCACAAGTGTCCATAAAAATACTACAAAAAAGTTTCCCGGCCGGGAGTGGTGGCTCACGCCTGTAATCCTAGCACTCTGGGAGGCCGAGGCGGGCGGATTGCTTGAGGTCAGGAGTTCGAAACCAGCCTGAGCAAGACCCCGTCTCTACTAAAAATAGAAAGAAATTAATTGACCAACTAAAAAATATATATACAAAAAATTAGCCGGGCATGGTGGTGCATGCCTGTAGTCCCAGCTACTTGGGAGGCTGAGGCAGGAGGATCACTTGAGCCAGGAGTTTGAGATTGCTGTGAGCTAGGCTGACGCCACAGCACTCACTCTAGCCTGGGCAACAAAGCGAGACTCTGTCTCAAAAAAAAAAAAAAGTTTCCCTGTTCTTCAGGTCTTCTTTCTGAAGGCTCCCATGACACATAAAACTTAATTAAGTAAATTTGTATGCTTTTCTCTTGTTAATTTGTATTTTGTTATAGGTGTCTCAACCATGAACTTAGTGGATGAGGAAAGGAATCTTCCTTTCTTACAATAGGATTGGAAATTTCTGAAATTTGATGAAAGGAATGATACTTAAAGGGAAAGAGTTGAGAGGAATGTCAGTCCCACCTTAAAACCTTCCATTTGTTGAGGCATTTACTTGACTTTGCCATGACCAAATATTGCTTTGATAGTTTTAAAATATACATATGGGAGAAAATATTGCCACTCCTTTGCAACTCTTCCGACTAAAAACATGATGAAGCAAAAATCACTGAATGACCTAGACTTAAATCCTGCATTTCCTGCTCAGTCAAATTGTCTTCTGGTCTACTCAGTTAACTCTGAGGTAGTTTCTTCATATGTTATAAGCAAGAATCATGGTGAAGGTTCAATGAGATAATACATTATCTCATTAATGATTAAATGAGATAATTAATGATTAAATGAGATAATACATACATAACCAATACAAAAAGTGTCTTGCTCAATTCTCCGTACATATTAGACCTTCAATAAATACTAGTCCTTTTTTTCTGAATGATATCAGAGCTCAGAAAATGCAGTAGCTCCAATTATTGGCAGATTCTGGGTCATTCAAAATTCTATGGCAAGACAATAAAACTGCTTCCAAATGTTGAAGGAATTTGAGTTTCTATGCCACTCTAAGCAATGTGGCCTAATCCTGGGGCATTAGTTCCAATCCACACACAGATGGTTCCAAATGTAAATCTGCTCTGCCTTCAGTCCCAGACTGGTATGTATACCTACTAAATGACAGCACTGGGGTGTCTAATGAGATCTTAAACATCATATAAATCTTAAACCTGCTCCTCTCTAACCTCTCTATCTCAGTAAATGGCTCTACTATCCCTTAATTATTTAAGCCTCAAACCAAGAAGTCATCATTGTTTCCTTTCTCCATCCTTTGCAAAGTCTTGACTCTTCTTTTCCAACAACCCAAATCCACCAGTTCTCTCCATCAAAAATACCACATGTCATAGCCAATGTGGTATTTTTAAAAGGTCAATTAGACCTTTCAGACACTCCGGCGCCCTCCCACTGGGAGTATAATTAATTCCAAATTCCTTGCCAGGGGCATGCATGGCAGCCCTCCAGCCTGTCTCCTGCCCTGCTTCCCCCGGTCACCAGGCTCTATACAGTTCCCCAGCACACTTTGCACTAGCTGTTCCTTGTCCCTGGAATGCTTCCTCAGATATTTGTATGGCTTACTCCTTTTTGATATGCAGGTTTATGATTAAGTACTTTAAAGGGGCAGGTCCTGCCCACCCAATCTGAAGAGGCCTCCTAGTTACCTACTACTAATAGCCATTTTCCTCTTTTGTTTCCTGTATTTGCTCACTAAAATGTAAGCTCCGTGAAGACAGGAAAGTTTCGTTCTCCCATGGTTTTCTGTGCCTAGAACAGTGCCTGGCACACAGTAGTGACTCCATATATTTTTGTTCATTGGATTAATGAATTTGTGGTTCCCAATGAACAGATCTAAAGGAGATCCCCAACTCTTGTCAGTTGCCCATGGAAAAATTTAATATTTCAGGTCTAAAACTGGGGACTGACTTCTGGTTATCTCAGGAACAGTGCTTTTCAGCATTTAAACCTAAGATTTGACAGAGTCGATACAAGTGGTGAAAAATGCTAACAATTAGCTTAAATGGTAATCAATGTGTTGTCATTTCTGCTAATAAGAAAGAACTTGATTTGAAAAAAATGTCTTGAAGTCTCTCCCCAGAAATAGGAAAATGTTCCATTAGATCAATCAGAGTACAGTGGAGTCACCTAGCTGTTTGGAAAACTTATCCAGTGAAAATATCTTCCAGAACGCCAAGTTTCAGTATAGATAAATGTCCTAAAGCAGGTCTTTGGGCTGGGTTGTCTGTGAGACTTCACCATATTATAGACAAGGAATCATTGCTATAGGACCTTCCAGTTTTCTGATGATTCACCTACTTCTTTGTATCTACCATCTATCCATCTACATGTTCTTTCTTTTCCTTCTTTTCTTTCTTTCATTCCTGCATGGTAGTGAATCACACAAAGGTGAGTATATAACATTACCTCTGTATATTGTATATATAATGAGAAAAGGAAAAAAGACTAGAAGGCTTTACACCAAAATGCCAACTATATTTGTTTCTGAATTACAGGGTTACAGATGATTCATATTCTTCTTTATTCTCTTCTCTGTTTTCTATTTTTTCTCCAATAAACAAGTTATATTTTTAAAATAAAATGAACTTTTTTACTTTTTAAACTACTACTTAATTTGTCCATATGGAATAAGAACTATATAAAGGAGCCTTGAAAATTAAAATAAAAATACCAAATGCTTTAATATAATGGGGGAATACTTAAAATTTAAAATACTCATGCCTGTAATCCTAGCATTCTGGGAGGCCGAGGTGGGAGGATCACTCAAGGTCAGGAGTTCGAAACCAGCCTGAGCAAGAGTGAGACCCCCATCTCTACTAAAAATAGAAAGAAATTAATTGGCCAACTAAAAATATATAGAAAAAATTAGCCAGGCATGGTGGCACATGCCTGTAGTCTCAGCTACTCAGGAGGCTGAGGAAGAAGGATTGCTTAAGCATAGGAGTTTGAGGTTGCTGTGAGCTAGTCTGACGCCACAGCACTCTAGCCCAGGCAACAGAGTGAGACTCTGTCTCAAAAAAAAAAAAAAAAAAAATTAAAATACTCTTATCACTCACCATAAAAACTACTTCTAATTTTTAAGGAAAAATTTATCTTATTCTTAAAAGTTATTTATCTTTCTGATGCAAATTTACTATTAAAAATCAAAGTAGTCTACATTTGAGTCCCCTTTCCCTGACTTGGAGTCATAGCAATGCATAATATACAAAACAATTCTGAGAACTTTGGTAAATTCACAAGAACACAAATGTAGACTCAAAGTAGATGCTCAACAAACAATAAAATATAAGCCTTAAAAATGGGATGGTGCTCTTGCACATTAGTGATCATTGCCAAGTTCAAAGGTAAGTTGTGTTGAAACATGATGCATGCACTTGAATCAGTAGGACTTCAGTTCAATAAAAAGTGTTGAGGCAGCTGTACAAGTCAATACCAAGAGATATACAAACCTTGCTTGGACTCTGACTCTCCCTGCCCTGGGCCACCATGACATTCAATACAGGAATGAGCATATAGAACTGTTACACTATAAGGATGCTTCCCTGAAGATCTACTCACAGGAGAGTTGTATCCCCGTTTGCATGCTATTTTGAATTTTTGCAACTGATTCAACACTTCAATTGCTGATAAATATTGTAATCAGAAATTGTTTTCCTCCAGCAGAACAAGGGCAATTCATACATCAGAGTTTATCCTCCCAATCCAGATCTGAAAGTTTAAAAAGCACCAACTGGACCTACATCTTCTTTAAATCTCAGAAAACATTTGCTCCGTGCAAGGCAGTGCTATTCTAATGATAGAGGAAACTTCTGATGAATAATGCAGAAGCATCTGTGGGCATTTAGGAAACAATTACCACTATTGGCCATTTAAAGGAGTCTATCCCTGGAAGAACAAGTGACCAGAAGGACTGTTTTTTGTTATTTTTAAGTATTCAACTTAGAAACACAAAAATAATCAACAAGGTTGGTTTAACTGAAATCACATTTCTGACCAGTGTATCCTTCCTTCTGTTCTTGAAATGTGAGGATTCAAGGTTTTAGGCTTAAGCAAGTCGGGCCAGTTTGTCTCATCCAGGGCAGCTTTCAGTTATTTTCACAGTGGCCATCAACTCTGTCAGACATAGGACGTGGCTTGATAGGACCGTGTCAGCAAGTGATAATTACTGTGTCTGAAAAGAGCTGTGCCCAGTGGCTGAAATATTCCAGCTACCAAAAAGCTACAAGTAGAAACTCCACAAAATCAGCTGATTTGTAGTCACGATGCACTACTTCCTATATCTCTATCTGAACAAAAAACTCATGACTTCTTTAAATCGATTACCATGCTTTAATCCAGAATTTGGAATTATTCAGGGAAAGTAAATCAAGTATTTATTACTTTCTAGACCCATCATCATATCCATGAATAAATCAGCTGTAAAGCAGTTTATCTTCAGGGATTAAATACTTTCCAGTCCAAAATGCAGTTTTTAAAATACAATTTTTTGCCTTCCCTTCTGGTATTCTGAGATGATTAGGCCTAAAACAATTTAATTGTGTCTCTATAAAGCCATGTCCATGTAGGCACTTTAAAATGATTGACCACAAAAGATTTTAAGGGCTCTGCTTAAAGGAAAATCTTGCAAAAGAAAAAAATATATTTCTGATGTAGTTTTTTTAAAGGTGAGGGGGTCTTAAAGTTATGCCCTGATTTATGGGAATTTTTTATTAGTAAACCTGAAAGAGAACGGTCTGCATGGGATCTGTAACATTAATGTTATGAACACTCATGGCAATCACATTAGGAAAGTAATCCTCATCTGAATTTTTTATATTAAAAAGCTCGTTTCCAACTTGTATTCCTAGGCTGACTTCCCTCCCATGCCCTAACCCAGTTAGACCCATACACATCAAAATTCTTCCCTGGAAAAGAAAAGTCACTTTCACTTCTGTCAACATTGCCAATAAGGGCAGCAGTCTACCATAAAATATTTCCAGATTTAGCATTTTCCCTCCACTGAATGTGAAAAACTCAAGTTTTTCTCTTTTTACCAAGGTCAGTTTTACTACAGGGGCTGGAGGGGAGAAGGACAGGAGATGGGGCAGAACATGAAGAGAGTCACCTTTGAGGGTGGAAACTGACCTAAAGTACCCATTGCTGAGGGGGCCAAGACCTGACTACTCAGATGCCCACCTTCTCAAATATATCATAGTCCAAACGTGGAGATACCCTATGATGCCATGTAGTTTAAATGTCATAATCTTATTTTGATTATTGTATTTAGAATAATATATCTTCTTAGGCACTGATAATATGTTCCTTGAAATAGAGTTTAATAAAAAAAAAAATCTACAACTCTTTCCTATTTCCTTCACTGCTGTTTTCTTTCAGCACTTATTACCTAACATTATATATAGATACATACACATATATGTACCTATAATTATACACTTGATTCTTTTATTATTGTCTATCTCTCCTGCTAGAATGTAAGTCCCATGAAGGTAAGAATTTTTATCTGTTTTTATTACTACTATCTCCCATACCTACAAATGTTTGGCAAGAGGTAAATGATAAGTTGTTGATGAATAAATCAAAGGATGAACTATAGGAAAGACTCCATGGTGCAGCATTTCTGACTCCATCATTCTTTTACTTGAGGTAAACACACATTTGGGGGATTATAGGCTGCAAACCGTGTCTTCTCAAATTCCTCTGAGTTGTTCTAACAGCATCAGTAACTAAGCCTATCGCAGGCTCCCTGCTGTTTACCATCCTTGGGTGGCAGGAAAACTTGCATTTCAGTAACAAGTTCATGTAACTATTAAAATAATTCCATGTATCCTACCAAAAATAATCGACCTAATTTCTCTGAATCAAAACAACTCAGAGAAAATAAGGTGCTCGTGACCAAGAGAGGGCCCTGTAGTAAATCAAGCAGCCTGGCCATCGCCGCTCCAGGCAAGGAACACAGCAGTCATGTTGCGCTACCACAAGTCGCCTGCGCCGGAAACAGAGCAGATGGTGCTCAATTGCGCCACCTACTGATGGCCATCAAAGGAGGAATAAGCACCGCCCAAGGTAGCACTGCTACGCCTCTTTCCCGCCAAATCACTACCAGCACCCTTCCGGTTTTCCCACTGGGCTGGTGGTGGTGACAGGAGCTGAAACCGTGGGGCTGAAACCTGGAGTTGGTCGCTGGGACCAACAGTGGGCGGTGGGGCTGGGTGCTGAGCACTTGCAGGAAAACGAGAACTAACTAAGGGCGGAAGGATCCACCCCATGAGGGGAGCCAGAGGTTGGCTCACCGTCTAAAGCGCACAGCTGCGTGCCTGTGGGCTCCAGGAAAGAGGCTGAAGAGAACAGCTTCTCTCAGAACTGCTGCTTAACTAAGCAGGGCCCAACCCAGCCTCTCTACCAAAAGCGGAACCAGACCTCACGCCAGAAAGAAAGACCACAGGAGGGGAGTGCTTGGAGTAGAACGAGGTGTGCAGGGACCACCTATGTTTGTCAAGCTGTATTTCTTTTAATGACAGAATGGAGTACTGGATACCTGGGTGATTCCTATACTATTTTTTGTACTTGTCTGTAGAGTTGAAATATCCCATATGGAAAGAATAGTTAGTTCATGGGTAAGAGCATGGACTGTGGTGGTTGTGGACCTTGGGCTATTTACTCAACTTCCCTGGACTGGACTCTTTCATTTTCTCTGTAACCTGGCATGATAATGTTATCTGTTTAATGGGATTGTGGTGAGGATTAAGTGAATTAATATAAGGGAAGTGCTCAGGTCAAAATCTAACACATAATAATGGCGGGCCCTTAAAGTGCCATTTCGTAGTTAGAAAAATTAAAATCTCCCAGCTCTATTGCTAGCTACACTCAGTCATTTGGCCCCATCTCTTTTTTCCTTCCCACCCACTCGTCTCACACTCCAACCCTTAAATGCCTCATAATAGCTCCTTTTATACCCGTAGGTACTTCTCAAGCCCTGCAGCTTCCATCTTCCTCCATCTGGGCATTTCAGTAAACTTTAAAGGCTGAGAGCAGAATTCTAAGGAAGAAAAAAAGAATGTACAACCCTTTAGTCAGAGCTTCCAATGGTTATTGAAAATCCATATCCTACAGTGTGCTCTGAAAGGATTATGCACATTACACACGTTCCTTCAGCGCTCAAGAGATTCAGACTTGATTTCACCTACCCCAGCCCAAAGGTTAGAAATGCCCTATATCTCAAAACAAAAACAGTCTTTATTGCTGCAGTACACTTTGTTTTTGTGACATATGCTGCTGCTTAAACGTTTGGCTTGCCAAGCAAATCCTACAGAGATCAGTATATTCCTTCTGCTAGGCTTTCTTTTGCAAGCCTAAGAGCTACCACCTGATGAAAAGCTATGCCTTGGGATAGAGTGTTGCATGGGAAATTGATTCTTAACCATGTAATAAATTATTGATTTTACTTAAAAAATGAACTCATTATTAAAATATCATATATACTGAACTATTAATACTTGAAAATTACTGTTTAGATGCTTTTGGCTGCAAGTAAAAGGAAGATAAACTCTTAACACATATTGCTAAAAAATAGGGGATTTTTTTTATCTCACACAAAAAGAAGCTTGGAAGGTAATAGAAAGATTAGTTTATTTAGCAGTTTGATAATTCATTAGAAATCCATGCTTCTTCTATCTTTCTACTCTGGTCAGCTGAAATTGATAGGCTGTAAGATGGCTATATCAGCTCCAGGCATCATGTGCTCAAATCATTTCACCATAGCTTTTTTAAGAGGAAAGAAAACTTTCTCAGAAGTGTCCCATCTTCCCTCACATTTCATTGGCCAGAATTATGTCACTTGTCTCTAAGATACACCAATCATTCAACAGGAAACTGGAATAACTAATCTAATCAAGATTTGCCCAGGACTGGGCAGATAACTGGACTTCCCTGGAATAGGATTAACCGATTGAGGTTCTGTTTAAAAAAAAAAAAAAAAAAAAAAAAAGAAGTAGTGAATGTTGTTACTAACAAAAAATATTGATATAATAAATTTAAATCAAGATACAATTTTGGGGCTGGGCACGGTGCCTCACGCCTATAATCCTAGCACTCTGGGAGACCGAGGTGGGAGGATCGCTCAAGTTCAGGAGTTCGAAACCAACCTGAGCAAGAGCAAGACCCGATTTCTACTAAAAATAGAAAAAAATTAATTGGCCAAGTAAAAAATATACAGAAAAAATTAGCCAGGCATGGTGGCACATGCCTATAATCCCAGCTACTCAGGATGCTGAAGCAGAAGGATTGCTTGAGGTTGCTGTGAGCTATGCTGATGCCACGACACTCTAGCCCAGGCAACAAAAGTGAGACTCTGGCTCAAAAAAAAAAAGATATAATTTTGGGAAATTTTTTTAAATGGGAGTATCTAGGTTTGATTTAACTTTTTCAACTCCAACTAAATAATTAGATTTGGTGTCTCAAAGTAATACCAAGACCTGGGCCAGTGTGCAAACTGGTTGTGTCAAGTACAAAATGAGATAAGTATACTTATTTGACTGTAAGTATAGATAAATTGAAAGAATTTAGATACCCAAACAATTTGACAGACTAATTTTATATCAGTTAAATCTAACATAAATTTGAAGCTTATATTTTTATGTCTTCTTTTTTATTTTTAGTAATTGATTTTTTATTGTATTCTATGAAATTATCAGTCTGTGATGGACTAGAAATTTTATTTTTGTTGAAAACAACAATAAAACAGTCATCCAACAGAGACAGATTGCCCTATGCAATTTGTTTAACTTTCTTTTGAATGGTATCTGTAGAACATCTTAAAGCTGAGCAGCTCCCCACCCTCTACCCCAACCTAATTAAAGTCTAAGACTTTTATAGGTAAAGGTATGGTCTGAAGATTATAAAATATACCTGAATGCAAAAATTGTATTAAAAACTGACAAGGACTAATGAATGAGTCTTTGGTCAGAGGTCCATTTTCCTATGGGCTAGTCAGTCAGTTCCAAAAGAGCTAGATCCTTAATTTTGGCCAGCCCCTGAGCACAATGTCAAGTAAAAAGGAAGCAGAAGAAAGTTTGTGTATGAATTTGGCCAGGCCAGCATTACTGGACAAATATGGTTGTTCCTGTCCTAATACAATAGGAGAAAAGTCCTTAGAGTGAGCAAAATGCCATGTAGATAAGAAGTAGATTCAAAATTCATATTATTTTTTCCTCCAAACGGGAAAATATTACCTACATTCAATTAGCACTTTTGCTCTTTTGCTGTGCAAAATGTGTTTTGTAAATACTCCTACATCTTATCATTTTTATTTTCTCAGACAGCAAATCATATTAATTAATCTTGCACCTCTTCCACAGAGAAGTACAGGGCAGATCTGTAGTTAATATTGAAGATTAGGAGATTATATTTGCCACAATTAGCATACATCAAATCACACTTTTTTTTTCTGAGACAGAGTCTCACTTTTGTTGGCCGGGCTAGAGTGCCTTGGCGGCAGCCTAGCTCACAGCAACCTCAAACTCCTGGGCCCAAGCGATCCTCCTGCCTCAGCCTCCTGAGTAGCTGGGACTACAGGCATCTGCCACCATGCCAGGCTAATTATATATATGTGTGTGTGTGTGTGTGTGTGTGTGTGTGTGTGTGTGTGTGTGTGTGTTTGTTTAGTTGGTCAATTAATTTCTTTCTGTTTATAGTAGAGACAGGGTCTCCTCTTGCTCAGGCTGGTTTTGAACTCCTGACCTTGAGCAATCCACCCACCTCTAGACCTCCCAGAGTGCTAGGATTAGAGGCATGAGCCACCACCCCGACCCAAATCACACATTTCCATAACCAAAAAGAACCTCTCACCTACTTCAGTATGTTTATTCGGTGGATTTAAAGTAAACTTTCCAATCACCAACTGCAGAGGCAACATTCCATCTCAAAATTTATTCAAATTGGGCTCTTGAATAAGGCCTTTATGGAATTACTAACATACCATCTTCTTATGAAAGAATCCCCTGACACCAGGAGCTACACCCAACCAGGATACAAAGGAAAAAGGCTCAACGGTTAGGAATTCTAAACTGACTCTCAAATTTAAGCTTGACATTAAAGATCATTCTGAGCTTTAACATATCTATTGATGGCATTTGTTAATGCCTTATGCTTTTTCCCCTTATTTATTTCATACTGGTTATCATGGCAAAGCCATCCAAATGATTTTTTTTAAGTGGCCAGTTTTAAGAATGTGAGTTCAAGCAACGTTCCCTCCACCTCCACAAGAGAATGTGGTTTCAAATATTCAACAAATATGTTTACCTAATGATATCATACTTTTCACCTACTATCACCCCCAGAAATACTTTAATGACATAACTGCTTCAACAGTGCCCATCACTGAAATTTAAAAATACAATGCCATGTACCCTCTACCATGCACATACATCCCATCAGTTCCCACAAGGAGCTAAATTTAAGCCTACTAGAAGAAAGAGACAAACTCTGTTTCTTTTAGACTCTGCTAAGTATGCTTTAGACATGCAGACATGCAACAAAGCTCATCCTTCTTTTTTCTGAAACAGCCAGCTGTGACTTCATTCGGATTTAGGCTATGATTTTTCTGATTTTTCTCTTTGCATGTAAATGTTTATTTGTGAAGTCTTGAACTTCGAGCTACCTCCAACTCTAGAAATGATTTGGGCAAGTTGTCATGTTTATAATCTTAAAGCCTCCAGCTCTCAGATTATACAAAATCCATTTCTTGTTATTTAATTAATGTCAAACTCATAATGTTGTGCAATATTGCTGTTGGAAGATTTCTATTTTTCCAACATGTCTATTTTCCTAGTTACTCCCAACTAGAATGAGTAACACTTCTAAAAAAATCAAAGGCATGTGTACAGGCAAATGATTAAAGAGTTTGACTGCTTGCCATAATACTGGAGTGAGATCTGGGAGAAAATATTAATGAATAAAGGATTATAACCTGGTATAAGAAAGTAAATGCAGCTTAAATATACAACATTAGTTTCCCCAAAACGTAAACTGGACTTTATACTGTATAGGATTATATCCATGCATCCCCTATATTATAGCACCTTAAATAATCTAGATAATTAATAAATAAATGAAAAAATCCACAAGATATGCCACTTGGTTGGAAGATAAATTCTTGGCTGCATTAAGCTTGCCATAAATAAACTATATAGATGGCAATCACAGCCCTTGATACCACAGACAAATGCCTAAGTCTATTTGAAGACATTTGAGATTACAGTAATTGAGGAGTGGGGACATAAAGTGGGGAAGCAAAGCAACCAAAATTGGCTATCTATAAAGATTGCCTGTGTTGTATGTGGGAGCACTTTAAACAGTCCCACCCTGCCAATGGCAGCTTGCTCTCACCGCCAACACTACCCCTGTGGCCAGCTCCCAGGCCCAGAGGAACACCCTGGGAGCCCACCTTAGCCTAGACCATCAGATTCACTTTCCCAGGAACTTGCAGTAGAGCCTCTATCTCTGCTGATCACTTGTGGGAAAGACATCTAAATCAGAGAGCTGTGGGGTGGCCATTTCCAGATATGCCAAAGGAGAGAAAGGCAGTGTGCACAGAAAGAGAATGAGGCAGATGGCAGGGAGAGCCCTGGAGATCAGAACTGGGCAGCAAGGACTGCCTGTGCTCCAGGTTCCAGTCTCTTGGGAAGCCTGGCCATCTTTCAGTTCCTTGGGATGACTCAACATCCAAGATGTCGGGGTAATAAAATAGCAAGGCAGAATAAAAATTAAAATGGGAGAAAGAAAGAATATGACAGCAGTCTGGACTTCCTTTGAGGGCTCTGTGAGCCACTGAAGAGTTTTAAGCAGAGTGACCCATGAAGAGGTAATCATCTTCACAAACAGCACCCTGGCTGAGAGTAGAGAATGGGTTGGAATGGGGCAAGATTGCAAATAGGAGGTTTTTGTGGTCATTTAACAGTGTATGATCCCAAGGAAGTATCTCTTGCTAATGTGTAATGTGGCCTATTGGCAAAATTTAAACAGGCTATTTCTCTTCAAAAGGGCATATTTTATGTAACATTACTAAACATTACATGAAAATGCATTCTCTGTCACCCCAGCGTCAATGAATTATGAGATTGCTAGTCCAAAATCTCCATGATTATGTAATTAAATCATTAGGACTAGAGATTAAGTCACCAGAGAGTTTCTATTATTTAACAGTGCCATATTTCATAATTGCAAAGGAATATATCAGTCTACAGTTCTTTTAGCGTGGTCTTCGACATTTCTTCATAAATGTTATAGATCCTTTCCTAAGCCTCTCAAAGTAAATTTCAACAAATGAATTCATAGGTAACACTTGGTAGCAGTTATTTTGCTAATTTCACAAATCTTCCTAAATCCTTTAAGATTTGGGGCTCTCTACAATTCTAAATATAACTAGATATTAAGCTAGCTAAAGAGAAGTGAGCACAAGTATTGAAATCAGTACTGTCATAGCTTTGCAATAAGAAAGAATTTCACTTTCTATAATTACTCAAGCCCTATAGCTGATGTATCACATCATGTTTATAACTGACTTTCAACCTAAAAAATAAACACAAAAACATACACCTTGTAAGATTGTTTAACTGGCTCTAACATTTACCATTTCTTTTAAACTACAAATCTTGAGAATTCAAGTGTTTCCTATAACCTCTCTTAATAGATTTTTTTTCTTAGACGTCAATGGTCATAAATGATGTACTATCTTGTATTTTTCTCTGTATGATAAACCCAAATATTCCCTAACTATGTTAGATCTACTTTGTGGTCAAATGTTGAGAGAGAGGGAGAGGTCCTCACCAAAACTCAAATTTAGGGCACCTGGAGCCTGACAATTAAAAGTCATACTAAACCCACAAAAAAACCTAATGGCTTTTCTGGTAGAAAAGTTATTAAAAACTAGGCCAGAAATTAATCCTGTTCAATCAGCAAAAAATCTAAATAAAACCACTAATGTAAAAGATTCACCAGCTGCTGAAGTTTGGCAAACTAAAGAATGGATCAAGAGTAATTTTTCCCAGTTACAATAATAAAGAAAGCATTAATGCAACAATTATAAACAAAAGGATAGTTAAATTTATCAAGTATTAAATATATACTCACAATGCAGTATTTACAGTGCTGGCAGTCATTTAATAATCAAAACAATCCTATGAGGTATGTACTTTTACTATCCCTATATTACAGCAGACAATACCAAGACATAATAAGTACGCTAAGTAACTTCCTCAAGGTCAATTAATAAGGGTAGAATAGGAGTTCAGCATCCACACTCTGAACTATTTCCCAAGGCCCAGATGTTACTTTAGATTAAAAATCACTACATTCTTTGGTATAATGACAGCAGAAAGCCAAAAAAAAAAAAAAAAAACCCACTCAGGATAAATTGTAGACTATTTCACATTGCCCCTACCATCACCTTAACTGAAAGAAGTTCAAGGGACTCCACTTGTGATGGTTAATTTTATGTGCCAACTTAACTGGGCCACAGCATGCCCAGATATCTGATTATCATTATCTGTGGGTGTGTGTGTAAGGGTGTTTCTGGAAGAGGTTAGCATTTGAAGTGGTGGACTAAGCAAAGTAGATGGCCTTCCCCCATAATGCGTGGGCTACATCCAATCCATTAAGGGCCTGAATAGAATGCAAAGGCAGAATTGGCTCTCTCTGCCTGACCACTTAAGCTGAGACGTTGGACTTCTGCCCTTGGACTGAGATTTACAACATTAGCACTCCTGGTTTTCAGGCCTCCAGGCTTAGAAACCACCAGCTTTCTTGAGTCTCTAGTTTACAGATGGTAGATCATAGGACTTCCCAGCCTCTATAATCATGTGAGCCAATTTTTCATAATAAATCTCATTATATATATATATATGTATAGTTGTTCCACAGTAACCATGGGTAATTGGTTCCAGGATCTCCTGCAGATACCAAAGTCTTTGGATCTTCAAGTCCCTTATATAAGATAAGGTATAAATATAACCTAAGCATGGCCTCCTAGATACTTTAAATTATCTCTAAATTACATATAATACCTAATACAATATAAATTCTTTGTAAATAGTTATTAAACTGTATTATTTAGGGAATAATGAAAGAAAACATCTGTACATGTTCAGTACAGAAACAATTTTTTTTCAAATATTTTTGATTCACAGTTGATTGAATCTATAGATCCGGAACTCATGGACACAGAGGGCTGGCTGTATATAAATCTCATTTTTATCTCATTATATATATAGACAGAGAATGTGTATAAACACACACACACAGAGTTATGTATCACTTAATGACATGGATACATGCTGACAAATATATCATTATGTGATTTCATTGTTTGAACATCCTACACCTAGGCTATATGGTATAGCCTATCACTCCTAGGTAAAAACCTGTACAGCATGTTACTGCACTGAATACTGTAGGCAATTGTAACACACTGGTATTTGTGTATTTGAGCATATCTAAGCATAGAAAACGTAAAGTGTAAATGTGGTTAAAAAGACAAAAAAGCTACATTTGTATAGGGCACTTACCATGAATGGAGCTTATAAGACTGGAAGTCAGTGAGTACGTAGTGGCTGAATGTTAAGGCCTAGGACATTACTGTACACTACTATAGATTTGATAAACTCTGTATGCTTAGGCTACAATACATTTATTTAAAAAATTCTTTCTTCAATAGTAAATTAACCTTAGCTTACTATGACTTGTTTCCTTTATAAACTTTAAAATTTTTTAACTTCAACCTTTTGTAATAACACTTAATTTAAAACATACATTGTATAGTTGTACAAAAATATTTTCTTTCTTTATATCCTTATTCTACAGGATTTTTTTTTATTTTTAAAAACTAAGGCACATACACACACATTAAGCTAATCCTACACAGTCAGGACCATCAATATCACTGTCTTCCACCTCCACATCTTGTCCAAGTGGAAGGTCTTCAAAGACAGTAACACACATGGAGCTGCCATTTCCTGTGATAACATGCCTTCTAGAATACCTCCTGAAGCATCTGCCTGAGGCTGTTTTATAGTTACCTCTTTTTTAAATAAGATAGAGTACACTCTAAAATAATGATTAAAAAGTATAGTATAGTAAATACTAGGCAATAGGAATTTTTCAGCCCCATTATAAACTTATGGGACTACTGTCATATAAGTGGTCCATCATTGAGCAAAACATCATTATGCAGAGCATGGCTTTGTGTGGGTGTGTATATAAATTGTATGTGTATATAAAATTGTATGTGTATATAAATTGTGTGTGTATATAAAAGATTAATTATAAAGAATTGGCTATATATCTCCTATTGGTCTATTTCTCTGGAGAACCCTGACTAATTCACTATTCTTATATTAGTTTCTAAACTCTCTACTGATAGCCAAATAAAAATATGGCAAATGCACGAATGACATACTTAAGACTTCCTATGTTAAATGGTATTCAATAGAACAGTCCTGTGACACCTAGGGGTGAAATGCATTTCCCAATTAAGGGTCACAGAAACCCACCCAAGCTAGGACACACTATCAGTGTGTTAGGGGACAGAACAACATTAGGTCATAGCATTCTTTGTAAGATACAACCCAGGCTCTTCATACTTAATGCCATCATACATCATAGAGCAGACAACTGGCCAAAATGTCAACAAAGCAACCAACCAAGTATGATCAACTATTAGGATTTTCCCTATTAATATTGTTGGCTACTTAGGTTTTTCTTAATATTGTTGCCTTCCTTTGTCATCTGTCTATATTCAAGTGACAACAGACACCAAAAATTTAAGAAAAATGTATGAGAATATTTACTAATATCAATTTTTATATTGTGGAAATTGGGGTTATTAGTTTTGGGGTGATTTGTTACTAGCAATAATTAGGGGGACTTCCATTAACCAAAGTTATCTAACCTTAGTTCAGCTCATCAAATTTTATTTTATGGTAATATGGTTTGCTTTAAAGACTTCATTCTCCTGATAAAATGGTTGTCAACCTATGAGATCCTAGAAATCATCTCATCCAGAGAAATACTAATTTGGGATTTATTTCGTGGTGTGTTTTCTTAAAAATAATGGACATGTAATCAGAAACTCACACTTGCAGGTTCTATGTGCTATTGATAACAAAGGTGGGTCTAGCAGTCCACAATCTACCTAAGCAGCAAAAGAACATGAGGTTTTATTTTGACCTGTAACAGATACTGCTCTTTGCTTACCCAAGTTCATTCTCTCTTCATTCCTTCCAAACACATGGAGATCATGTGCCCAGCTTAAAAACATTTCCCAGCATCCTTTACACATATAGTCATGTGACTAAATTCTGCCCAATATGAAATCAGTGCAAGTTCACGAGTGGGCTTCTATGAAAGCTGTTTCAAAGGGGGCTGATCCTGTTAAGAGGTGCTCTTTTGTCCTTGCCCCTTCCTGTTAATGTAGATGTGATGGCTGCAACTGCAGCAACTGCCTTGTAATCACAAGGCTAACTTGAAAATGGAAGCCAGCCCTTTTCCTTGTGCCACACATCCTTCTGCCTTATGTCACACAGCTTCATAATTACCAAAGTTCTGATAATGGTAGTGCAGAAAGATAGAAGAAATCTGAGATATAGTAGGGCACAGAGCTGCCACACCAGTCCTAGATTGCCTACTTCAGGATTTTCACATATAGAAAAATTCTTGTTTAAGGCACTTTTATTTGGATTTTATGTTATATATACCTGAACTCAATCCTGAAACAATGCCCATGGTAGCCAGCCTCCAAGAGAACCCATCCTGTCACATAGTTGAGATAGCCTTGACTCCTGATATCCATGTCTTTGTATAGTCTCATCCTACATTGAATCGGTCTCTATGACCAATAGACTATGATGAAAGTGACAGGGTGGCTTCCAAAGCTAAGCTGTAAAGGCCTTGCCACTTCCAACTTAGTCTCTTAGATCACTGCAATCTGAGGTTAGTCACCAGTCACCATGCCATGAGGACACTCAAGCAGCCCTGTGGAGACACCCATATGAAGAGGAACGAAAGTGTCCTGCCAGCAATAACATGAGAGCCACATGAGTAAGCAGATGGTGCAGTTTCAGCTATTTCTGACTGTATTCTCATGAGGCATCCCAAGCTAGAAGCACCTAACCAAGGCATTTCTGAATCCCTGACACAGAAACTCTGATAATTAATGGTTATTAGTTTGGGGGTAATTTGTTATCAGCAAAAGATAATAAAATGCCTGTGTGTCTGTTGATATTGGCATTAATCCTACAGAATGCCTTGGCATTGTGATGTCGCTCCCATGAAATTAATCTTGAACTGTTCAAAATCATCCCATTATTTATGTTCTGCATACCCATTTCATTGGACCTGTCAATATTATGCCTGGTAGCATATAATCTACATGAGAGCAGGGGTCATGTCTGGTTCTGCTCATCATTGTATTTCCCCAATGTATACAACAGGATCTGGCACGGGGGACGGGTTCAGTATTTGTTGAATGAATGAACAAATAGATGTATGAATGAAGAATGAAGGAATGAGTGGCAGTCAAGTGCTAAGGTCTATTTAATTGAGTAGGTTTTCTTTTCTTCTATGTTGGCCAATCCCATTCATCTAGTGCCTTTTACACATTAAAGATCTCGCCCAGTCCCTGACTGTTATGAGATGAAGAAATGCAGGCCCAGAAAACAACAGTAACTTGAGGTGACATCCTGCATTGATTTCTGTGGCCGGATCACACACTATTTGTTTTGTTTTCCAAAGAAAAAACAGTCACTGGAATGAAGAGAGATGATGGTATTAACAGACAGGTATAATTATAGAAGTTATGGGGGAATGAAGGGATACTGGAGGGTGGGGGTTACATGTTCCAACTCTCCAGAGCCCCAGCCCTAACCTCCTTCTGTCTGTGGTCTCTGGAGCCCAGAGCTATTTCATATCCAATTTGAGAAACAGCTGAAGTGCATTGAACAAGTCTGAAAGTATTGATTCCAAAAAGCATACAGTAAAAGAAACATGTTTTCAAGGGGAAGAAGATAAGAAATTCTAAGAAAGGAAATTCAAATCTTGATTGTATGCTAGGTCATGTTTAGTTTATTCTTATTTTATACCTTCCATTACTATCCCTAGATCTAAGTAAGGGAAAAATATTTACTTTCCAATATTCCCGTCTTCTGTTGGTAAGAGCAAGCTCCTCTTTTTAAAAATCAAACCAAGCCATTGTAGTGGCAGTGACATTCAGCCAGTGGAATTCCTATAAATGTTTCTGCCTGAATGGATACTGGCAAATAAGGGGTTATGACACAATTTCTTTTTCACTTATTGTCAGTGAGGTACACTACTTTTCACAGTACACAGCCCCAGACTGTAAGGAAAGTGATAAGAATTATTTTCATTTACATAGCACTTCATAATTTTCAAAGCTTCTTCTCATACATGATGTCAACTGTTTCCTGGAACCACTCCATGAGACAGAATGGAGAAAGAATATTGAAATGTTTCCCCTAAAGCCCCAAATCCTGATGTCAAATTACTCCTAGGTATCTCCATCCAGATATCCCAGTAGTACCCCAGACATTTCAAACTCAGCATCATCTTCACTTTTTAAAAACAGAAAAAGAGACAGGTCTTGCTCTGTTTCCCAGGCTGGAGTGCAGTGGCTATTCACAGGCACTGCAGCCTCGAACTCCTAGCCTCAAGCGATACTGCTGCCTCATCTTCCCAAGCAACTGGGAGTAGGTGGAACTACAGATGTGCACCACTGTGCTTGGCATGGCCTCATCTTTTTTAAGGGTACCTGAGATTTGTTTTATTTAGGTATGATAAGACACGTAGACCTGACTGTCATGAAGGAAGAAGTTCTTTAAACTCCCAGATCCCTAGAAACAGGAGGCACAGCAGGCAACGTGGGGGTGGGGTGCACACGGGAAGCACCAGGGCCAGTCAGGAGACAAAGGGAACAGGGTGAGGGTGAAGTGCAGGCAACATCCTTTACTGTGGTCTCCAAAGTAAGGAACAGGTGAGGCAGGGTAAGCATACTTAGGATTTGCTAGTTTGGATAATTTTAGCAGGCTCTGGGGGCCTATGGACTGTCCTCGGACATCTGAGGCCTGGGCCTGGGGTGATAAGGACAGGTGAATGGTGGGCTGTGTTTAAGAGACTGATCAGGGAGGTGGCTGAGGGTCTGGACTCCGGATTGGTTTGTGTATGAAAGGTGCACTCACAGGAGAGTTGTTCACTATCTCTAGAGATCAGCTAACTCCGGGAGTGGCTGTCCCTCCAAGGGTCAGCAAGGCCCCAGATGTTCATCAGGATACAGAAAGTAAAAACAAATGGTCAACACACCCACCTACATATGGCTCCCCTCCCGGTTTCAATCTTGTGCGTGGTGATATCACCAACCCCGCAATGAGCCAGAAACCTGACGCTCCATGCTTCTACACTATGTACCCTCCCTGCTCCCTCCAGAACTCTCCGCTCTCTATCCTCCCTATTCAGTTCTCCATCTCTCAACTCAGCTATCACTGCAACCTCTGCACCAGCATCCTGGATTGTGACTAGCTAGTGTCGCCCTCCTACCTCATCCTCCCCCCTCTCAGCACTGACAACCGTAATGACCTTTCTGACCTACAACTCTAGCCTCCTAATTCTCAAGCTCAAATCCTTCAAAGACTCTTGTTTTATCTTTTAAAAGTATATGAAATTACACTTTCAGCTCCATAATAAAGAGTCCCCCAAAATCCTTAAGCAAAACTGGCTTCCTAGGAACAGCACCCTTTTTATTCTGACACTCCTCCCAATGACCTAGAGGGTAAAGTCGCCATAATCAGGAAAACACAGGCCTAAGTGGAGAACTGAAACTCCTTCCCATGGTCTATCAAGCTTTTCCTGGTGCACTCTCTCCCTAACTAGCCAGCTTCATTTCCCAGACAACCTGCCTTCTGCCCCAAGTTCACACCCTTTATACACTTTAATAATTCAGAAAATGTAAACCCATAAACACATAATGCTTCTGACATTCTGACTCTATTTTCCTGGGCTGGCTTTTCATAAAATAGCTCAATGAAGCAAGGATGCACAAGGAACATTACAATACATAACTGTGGTAAAATTCCACTTTAAAATACATTCACAAATTCTTTGACACTCCTTTCACTGAGAGATGAAGTCTAACTCCCCACCCCTTGTATGTGAATTAGCCTTAGTGATTCATATCTAACAAACAGAATGCATCACCAGAACAAATACTCGTACAGAACCAAGACTTGTTGCAGCTGAAAAAAATTAACCATCACCTTTATTCTTGCCTTTCAACTCTCTTCACAGACTGAAACAATTTTGTATAAATGTTGTATCATGCAGGGCCAATCCATTTACTTTTCCTATTCAGCAGGCTGAGGTTGTCAAAGCATAGCTAATAAAAAATGCATGTATTCTTAACCTGAGAGTCAATAAGGAAAAGGAATGTGCTCTCCTACCATAAAAACAAGCATTTGTGCTCCTAACAATTTAAAGAACTCCCTACACACACTTTAACATTCCCAGGATGAAAGATGTTTGACTGCTTCATGCAATAGTACTTTAATAAGAATGTTCCTGGGGACAGTCTGATCAGCCAAAACACATTTTCTAAACCTCTCTTCCAAACTTGCAGGATCTTTCAGATAGATCAAAGACACAATTAACAGGAAATTGCATTTTCTTTGCAGATCAACAAAGCAGCCAACTTAGGAGACCAGAGAGAAAAAAGATGTACATAGAGCTTTAGAAAATAAAAAAGGCCCTGGTAAAGCAGTGCCCAGATGGGTTTTGACATGAAAAAGAGTTTCACTGATGACTGGCAAATACTTAATTCTATCCTGCACCCTCACCCTAAAACTTAATAAGACTTTTTCAAAAGTCTTTAAAAATGTTTATTAAAATTTAAAATGTGTTAAAACCTCTGAGATAAGACAAAAAGAAATGATTGTCTAAAGATAAGACAGGGTTATACATTAATCCTTTTATTCACTCAACAAGTAGTTTTAAGCATCAGTAGAATATTAGAATTTCTAAGCCCATAGAAAAACTAGATTTTTAGATCCTGGGCACTTTACCTGCTTTCCCCCCTTTCTCTAGTATTCACTGTTCCCACTATAGGTAGCAGAGGAATTATGGTAGGGTTTGGAGAAGGAGCAATTTGGGTCATTAACCTGTCATATTTATCTGAAGGCAATAAAAAAGGAATTTGTACATGTTTTCAAATTGAAAGCTCAGATTTGAAAATTTGATTCTTGGATCAAATGGGGGGGGAAGCATAATTTAATCAGTGATATATTAATAGTAATCTTAAAATCCCCTAGCTCTAGGAGCAGATAGTAAGACTGTATCCATACAGTCAGAGCTAAGGAACTTAAATTCCTCCCAGCCCCTAGGGAATAGGGACACTAGTATTAGAGATTTCCTGATGCCTATCTTCTTTTTTTTTTCCTTTCTTTGATATAGTTTATAAAAACCTCATGCCCACCTTCAACTCTCTCATATTCATCAAGTCGGGTTAAAAACCGAGAAACGAACAACAGGCAGAAGAGCCTTCACCACAAGATGTTGGTGGCCTTGGAAAGGAAAAGAAGTCCTAAGGGCAGCTTCAGGGATAGGTAGGACCATCTACAGCCTCAGTATGTCTTCCGGTCTTGGTGTCCTGCCTGGCAAAAAGAGTCTCCTCTTTTGCAAAGACTCCACTCTCCTGGTGAATGTCCAACTTCCGGCAGGGAGAAAGGGCTGATCACATATAAATTTCCCAAAGTGCTACAATTATTCATATAGTCATACATTCTGTCTCTCAGCAAATATCTCAACTGTGTATGAGATGCATTCTAGGTGCTTAGAATACACTAGTGAGCAAGACAGACAGAATGCCTGTCTTCATTAAGCAGAGGTGGCTGACACAAAACAACAAATCAGACAATGAAGCATTTCATATTTGTCATAAGTACCACAGAAAGGCACAACAGGACATAAAGAGAAAGAAAATGACAAAGGACCTGGTGCAGCTGTCAGGGAAGGCTTCTCTGTGGAAGTGGCTTTTAATCTGAGCTCTGAGGCTGAGCAGCAATCAGCCAGGGAAAGCAGGGTGGAGCAGGCCATTAGGAAGGATCAGCTCGGCAAGACTGCTGCGACAATGGGTGGGAGGGCAGGCAGGGCCAGTCACAGAGAGCCTCTTAGGCCATGCGAAGGATCTTGGTTTTCATCCTAAGAACAACAAAAATCCACTGACAGCTTTTAAGTAGGGAGGTAACCTGATGAGGTTAGCCTTTTCTAAAGATTAGCCTGGCTGTGGCTTGGGGACAGTCTGGGAGGATAAGAATAAAGCTGATACCTGGATATCTAGCTTTAAAAGAAAAAAGAATATAAAGAAATAACAATTTTTATAATATAAAATAAAATAAAAAAATGAAGCTGAGAGGACAAACAGAGAAACCCAGACACACAAGGGAGGACTCAGACTAGGGCAGAACTAAGATATATGGGGCTCATAATTTGAGGCCCTGTTCAACCAGCAGTCTTTAAATATTTGTTCAGCATTGATTTCGAGACATAACTGAGGCTGCTTGAGGAAAGTGAGGCACGGAAGCCCTTGGGTGTCAGCTGCAGCCTCTCCAGTGCCCTGTGTTATTCTGTTTTGGCCCCCAAGTAATTACCTGATCAACAAAACAAACCATGCTACTCGGCAACTTTGTTCCCCTTACAAGGAGGCCTAGGGACCATCTCGACGACACGCATCCGTCAAGCAGAGCCAACACGTATTGTGCACAGGTTGTGCACACTCCAAGTAGCACAATGCACAACCTACCCTACAGTTCAGAGCTGCCCTGCCACTGTGAGGGTCTCACTTCCCCACCCCTCTTGACTTCCAACCAGTTTTCTCCATCTCACGTTTCTAGTCATTTTAGCTCCCCTTTATCACATGGCACCCCTGCATGGGCAGCTGACCCATCTTTAGTCTGACTCTGATTTGGGCTGGGAAGACAGGAGTAGGAATGGAGACAAAGAGAACCATTCCAAAACCTATGAAAAAGTAGAATTACCAAGGCTCAGGGATTGAGTGACACAGGCCTACTGAGGCACAGGGGAGGAAAGCATCACAGTTTTGCAACATCCTATGGTTTTCCTCAGTCTCTTCCTAGCACCACCACCCCCCCAAAAAAAACTATCATGAAACTAAAACAATGTGTACAGAGCCCTTTATGGCTTATATTATTTTACTTTCATCATATCACATGATGTCACCTGTGAGATGTGACTGGTATAATTTTTGTTTAAGAAGTGAAATTTCCAAGGATCACACAATTAGTATACAGCAGGAAAATACCCAAACCAAGAACTTCCAAATCCAAATCCATGCTCTTGCTACTAAAACACATTGCCTGTATGTGATATAATAATCTAATAGCGCCGTAAACAAGCACCAACCACTTGTACCACCCCGTGAGAACTGCCAGGGGAGATCATGATTGGCAGGCCAGCAGGGGACTGCTGTGGCCAAGGGGCTGGCGGTCTCTCAAAGCAAATGTTACTTGGGAATCTAGAATTAGCTTTAAGTCACTGAACTGGAATATGCCTTAACTCATCTTAAACTACAGAGAATATGACAAAATATATCATGAACAGTGTCAGAAATTAAGAGAAAGTAGGTTGAATGTATCTGCAACATATGTGACAAACATTACATTTATCTCATATTGAATAAGCTGTTAGAAATCAACAAGGAAAAGATAAACCAATATAAAAATGGTTTATAGTCTGTGGAGACTACATACAGATAAAGAAACTACCAATTAACATGCAAAGATGTTCAACTATGCTAATGTTTAAAGAAATGCAGATTTAAGTAATGATATTCTATTATTCTACCATTGGCTAGATTGAAAAGGCTGACATCGTCTAGTGTTGGCTAGAGTGTGGGTAAACCAGCATTCTCATAGACATGAGGGACAATTATCAACATCTATCAAAATTTTACATGTTCCTATCCTGCAAGTCTATAACTTCAATTCTTGGAGTTTACGCACTGCACAAAGGTTCAAAGGCGCATGTAAATAAATGTCTGTTATGGCATTATTTGTAGAGGAAAAAACTTAAATATCCATCAATAGAGAATTAGTTTCTTAAATTATGGTACAACATGCTACTATATTAAAAACTATGCAGTTGTTAAAAAGAATGAGGCAGATATGTATATATAACGTGGAAATATATATATTCCTATTGTATATATTCTTATACATATATCTCAGTAAGGAAAAAATAAACCTCTGTATGTATGTGTATTAAATGGAAAAAAACAATTAGTCAAACACAATGTATAATAAGATACATTTTCATTTTTAAGATAAAGTATGTTTGCATGCTCACAGGGTAAAGTTAGGAAAGCCAGACACCAAACTGTCGATTGTGAATCTCTACACAGCGGCATAGAAAGAAGAGGAGTAAAGGAGGAGTATGACTCAAAATAGAACTTTAACATCTTATTTTGTATACTTCTACACTATTAAATTTTCCAATGATGAGCATGGATTAATATTATAATTTTTTAAAACCAGTAAGAATATGTTAATAGGAAAACAACTCTAGAGCTTAATGTCCCCAGCAAATAAATTGCAATGCTGAGTAAACATAGCGAGTGCATTCTCATTCACTTTGCTTCCAGATCGTTTTCTGTTTCAATATGAAGTTACTTACCACCTGATCTCTCATGAAACATTAATATAAGGGATCCCCGCTTCCTTCTTCCAACTTTATTGACAGGCAAATTAGATGTTCCAATTATTTTTTCTGAAATATTACTGTTTTAAATCAGACTTCAGAGATCATAAATTCTTACCTAGGATAAACTAAAAGAAAACCTGAATATCAAATGGCTTCCATTTTTCAAGTCCTAACTTCCTAGGCTTTCCTCCCTCTGGGGATCTCTAAAAATATGTAAGTTATGCCTCGCAGCTTTTGGACCCATGCAGTTAACCATGCAGAACAAGCTTATTAATTTGACTTTCTTGGTGAACATAATGATCAAATCACCTGAAATGAGTAGGAGGACCAAGTTAGATTTTAGCATTTATTTGACTTTACACCTAACCCTACCTCTCATTTTTCCAAGCATTCCAGGAGAGTTTGGGCAGTGGGAAGCCAGTTAACTTTAATCACTCATGCTACTAGATCCCTCAAAAAGCTATAACATTTTGTTATAAAGGCACTGTGTTAAGCTTTGCAGATGCGATCATTTTGTACCTTGCTAACAGTCTACATTTGCACTGCATCATTTAACTAATATACACAAAGACACCAGCATCACACAGACGGCCAGACTAAGATTATTTTCCACCAGAGTTCTCCAAAATCCACATCCAGTCACAGTAGGCCAGAATTCCCCTTCAGGTTAGCAAAGGGAGAGCTTTCTGTTTTATTTTTTTGTGTGTGACCCTGTTGAACACTCTCATATGCTCTGAACCTAATTTGAACATAGCACTACATTTTCAAGATAATTTATTCAGCAAACATTTAGTATGAGATATCATCTCCCAATTATAGAATGCTTATTATATGCAAGAAGAGTTTTAAATGCCTCATTTACTTGTCCTCCCTGCCACTTTCGGAACACTGCTTCCTCCTCACACCTACAAACAAGCAGTGCCCTCTGCTTTAACACCTGCTACTTCCTCTCAGGCACTCTCCCTGGTTCTCTGTTGCCGATTTCTGCACCAAGCTCCACTTTTATTCTGCCATCAGTCCTGGTGACGTGGACTTCCAGTGGAGTGGTACACCACACTCTGGCCATTGTGTCCCTGGACCCCTTCACTCTTCACCCACCTCCGCCTCTCATTTCAATGCTCCCACCCTAGAACTCTGATTATATAATTACCACTAATCGCATAATTCCCCAAATCTCCAACTCAAGATTTTTACCCCACTTGGTTTTTGTTTTGTTTTTCTCTCTTCGTCTGGTATCCCAATTATTTCACCCTATTGGGAGTTCCAAGTCATTGTTTTTTTATCTACCCATATGCCTTCCTCGTGGCCCTCTTTACCCCGTGGTGGTTCCACAGACTCACATAAGCACTCAATTTCTTCACCCTTTGCTTCTCACCAGCTTAGTTCCTATTCTCCACATCCTTTGTGCCTGCACAAAATACAGGAAACAAGGCTGATCTTAAATTTATGTCCTCACTTTCCAAATGGGCCCTCATTTCCCTTGTCAGTTCATTCCATCACATCCAAAATGACTTCTATGCAAATTTTCTCTTCAAATCTCTAATACCCTTCCCACTCTCAGCTGATAACTTTGTTTCTAATTTCACCACTAGGAGAAACAGGTAGAAAAATTCATCGTTCCATCTACCATCTTTAGCTATGTCTATATATTCTGTTTCCTCTCTCTCTTACATTATCAACTTGGTTTTTCTCTACTGGAATATTCATAACAACTTTCAAATATGCTATCTAAAGTCCCTTAGGCTGAGTACAGTGGCTCACACCTATAATCTCAGCAATTTGGAAGGCAAAGACCGGACAATCACTTGAGGACAGGAGTTTGAGATAAGCCTGGGCAACAGAGCAATATCCCATCTCTACAAAATAATGAAAAAATTGTCCAGGTGTAATGGAACATACCTGTAATCCTGGCTCCCTGAGAGTCTGAAAGGATCGTATAAGCTCAGGAGTATAAGGCTGTAGGGAGCTATGATTGTGCTACTGCACTCCAGCCTTGGTGACAAAATGAGAACTTGGGCTAGGTGGCTCACGCCTATAATGCTAGAATTCTGGGAAGCAGAGAAAGGATAGTTTGACAGCAGGAGTTCAAGACTAGCCTGAGCAAGAGCAAGAGACCCTGTCTCTACTAAACAATAATTAGCTGGGAACTACTAAAAGTAGAAATAATTATCTGGGCATGGTGGTGCATGCCTGTAGTCCCACCTGCTCAGGAGGCCAAGGCAAGAGGATCACTTGAGCCCAGGAGTTGAGGTTGCTGTGAGCTAGGCTGACGCCACAGCACTCCAGCCTCGGCAACAGAGAGAGACTCTGTCTCAAAAAAAAAAAAAAAAAAAAAAGAGAGAGAGAGAGAAACTGTGTCTTTAAAAAAAAAAAAAGACCCTTAATAAATTCCATCCTTTGACCCCACATCCCTCTCTAAGTCTAGTAACTACCCCATGTCTGTACATATCTTTATGGAAAAACTCCTCAAAAACAGTTGTCTCTCCATTTCTTTCCTTCCCACTCTCTCTTCAATCCATTCCAACTAGGCTTTTGTCTCTACCTCTACTGAAACCACACCGATCAATCCAATGGCCACTTCTCAGCACTCCCTGTACTCAACCCTGCAGTGGCATTTGCCCCAGCTGATCATACCCTTCTCCCTGAAACATTTCCTCCCGTGGCTCCTGGGACATGACATTCCCCTGGTATTTCTCATGTCACACTGGGCAGTACTCCTTAGTTCACTCTGCCACATGATCCTCCTTTTTCTGAGCTCTAAATCTGGAGGATCCAGGCCTCGGTCTATGACCTTCTCCTTTCTCACGCCTTAGTGATCTTGGAAAGTGCCATGATGCTAATGATTCCCAAATGTATATCTACAAAGCTACAACCTCTTTCCTGAGGTTCAGAATCAGATATTCAAATTCCCTGTCAAGATCTCCATCTAGATATCTAACAGACATCTCAATCTTACAGTATCCACAGAACAACTCTTGCCCCCCACCCAGACACACACAAACCATCCTGCTCCTCTCTCGGGCCTCTCCGTCTCAGAAATGGCATCACCATCACCCCATTTACCCTGGAAAGCTCTCTTTCACACTCCCCAACCAGTTAATCTGGAAGTCACTTCAAGTCAACCCTTAAAACATATTTTAAGTCTGACCACTTCTCAAAACCTCCCTAGCTACCATTCCAGCCCAGTCCACCATCATTTCATGCAAAAATATTGTAACTGATCTCCCTGTCTTCTGCCAACCCATAAGTCCATACTCCATGGTGCAGTGTAAGGGGTCTATCTAAAGAGGACTCGGTCACTACCACACTTAAAACCTTACAATGGCTTCCAATTATCCCTAAAAATACATTTAAATCCCACAGTCTGACTCCTAGCTACGTTTCCGACTCCATTTTCTACCATTCCATTCTTTCCATCATTGACTTTGCTTCCAATGCCCTGGCCTCCTTGTTATTCCTTAAATACACCATCTTGACCCTGTCACAGGGCCTTTGCACTTGCTATTTCCTCTTCCTGGAACACTCTTCCTTTAGATGTTATATGGCTCACTCTCATACTTTATCAAGGCTTCTACTCAAAGATTAACTCTTACAAAGGACTTCTTGGATCCTTCTATCTAACATATCCACCTTTATGGTGGTTGATGGGTACAAAAATATAGTTACATAGAATGAACAATATTTGATAATGCAACAAAGTGACTATAACCAAAAATAAGTTCGGGTATACTTAAAATAACTAAAAGAGTGGAATTGGAATGTTCTGAACACAAATGTTAAATGCCTGAGGTGATGGATACTCCAGTTACCCTGATTTAATTAATTCACACTGTATGCGTGTATCAAAACATCACATATTTAAAAAAATAAAATATACCCCTTTAGTCACTATTTCTCTGTTCTGTTTCTTGATTTTATTTGGTCAATCTTGCACTTTCAAAATTTTCACAGATAATAGCAGTTACCTGAATCCAAATCTCTCCATACATCCATCAAAGGAGAGCAAATAAAATTATCCATAACCCATATCCAGAGCATAACTAGGGAATCAGAAAATATTACAAATTTCAATGCACATATAAGTGACAAAACAAACAGCATAACCCAGCACAGCCAAGCCCAGATTCAGACATCCACTGCTTAGAAAGGAGAAGGTGGTAGTGAAGACCTAGGGATAGTGGAAAACCAGAATCCCTCCTAGAAATAAAGGCTCTCACCCAAAAAACTAGTAAACCAAAGTAAGCTTTTAGAAAGGAAGCAAAGATAAAATATGAAAAGGAATAAACCTACTATATAAATTTTAAAATGCAATTCTTTAGGGAAAAAAATCAACAAAATAGACCAAAAAACACCAACAAATCTACTCCAGACAAAAAAAATGAAAAGGCACATTCTTACAAAAGTAAGAAACTGCAAAAGAAAAAGAATCATTGAATAAGCATACACAGAAAGTATATTAAGTATATTACATACATATATATACAGAAAGTATATTAAGTATAAGTAAATATAGAAGTATATTGAATAAGTATATATAGAAAGTATATTTAAAATAGCAAAAGAGAATCTCTCCCAATTCGACCACTTAAATTTGAAAATCTACATAAAAAAGATAATTTCCTAAACACAAACACATACTTTCCCCTATTTGCACCCAATACAGGTAGTAACAGTTCAACTTTCATAGAAGAAATAGAGAAATTTATCACCCAAAATAAAAACTACCCTCACAAACTCCAGATCAATGTGGTTTTATGGGGGAAATTCTATCAAACTTTTAAAGAGTAGATCATCCCCACACTATTTATATTGTTCCAGAGTGTAGAAAAAGAAGCATAAACTGTCAAATTCTTTTTTTATGAAGCAGATATAATACTGATACCTAAACCTGATTTCAGAAAAGATTACACAGAAAATAACTACATACAAACCTCACTTCTGAATACTGATGTAAATATATATAAATATAACCACTAGCATATAAAATAATACTACATTAACAGAGGAAATTTTTCCAGGAATGTAAGGATGTTTCACTTTTATGCAATCCATTAATGGAAACTGCTATTTTACCAGCTATAACGAGAAAAATCATATGATTATCCCAAGATAACAAAAAGGCTTTCAGGGCCTACAGCAGAATACAATACTACTCCCAATTTCAAAAACACTCAATAAAACACAAAGTAATGGTTATTTCCCTGTATGTATGTATGTGTATGTAGCCCTCAGATGGAAAGCCAGCTTCTTACTTAATGGGGAAACACTAGAGGCATTCAAAACTAAGGTCAGGAATAGGTAAATTGCTTACTATCTCTGTCTAACATTGTACTAAAATAAAGTCATAACTATTTATAGGTTATGTAACAGCATACTTGTAGAACTCAAGATAACTAAAGATAAAAATGAAGAGAATTTAATGAGGTAGAAAGTTATAAAATTAACATACAAAAATAAATAGCCTTCATAAAATGATACGGTAATCAAATAGAAGATATAATGGGAGAGAAAAATCTCATATACAAGAACAAAAAAAAAGTTTTATTTATTTTTGTTGCTGCTGTGATTGCCTTTGGGGTCTTCTTCATAAATTCTTTGCCTAGGCCAATGTCTAGAAGAGTATTTCCAACATTTTCCTCTAGAATTCTAATAGTTTCACACCTAATGTTCAAGTCTGTTACCCAGCATGAGTTGATTTTTGTAAGAGGTGAAAGGTGTGGGTCCTGTTTCAGTCTTCTACATGTGGCTATTCCGTTTTCCCAGCACCATTTATTGAATAAGGATTCTTTTCTCCAGTGTATGTTTTTGTCTGCTTTGTCGAAGATTAGTTGGCTCTATGAGGATGGCTTTATATCTGGGTTCTCTGTTCTGTTCCACTGGTCAATGTCCCTGTTCTTGTGCCAGACCCAAGCTATTTTTAAAAGCTTCTGCACATTTACAAACGTTAAGGTTATGTAACAAAAAAAAAAAAAAAAAAAAAAAAAAAAAAAAAAAAGCTTCTGCACAGCCATAGAAACTGTCAAGAGAGCAAATAGACAGACCACAGAATGGGAGAAATTTTTCACAATCTACACATCCAATAAAGGGCTGATAACTAGAATCTATTTAGAACTCAGGAAAATCAGCAAGAAAAAATCAAACAACCCTATCAAAAAATGGGCAAAGGACATGAACAGAAACTTCTCAAAAGAATACAGAATAATGGAGGAGGGGATGGGTATATACAAACACAATGAGTGAGATGTGCAACACTTGAGGGATGGTCATGCTTGAAGCTCTGACTCGAGGGGGGGACACGGGCAATATACGTAACCTTAACATTTGTACCCCCATAATATGCTGAAATTAAAAAAAGAATAAATCAAATAAAAAAAATTAAAAAGTTTTAAAAAAATATTTTTTCTGCATAAATATTTCTGGGAGGCCAAGGCAGGAGGATTGCTTGAGGTCAGAAATTCGAGACCAGCCTGAGCAACATAGTGGGACACCATCTCCACAAAAAATATAAAAATTAGCTGGGCGTGGTGGTATGTGCATATGGTCCCAGCTACTTGCAAGGCTGAGGCAGGAGCATCACTTGAGCCCAGGAGTTTGAGGTTGCAGTAAGCTGTGAAGACACCACTCCATTCTAGCTTGGTGACAGAGCAAGACTCTCTCTCAAAAAATAAAGTTTCTGCAGCTAAATAAGTTGATCCTTAAGTATAAAGAAAACTTCTGCTTCTGACCAAGATGGAGTAATCCACATGAAACAAACAAAAAAAACATTGAACAAAATATATGAATATATGAAATAATAGTTTCCAAGACTTTGGACATCAAACAATGAAGAACAGTGATCCCTGAGAGATGGGAATCAAATGAAGCAGCCCTGTGGTTGCCTCAGGTTACTGCCTGGAAAGATTTTCCAAACTATAGAACAGAAAGGGGGAACCCAGGAAGAGCTCAGTGGTGTATCTGATTGAGAAGACAAGTCTGTGAGTAGGGGGGGGGGGGCAAGACAACTAAAGTTTGCAGGACAGGTTCTTGGAGAGGTGAGACCTGACTAGAGAGGAGTCTGGAGATGCAAAGGTTCTCCCTCCAGTCAGCTGAGTCCTGATTATTACATGAATGTGAGAAAACCACCCAAGGCCAGAAACGAACCACTCTAAAGAGGAAACAATAGTTGGAGCTCATAGTTGAACTTTATAATAATAACATATAATTTCTAAAATATTTATTGAATTATAAAATCTATAACTATACTTGAGAAAGAGCTAAGATATTCCCAAATATTCCCCATTATTTACAATTTAAATGTTGCCAGTAAAGTACAAAGAAATTCACATGATAAAGAATATTCCTTTAAAAATAAAGTTTACTTCTAAAGAAATTTGTCGCTATAATCAATCTCTATTTATCTTTGATGCAACTACCTCAGCCTGTCTTGACTCAAGGGTCAAATATTCCTACCTACAAGTATGCCTTTCATATTTGGAAGTAGCCACACATTTAATTGCATTTTTTCTTCCTGGCTGCCTGCCAAAAACAATCACAGTTCAATATTACAGCTTCTCCTTCAGAAGTAATTAAGAAGTTAATCTTACTTAGAAAACATAATTACCCAGCAGACCACAAAACCGGCTTAACTACTTGACATAAGTGAAATCTCAAAGACAGAAAAGCAATAGCATATTCAAAGACAAAACCAACCTAGCTATCCCATCTTCACTATTTGGAGATGTGTGGAGCCCACCACAACCCATCAGTCACAGGGAACAAAGACATCCCAACTTCTTTAAAGCAGTAAGAAGCAATGGGGCTGAAGGACGTTGGGTACAATTAAGTTCCTGGTCCATCAGGATAAGGAATGATGATGTCTCAATAAGCAAGAAGGCTCCCCAAGCTCAAAACTTCAGAATATTCCTTCACTGCTTCTGGCCACATGCCAGGGGCTAAGATGTCCATTCACTTCTAATCTCTTCCCAACATCATTAGCAAAAGGGAACTTCTGTTTATTTTGACACTGGCATATCGAATGCCTACTATGTTATTTTCTTACTTCACCTGGAAAGCATTTCATTCTTTAGATTCATCACCTATATTCACGAATAAGGAAGCTATTCAGATGTCTTCTAGAATGAATGAGTCCTTTGATGAGGCATCCGCACCTGGATTACAAAGGCAGCTGCCCACTGTGTGGCAGTCCTCACGCCTAAGAGGCTGAACACAACTAAAAGTTAGACTTTTCCTAATACAGTAGATCCATGGCCGCCTAAACACATCTTTTGGGGAACTGTATCCTTTTCAGAAGTTAATAGCCACTTTTACCAACCTATTCTGCCTCTGAGCTGGCTCTCAGAGCAAATTCTGATATTCTTAAGAATGCTGCAGAAACTGAAGGCATTTGAAATTGAGATGGCAGCAGCAGGCCAACTCCAAGGCTATTTCTAGTCACAGTCAGTCTTATACAATAAGGACTTTTCAATAGTAAATAGACCTTGGAAACCTGCTTGGAAACAGGACCATTCTAAAGAGAATAGATATTTACAAAGGAAGACACCACTGTTTCTGCCTCTGAGAAACATATACTTCATCCTAATATCCTAATCCTGAAGTGATCTAACTACAGCTGCACCTGAACTTTAGCTAAATTATTTCAACTACTGTAGGAGAAGGGGGAATTTTCTAAAATCATTTTTCTACCCATTTAGCCATATCAGTCTCTTGAGTTTTGCCAATGTACGTATAAGTGATAAAACAAACAGCATAACCCAGCACAGCCAAGCCCAGAATCAGACATCAACTGCTTCTGTGCATTTGAATTTTACATTAGCAAAAGAAAATCAACATGCCACCTTTTTTAAAAGAAAATCTGTTGTTGGAAAGGAAATTGACAATTTTCCTTTCCCTGTCTACCTTAGGGTGAGTGACTCCCCTAGAGTGACTTCATAGGTAATTGAATTTCATGTGAAATTTACCAAATCACAAAGGTCTGATGTACTCTGCAAAATAATCTATATAGTCCAAATCCCTACCTGCCTGCCTGCAGCTTTTAAACAAAATAGCACATGAGGAATTGGCATATTGAAGAATACAGAGTGTATTGTTCTTTGTCAGCACTGCCTACAGCAGAAGTGGAGGGGAGCCCTTTTAAATACTATGCAAGAGGCAAACAATCAAATTTTTCAAACACAACCTCATAGTTCACATAGTAAAATCTCCTTGATTTTTAGCTAAGAAAATAAAGGCCTTTAAGTTCAATAGCTGGGCTTATGACAGACAGAGAGAGAGAGGCTGAACAGAGCATTGAGTCCAGGGCTGCTTACACCAGGTTACAAACCAAGCCCATCAAGGAGTATAAGACATATTTTGATTAGCCCATCTATAAGGTAGATTCTGAAGACACATTGAACCTAGGAAGGGGTCTTAAAGGCCACCGGCTCTTTATCAAAGTCAATTAGAAGCTCAGATTCTGCACCTAAGTTCTAATTTCTATCATCCCATCTCTCCATACCTGAACTCCTTCACTGCTTTACCAAGTCCTTCAGTGCCTGGGTTTCCTCCTGTCACTCATAAAAAGAACAAGCTTTGAAGCAGAAATGTTGGGGGAAAAAACAACCACCACCACCTGTATCAGCTGTAAAATAAACACATCTCCAGACCCCTGAATAAAGGAAAGAGAAATAAGGTCTCTCTCTGGTAGGGTCTGTCCCCCTTTTCTCTCAGAGACTTGGTTTTTACTTCCCACTTCAAAAAAAAAAAAAGACACTCTAAAAAGATGCATAGCAAATTGTGAGCAAAAATAAATATGGTTTGTATTGTAGTCTTCTCTTTGGGTTTTTAAAAATAATTTCCATAAGCAAGCCAGGACCAGTTGGGTAATTAGCTCTCTCTGCCAAAGCTAAGGAGCCAATCTCAAGTAAGCAGGCACTTCCTATTTCTTCTAGCATTTGACTCAACTAGAGATAGTATATAAATCTAGTGTTTGGTGAGGCTATAATGGTGTCTGATATCCCTCTAGCAACACCTCTTAGTGAATCAACAGAATCCACCTGAGTTGGAGCTGTCACCCTCTATATGCTGGCTGGGTGCCCGTCACCCACATAGTTCAATAAAAGGCCTTGAAGGTACTGCTTAGACACACTTATGATGGAGACATTCACTAAAATTAGAGAAGCTACTTCCATGATCTAAAAACCACACACACACACACACACACACACACACACACACACACTTTTTTTTAATCTTAAGACTAAAAAAGAGGCCAAATATAATGGAGATGAATTGTAACAAATACCCCTAGTCCCAGTGAGATCTCTTAATTATTCATTGATCTTTGCCTTTCCTGTTTATGTATTTCTTACTTCCTTGTTTTTTCACAATTACTAAAGGTATTAAAGTTTACTTCCAATTGCAAAATCACCAATGTTTTACCAATAAATAAATCATTAAGCACTGTTGTAGATTCTAAGGATGCCAAGTAGAATGAGACACTATTGCTGTTTTGCAAATTTCTTAGGAGTATCACACTCTGATATCTTCAATAGTTAAATTCTAGAAAGATTTTCTAAATACACACCTTGTGTTTTCTGTATCCTTTTAAAATCTAACTGCTCAAAACAAAAAGACAAAAGAGAAAGCTAAAAAATGCATGTACTAAACATAGCTGCAAAACACCTTTGTAACTTGTGATTTAATCAGTTAAGACAAGTGCCTTTGGTTAGATTTGGGTAACTAAGAATATGCATGGAGAAGTAAATCCTGACCCAATTCTATCATTAACTAACTGCTAAAACCTTTTGCTCTAACTCCTCTTTTGAAACCTGTCTTCCAATCTCGGTAAGCCAGCCAAAGTATTCAACCTCCAGGTTATTCCAGTTGAAGAGACTGCTGTTCTAGACATTAAAGTCTATAAAAATACTATCTCCCAGCAAAATCCTCCCCATTTCTCAGATATAAGGAGGATCTGCCCGTTCCTTTTATATCTTCTCCCACTAAGTTTCATATGCATCAAACAGGGGCTATGGCTTATTTATTTTACCATCTTTGGCACTTAGCACAATGCATGATGCTTACCAACTAGACGGTCAATGAATGTTAGCTCAGTGAACTTCCCCTCCAATATCTAGCTTAATATCTCTGCATGCTAAATGCTGAATTTGTACTGATTGGCTGATGTATACTATTAATTTGCCAATTATTAGAGGAAAAGCATTACTATCAAGTTTGTACTACTACTGTTTGGCTGTTATGTCTTCAAACTAGCAAAATTCAGGCTACATAACAAGCAGAAGCAAACATTAATGAGACTGCATTTGTAATACCAAAGCATTCCTCAGCCAACTGTCTTTTACTCTGCCTTTTACTCCTTGAAATAATCATTCACTTAATATTTGCCAACCATAATGAGTTGAATAGTGATGCACCATAAACAGTTTAATGACCATACCAATTATGATAAGAAGGGGGCGTGTACTTATGTTCCAAAAAGAACCTGGCAAAGGCAGCACAGTAGAAAGGATTGATTCAGCTGGGACTGAAGTCAGAGTGCCTGATTGTCTTGGCTATTTTGCTATTCAAAGAGTGAAAAAACAAAAAACAAAAAAAACCCTGTGGTGCTCATCCACTCTAGTGGAAAGGCATCTTTCCTACTAAAATTACCTTCCAGCTGCATAATGTACAGGACTCTAAAAAGATATTTCATCCTCTCAGATTCCCTGAGCACCTGCTACGTCTGAGATACTATACTAAATACTAAATGAATATGACTTCAGACACTCTCAGTCTAGTCTAGAGGCTGGCAAACATTTTCTATAAAGAGCCAGCCAGTAAATGTTGTAGACTGTGCAGGTTATACAAACTCAGTGGCAATCACTTTTGCACGCAAAGCAGAAGCAGCCTTAGAAAATATGTAAACTATTAAATATGGCTGTGTTCCAATAAAGCTTTATTTACAAAATCAGTCAGCTGTCTGAATTTGGCCCATAGACCATAGTTTGCCAATTCCTGGTGTAGTCCATGATTCAGCTACATTTTTTAAAAATTGCAAAACAGTGAGTTGTATGTCAGTGAAAGCTTCCCCTAGTATTTGTATGACATTTCATAACTTAGGAAGCTATTTCATGTACACCAACTCAAAATTTAATCCTTTATACCAAGACTCTGCTGTAGGTAGGTCGTACTATCTTCATTTTATAAATGAGAAAACAAAGGCTTAAATAAATTACTTTTATGAAGTCATTACACAGCTAGAAATGGAGCTAGGATTCAAGCTTCTGTCTTATAGGCATAGATTACTATGTGTTTACCAAAGCTTACTTCCTCTTCCTCCAAGGCACACATTCAGACTACATTTCCCAGGGTCCTTTGCAGTTAGGTGTGGTTATGTGATTAGGTTCCGGCCAGTGGAATTAGGGCCTTGCTCATTAATCCCTCCTCACAAAATCTCCTATGTGTGCTCTACTACTTTCTTTTCCCTTTCCAGTTGGCTAGAAAGGAGATATTCCAAGGGTAACCTTGTGAGTAGCATGTTGACAACAGCAGAGTCACAAGATAGGAGGAGCCTGGGCCCCTGAATCACCACTTGGAAGAAAGCCACCCAACCAGGAACACCTATATTAGACTGTGAGAGCAGTGAGAACCTTGTATTAAGCCACTGAGATATAGAGCTTTATCTGTTACAGCAGCTAGTATTACCCTAGCTCAGGGGTCCTCAAACTTTTTAAACAAGGGGCCAGTTCACTGTCCCTCAGACCGTTGGAGGGCCGGACTATAGTTTAAAAAAAACTATGAACAAATTCCTATGCACACTGCACATATCTTATTTTGAAGTAAAAAAACAAACGGGCAAAAACACCCTCGTGTGGCCCGCCGGTCATAGTTTGAGGACGCCTGCCTAGCTAATATAGCCTGTGTCCAGGTCGAATGTGATTTGCATTCAACTATAGCAGAGATGCAAAAAATGAATTTACCAGGCTGATGAGACAGAAGAAATCACATTTTATACACGGGTTATAGCAAGCAAAGCAAGGATTGACTTCAAAAAAGAAAAAATCGTTCTAAATGGTTAGATAGCAAACTAGCAAGGCAGTGGAAGGAGAGGCAGCAAAGATAAGCACTAGGAAAGGACGGTGAGGAAAAAGGACTTGCAAAGAACAAAAGATAGCAATTAGATCTGCCTCTAGCACACCCAACCTAAGGAAGAAGAGGCTGGAAACAGAAAGACCACCTCTAGGGTCTGATTAGCACTGGCCTAATAAGCCAGCAAAAGACTGTTCTTTAAATACCTGATTTTTGAAAATTTAGGTTTTTTTCTGATTATAAACATATATTAATTATAAATGTAGAAAGAAGCATGAAGTGGCCGGATACAGTGGCTCATGCCTGTATTCTAGCACTGTGGAAGGCCGAGGTGGGAGGACTGTTTGAGCTCAGGAGTTCAAGACCAGACTGAGCAAGAGCAAGACCCATCTCTACTGAAAATAGAAAAATTAGCCAGACATCATGGCATGTGCCTGTAGTCCCAGCTACTCAGAAGGCTGAGGCAGGAGGATCACTTAAGCCCAGGAGTTTGATGTTGCTGTGAGCCTGGCTGATACCACAACACTCTACCGGGGCAATGCAGTCAGATTGTCTCAAAAAAAAAGAAGTATGAAGAAGAAAATAAATCACAATCATAGTCAAAGATAACCAATATTACTACATCAAGACATAAACTTCTTATTTTACCTTTTTATTTTACCTTTCCCTAATCCTAAAGGCATTAAGAAAAATGGGAATATAATATTTTCCATTTAATATAACCATTGGTATCTTGTCATGTCAATCACCATAGATGTTCACCTCACCATTATTAGCTGCCTTGTCTCCATGATATAGATGTGCTATTGTTATTTTAAAAAATCAGTTGTCTACTAGTATACATTTATGTTGTCCCCCTTTTCTTGCTATTACAAAATTAGTGCAATAAACTTTCTTATACATATATCTTTGTGCAAATGTACAAACACTTTTACAGGACTAATGTTTTGAAGTAGAACTGCAAAGCCAAAGGGTTTGTCTACTATCAAATTAATCTCCAGAAAGATGGTACTAATTCAGGTTCTCACTAGTGGTGTACAAATGTGCCCATTTTCCCACACCTTTGCTAACACTGGTGTCAACGTTTTTTGCTTTGATCCTTTGCCAATCTGGTAAGGCAAAAAACTATCTCATTCTTTTAATTATTGAAAATACAGTTAAACAATATTTTTAGTCCTCTTTTTTTATTTTTTATTTTTAAAAACCTTCTCTGTTTGGTCTATGAAAGATCCTAGGCTGGGCACAGTGATTCACACCTGTAATCCTAGCACTTTGGAAGGCGGGAGGAATCCTAGCCAAGGCGGGAGGATTGCTCAAGGTCAGGAGTTCGAAACCAGCCTGAGCAAGAGCGAGACCTCATCTCTACTATAAATAGAAAGAAATTAATTCGCCAACTAATTATATAGAAAAAATTAGCCGGGCATGGTGGCACATGCCTATAGTCCCAGCTACTCCAGGATTGCTGGAGCCCAGGAGTTTGAGGTTGCTGTGAGCTAGGCTGCCGCCACGGCACTCACTCTAGCCTGGGCAACAAAGTGAGACTGTGTCAAAAAAAATAAATAAATAAATACATAAATAAATAAAAGATCTTAAACACATAATATTTATTATCTTTAGCATGGTTGCGGTGTACTTAATTTATACAATTGGGCTAACCGACTAGAAGCAGAGTGAGTTTTGGATTTGAAAGACAGCACGAAAGAGGTCAGCACAAATGATCAGATATTAATTCTCCTCAAGGGGTACCTAAGATTGTAGGCTAACTAGGATTGTCAGAATTGACTGGGTAATCTGTTTCTGCATTTATGTACTCTATGTAATAAGCTGTGTGCTAATTAAAATTAGCTAAGAATTTGTTTAACTTATCGCTTCCTTTAGTTTCCCCCCACATACACACCTTTATCGTATGCTTGACTTATTTTTGACTTTGGTTATATAATAGCTAGGTCAAAGATAAATATACTAGGAGGCTTAGAGAAAAAGTATAAGCAGAAAACTGATACAGGTTGTCAAACCTGAGAGAAAAGAAAGGATGAGACACAAATGAGAGGTGTGTTTATGGAAGCCAGTTACTAAAATGAGCAGGCACGTGTTATTAGAGGAAGGATGGAACTTTTCTTGAAGGCCTATGTACCAAGCACTGGACAAGACTTGCTACCCACACAACCCTTCGAAATGCACAGAATCCACATTTTTAAAATGAGGAAAATGTGTGTCTGAGAAATTGACCAAGTAATAAATGAAAAGCTAAGTGGCTAGTAAAACTTTAGCTTGTCTTTTGCTGTAATTTTATTCCAAATCCCACTTTCTCTCCCACTGTACCAAAACTCTGGAAAAATCCCAGATTGGCATTTTTAGTGCTCTCGCTGCCACCAATATTCCTGTTCTCTCATTTGGAGGTACAATGAAATAAAGAAATGACAAAGTATGATAAAGTACAAAAGGGAATGAGTTGCATGTGTGAACAGGGGAAGGTCCCAGCAACATGGAAAAAGGAACAAAAAGATAAATTATCTATTGAGTGAATGAGAAATTAAATTGAAGAAGGAAGTATAAAGTTAGAATGGTGTCAGAAAAATCAAGAATAAATAAATACAGGATAAAGAAGTAGAATAATAAAACAATATGAAAAAAATATATATTTATAAAATGAAAAGATTTTAAAAAATGGAAAATGGGAAATAATACCTAGAAACCACATAAATATAAAACTGGTTGGCTCAGCGGAGAAATGACATGTCCAGTCCCTTAATCTTAACCTCCTCCCAAAGGAACCCTTTTCCATTCTATTAATATGCCAATTTTCCCACCATTCTTTTTAAATGCACTGACCAAAACTATACCCTCTTTTCAAACAAGAATGACATCACCCCTTGAATACAATGAGAAGGTTAGTCAGGACCTAACACAATTTGCATGCACATTAAACAAGTTGAGAAGTTTCATGGGTTAGTTGCTCTCCATGAACCTGGCCTCTGCCAGGCCTACCAATATTAGTTTTGCTTTGCTTTGTTTTTGTTCTTAATGATACCTCTGTGAGCTCAGAACAAGAAAAATCACTGAAATCATCTTAGAAAGAGCCCCCCTCCCCCAACACCAGGTAGACACTGTCTCCACAGTCTTACTGTTAATTCAGGCCAGGACCAGATAGTATCAACCAGTGATTCTTATCTTCACAGACTCACATGGAGTTTTATAAACCAAACATATTCTAAATTGTATTTTTGTTTAAAAAAAAATAAGGTAGATTGAGAAAACGGGGAAAAAGAAGTCTAAAAATGGAAAGGAAGACTTTGTGGAGGAGAGATCACAACAAACAGGAGAAAGTGAACGCTCAGAATGGAAAAGAAGGAAACAGGAGCATGGGGAGCAGAGTGCGATGGCTTCGTTCTTTATTTATTTTATTCTTCCTTTGTCCCTTGTGCATCTCTTGCTTTCACTCACTACTTCTTCAGGGAAAAAGGGCATACATTTGAGATCAAAAACAGTAATAGTAAGAGAATATGAAATAAGTTGAGAATGACTACACACCATGATCAAACAGAAGACTGGCCAAGCAAATTTTTTAAATAAAATAAGAATTAAGTGGTAAATTGGAAACTTGAGACATGGCCTCTCTCCCCATCCTACCACCACCAAAATCTGTGTATTCGTATTTATTATTCTCCCCGTGCTTGCCTTCTCTCATTTTTCTAGTTGATTTTCTGGGCTTCTCATTTTTCAAACTATCAATGAGAACCTGAGATAAGAAATGAGTAAATAAAAAGAGTACGAAAATGAGAAAATAAGGAAGGTATAAAATAATTGAAATGAACCTTAAAATCTCAAAATCAGGAGGATGCTCACTGCATGAGAGGTACCCAGTTAAGACCTGCTGAGGACCTATTTCATGTCCACACTGGGGCTCAACAGTAGAAATAGGAAGGTGAAGGGGTATGAAATGGCCCACATAATTTACAGTTTTCATTTTCTTGTTGATCACATAAAAATTTAATTCCTTTATAAAACCTGCACCAATGATGTGTGTGACTCCTTTCAGTTTGTGTGTGGGCATATACACACACACGTACATGCACACTTGGAAGGATGCAAATCCACACACCAAAATATCAAGCACAGTTATATCTGAGGAGCGAGAAAGGCAAAGAGAAAGTTCACTTAATATTTAATATAAATCAAGATTGCTTGATATTTTAAAAACGGACCTTGGATATAACTTTGGACATTCAGAATAAAATAAAGAATAAGCAAAAGAGCAAATGATGATGGAGGAACTTAGACATGAGGAAAAATGCAAAGAGAAATTATAAAAGAGTCACAAAATAGTTCTTTAAAGCTGCATTTTATTTCATCCCATCTTTTCTCCTCACCTGATTTTACATCAACGTTTCAGGGTAGAAGGTTGCCTCAGAGCCCTGCTTGTATATTTTTCTCAAGTTTTATCTTTGTACATCCCTTCTGAAAAAACCACAAAACTCACAGAGATCTTAAAAGGAAAGTAAGAAGCCATAGGTCACTGGATTAGACGAAAACCTTATGTTGCACACATCTATGACCATGACTTATTCTTTAAACAGATCAATAGGAACAATCATTCACCTTTATTCAGAGACAGCTGAAGTAACTCTAGCTCACTCATGGTAGCTTCTGCTCTGTTGACAAGTAATTAGAGATAGTAACAGATCATTTGTCAAAACCTGAATGGTTAGGGTTCATGGCCTTGATATGCCTGAACCAATTTCTCAAGTGTATGACAGAAGCCTTTCCCTTTGTCTGTCTAATCTATCCTTCACAGCACTTCTAGATTCTTTTTCCCAAAATACCACCTTTATAGCACCTATCTACCCAAAATTTACCATCCTCTCCCCTTGCTCCTTAGATCCAGCTCAAACTGCTCAGGGAAATATTAAAAACTTTGCATGATTTGGCTCCACCCTAACCATTTTTCCCCCGCTGCTTCCCTACACCAAATCCTGTGTAACCTGCCACACTGTTCCCACTTTCTGTCTCCCACTCAGGAAGTACTCATTTGCAGGCCCGTTTCTTCAAGGGAATGTCAGGCCAACCTGTCAGCTGGGGAAAGGCATATGCAGAAAGAAGGAGTTGACTGAGCTGTCTTTATAGAGATAGTAGAGAAACTTTTTTTAAAAAAAGGGCAATCAACTGCTTTCTGCCAATTTATCTTACCACCCCCAACAAAGTGATAACATCACTAAGAGAGGGAACTCTAAAGTCAGCCACCAGGATTCAAATGTCGGCTCTACCAATTACAGCATGACCTAGGGCAAGTTCTTTTCTCTCTCTGCACCTCAGATTCCTTGTCTCTAAAACGAAGACAAGAACTATATGAGCTTCATAGAGTTCTGATGAAGATTGCTAGTTGTCAAAAGCATTAGGTACTCAATTTTTCTTCTCAGGAATTTGAACCCATCATTTGCTATAGAAATCTCCAGAATCTGTCCTTTTCCTCAGATACTATATTCTAAAACAGTAACCCTAATTAAATTAACTTAGGTGATTATTTTGCTCTGCCGAGCATTCTATAGTCACAATAACGTAAATTTATGTAGTCATAGTAATTTAAACTTTGTTTATTGATATAAAGCTTTTAAAATCACCTATGATCATAGCATAGGAGGAGTAATTGTGGGTACAGGAAAATAATGGAAAAATCACTGCTATAGTCACTATGTAGGGTATTCTAGTTGGCAAAGCAGGAAGCAAAAGTGTAAGTGAATTGTTAAAGTTACAAAGGTAACTAATAGAGAAACTGAAGGGCTACGGGGGAGTATAAGTGAGCTAATTTCTTATTTATCATAGAAGAAAATCAATAGATAATATCAAAAATTGAGAAATCAGGCCAGGCGCGGTGGCTCACGCCTATAATCCTAGCACTCTGGGAGGCCGAGGAGGGTGGATTGCTTGAGGTCATGAGTTTGAAAACAGCCTGAGCAAGAGCGAGACCCCATCTCTACTATAAATAAAAAGAAATTAATTGGCCAACTAATATATATAGAAAAAATTAGCCAGGCATGGTGGCGCATGCCTGTAGTCCCAGCTACTCGGGAGGCTGAGGCGCCAGAATTGCTTGAGCCCAGGAGTTTGAGGTTGCTGTGAGCTAGACTGACGCCATGGCACTCACTCTAGCCTGGGCAACAAAGTGAGACTCTGTCTCAAAAAAAAAAAAAAAAAAAAACTGAGAAATTATAAGTAGTAGTATATCATTTAGAGAGGTGAAAGGGACATTCAGACTACAAAAAGGGTAGTAAAAGAGTTAAAAGTAGTTTCTTCAGGAAGGAGGTGTAGAAAACTAAGAGAGAATCATACTTTTTATTACTATTCTTCTGTACTATCCTGTTTAAAATTTTCAACTTTTTTTAATTAAGAAAATATAATTGAAGAAAAGTCTATTCACAATACCAATTAAAATCATAAAAATAAACCTAACAAGAAGTGTGGACAACCTACATGAAGAAAGCTCTAAATCTTTGCTGACATAAGAGAAGATCTAAAATATGCTGAATTCTACCACAAATATGTTCCTTAAGGGGGAACTCAATGTCTTAAATTTGGCAGTTCTCCTCGGTTCATCTATAAATGCAATGTCATTCCAATCAAAAATCCCAACCAGGTTACTTTTGGAACTAGATAGTTAGCTCTAAAATTTGTCTGGAATAGAAAATGCATGAAAAGACACAAACATTTTTTAATAAGAACAATGAGGGGGAACTTGCCCTCACAGGCAGTTCAGAAATAGACTAATAGTTAGTTGTGAGGAACAGAATAAAGTACACGGCACATGGGCATCATCATCAACAAAGTTCAACACCAAGAAATGGTCACTGGCCTCCCTACCCTAACGTCACATACGATCTGATTATGCAGACGGTATGACAACAATCAAATCAAATTCCTACAACCTAAAAAAGGCTGAGGAAGGGTTCTTTGAGCCTCTCGGAGAAATCATTTTCTGTTCACTATAAAAGAAGAACAGAGATGCTCATAATTAGGCACAACTCTGTCTAGTGTACAAGAGGTCACAAGCAGTAAGAGCAGAAATGTTTAATTTCTTATCAGGCAATGATTTTCTCGTACCTAATCTATCCCATATACAAGGCAGTGACTGGGTAACAAGTGTATGCAGAGGAAGAAGCAGTGTGAATGCTGGGGCAGCTTTGGTCAGGGGCAAAGGACATAAATGTGGACTCTGGAGCCTTATGTTTTCCCAAGAAATATCACCTTAGCCTGAGAGATTCCAGTGGACACCACTGTGCGTTTCCTCACCTATGTACCACTACAGCCTTCTGGTTTCCCTTGCTCCTACCTCACTCCTCCCACCATCAGCCTCCAAACTTCCCAGAGAGATCTTTCTAAAATTCAAATCTGATTAATTTCTTTCCAGCTTAAAACCTCTGTTGCCTTTTTTTTTTTTTTTTTTTTTTTTTTTTGGTAATAATGTCCAAATTCCTTAACCTCGATTATCAGGTCTTTATTATAACACCTAGCCCTTGCCTACTTCTTCACTTCAATCCTTGCTTATCTACCCAATATAATCCTCCCCATCTTTCAAGGCTCCATTCAAATGTCATTTCCAGAAATCCTTTGCTGACTTCTCCATGCTCAAGGCACCACTGGAATGCTCCTCTGTTACAGTATTACTATAATCATGGTACTATAAGCATGTTTGTGTACTAGGCCAGGAGTTACTAGAAGAGAGGAAAATACTTTTATTCATCCCCCCTACCAACCAGAAGCACTCAGTATATCTCTGTTGATTGCACCAACCAACCAATTATTAACAGTTAAAAATTCCACAAGAAGCTCTCAATTTTCCCCTCCCTACAAAACATCTTTGTACAAAGAATTCAAATGACATAGCATGAGCATAATCATGCCACCCATTATCTGAGAATTAGATGACTCAATTCCAGCCGCAGATCTGTTCCATGTCTTCAAGAAAATTGTGCAGCCTCCCTATGCCTATTTTTTCTCCTTATTTTTAAAAGAATGAGATTGCTATGGTTTCTTCCTGCTCTGGAAATCTAGGACTGTCTCCTACATTGACATCTGCCCTTGCATAAGGCAGTCATACACAGCGTGCACACTGCTGGCACATGCCCACTTGGGGAAAATTAGTAGCAGATGGTACCAAAGTTCTAGGTCAAAGTGTTTTTTATTGGCATCCCAGAACAAATACAATTTCCTTTCAATTAAAGTAGATGAAATGTGTATTGTCCTTATTTCTATAACTATACCATCTTACAATGGTATAGTTCTGTGGTCCTTTTCCATTTTTCAAATGCTTCCAGAGTCATTATACCAGTCATTCTTACAACAGCCTTGTAAGGTAAGCAAGGAAATAGTACTATCTCTTGTTACTAAAAAGGAAGTTGAGGTTCATAGACATAACAAGATTATAAAAACACTTGTCTGACATGTCTCATGCTTGCTCTGACTTCTGGCTTTGTGCTAAAATTCAGTCTCTACATTTTCTCCGTGTTGTTTTAAAAATGAGATGATTCCGATTCTGGCTCAGAGGTTTAGTACATTACACTAAATTCTAAGGGAAATAATAACAATAGAAATTTCATAAGTATATACATAAATACAAAATGCAGGAGTAGGCCGTGTGCAGTGGCTCACGCTCGTAATCCTAGCACTCTGGGAGGCTGAGGCAGGTGGATTGCTCGAGGTCAGGAGTTCGAAACCAGCCTGAGCAAGAGCGAGACCCCATCTCTACTATAAATAGAAAGAAATTAATTGGCCAACTAATATATCTAGAAAAAAAATTAGCAGGGCATGGTGGCGCATGCCTGTCATCCCAGCTACTCAGAAGGCTGAGGCAGCAGGATTGCTTGAGCCCAGGAGTTTGAGGTTGCTGTGAGGTAGGCTGATGCCACGGCACTCACTCTAGCCTGGGCAACAAAGTGAGACTCTGTCTCAAAAAAAAAAAAAAAAAACTGCAGGAGTAAACATGAGTTTTACACTCGATATACATTTTTAAGACTGAGGATATACCATCAAAATTCGGGGTTCTTGTCTTTGGTCTATCTGCCTATGAATACACATTTCTCAACTTTGTATTCCAGTCAGTTGAAGCCACCTCCACTAATGTTACTGTTTAATAATGTAACTCTGATTTCATGGCATTTCAGAGTCTATTCATTTTACACACTGTGAAATAGAGTTGATTTGTATAATTTAAGATGTTCCTCTTAAAACTGATCTGGAATTTGGAAGAAAGACTTCTTAAAAAAACAGTCTTGCTAACAAATGAACTGATTTTAATACCAAGATGGACAGTCAATAAAGGAAATTTTTCACTCAGCAGAATAAATCACTAGAATAAAGTAACATATGAAATATTTGCCCAATAAAAAAAATCCCTAGTAAGTCCATCTGTGTGTAAAAACATCTACTTTGAAACAAGATGCCTTATATTCATCAACTTTAAAAGCTTATATAACTAGAAAAATTAATTCATATTTCCATAATGTTTAAGAATTAGAGCTTTATTTTAACTTTAATATTAAAGGTCAGTTTATGTGGTAAAAGTAATAGAGGTCACTTTCATCATTACTTCCATGATGTGTAAAGACAGTCTTGATATATGCTGTGCAATTCAATTTACTCATACATTCTACATACAAAAGAATTTCCCAACATATTAAAAGACAAAGCTCTAAATGGAAATTGTTCTGACAAACTGCATACCAAGTAAGCCAAATCCTGCCCTATTTCTCTATGAAAGCTTCTTCCCAGGCTTAGAAAACTCAGTTATACTTAAGAAAGTCTCAACTATGTACAATTTGTATTTTGAATAAAAAAGCAAGCAATACTGGTATTATGAACATAGCACATTAAAGTTGATACCATAAACTAGCGATAATCTCTAGGCAAGTCTCAGATCAAGCACTGACATGATAAAGTTACATTTGAGTAAATGCACATGAATAATTTGAAATGACAGATGAATTTCAATTTCAAGATAAGTTTAGAAGACATTTCTTGACACGTCATTTATTCTGACCAGGCAGGAACATTTCTTATAATTTGAGAACAACCTCCATGTATCTTAAATTTCTGATCTCCTCATACTTTAAAATGTTTCTCTCATGCCACTGGAGCTGACAGATAGGCTCTAAGAACATGATACATGGGTTCTGCCTCCATTTTATCTGTGCTGAATACTTATACCAGTCCATTCTATAAAGCTAACTATTTCCACTATCCACGACTATCTTTAATTGATGCAAACTGGGAATCATTCTCTCCATATTATTGTAGGAAGTTAAAACATAGCTTTATTCATCATTATTTAAACTGAGTAAGACTTCAACATGTTTAAATTAAAACCCACTATTTATAAGTGTCAGACAAATTAAATTTTTAGGCATGTTTTGTGCCCTTGACTTCAAACCTAAGAATTCAAATTATTTTCTCACTAACCACTTTATTATAATGATGTACTTTCAGTTTGTCAGTATGCAAATTGTACCCTTAAAAAGTACACATTTATAAGAAATAACCACTTTTGCTTAATAAAAAATACTTTGTTACCTTTTCATTTCCTATTGAAATATCATATTTCAAATATATTATATATGTTGTCAAGAATTCAAACAATCTTTAACTAAATATGAAATGAAATAAAATAAAAAATGTTTACTATCATGTACTAGAACTATTACACTTACCTTAAAATTAGTAGTATGTCTTACCTTTTTCTGGACTTAGGTTTTTATATACTTCAAGGTCTGCCATTAAATTTAATATTGTTACACATTATTGGCAAGAGCAGTAAAATTTCTCTCTAAAGGCAAAGCCTTTTCCTGATACACATCTCCAAAAAGGGTGGGAAAAAAGGCAAAGAAATCCTCAGCAGCCCCAAGAACTTGGCTCAGGCTGCCCTTTGTGGCATGATGAGATCTTCACAAGTCAGGCTTTACAGTGTGGAGAAAATAAATCCATGAGATATGATTACAGAACTTTGTCCCAAAGTGAAAAGCACAGCCAGATAAGCACACTGGAAGCATCTGCTCAGGGCTGCCGCTATTGTGGGAATGCAGGCGCTGTGGCTACTTTGGGTATGAGACATGCATGCTTAGTGCAGCGTGTAAAGCCCTCAAGGCATTATGCACATTTAATGTCTGGGAAGTATAGGTCTTTAACCATCAAAGAAACCCTCCTCACCTTCAGAGGTCATTGAGAAACACTGATTACCGGGAGTGACGCAGGCTGAATGCAGAAAATGAACATGCACATACACAGAGACACACAGAAGCACACACACAGGAACACAGACACACACACGCTCTCTCTCCGGGCACACATCACTCCATCGGAAGCAAACACAATCCATTATGAAATAAGCTACAAGTGTACTGTAGGCTACTTTTTTGCTAGTCAGGTTAAGCACATATTCAGAGTGTTGGAGATTTCCATTGCTTTCGTCTTTATTTGTCCACACACAAACATAGCAACGATCACAGAAAAGACTGGAATTTTTCCAACTTAGAAGGAATGAGGTTACAGTTTCAAAACTCTAATGCGGTGAAGGCTACTTCTTATGTAAAAAAAAAAAAAAAAATCACATCCTTGTGGACAAGGTAAACAGCACGAATGGGTCTGGAAAAGTCAGCTTTTAGTGAATGAACCACAACATTATTATAGCACAATTTTCCCTAAAGTCTATATAAGAGTTATTTGCAAGTTTAATCAACTTCTTTGAAGAATTAAGTAGATTGACAAGGCACACAGGCAGAATCTCACAAGCAATTTACTGTAGTCTTGCATTTATGCATTGTGACTAGGTCTCTCCATCTTGAGTATTGTTAATAATTCTTTTACTCCAGAATTCTCTTTCTTATATTGACTTCTATTGCCATTTTCTTCTGCACAGCTTCAGCTGGTGGTGCCCGCCTACCTGTGGCCCCTGGGACTCCCAGCATCTCCCATTCTGCACATGCCAGTGTCAGTCCCTTTACTGCATCAGGGCCACCCAACCCAGATTGCCTACCCACCCCTGGCCTCCAAGATGCCAAGCTCTACCTCAGTTCCCACTCACCTGCTTCCCAATGCGCATGCCCCATCCCCCAGTTAACAAGCCACACTACTTATTTTTAAAATACTCCCAAGAAATTTGAATTTCAAGGGTGTGTGGGGGCACACATAATTAGACACAGAATAACCTTCTGACAAGATTGATTCTGGCATACATATATACACAACTACACAAAATAACAGTTAAGAGTTTAGGAGGCAAGGCTGGGCGCGGTGGCTCATGACTATTATAATCCTAGCATTCTGAGAAGCTGAAGTAGGAGGATCACTTGAGGCCAGGAGTTCAAGACCAGCCTGGACAATATAGCAGGACCCCATCATTATAAAAAATAAAAATTGGCTGGGCGCAGTGGCTCACACCTGTAATCCTAGCACTCTGGGAGGCCGAGGCAGGCGGATCGTTTGAGCTCAGGAGTTCGAGACCAGCCTGAGCAAGAGTGAGACTCTGTCTCTACCAAAAGTAGAAAAAATTAGCTGGGCATGGTAGTACGTGCCTGTAGTCCCAGCTACCCAGGAGGCTGAGGCAGGAGGATCGCTTGAGCCCAGGAGTTTAAGAATGCTGTAAGGTAGGCTGATGCCACAGCACTCTAGCCCAGGCAACACAGTAAGACTCTGTCTCAAAAAAAAAAAAAAAAAAAAAGAGTTTAGAGGCTAACCTGTCTGAGTTCAAAGCATGATTGCCACTAACTAGCTATGTGACCTTGGGCAAATTACTTAAATTTTCTGCTCCCTGGTTTCCTTATTTGTACAACAACCATAATATAAGTCTCTACTTCAAAATGTTATTATAAGAATTAAATACATATAAAGTGCTTACAATCACATTATATATTCTCATTATTACTATTAATCTTGAAATTACTTACATTAACTCAGTAAAACGGTAGACTTCATTGTTCAATCCAAATTAATCAGAAATTTGAACATAGAGTGACACCTCAAAATTTAATATCTCAGAAATACCCACTCCTGTTAAATAATTCAAAAAAAATTTTTTTGAGACAGAGTCTTGCTTTGTTGCCCAGGCTAGAGTGAGTGCTGTGGCGTCAGCCTAGGTCACAGCAACCTCAAACTCCTGGGTTCAAGTAATCCTCCTGCCTCAGCCTCCCAAGTAGCTGGGACTACAGGCATGCGCCACCATGCCCAGCTAATTTTTTCTATATACATTAGTTGGCCAATTAATTTCTTTCCATTTATAGTAGAGACGGGGTCTCACTCTTGCTTAGGCTGGTTTCAAACTCCTGACCTCAAGCAATCCGCCCACCTTGACCTCCCAGAGTGCTAGGATTACAGGCGTGAGCCACCGCGCCCGGCCTAATAATTCAAATGTTTAATATTCCCAGAGAATCTTCTTCCACACAATCCAGAAAAGAGATCAAAGTGCTCCCAAGGAAGGTCTGTTAATCCTTCCTTCCAAAGAAAGATACCCCATTCTAATCTGGGGCCAGGAAAGGGGAAGAGGACAAACTGTTTACTGCTCGTTTTGCCCACAGGGAGGCTTTTTCTCCTAATAAAGTTCTCCATCCCTCTCACCTCTTGCCCTTGAAGTTCCCCAGGCTCCTCCCAGAAAAGGCTGGCAGGAAGGTTGGATGTGGGGCCCAACACCAAAGCGAGGGCAAGTTTACCCTGAATGGCTCTGGAGTACCTTTGAGGGACAAGCCACTCACCCAAGGGGAGAATTTAGGGCTGTCACAGGGCAGGTGGGCAAGCTTTTAAAATGCAGTTCTGGCCCGTAAGTATGCATTTGGCCACCAAGAAGAACTCGTGAATTTTTGAGAGCCTAGAAATATTTATTCCTTATTAAATATCCAATTTTTCAGCAGTAGCAAATAACCTATGCAGCCCATTCAAAAGAATCATAAAACTTCAATACCTACCCTAAGGTTGACAGGGGCACTGGATGAATATCCACAGCTGCCTAATTACTCCCCAGTATTCTCCCAACAGAAGGTCATGTACAACGTCAAGACTAGGCCAAGAGGTTTTAGGGGGCAGTGGCGCTTCTTCTGATGGGTCACTTCAACAGCCACACAGCCTTGGAATCTTTAATTTCTTAACTGGATCCCTCATTTGAAAAGGTTGAGCTTTTCCAGATTAGTTCTAGCATAGTATGTGGCATAGAGTAAGTACTTTATAGATCCTCATTAGCTTTTTCCATTTTTAATCATTAGGCCTATTAATAATATGGAATTATCTTCACCAAGCAAGTGAAAAATAGAGAACTGTATCTGTGAATTCAGCTTCTGAATATAATACAATGAGCAAAGGACTTTAAACCCCATGTGACAGTATTTTTTTCATCTCTCAAACCTGAATTCTACTTTTGATTTCTTAAAGAAACATCATAGAAGGCCGGGCGCGGTGGCTCACGCCTGTAATCCTAGCTCTCTGGGAGACCGAGGCGGGCGGATTGCTCAAGGTCAGGAGTTCAAAACCAGCCTGAGCAAGAGCGAGACCCCGTCTCTACTATAAAATAGAAAGAAATTAATTGGCCAACTGATATGTATATAAAAAATTAGCCGGGCATGGTGGCGCATGCCTGTAGTCCCAGCTACTCGGGAGGCTGAGGCAGAAGGATCGCTTGAGCCCAGGAGTTTGAGGTTGCTGTGAGCTAGGCTGACGCCACGGCACTCACTCTAGCCTGGACAACAAAGCGAGGCTCTGTCTCAAAAAAAAAAAAAAAAAAAGAAACATCATAGAGTAATAGGTAAAAGCAAGGGCTTCCAAAGCAGATGGTACAAGATTTAAGTCCAGCCTTTTCCTTTACTCGCTGCCTGATCGTGGGGACATTATGGGTAGAGTTGCCAGATAAAACAGGATACCCAGTTAAACTTGAATTTCAGATAAATAACAAATGCATTTTTTTAGTGTAAGTATGTCCCATGCAGTGTTTCCTATATTTTTATTTGTTAAATCTGATAAGCCTAGATAGGGTCCTCTCTAAATATCCCCATCTGGGCTTGCATCTGTGCCCACCTCACAGGGTATTTCTGAAGAGTAAATAAGCTAGTAGAGGCCAAGAGCCTAGCCCCAGTGCTTGGAAAAATAAATAATAAATGGAAGCTGATGCAGCAAAGTGAATGGCCACTCCAATCACTGGTTTCATATAATTTTATTTAATCAAGTCCCATACTGAAGAGGTTCTGCATGACAACCTTCCCAAACTCCAACCTTATCAGTCATCTAACTCTGAACTGAGAACAACCTCAATGAAAACATGGAATGTGTCTACCCCTAGGGCTCCCAGGTCCAATTAGAAAACGTACTGACACAAACATAGGAGCCATGTCACTTATAAAAGCTACCATTTACCAAACACCACTACATAAACTTTATCCTCTCTAATCTTCATGAAAATTCTGCAAAGAGATACATAAGTACCTACATTTTTTAATTTTAATGTTATTTAACAATTTATTTTCTTTTTCTTTATTCTTTTTTTTTTTTAATTTTTTGCCTATCCCTGACTTGAGAAGTACCTACATTTTAAAGGGAAAAAGACTGAGATTCAAGTCAGACAAGATGTCCAAGATCACACAGCTGTGATGGACCAGAATTCAATCCCAAGCTGACTCCAGGTCCAGGCCCTTCCCACCAGCTCCACACTTCAGATCATGGAGACCCTCTGCAAGGTTTTAGGCCTGACTTCACAATTCTTCATGTTTTTCCCAGTTAGAGAATATTCCCACACAGTACCAGAAGCTGCTAGTGTCTCTGGCATAGAAACACAGAAATGTTTTTTTAAAAAGAGCCTGTAAAGCCATAATACCAAATTACCCGTTCAATTTTAAAGCATAGTCACAGTTTTTATCACAAGATGCAAAGTGGTACAAAAGCAAGTGCAGCACAGCAGCTGCACCAGTGAGAGACTCCAGGCCAAACCCCACTGTGTCCTTCCTAAGGCTGGTCCTATGTCCAGGTGCCTTGATGAGGGCAGGATTTCACAGGGACTTTCATACAATGCTGGTAAATTGTAAATTGAGAGCATAAATTGTAACAAGCTTAATGAAAAGTCATCAGGCAAGATGCAGCATGATTTATAAAAATGGTTGCCCTTATTGTAGTCAATAATCACTACTGTTAGAAAGCTATGATAAAGAAATCATCAGGGCCAGGTGCAGTGGCTCACCCTTATATGCCTAGCACTCTGGGAGGCCGAGGTGGGAGGATTGTTCAAGGTCAGGAGTTTGAGACCAGCCAGAGCAAGAGTGAGACCCCATCTCTACTAAAAATAGAAAGAAATTAGCTGGACAACTTAAAATATATAGAAAAAAATAACTGGGCATGGTGGCACATGCCTGTAGTCCCAGCTACTCAGGAGGCTGAGGTAGGAGGATCGCTTGAGCCCAGGAATTTGAGGTTGCTGTGAGCTAGGGTGATGCCATGGCACTCTAGCCTGGGTGATCGAGTGAGACTCTATCTCATAAAAAAAAAAAAAAGAAAAGAAAAGAAATCATCAGAAAGATAGAAATCTATGTATGTAGAAAGATGTTTACTTTCCTTAGTATTCATTATAATAATGAATAACTGCCAACAATCTAAATCCCTTTCAACAAAAGGATGATTAACTAAAATATACATTCATACTTTGAAATACTATCTAACCATTAACAATGATTTTAAGAAATTGCAATTACCTAGAGAATGTTTGATATACTAAGTGAAAAAAGGAGGATACAAACTGAATACACATTTTTAATTATATAAAATAGATATGCATAGATATTTAAAATAAGTCCTAGAAAAATATATGAAATAGGTTATCAAAGGTTATCTCTAGGTATTTAATTTTCTTTTTTATGTTACTATATTTTAATTTTTTAGAGCCAGCATTTATTTCCTTTATACTTGGGGAAAAATAACATTATTTTTAAAGGGTATAACGAGTTTAGTAACACTAAACTCGGAAGAACATATCCCTTCCCATTGGTATATTATAATGGTGGAGAATTTTCTTTGAGGATTACTAACATTTATGAAGTACTTACTATGTTCCAGACACCATCCCCAGCATTATACATGCCTTATTTAATCATTAAAATGCCCCTATGAGTGAATAAAGTATAATCCTTTCTCTAGTTTCAGATGTAGAAACTGAGGCAAAGAGAGGTTCAGTAATGTCCCTGAGATGGGTCAGGGATTGACAGACCTAGGCTTTGAATGCCCACAGATTCTGTCTCTAGAGTCAATGGCCTTTGCTAGATAAGACAACATGGATCTTGAGCATGTCACTTGCATACTTCAATCTCTCTTTTTTCCATCTGAAAATCTCATAGAATAATAAACAGAGCTAACGAGAGCTTAATTCCTTTTAGGTAATTTCACTGTGCACTCAACTACAAAAGAAACTCAAAATCTTCAATATGAATCACATAGCAAAATCACCAATGGAGCTACACAAACACAGAAAACCTCATAAGAATCCTCCAATGCACATACAAACCCAAAGACCTAAATGCAAAGAAACTCCCAAGCGGATGCTCCAGGGAGATAGATGTTCCCAGGATTAGCAAGCACGTTTCCTTCCAGAAAACAAAGGGTACCTACCACTGAGGCATTGTCCTGTCTGAGACCCCCTGCTTAGCCCTAAGCTGTGCCAGATCATGCTGGGGACACTGGGTCACCAGTCTTCAAAATCCCTTGACCACTCAGGGCCATTGATACTCAGCTAGCTGTTCTGCTGTCCTGAGCAATAACTGGCTCTGAGGCAGGGGCAGCACCATCTCCTTATTTGGCCTGTACAAATCACAGATGTAAAAGAGGAGATAACCAAAGGGTTAAAGAAACTTTAGCCTGTGAGTGTCTACTAATAATCTATGGGATAGACTGGAAATCTGCTCTCAGTTTATATTTACAATGGACTCGACTCACTAGATTAAAGCTACAGCCATTGCGAATTTTGGAGTTAAGTGAATGAAAGAGAGCAGGGATCATTTATCAATTGAAACAAGATCAGCACAGCATGTGCCTATGGCCTATTTATTCATCACCTGTGCATTTGAGGAAATTGCTACTATATGAAGCTTAGAACCCCCCATCAGGACTGTTCCACAAAATTGCTACAACTTTTACATTAAGCCCCAAGGAGCAAAATAGAATGCTACTATGACTTCATAGTCACAGGAAGTTAAGGCACTCTACAAATTAAAGTGTATACACGGAACCTAGCTGCTCAGTAGTGGTAACAGTTATAATCTCATCATTCCTGTGTGAAGCTTTATACTCTCAACTCCTAGGAAGTCCTCCAAGTCCTCTCGGGAACACGTTTCTCAAATGAGCCCGACAACAACTACATGAAGGAAGGCACAGAGGCACCATCCCAGCCTGCTCTCACAGATAAGGAGGCTGAGCCATTTCTTGTCCCTCAATAGCCTTCCCTACTGCAGGAAAAATAACCTCAAACGGGGTTTCCTAACTCAAACACAGTGCTCTTTCCCCAAACCACACAAATGTACTTAATATATTACTGCCAGCAAGAACTGCGGGATAACAGGGCAACAGAGTATAACCAAACACTTAAGTTTCAAAGCCAGCATGCCCCCCAAATTTTAGCAGAAAACAGATGAAGACCTGTAGGGGTGCAGGTTTCCATGCAATGCCTGCTAAACAAACGCTGGGAACGGCTAACACCAGGACTCTATTCAGAGAGCAGCCTACCGTGGCTGTTTATTCCTTGCTGGAGAGATATATTAATAACTATATATTCTAAAGAGACAGAACGAGTTCTACAGATCACACGTGCTTGTCAAACAAACCAGTTTGGACTTTGCCCGCATTACATGCTGACACACATCAGTGGACAGTAACTGCTACACATTCCTAAGCATCTGAATCCCAAAACAAACTGAGTATCAGCCATATTTAATTCTACTGTGTTCCACAGGACAGGGATGAGCCGCCACTCTTTAGTCTGACTGCCTCTTTGAAATGATGCCTCGTTGATGAATTATCGATCCCTCTTCAAAACTTCTTGGCTTTAAAATAAAATTGCTTCACTAATTTTTTTTTGAAAGACTTGCTGCTTATCGGTCATGTCACTTTACATTTTAGAGGTTAGCATAAAAATTTACAGGCACGTCACTGTCAGTTTGATGAGGATATCAAAAATATTAAACTAAAGTCTGTGGTAGGCTCAAAGCTTGATTTCAGCTTGAGCAATTCATCACGATTTTACTCACAGGTCCTGAGAAACCCAGGAGCCTGTAGCCAAGGAACACATAAAGCACTTGAACTGCCTTTGATAAACGACTCAGGAAATGTGAAAATTCGGTTGACATTTGAGTTACAAGGACTCATATCCGGACATAAATAAAGGTATCCAGACTTTGTAAATTGGCATCAACTGTTTGAATATCTTCCATCAGTTCTGATCAGTGTTAACTATAACAGTAGCAGAGGGGAATTAACTAGAAATAGGTAGGCACATGGGAACTTCTAATGGCTGTTGACAGTGACATATATTAAAACAAATATCTATCCTGAAGGCTGAAGCATTAATTAAATCCTCAAAACTTAAGTAGTCACACATTCAAACTCCCCTATACCACTCAGATGTACTTTTCCCCTGAACAGAAGCCCCTTTTCCTCCTCCCTTGGGAGGAGCTGGACAACTGGAGTGGGAAAAGGCCAGATGAACCCTAAGTGTTTGTATTCTCCAGCACTCCAGCTAAAGGAGGACTATTGTTTGTATAATAACTACACCTGCACATATCTGATTTTTCTTTCTTTTTTTTGTAGAGACAGGGTCTCACTCTGTCACCCAGGCTGGAGTACAGTGGCATGATCATAGTTCACTGCAGCCTTGAACTCTTAGGCTCAAGTGATCCTCCCACCTCAGCCTCCTGTGTAGCTGGAACTACAGGCATGTACCACCACACCCATCTAATTTTTTAACAAATTTTTTTGTAGAGACAGGGTCTTACTTTTTGCTCAGGCTAGTCTCAATTTCCTGGCCTCAAGTGATCCTCTTGCCTCAGCCTTCCAAAGTGCTGGGATTACAGGCCTGAGCCACTGTACCTGGCCTTGATATCTTAATATAGGACATTTTACCATGCCTTAATATGACATCTCTGAATCTCCTAAAAGGCAAAGGATATCATCCTCCCAGACAACTCTTGGCTTACAGCCAGTCAAATAGGGATTACAATACATGCATCCACATAGGAGGCACACATGGTCATCAAAATGCAAACAAACGCCCTTATCTGGCAATACCGAACCTTGGGATACAACATATACAGACTGGTCCCATGAGGAATGTAAACATAAAGATAACCATAAACAGGGAGGGAAAAGGAAAGGGGAGAAGATGATTCTAGATTATTGGACAACCTTCCTCCTTAAAAGAGCTCTTCTGAGTACAAGGGGAGTTGAGAGCAACTCAGACCTCTTGAGCACAAAGTCAGTACCCATAAAGGTTCAGGCCAGAGAGACAGCAGCTACATCTCTGGAAAGTCTCTCCAGGCCAGCCAAAGCCAAGGCCTGGCTAAGGAGGGGCCAAACTCCAAAGCTGCTTGAGAACCACCAGGTCACCCGAACCCCAGCAGAATTGAGGGCTGTTTGCCTCTGCGCAGTTGACCAGAAACTCCCCTGAGACAGGTCTCCAAGGGAGCTGGTGGCTATTAACCCCTGAAGGATCAGAAGGGAAATACACTTCCCTCAAAATTTAATCCAATAATGTCTGAGGAGGACATTTTAATAACAAAACATGACATTTAGGGGAAGGATGCTCTTCAGTGACTCAGACAGAGAGACATCACTCCTCTTTCTAAAAGAAAACCAAGGAAAGAGATTGTACTGGCTCCTCCAGTAACAATTTTCAACATGTCACAGCTCACAGTACTATCACAACAGTCTGAATTCCTAACCTAAATTACTCTACAGAAATGAAAAATCGACTCCTTTGTCTCTTTCTTGATGAAATAAAAAGTGGCTCTTCTCCACAACTTCGGCAGCACATATTTACACACATTCATACTTCTTGCAGTGTCTCCTCTCCAAGTCAAATAACTTCACATCTTTAGTCTTTCTCCTTATATTATTTTCCCCCAAAAGTCCTGATTTATTAATTTTTTATTCTGCCTAAAAGACGTCCTAACAGGAAGATGGGACACAGCAACAAGAAGACCAAAATGTAAACTCCTTGAGAGCAGAAACAGTGCATGTCTTGTTCCCAAATGTATCTCCAGGGCCTAGAATGCAGCAGAACAGTAGCGACCACCCAGGGAGTCTGAGAGCAGGAAGACCCACCCAAACACAAGCTCAGATTCCAGGTAGTTCTCTAATTCCCAGAAAGACGCTGGGCATAAAGCAGGACATAGACCCTACAGGGTTATGGAGGGATGCCCAAAGCTGGGAACAGGAAGAAAACCAGATTGCTGGAAGCATGATCTGTGGTAAGGGTCAAGGAGGGAATGGCCTTTTCTCTACAGATCAGGGAGACAATTAAGATGGAAGCTATTAAAGGACGGTTCCCTTAAGACGGAAATTATCAATTGAGTAAAGTTTCCCAAGTGGCTTTCTAATTAATACTTCAGCCTAGGGATTTGGGATGAGAGAGAGCGAGCCTGTGGTACCAAGAGAAGGCAGACTTCCTTAGGAGAAAACGAGAAGTGACAGGTCCAAATCCAGAAATAGTTAAGACACATGCAGCAGTTGGAGCTGATGTGACAGCCATCCCATATGGAATCAAAAAGACCTGAGTTCAAATAGTGGTTCCACCAGGTAATTCAGCAACCCACGTCAAGTTATTTTAAATCCCACTAAGCCTCAGTTTCCTTATCCGCAACAATACCTATAATAATAGACGCAAAAGTTCCTAGCCCAGTATATAAGTACTCTAAGCAGGACCAGCTACATAGTCTGCTAGCCTGATACAAAATGAAATGTGGAGCCTTTCCCCTCCACACACCAAATATAAAGAATTTCAAGATAGCAACGGAAGAGCATTAAGCCAAGCACAGGGCTCTTCTAAGGTTAACACAGATAGGAAAACAGCTGTAACCCTAAGAACTTGGTAGGATTTTTGAAGGCTTAACATTTTCTCCATGTTTGTTACTTTCTTTCTCCTAGGTCTGTTTATCTATGGAGGCTGGCTGAAAAACAAAATCTTTCAAAAAATAAAGGACATTTAAAAAAAGAAAGGCCTTATTGATGTTAAATATTAACTTAAGTTGATAACTGTACCATGGTTATATAAGGGAATATCCCTGCATCCCTGTTTTAGGAAATGCACAGTGAGGTGTTTAGGGGCAAAAGGCCATAAAGGTATGCAACTTGTCCAAAAAAAAAATGTGTGTACATATGTGTACATGTGTGTACAAGAAGGAGAGTGTGCAAGCACACAATGAAAAAGCAAATGGGTTAAACGTTAATGTAACAGCAAGGTCCTGTATGAGCTTGGGGAGAGGAAGGGGGAAGGAAGAGGGCAGCAGCAAAGAGGGGCAAGATTGTAAGCTCTGTACAGAGAGGGGCGATTTCTAGTTTGTCAGCTGTTCAACCCCCATTATAGAACCGAAGTCAACAAATATTTAAAACATGGACCAGGTGTGGTGCCTCAAGCCTGTAATCTTAGCACTCTGGGAGGCCGAGGCGGGTGGATCATTTGAACTCAGGAGCTCAAGCCCAGCCTGAGCAAGACTGAAACCCCATCTCTACTGAAAATAGAAAGAAATTAATTGGCCAACTAAAAATATGTAGAAAAAAAAAATTAGCCGGGCATGGTGGCGCATGCCTGTAGTCCCAGCTACTTGGGAGGCTGAGGCAGGAGGATCGCTTGAGTCCAGGAGTTTGAGGTTGCTGTGAGCTAGGCTGATGCCACGACACTCTAGCCCAGGCAACAGAATGAGACTCTGTCTCAAAAAAAAATTTAAAACATGAAGGAGAAAAGAGAGTAATATCCTTTGTTCAAACTAGCTTGGGGTAGAAAGACCCTAGCCAGGGACAAATGATTGATAGTTACACCAGCACTTGGGAATCGGCAAGCTGATCTCTTTAGAATGAGATAAGGAATCTTGTGAAGTTGTGAACGTGGGCACATGGCCGGGCATGGTAGGTGCCACACCCTGCACCCACACTGCCCAGGAACTCGGTTCTCACCATTTACTAATGGTTGGGTTAGACTCACCACAGGCCCACCACTTAACCCTCCCAGGCTCAGGGTCCTCAGTGATAAAAAGTGAGAGGTTACTAGCCATCGACCAAGTACTTACTGGGCAACTCCCATATCTGAGGCCCTAAAGTCATATTCCCTGTTCTCTAGAGATTTTATCCTAGAAGAAAGCTCAAAATGTGGTTGTATTAAATATTTTCTTGAGGTCCTTGAGGTCTTTTCCAGTCCTAAAGATTCTATACAAAAACTCTAGGTTTTTTATTAAAAAAACAAAAACATGAATCTTATAGTATAATCACTCTCTAAGATACTTGTAGCAAATGCATACTCTCCTAAAGGTGAAAATATACTGGAGATGCCCTGTGTTTCTCAACTTTAAAAAAAAAATCTGTCAATGCACAGGCTTAGTGGTGAAAAAAAAAAGAAAAGAAAATTAATAATAAAAAAAGGAAAAAAAATCTGTATACATAAGGCAGTGAAATGCTTGACAGCATATATAACAAAGGCTTCTGCCAATAATCAAATTGATTTTAGCTGCCAAAACTCTTGTTCCTTGCTAAGTTATTCAAATAGCAAGAATTTCAAAAATCTAACAAAGCTCGTTGCTAGAAAAGACATTTTGAAAGAAATACTTTTAAAAGCAATCAATTTATCAATGAGAGAAATAACCTTGAAGTGTAGATTAATGATTAGTATTAAAATTAAAACATCAAAAGTATTTTAATTTTCTGCTTCAATAATTCTCCTCATTCACAGTCAACTAGCACAAAAATGGTTACAAAGGCTAATTTTGTTAAAGACCTTGGAGAAAAGAGGGAAGAATTGCTTCTTCATGAATACTAAAGATGATAAAATAAGAAACCAATAACATTTTATCACTTTTTATAAATTAATCTAATTTAGAAATAATTTAGAACTATGATTTATGCAGCACTTGTTCTCTAGCCAAGAGAAAATTGTATATTACTAGTATTAGAAACATGGTACCTACAATTGCTAGATATTAAATGTCTACACTGATTTACATAATTTAGGAGAAATGGTATGGGATAAAGGATCAAAAATATAATTGGAGATCAAAATAAGAGACATATGAGAATATTATTTCCCAGACAGGTTCCTACGGGCTCAAGTAAGAACATATATCTATGAAAAATGGTCTCAAACACAGGGTGCAAAACTGCGATATTGAGACTAAGTATTTGTTCTGGAAAAACAACCTTCCTCCTGTCACTGACTGACATAATTGTCAAGGATCTGAACACTATTATTTTCTGGTAGACACATAGAGGGCCTGCTTTAAAGAGTTCACTCCCGCAACTAAATGCCATTCATCTATGGTTTTATAGAGCAGCAAATTTAAAACCTTTACCCCCCCCCAATGAAAAATGTTCTAAACGTCCTTTGTATTCATGAAATCAACACTTTACCAGCTAGTTAAATGACCAGATAGTGAAATCATTACTGGATCTAAATGCTACAGGGATAATGTTACTCTATTTGTAAACATCAGCACCTGGTTTCCTCACAGAACATTAATAATCATTTATTAGCTGTGAAGACACAAAAAGAAGCCAGTTGGATGCCTCCAGGAAGGGAAAGGCAGGTCTCACAGAGTCCAGCTGCCCTCAATGATAGGGAAACGAGGGCCAATGCCCAGGAGCTTAACCCTCTAGCAGCACTGAAATGAATGCTTCCATACTCACCTGGCCAACACACAGAGGCTTTGAAATGCTTTCACATAAAATTCCTTTTATGTCACAATATTTCAATACTATAAAGATCTAACCATTCCTGATAATCAGAAAATGCAGAGATTTGCAAGATTTATCCCACAGAAAATCCACTTAGCATTTCATAATACTTAGCTCAGATTACAAAGGCCAGTTGAGTTAGAATGACAGAATGTTGGCTTTTAGAATTAACCCTGCCACTAGCTGGTTGGTATCAATATGCACCAGTCACTTACCTTCTCATCTTTAAAAGGAGAGTGATTTTAGTCTATAAAAGGAGAGAGGTTTTATAATGTTCAAAAGGGGCAATGAGTAACAGACTACTTTGAAATATAATGAAAGCTAAGGACTTTGTTCAAAGGTGGAGGATGCACAAATGTGTGTGTGCATATGTATATATGATGTCTAGTATAATGTTTTCAGAGATTTCACAGATATCCTGAAGCCCAGCTATGGGTTCTGTTCAGAACCCCTTAATCAGATGGCTTCTCAAGTCCTTGCTATTTCTGACATGCCATGCATCATTGCACACCACAGTTTTGCTTATATCCTTGACTGTATCTTCATATGTTTTAGACATAGAGGTTCAAGTTTTTAAGCCCATTCTACAAATAAAATTACCTGGGCATTCATAGCCCCCATGTTTCCTCCTTTGGAATCTGAGCATTAATATACTGTTGTTGGTCTTTGTTCTTAGCTGTGCCCCTCACACACAAGTTTCCAACCTCTCAGTGCTTCATTTGGTGGGAAATGGTTCTGCTCTGCCCCCCAGCACCCATCCTTCTTCCACCTATTCCTTGGAGAATAGGGACTATCACTTACTCATGAGGACTTATACTCAAGCCAAGTGGGTCTCTTAAAGCAGTGCAGCTCACACTTAATCACCTGGGGATCTTGTTAAAATGCAGATTCTGATTCAGGAGGTCCCAGGTGGGGCTGAGAGTCTGCATTCTAACAAGCTCCCAGGGACCACTCCAGGAGATACCAGCTCAGTACCACCCACCCCCAGGCCCTCATGAGCCTAACGGCAACTCAACAAAGTGTCTCTGGGAGTCTCTAGCAGCCTCTAAATGTCTTGAAGCTCTCTTAAAACAAACCCACACCCTCAGTTGCTTTAAAAGAAACAAATTTGTGTAACACATCACTGTGTCACAATAGTGGAAAACCTCTGGATTTTACAGTCTGACAAACCTGGACCTGAACACCATAATCAAACCATGTGATTTCCGGCAAATTGTTTACCTCTGTGAGTTTCATCTGTAAAATAGTCTTTTGAAAGACTTAAAAGAGATAACATCCATCGACAACCTCCATTCAGCATCACCGCTAACATTTCCTAATGGTGCCTCAAGAATATATTCAAATATAGAGTCCACCTATTCCTCCAGACAAGGTCAAAACTCAGTTATCCTAACATCAGACCCCTCTTTGTGTCCCCCCCCATAAGATCCTCTCTGCAAAGGAGGTATTATGCAACACAAGAGTCATCTGAAAAGACAAAGTTTCTCCTTCACAACTCTGACATTTCTAGGAATAACATAGGGAACCTGGAGCATCAGTTTTCTCACATGCGGCGTGATAGAGGTAGACCAGATATCTACAGGAGCTGACGAAGCTTGCCTTCCACAATAGAATGTGTATGGTTTTCTAGGTCTCTGGATATTGCTTCATTTTCCAAAGTAGATAAATGAACACAATTCTAGTTAATACTCCAGGTTGTATCTGATATCCTCCAAATGATGGCATTGTTCTCCCAATCCCTGCATTTCCTATTTATTACTATATCAATTTTTAAAATTATCCAGCTGTAAACTGTGTAGTTCTCATTACAGATTAATCAAAACAATACTCTATTAATATGTTCTTTGTTGTCTGTTGTTAGGGACCTTCCCACAGTATTTCTGCTTATCATCAGTAAACTATGGATAACATTGTGAGGTCAGCAATGTTCAAAGGCATATCTTTGTATCATGTAACATATACACCAACAGTAAAGTTAAGACAAATCATATTTCAAGAACACTAAGAAGACATATTAAAAGGAATATGAAATAAATCTGTTAGGAAAGAGAAAAATAACTATACAAAGGTGAGCATATCATTAGAAAGTCACTTACCCCCTGTCCCTCTGCAAATAGTTACCATAAAATCAAAAATTTCATATACCACTTTTGCTCAAACTAGTGAATAATTATATACTGTATTAAATCAGTATATAATTAAACAAATACCTGATTTAGTTCACTGATCAAATCAATATCTTAGTCAATAAATAACTTTAATCTGGTGATTCTCACCCCTCCCAGCACAACAAAATCACCTGAAGATAGAGAAATAGATAGATAGATGGATAAAGAATGAATGAATGAATGAATGAATGAATGAATGAATGACTAAATAAAGACATTTGGGTCCCATACCCCAGAAATTACTTAACTGGGCTTGAGTAGATTCCAAACACCAGCATTTTTTTAAAGAACCTTAGCAGATTCAAAATAGAGTTGAGAATCACCACTCAGTCACTGCTTTTTAAATCATTTTAAGAAAAGTGCAGACATAAAGCACATTACTGAGATTATAGACTATTTTTCCCTTCTTTAGTCATTTCTATGCTTTCCAAATTTTCTACAGTGAGCCTGCATTGCTATCATTAGGAAAAAAAGTAAAAAAAAAAAAAAAAAATTGAAAGAAAAACAGCATCTACAAATCCCCAAGCACATACCCTTCCATATTTTGCTGTTTCATCTACATCCAAATTCTCTATTTTTATCCATGTTCTTCTTATTTGGTGCTCCCCTTCCCCATACCCTTCAAGATTCAGTATAAAATAGCCTACCATCACAGAAAATAACCATTATCAAATTTGTGAATTCAGTAGTTCTGTTGAGAGTATTCTCTCAAGTAACCAATACGTATTGGTTACTTTAAGTCTGGTGTTTTCAACTCACCAAAATCTAATTGTCTACACAATGAAATTGCCTGAGAAGTTCTAACAATTGCCCATGTCCTGGCCATACCCCAGATCATAAAATCAGAACCATTGGGCTGGGACCCAGGCAACAGTTGTTTGGGTTTTAGGGTTTTTTAATATCCCCATGTGATTCCAATGTGCAGCCAAGGCAGGGAACCACTGGCTTAAAGCATTAATTAATTACAAGTCTCCACATCTGGAGAGGATAGGCTTCTGCTTAGCTTAAAAACACAATACCATTAAATTCTGCCATTGGCATAATTTCAAAGAATGGTCATTTCTAGATATGCATTGATATTCAATTCCAAGTTGGCAAAGCATAAAAGTAGGGCACTAAATAATAAATGTGTTTCCTGTTCTTCCTTTTAATTAGGCATAAGCCATCATCCTCTAATTTAACTAGGAGAAATTCTAAAAACACTTACATGTTAGTCATAGATTCTGACCAAGAAATGATTATTGACAAAAATGGACAAACATAGTTTTCGCAGATTCTATATTTATCCTACTCAAGTAAGTATTGCATTTCTCTGAGCAATTCTGCTACCTATAAGTCAGGAATGTACTATCATATTGTTTGAGATTCTTAGATGAAAGGCCTGGATGCTGATCATTTTTCTTGTTTGTAAAGCTAAAATAAAAGTGCATCCTCTTAACTTTTAAAGGAGTCATATACTGTTTAATTCTCCTTATGCATTCCCAGACCTTTTTTCCTCCTCTCTTATGGAGAGAACTGGTGCTTTTGTTTGGTGCAGGTCTATTCTATGCTGTCTGCATTAACAATCACCCCACAGACAATACTCACTTCTGAACTGGAGATTTTTCAGAAACAGGCAGCAGAGAATTTTAATAGTATGCAAAATATTACAATTAAACAGTTTTACTAATAGTGCTAATATTTAAATTAAATGGTTTAAAGAGAGAAACTTTCCACTTGAATAGAATACATACATGTAGAATCAACATGAAAAGTCTGGAAAGTTATTAAATGAATTCAAAAAGCCTAAGAAATTATTTTTAAAAAATGGGTTTGTCTTTGTCCATTTTGAGGCATTATACATTTGTAATAATCTTTTTCTTTTTCTTTTTTTTTTTTTTTTTTGAGACACAGGTCTCACTCTGTCACCCTGGGTAGAGCACAGTGGTATCATCATAGCTCACAGCAACCTCAACTCCTGGGCTCAAGCGATCCTCTTGCCTCAGACTTCCGAGTAGCTGGGACTACAGACGTGAGCCACTACACCCAGCTAATATTTTCTACCTTTTAGTAGACACCAGGTCTCGCTCTTGCTCAGGCAGGTCCTGATCTCCTGAGCTTAAGCGATACTGCTGCCTCGACCTTCCAGAGTGCTAGAATTACAGGCATGAGCCACTGCACCCGGGCTGTAATAACCTTTTCTAAAACACAGTTGGAATCTCTGCAGAAGTGGCCTTCTTTATCCTCTCAAGCTCAGCAAGGATGTTTATGAGTATTTTTTTCTGGGTTCTCCATGGCAAAACCCTAAATGAAGGCAAGGAGAGGATCTGCATCCAGAAAATTGACACATTCCCCAGCACAAAGATTAAACACTGAACTCAACGGGGTACAAAAAACAATAAAACAATAGATGGTTCTTATCTCCCCTATTAAATAAAATACAGAGATTCACTCAGGAATATTTTTTTGCACACCTACTACGTGCACTGCACGGTACTGTGGGCTGGAGATAGAAGGCAGAACAGTCTCCCTCTCCTGGAACTTGGGGTAGGAGGACAGAAATGAATCTAGTTATCACACAATTATTTTATCACAGTAGTGACAATGCAATGAGGCAGCACTACAGAGTAATACGAGAAATTTAAACACGGTTTGACCTGGTCTGAGAAGTCAGAAAAGGCTCCTCTGCAAAGGGGACCTTTACTCTGGGGTCGGAAGGCTGAGCTGAAAGTGGGCTAAATTTCTCTCAGCTTTGTGGGCAAAGAATGGGAAGGTCAGTGTTGCCGGTGTGCAAAGAGAAGGGGAAGGGTGAGACAAGGCTGGCGAGGCTGACAGGTACCAGGGGAGAAGGGAGTTCTGCTGCAGACACGTTGAGGCTGAGGGCCTGGAGGGCATCAGTGGAGCTGTCAGGTAGGTGGATGGACATCCGCACATGCAGCACAGCCGAAAGCCAAAGCCAGGAACACACGTTGGAGGTATCAGCATATACATGGCAGCTAAAGCTGTGGGAGTAGGTGAAGCCACTTCCCACTAGGCTTTATATGAAAAATCTGACTATTCTTTTGAAACTTCTTGTACTAACTCCAAACATATTTGCTGAAAGAAATGAGCCTTAAGAAAATATAAAACATGTCTTAGGTCTATGGGGATGACTTCATCTACACAGTAGGAAGGAACATACTTCAGTTTTTAATCTTTGTTTTGACAGATGTAAGATAGGAGATTTTCGTGATTACAAAGGCAATCACTAATTATTATTGTGGTCCAAGAAAAAATATTCTGGATCTTTTGTATAACTAAATTAAATAATGATGTTGCCCTGGAAGAACTCTGAATCTACTCATGGAAAGACATTTCATCCTCCCATCAATCTGTGTGCATACATTAGAAACAGAGTGGGAAAGACAATCGGGAAAATGAGAGAGCAGAGGGAAATTAATTATAATTATGGAAATGCGGCTTAAAGAACAAAGGCTTAAATTTGTAACACAGGTCTAAGGGGAAATAATTCTCCTAAGTAACCACTTAAGACGTGAGATGTCTGCAAATCTGAAGGGAAAGTTGACTGTTTATTAGACACATTATTTCTTCTTTCTAATTGAGTAATTAGAAAATTGGTATTCCCAAGCATAAAAGAATAAAACAATCAGAGGCCTTTCTGCTTGGCTGGCCTCCCAGTGGCCACAGGTTTAAGAGAAAGAATTTGAGAGTCTAATGGAAAAGGCCAGCCAAGGATCTCACTTGCCGGCAATAGGCTTGTTTCAGGCAATTAGAGCTAAAGCTTCAAAGAATGAATATTGTTACGTATCACCTACCTGGGCTTTTCACATATCCAGACCTCCAATTTGCCATTTTGCTAGGCACTCTACAGGGCACCTTTTCGTCCCCTCCATCATTACAGAATGTGAATGACCTCGACATGGAAAGCATGGTAGAGAGATCACAGTGGGTTCAGTTACCCAGCAAAATCCCTTCACTGAATTAGATTCCCCATGAGGAGAAAAGCTAGGTCACCTCATCACAGACTTTTATAAAGTTAGATCATTACTTGGTTCTGATTGATCCAGCTACATAACCTTGCAAGAAGCAAGCAGGATAAAGAACACCAGTACCTTTCGGGAAATGAAATACCTTAATCTAAAATGTTAGTGAACAGGGACCTGCCTGGAGTGGCTCTGGAGCGAGTCCAAAGAGAACTGTCAGGAGAAGACCTTTGCACACACACACACCCATCTTTCTTCCTTGTACCAAAATCTGAAGTGCTAGGCCTTAAATTCCTCTTCAAGGGGAAGGAGTATAGCAGAAAAAGATGAATCCCCAACCTCAACCCCCAACAGCCAGATTAGGGGATAAGTGAGGACACAGAATTTAAATGCAATTGAAATTAAAGTTTTATAATGGATCAGACCCTCAATAACCAAAAGTAGCTAGAAAGTAATAGAACGTTGCAATGAGACAATGTATTTTTTAAAGCGTTCAGTGGAGAAAAACAGTTTCAAATATATGCTACACTAAGTTGAGAATGCTCAATAAACTAGTTACAAATGGAATGTCCATGATGGAGAAAGACAAAACAAGGAATGAACTTTAAATTTTAAAACACAAAAAAATAGCAGTTCACTGAGGCTTTCACTGAGAATTTTCTTTATATCTAAGAAATCAAGGAAGAGCATATATTCCCAAATATAGAACAAGTATGTTCCACACCTGCTCACATTAAAGCTTACTTCTTTTGTTTTCTAAACTAGACATAAATATGCACATTTGTAAGGCCTGAATGGATGGCTATGATTTGTCTCAGACAAGAGAAGAAAAAATTTGGCTAGTTAATTCACAGTAAATTCTCCAATTAGCCTCTGTTTAAAAGCGGAGTGAGTAGGGGAGACAGAGAACCTAGGATTTATTAAAATTTTAGCACTTAAGAAAGAGTTTAGAGGTCATTTGCCCTAAATCCCAACATTTTGCTGATAGGGAAAACAAAGTCCCATAGAGAACAACAGAACAACATACCCAGAAAGTAACCCAGCTGGAGGGCAGCCCTACAAAGTGCCACGCCTGAGTCAGGCCATGCCTCCCTCTGCCTAAACCTTTACTGCCTGTCTCCGGTTATCTTTGCAAGATGCACCTGAACATCACAGACCTGCAAGGACACCTGCCCTTGATGCTTTCTTCATTGGTGGCCATCGTTGTGGGTTGGGGAGGCTTCAAGATGAGGCTAAAAAAGGAATCCACTGAGCAAGGCTACTTCTAGAATTAGTTCTATTATAATTTATAAAATGTAAATGACGTGAGTGTATTTTCTCCCTTAAAGCCTATCTTCTTTTTTTAACCCTTCCTCTCAACTTGTCTTTGAAATTTTTTCCCTGTACTATTCCTTTCTAGGAGCCTAAAGGTAATATTTCTAATCTTAGTGATGCTCACAAAATCTTGACTATTATTGCATTAATAGGAATTCTATGTGCACTGGTATTTTCTGGACCTAGAAGAGGATGTTAAAGTTATGGCCAGAAAAGGTAGGTTTTGACTCAGAAAAGAAATGCCACTCTAACACAAAATCTAGTAGTGCCCTTAAACCCCTAAAGCAGGCACGCTACCAAAGTCATAACATGGTAATAAACTGGCCTAAATTAATTGAAACTGTAATTCACTTTTGCATAATTTCATTCTCCTTTCATATTTACCAGTCACGATCTGGCATTCTGTTTTCTTCTGGTAAGGATGGAACTCCAGTGAGGGGGGACTTTCCCACTCTTATTTTTTGAATATAATCGCATTTGTCCTGAAAGCTTGTGTCTCAGTCCTAGCTATTGGCCTCTCTATAGGAGAGACTGTGGCCATTCCTAAACACATACCCCTACCACTCTTTTTATATGTGTGTGTATATATTCTCCTCCCCCCCCCCAGATGGAGTCTTGCTCTGTCACCTAGACTAGAGTGCCATGATGTCAGCCTAACTCACAGCAACCTCAAACTCCTGGGTTCAAGTGATCCTCCTGCCTCAGCCTCCCAAGTAGCTGGAATTACAGGTGTACACCACCACACCCAGCTAATTTTTCTATTTTTAGATGAGTCTCACTCTTGCTTAGGCTGGTCTCAAACTCCTGATCTCAAGCAATCCTCCCACCTCAGCCTTCCAGAGGGCTAGGATTACACGCATGAGCCCTTGAGCCCAGGCCCCCTCCCCCTCTCCTTAAAGAGAAATGTAGCTTTTTGCCAGTGTAACTAACACCAGCTACAAAGTTTACAGTCCAAAACAGAATCTTACCCCTCTTCAATGCATCTTGCCAGCCTTTCATTCCCATATTCCTGGCTGTAGGAGACTTCCATACACCACACACTGATCCTAATGTTTGACTACACAGAGACCTCAAACCTTGCTGCTAAGAAGGGAACTTTGGAATCTGGCACATTCCTCATTTTAAGACAGGGAAACTGGGGGTCACATAAGTGATGTGAGGCTACACAAATTAGTAGTAGAACTGGGATTAGAACTAGTCTCCGGGATTCCATTTCAATCTATTTTCTATTACAAAGTAGTAATCAAGTTTCTACCCTCATATCACCAACTAGGCCTCTGGCCAGAAAGGGGAAACTGGATAAAAAGCAATTCATGTTAATTAATTAACTAAATTAGTTTCATTAAAAGGTAGTTGTGAGGCAAAGTAAAGGTATATATGAGGCAACTTTTTGAAAAGACATACTGAAAAACTATTTAATAAAGAACTATCCTTAATTTTATCCCTAGATAGTAAGAGGTATTCATTAATTCAATTCAAAATGTTTTCTAGATTTGTGATAGTCACTCAGAAATATTCATGTAACATTATGATAGCAACAGAAATTAATTTCCATAAGGAAGTTAGGATGATACCATAATAACTTATAAGAAAGCAATTAATATTGTTTCCAATATCACAATTATAACCAGCAGTGTGTGAGAACAAACATTAAGCCACCTTCAAGTATGTTTTATTAAGGAGCTCAAATGTTTGGAAAAGCTTATGTGCATAAGAAATTGTACATGTTAATTGCAAATCCACTGATTATTGGTTTCAGAATCAAGACTATGTTCCAGGTCAGAAAGAAATACTGCAATCACTGAAATCAAGAAAAACAGCCAAAAATATAGGCAATTTTCAAAATCAGGATAATTCATAAGGAATTAAGACATGGTTTCTACTGCATAAAACATTTTTTTGCCTATTTTTTTTTCTATTACAAACATATCAAAAGAGTAAAAGCCAAGCAGGGGAAAATTCCAGCTATTAGCTTCTTTGACAGATGCAAATCTGTCTGGATTCAACAAGTTCCCTAAAAATCTGGGCAAAAGACAAGTGGGAAACACAAAAATTCATCATTCCTAACAGAGTTCTTCTGATCACTGAACACAGAACTAAGTCAATTCATGCAGTTCATTTCTGTTAGCCAGCAGACATCATTTCCCAACTTTTCCAGATAATCCATTGCTGCATCAGAAGTGCTGTGAAGATGAAATAGTAGCCAAAAGACCAGACAGGAGCAGACCATTGACAGGGGGTTTAAAGTCTCTCTCTCTTTGGGATAGTGGGTAATACTCTAAACTGTTTCCAATGAGAATATACTGCTTCAATAATCAGAAAATGAGGGTATGAATATGCTTTATGAACTGTGAAACTACACAAATGTTACATTTTTATTTTACTTCTATTGACCATTTTAGCCCACAGAGTTCTCATTTCATGTAGCTCTTTTCTCCTGGGAACACTGCTTAATTCTGTCTGTGAGACAGTCTGGCAGGCACAATTTGCACAACCAAGCCTACACATTCCAAAAGTCTATTATCTTGCAGGGAAAATGATTCTTTTCTGTTTACAATGGAAGAGGTTCTGTTTCTTTTTGTTTTGGTTGATCTGGTTATATCAATATAAGGATAGTTATCAACACAAAAAAGAGAAAGTCAAGTTAGTAAGCAAAGGCATGATCAGAAAATGCTCTATGGCCAGGCCCAGTGGCTCACACTTGTAATCCTAGCACTCTGGGAGACCAAGGCGGGAGGATTGTTCAAGGTCAGGAGTTCGAAACCAGCCTGAGCAAGAGCAAGACCTTGTCTCTACTAAAGATAGAAAGAAATCAACTGGCCACTAAAAATGTATAGAAAAAAATTAGCCGGGCATGGTGATGCATGCCTGTAGTCCCAGCTACTTTGGAGGCTAAAGCAGAAGGATCGCTTGAGGTTGCTGTGAGCTAGGCTGATGCCAGGGCACTCTAGCCTGGGCAACAGAGTGAGAAGGAAGGAAGGAAGAAAGGAAGGAAGGAGGGAAGGAGGGGAAGGGAAGGGAAGGGAAGAAAAGGAAGGAAAAGAAAATGCTCTAGAAGCCCCTACAATAGTACACTGACATTTGTGACTCAACATGACCTGTCCTCTCTCTTCTCCCAGAAATGTTCTGAAATCCTCCACAAAGATATCACTGGAACTCCCTTACCTTAAAATATCTCAAGCCTTCTCACAACTCTTCCTTAAATAAGTTCCTATCTTAACAGACATTAATTTATTGCAGAGGTAAAGGAAAAGCAAAAGGCATCTTTCTTTCCTGAATTACAACACATCCTTAGGCATGGAAATCCAAAATGATATTTTATTAATATACCATCACAAATACATAAAGCAGTGCCGGTAGCCGCCTCTAGCTCGCCGAGCTCCAGCCAAAGGAGAAGCATGGTAAGGTCATCTGTATACCAAAGCGGACTTGCCCAAATCGGCCAGAGGTAAAGCACTCAGGAAGCAACTGGCTACGAAAGCCACTCGCAAGAGTGCGCCCTCTACTAGGGGGAGAAGAAACCTCGTAGCTACAGGCCTGGTACGGTGGCACTCCGTGAAATTAGAGGATGTCAGAAGTCCACCGAACTTCTGATTCGCACGCAGACTTCCTTCCTAGCGTCTGGTGTGAGAAATTGCTCAGGACTTCAGAACAGATCTGCGCTTCCAGAGCACAGCTATTGGTGCTTTGCAGGAGGCAAGTGAGGCCTATCTGATTGGCCTTTTGGAAGACACTAACCTATGTGCTATCCATGCCTAACATGTAAAATCATGCTAAAAGACACCCAGCTAGCACGCTGTATACATGGGGAACATGCTTAAGAATCCACTACGATAGGAAAACATTTCATTCTCAAAAAGAAAAAAATTCTCTTCTTCCTCCTATTGGTATTTCTGAACGTCATTTTCCCCTCCCCATAGGGTCAAAAGATACCTAACTATATGATTTCGAGTGGAAAAACAGGGGACAGAAATCAGATGTTGGCAGTTTTTCCATTTTCATTTGTGTTTGGAGTTTTAATATAAATGCGGGGATGTGAAGCATTAATGCAAGTCAAAATGTTTCAGTAAATAAGTTCCAGCAGTTCAACTTTATAACAATTATAAATAAACCTGTTAAATTTTTCTGGAAAATGCCAGCATTTGGATTTTTTAAAAATAAGTAAAATTTCTCATTGATGGCAACTAAATGGTGTTTGTAGCATTTTTATCATACAGTAGTTTCCATCCATTCACTATACTTTTCTGAGTTGTCCTACATGCAAGTATGTTTTTAATCCTATCTTCTCTACTATTTCTGTAAGTTCGCTATTAAAATACATTAAACTATAAAAAAAATACATAAAGCTTATGCTGTATTATAAATGAATAGAAACACAATTCCAATTGGCTCTGACCATTTTAATCTTGGGAGGATTATATCTCTAAATCCTTTCAAAAGAGAAATTCTTGAATGTAAAAAGTAACCAATTGATATTTTAAATATTATACTGCCCCCTTGTGTATTTTGTGTTTAATGAACAGGTAGCTCAAAAAATACAGTAATTCTAATTCTCAGAAATACTTCAATGGAATCTCAGAGTTAAAACTAGAAAGAACTTCAAAAATCATGGAGAACAGCATGCTTATTTCACAGAAAACAGAACTGAGTTCCTGAAGGATTATATTACTATAACTTGTCCAAGATCATACTAGTCAATAACAAAGCAAATACTGTTGAATAGAACTTAAGCCTCTTAGAATATTAATTTTTCTATTAAAATGGAGATAGCAGCCTGGAAGAAGAGAAATGATGAGGCTTTGTAGTTAGGCAGATCAGAGTTTGAATTTCAGGTCACTATTTCACAACCTCCCCAAGTCTTAGTTCCCCCATGTGTAAAATGGGAGGAATAACAGCTAGTGCAAAGGTGTTGAAGGGATTCAATATGACAGTGTTCATCAAGCCCTTTGCATAAGTATCTGCCCTATACTAATTGGTAATATAACTATAAAATGCACAGGACATTGTTTTTAAATTATAGCCTTTGAGATCTCTGGATAAACTCATTCTAAAGTAATGAAAATAATGAGTTCAAGGAATTTAAGTCTGAATGTCTTTAAAATGGCATAAAATAAGAAAATAAAGCTAGATCTTCTAACTCCTGTTATTCTTCAGTTGTCATATTTACTCTTTTTTAATAGAAATAAAGTTGTGACAGAAAATACCATGTAACAAACACTGTGTGAGAGATGAAGCAATGAACAGGATCCTTGGACGAGGCTCAGAGAAAAGCAAAGTAGAACCTCAGTGCCACAGTGGTAAGTCAAGGTTCCCCTGTCTCCTAGGAAAAGGGCACCTCACCACTGCCATGTCACAGCCTGAAAAGGTGGAGGCAGGAGTTTTCCTTCTGACCTTGCTAATACATGATTAGCTACATCAACTTGGGTGGTCATTTCAACTCTGTTTCTCTTTCTTCACCTGTAATGTGAAGTCCCCCTGTCTACCCTGTAAGGTCTGATGGTGAGGTGGTAAAATGAATGTTGAAAAAACACTGTAAACACTGAAGTGCTTAATAAAGTAAGGTTAAACTTCTTAATTTAATTTAAAGCAATAATAAACATTAAGTTTGTCACCAAAAACGGGGAAGACCTCAGAACCAACCTTTTACCTTAGAAAGGTTAAAGCAGCTCAGATTGTAGGATCCTGTTAAACAGCACTCTGCTCCCTAGGAGCTCTCTCTTCCCTCTACCATTCCACAGGCTTCTGATGGAGATTACTCCAGAAATTCTGGCACTACATAAATCTTTGGCTTTTAAATCAGCTTTACTCAAGGGTATTGACAGAGCTTATCCCTGACTGTATACCACTAAACAAACAGACGCCAGCAGAGTAAAGGCAATTCATCTTAGTTTGCCATGAAAATGACTAATATTGATTACTCTCTGATTCACGGCTGCAGTCATCCACCCTGATAGTGATGGTAAGTGCTGTAAACCTGTTGTGTTTTCACATGTGACCTGATATGCAGATAAGTCTTAAAGCTCTAAAAGACACCAACAAAAGTGGATGGGCTTCTTTTCAATAAGTGTATAAAATAGGTGACCATAAGCACCTTGGAAGGCACACGCCATGCTGGTAATAAGCACCGATTGGTGATCCACAAATACCAACAGATCACTTTCTATGCGCCCAGCCCAAAATAACTGCAAACATCAGAAAGAAATATTACTGGAGGTGACAATGTAGAAGAGGGAAGGCACTGATATAAACTATCCTATGAAGTAGAAAGAGACAACACTATTACCGTTGTTGAGGTGGGGCACAGTGGTTACAACTGTCGTGATGAGCACAAGGGGACTTCTTGGGTAATTATCCATAAACGAGTTAACTCAGGCTCTTGGTTCATTCCAACAATTATATGGTATTTGCATATAGAGTGCTAGAATAAAAGTGCTGTCAGGAACAAAATAAAAGATCCAACTACATAAATACAAGAGACAGCTCACCATGAAACACACTGTTGTCCACCAGAAAATGCCTGCGGTACTGCACACAGCTCCTTTTCTCCGAGTTCCAGTAACTCATTGTCAGAAGATTTCTGGCACAGCATCAAAACCCAATTGCTCTGTCAGGGGAAACAGAACGAGACAAAAATGAAGAAGGCGGCAGCCACACGCTCACATTGGCAGCATAACGCCACTGGTTGGTTGCCCAGCACTACGGGGCAACACACGCGGCATACAGCTCTTGCACGCACGGGGATGCCATCTCCCAGGCCCTAAGAAATTTCCCACAGGGGAATCTTCCCAGGGGCTATAACGTCATTTAGCATATCAAAACAGCAACTTTCTCCAACTGCACCTTTCTGGGCTCAAAGTTACTTCTGTCTCCAGGGTAAATAAATCTACCATCAGGGAGCAAGTTTCAGGACTGGTTTATGTGCTCCAGGCCTCACCCCTGTTAGGACAGGACCCAAACCAGTCAATGCTGGTAACTTTTCAGGAAATTTCAGTTGCAGGTGGGGAGGTGACTAACAGAAGAGAAGCTATCATTCCCAATTGATGAATTTGGTGTCAGCACACCTTCCATGTGGCCGTGGATAAGCCAAACACAGTAGCAAAACATGCCTTTCTCTTTTGGGTTCATTACAGGTGCCCCTTAGGACCACCAGGGCCTGGATCTGCGCAGGCCGAACTTATTGGTGCAACTAGAGCCAAACACAGGCCTCGGTGGGGTGAACTAGCAGTACCTATAACTGCCTAAGACTTGCCCCTCCAACAGACACAAAGAAACACAAGGACAGCTAGAGCAAGAACTTGAAAAGCAGAGATCTGAGTTGATGAATTAAACTCCTCCAAAAGCTGATGTGCATAACCCTGAACAAGGCCTCCTTTGTTCACAGGATTTGGCTAAAGCAACTTTTCAGAATTCCAACCTCCTTTCTGTTCACACAATAAAGCCAGGCAAAACCAAGCAAGACTGGCGTGAAGTAAAACTCACAGGTGGGAAACAATTTGTCATCTGTCCTATTAAAGCAATCTAGAGTTTTGTAAAAGTACCCAGGATGAAGTCAGCCACTTAGTGAAAAAAATAAATTATCAGAGTGTTGTCTATTCATTAATGGAACAATTGGTGAAGGCTCATGAAGCTTTTGTCAGAGCTTCTCCTTGGCCCCCTGGGGCTCATTCTTAACCTTCTCCACCAGGGATCTTAACTCCAGCCTATCCTACCTTTCCTCTAGCTGCCTGCCTGGACTCCCCCCTTCTTCCTGCCTCCTCTGCACCTGGCTAAGTCTGGCTCCTTAGCCTACTCCCTGAGGCTGAGGGAGACTTACCACTGCATGGAGCCAGTTGTAAAATATGACAGAAGATAACCAGTTATGGAAACAACCCTACTTCTGCTCACTTCCCAGACAATACCACATACTACAAAGATCTCTCTTTTTTTTTATTTCAGTATATTACAGGGGTACAAATGTTTAGGTTATATATATTGCCTTTGCCTCACCCGAGTCAGAGCTTCAAGCGTGTCCATCCCCCAGATGGTGCACACCACACCCATTAGGTGTGTATATACCCATTCCCTTCTCCCCCTGCATCTGCCCAACACCCAGTGAATATTACCACTGTATGTGCACTTCGGTGTTGGTCAGTTAAGTCCGTTAACACCAATTTGATAGTGAGTACACATGGTGCTTGTTTTTCCATTCTTGTGATACTTCTTTTGAAAAAGTATTTTAGTTATATAAATAATGCATTTATAAATATGATCATTAATGTTTTTAAAAATTCAAACAATACTGAAATTTAAGTAAAAAAAAAGGAAGTCCCTTCTTCCCTCATTCTATGTCTCTCTCATGAAATGACCACTTTTGTTTGGTATGTATTAGTCTAGTTATATTCCTCTGTATTTACATGCATATGATTTGAAGACTTCTATATATCTAATAAAAATACCTTTTTTCTAAGAATTACAAATAATTTTCAGTAATAACCATATTAGCTATTTCCTACAAAAAGTATACTTATGCTTATATTAGAAATGTTTTAATTTACATGGAATCAAAGAGAATCCTGTCTGTATTCATGCTCATTTTTCCTTACTAACTTGATTTTATGGTTTTATGTGTCACTCTTTATTTTGCCTACTCTGCTCATTCTCAATCCAAGGAAAGTGGTAGTGGAATCAGAGGGAAATAAAATAATAATGTGCATTTGTTTACAGTCAGCAAAATATATTCACAAACATGATTCTCATTTGGCCCTTTTTAATCTTCTGAAGTGGGTATTATTATCTCCTCTACCACATGAAGGAAGATAAGAAGGTGTTAGGTTAAGTGATTCACCCATGCTGCTAGGAAAAGATAGCAATGAACCCAAGGTTCTAGTCATGATAGGCAAGAAGAACTAAGCTGTTACACAATGGGGTGGTTTTAAAATCTGTACTGTAAATTATAATACATTCTACCCCTCAAAAAGTGGAATCTAAATTCACCTTCCCTTGAATATGGGCTGGACTTGGTGACTCATTTCTAACAATAAAATGAAATGATGTTATGAGTCTTCAACATCTAGAAATGATGTTATGAGTCTTCCAAGATGAGTTCATAGAAAGGATACAGCTTCTGCCTGATTCTCTGCCTCTCTCAAGATGCTTGCCTTGGCAATCCATCCACCCAAGTTGTAAAGGAAGCCCAAGCATAAGTGTTCTAGTTCAGAGACCTAGGTGAACTCTAGAGTTCACCTAGGCCCTCAGCCAACAGCAAGCATCAGCCACAGACAGGTGTTATGGTGTGAATTTTTGTGTCCCCCCACCAACCCTGCAAAAAAAATTCATATATGAAACTCTAATGCCCATTGTGATATTAGAAGGTGAGGCCTTTGGTTCCATCCTCATGACTGAGATGATCACCCACAAAAAGAGACACCAGAGAGCTAGCTCTCCCCTCTCACCATATGAGGACACAGTGACAAGTTGGTAGTCTGCAACCCAGAAAAGGGCCCTCAGCAGACACCAAATCTGCCAATGCCTTGATCTCGAACTTCCCAGCTTTCAGAACTGTGAGAAAAAAAATTTCTGTTATTTAAAATCTACCCAGTTTATGGTATTTTGGTATAGCAGCCCAAATGGACTAAAACAACATAAGAATGAAGGAATCTACAGATAATTCTAACCCCAAGTCTTTCAGGTGAGGCCCCAGACACTGATGAAAAGAAATGAGCCATCCCTTCTGTGCCTCATTTGTATTTTTGACCCGTAGAAACAGTGAAAGTTAATAAGTAATTATTATTTTAAGAGAAAAGATGTGGGACAATTCGTTGCACAGCAATAGATAATGAATACAATTAACATCCTTGGCTACATTCAAAAGACCTCCAGCTCTTTGAGGACAAAAGCACAAATCCACAAGATGCGTGTAATACTGAGATACGTAAGCACTGATTTACATCAATGGCCTAGGCTTTCCAGATTCCAGATCATTTTTCTTCACCCTGTAATTTTTAGGTAGATAGTTAGGATCTCCAGCTCTTCTACGGACAAGGGTACCTTGTTCTGGGGCTGTCTCAAGCAATTGCTCCACCTGAGAAGAAGGATAAGGGAGGGCACTCTGTTTTGTGGTGCCCCACCCTTAATCCTATCCTCAGCAAATGCTGCACCTAGGGAAGGAGGGAATGCTTTATCAATCTGGAATTTCTCAGCCCAGGCATGATAGGATTTAGAAAGTGACCTAGATTAACCTAAGGGTAATTATTATGCCATTAGCTTGAATCTGCATTATGGTTCACCCCTCACCCCCTTCTCTGAAAGGTGGGCTTTCAGAGAAGGAGCTTGTATATACACAGATGGAATTTTGAGGACACCCATTGATCATTTGATAACATCCCACAGCTCCTGAGAAGCCTCCCCTGCATTGGGCTAATAAAAGGAAATAACTGAGAATTCAGGGAGAGAGTGGGCCAATGGGTCAGTGAGTCAGTTGGTCAGTTGGTCTGTCTCTCTCCACTCTCAGAGACAGACCTGATTTGTTCTACAATACAGAGCTGCTCATGTGAAACTGCTTCCTGCCTGAGGTTATTCCATCTCATTGGCCCTGCTGGTGATTTTGCCAAGCAAGGAGCCAGAGGACCAGGACAATAGTCTCAACTTAACACTTTGGTGTGTGTGGTCATTCCTCAGCCAAGAGCACACCAAGAACTGAGGGCAGACTGCCACCCTGACTTAATCACTGCTCTTTAAAGGCTGGGTGAAATGTCACTGTCCTTGTGAGATGCCCCCAGGAATCCCTCCCTCCAGTTGACCTAAAATTCTTTTTTTTTTTTTTTTTTTTTGAGACAGAGTCTTGCTTTGTTGCCTAGGCTAGAGTGAGTGCCGTGGCGTCAGCCTAGCTCACAGCAACCTCAAACTCCTGGGCTCAAGCAATCCTTCTGCCTCAGCCTCCTGAGTAGCTGGGACTACAGGCATGCGCCACCATGCCCGGCTAATTTTTTCTATATATATTAGTTGGCCGATTAATTTCTTTCTATTTATAGTAGAGACAGGTTCTCACTCTTGCTCAGGCTGGTTTCAAACTCCTGACCTCGAGCAATCCTCCCGCCTCGGCCTCCCAGAGAGCTAGGATTACAGGTGTGAGCCACCACACCCAGCCTAAAATTCTTTCATGCACTGAAATCTTATAATTCTGTCTCCCAATTACTGAGTACCTACTATGTATCAAGAATTGTGACGATGCTTTATATCAGTGAGTCTCAACCTTGACTACACATTGGAATCATCTGAGAAGCTCAAGTATCCTGAATCCCAAGCCATTCCCAGGCCAATTACATCAGAATCTCCAGGGGTGGAACTCGGGCATCAGTGAGAAACTGATGGAAGGACACGTTCCCTCTGGCCTTCAGAATCAGAGCAAAAGATTTCAGAATTTAGAGATGATGGAAGTGGAGACGATGAATAGAGTTACTAGGTCTGAGGCAGAGGAAGAGAGAGCTGTATAATAAACTCCATCTTAGCTTCAAACACATTTAGATAAGCCAGGGCCCATGGCTCACTAAGAGGAAGCAAGTAAAAGAGACCTTAGGTGTCAGCTAAGCCAAACTTCTCACGCTGTAGCCAGAAGGAAATCGAAGCCCAGAAAAGATGTGTGACTTACAAGACAGCACTGCTAGCTATTAGATAAACTGGTGAGAAACCCAGCCTCAACAGTCCCAAAGCAGGGTTTTTTTATGTTTCATGGCCCCATTTGTGTGAACATAATGGGTTAAAAACATCTATTAAAGCATACTACTTTTGTTAATTTTTGTAAAACAATTTAAATTACATTAGACATGTACTTCCACTGCAGCTTGTAATTCATTTGAAGTTATTTGGTCAATATTCAAGCAAAGGTGTTTTTAAATTGATTATTTTTGTTTTTAAGCTTTCTTTTGAGGCTTACAAAATGCTTACCCTGCCCTCCTAAGATGTATAGGTAATGTACATATTACATTTAGAACTCTATAAACATTTACATATTAGAAACAGAACGTGTAAATTTATTTTATAGAACACATAGATTCTTAATCCTTACAAATGTCTCACAAAATTATTTAACTTACAGTGACTAAGGAACATCACATAAGGAAACAACTGATTGTTATTAAAACTATTAAAATCTGCCTTCATTTTCAGAAGCTTAAAATACACAGAAAAGCTCAAAAAACTTTTATTGTGGTATCTATCATTTGTCACCTAGGGACAATTAGCATGGACACTGTGGTCTATTTTTTTTAACACAAACTAGACACTACTATTTTATAATCTACTTTTTTCACTTTTAATAACTACTAATATAAGGCCAGGCATGGTGGCTCACACCTATAATCTTAGCACTCTGGGAGGCTAAGGCGGGTGGATCGTTCAAGGTCAAGAGTTCGAAACTAGCCTGAGCAAGAGTGAGACCCCCATCTCTACTAAAAATAGAAAGAAATTAATTGGCCAACTAAAAGTATATAGAAAAAATTAGCTAGGCATGGTGGTGCATGCCTGTAGTCCCAGTTACTCAGGAGGCTGAGGCAGGGCACTCTAGCCATCTATCAGTATAGTTCTACAGAATATAAATATAACAAAGACAACAAACTCCCAAAATTCTAACACAACAATAATAAATAGAGCCAAGTGAGCATGTAGAGAATTCTTGTATGAACTAAAAAATAGCTAAAAAGTTAAAATTATCCTAATCTCATTTTGTAAGTGAATTAATGACTTTTATAATCATTCTATAGTTCTTTATTTTTACCATTTTTATTTGTAGTTATATAACCAAAACTGCCAGTGTCAAAGTACAAGCCAGAAAGCTGTGGCAGTACAATACTACCAACAAAGAAATATTAGAAATTCAAGGATGGCACTTTTAACTAAGAAAATCAGAAAGCATTTTGAGTAATAATCATTTGTTAACACTTTTAAAACTCTACAATGAAAAAAAGTCTTTCACACCCACACCCACTTAACTAATACCCTAAGAAAAATCTCCACAGTGGTAAACATCTGCTGATTTTCCCCTCGTCCCTTGGAAACAGCACCCCAGTTCTCCCCTGGGAAACTCTCCCACTTTGCCCAAGAGATTTAAGTGTTGTCAGCTCCATCTCCTAATTCAGGTGGGCATGTGGCTTAGGCCTGGCAAACCAGAGAATGGCATTCTACGGGCCATAATATAGATGTACGTGGCCTGACTCAGAGTCAAGCACAGATTTCTGTTTGAACTCTCGAAGAAATGAAACTTCTTTTTCCATTTTACTTCAAGTTATGAGGATGTGAGCCACAAAACCTAAAGGTCTTGGCCACCATCCTATCAATACAAGGGAAAAACTTGTGTGAGACTTCTATTTCTCTAACCCAGAAAAATGGAGAGAAACCAAGTCCTATTGATATCATTTAAATCACACCTGAAGCTAGAGCTATCCCTGTATCTTTTAGTTAAATGATCAGTACATTCCCTTTTTTGTTCTGTATAGTTTTGCTTAAGCCACATTGAGTTGGGTTTTCTGTCACTTGCAACCAAAGAGTCCTGACTGATGAACTATGTTGGTATAGCAAAGTGTAAAGAGAACCATTTGGCCACGAAGAGCTCTCTATTTTGGTTTCACCTGATTCACAGGGGACCTTGGGCAAGTTTTCAGCTGATCTTCTCTGAGTTCAAAAATATAACACAGTATTTTGTTGGGCTTTCTCTAGGAATATGCTGCATTCAAGAGCTTTGTCTTGGCTGACAAGGGTTCATCCACACCACTTGAAGGTGTATTTAAAGCAGAGCAAAACCCAAAACCTTAGCTTTAGAATGTCTTTAGCTGTTTGTAAATGTGAGGCAAATCTATTAATATATTACTGCTTTAACACAAGTTTATGAAGTATTATGGATCTGTTCAAGCCACTTCAATGGCTTAAAAGACAATCTATTCCAGTTCATATATGGAAATCAGAATTATAATACTGTTCTAAAGGAAAAAAAGAAATAGGAAAATCTTTAAGAAAGAACTGGGGAGGGGGGTGAAAATTTTTTCTTTTAAGTAGAGGGATATGTCTACTCTACCTTGACCATCATCTCCACCTCTTTCTCCCTACTGTGACTATTACCACCAGAGCCCTTTCTTCTCCGGCATCCCTCTTCCATAAAAACTAACACTCCCGACTCCCATTCCTTTATACTCTTTCTTAACAATACATAATTTGTAAATCACTTCATAGTTTACACAATAATATGGTTTGGATATTTGTTCCCTCTAAATCCCATGTTGAAATTTGATCCTCAATGTTGGAGGTGGGGCCTGGCAGGAGATGTTTGGGTCATGGGGGAGGATCCCTCATGAATGGCTTGGTGCTGTCCTCGCTCTACTAGTTCCCATGAGAACTGATTGTTTTTTTTTTTGTTTTCTTCAATTTCTTTTTTAAAGACAGGGCTTTTCTCTGTTGTCTAGGCTGGAGTACAATGGTCATAGCTCACTGCAGCCTCAAGCTCCTGGCTCAAGCTATCCTCCTGCCCCAATCTCCCAGGTAGCTGGGACTATAAGTGCATGTCACCATACTGGCTAACTTTTTACTTTTTACTTTTATTTTAAGAGATAGGGGCTTGCTATGTTGCCCAGGCTGGTCTCAAACTCCTGGCCTCAAATAATCCTCCCACCTCAGCCTCACAAATTGCTGGGATTACAGGTGTGAGCCACTGTCACTGGCTGAGAATTGATTGTAAAAAGCTACCTCCCTCCCCTCTCTCTTGCGATGACTGCTCCTTCTTCTCTTTCTGCCATGAGTAGAAGCTGCCTGGTGCCAGGCTTCTTATACAGCTTGCAGAACTGCCAGCCAAATAAACCTCTTTTTTTTATAAATTACCCAGCCTCAGGTATTCCTTTACAGCAATACAAATTGACTAAGACACACACTATTTCTATTTATATCTGGTCTTTAAAAAAATGACCCTTACAATAGCCCTGTGAGTCACACATTAGTAGGCATGAGTTCAAAGAGACTAACTGGAAAAAGTAAGGTGCAAACCCACATTTTCTGACTCCTAATCCACTGTCCCCAGTCCAGGGCTGCACTCCTTGTCCAGCACTGATTCCTCCTTCACATTCTGCTTCCCTGTAGAAAGAGGCTAGAGCTGTATTACTCATGATAGATAATACTCATTCTTTCCACCTCTACCATTCAACCCAACTTCACTGTGCACCAAGGGAAAGAGACAGAAGGAGATGACTAAATGAAACATTAGTTATTCAAAAAAATGTATCCCTTGTCCCTCTCGCCAGGGGCCTCTGGAGTGTACAAATCAGAGGTGACCAAAGTGTTGGTTCTTTGAGTACCAGATGGGGAGAGTCTGCTTTGAAATGAAATTTGAATGAGTTGCTTGGGCCAAGTTCAGAAACACTAAGGCCAAGTTTTACAGCCAGATATTATGGTAAAAACTGTCTGAGGGGTGCATATGTTCTTCAATTTGCTAACAACAGGGAAGAAGACCATAGCCAGAAATTAAAACAAAATGCATAAGCTCACCTCATTGTTGGAAAAGGAATAACTAATTCATGAGATATAGTAAGGCATCAAGGGAAAACAGAAAAACATCTGACTAGAAGTCAAAAATCCAAGGTTGCAGCCCAATCCTACCTCTAATGCCATGTCTCAGGTAAATCTCTTCACAATCCTATGCTTCAGCTGCCTCATCTACGTAACAAAAAGGCAGGGGTTGGGGCAGTGGTTAATAGGATGCTTTCTCAGAGCCTTTCCAACTTTAATATTTCACATTCTATTAATAAAGATTATGGGCCAGGCGCAGTGGCTCACGCCTGTAATCCTAGCACTCTGGGAGGCCAAGGCGAGCGGATTGCTCCAGGTCAGGAGTTCGAAACCAGCCTGAACAAGAGCGAGACCTCGTCTCTACTACAAATAGAAAGAAATTAATTGGCCAAGTAATATATATAGAAAAAATTAGCCGGGCATGGTGGTGCATGCCTGTAGTCCCAGCTACTCAAGAGGCTAAGGCAGCAGGATTGCTTGAGCCCAGGAGTTTGAGGTTGCTGTGAGCTAGGCTGATGCCACGGCACTCACTCTAGCCTGGGCAACAAAGCGAGACTCTGTCTCGAAAAATAAAAAAATAAAAAAAACATAAAGATTATGGGCAACTCCTCCCTAATATCCCAATCCATTCATCCTTAATTATGAATTACAATAACCCTCAGAAACCACAAAATTAACTCCCAGGCAACAGTTGTGTAACATTTAACTTATACGGAGAAGTGCTGATTTCCTTCTCTTCAAGCCTTACTAAGAGAAAAAAGGCAACATTAATAGGCTCAAGCAGTAATATTTATAAAACAGCAAGCAGTTAGAAAGAAAAAGACATAGGAAAAAAATCCTCAAAACTGTATCTTGCACCTCACAGCCTTGGACACAACACGTTTGGGAATTTCTGCACCTAGGTATCCCTAAAAATTGAGGATTCAAACTAAATCCATTAAAAGCTAAAATTTCAAAGAAAGTTGCTCCTCTCTCATTTCTCCACTAATTTTAAGACAAAAAATTAAAGAAATTACACAAAGCAGGCATGGGGTGCGAGGGGCCAGGGCTCCTTTTCCTCTGGCCCAGGCCCAGACTGACAGCTTCTAAAGCAGTTCAGAAGCCTGGGTCCCATGCCACCGGGCAGATGGCCTCCCCTCTGCCTGTAGACCCCTCCCCCACTTCCCACAGGTTTCCAAGCACCGCCAAACTAGTTGTTAAAGGCCTCAGCAAACAGCCTAGTTCCACAGCCTACCCCCTCCCAGCTATGTACACAAAAGGAAAGAAATAAAAGGGTACTTTGTTCATTTTTTAAGGCTCACAGGAGACAACACTAAACCCCAAGTTTCTGGTGTGTTTTTTCTTTAAAGCAATCAGGAGCTGAAAACACTCTGAGCTAGTTAAGCAATGAGATGCAATCCGCCCTCCAAAGACACAGGGGTGCTGCATTTGAAAGAGCTAGTTTAAAGTATATAAATTGTATCCTGAGCTTGAAAGAATCCATACTTTTCAATCCAGTAATTCATCTTCTGGAAATACATCCAGAAGAAATCATTAAAGATGCAGATTAGAGGCCGGGCGCTGTGGCTCACGCCTGTAATCCTAGCTCTTGGGAGGCCGAGGCGGGCGGATTGCTCAAGGTCAGGAGTTCAAAACCAGCCTGAGCAAGAGCGAGACCCCGTCTCTACTATAAACAGAAAGAAATTAATTGGCCAACTGATATATATATAAAAAAAAAATTAGCCGGGCATGGTGGCACATGCCTGTAGTCCCAGCTACTCGGGAGGCTGAGGCAGAAGGATCGCTTGAGCCCAGGAGTTTGAGGTTGCTGTGAGCTAGGCTGACGCCACGGCACTCACTCTAGCCTGGACAACAAAAGTGAGACTCTGTCTCAAAAAAAAAAAAAAAAAAAAAAAGATGCAGATTAGAATGAACACACAGAGATATTCACTGCAACATTTTTCATGACAGAAAAATGAGAACACTAAATATCCAACTATTGGAGCAGTACTGACTGCCGTGTAGATAGATATACACAATCATGTTCATGAAGAATCTATAAATGAGCATGGAAAATGCTCATGATATACTGCTAAATAAAAAAATAGAATATAGAATGACATCAACTATAAAAAACAGTATTACATGGAAAGCCCTGATCTTAGCAAGAATTCTTTTAATGGTTCACCGCAAAGTTTAATGTAGGTTACTTTTTTTTTGAGACAGAGTCTCACTCTGTTGTCCTGGCTAGAGTGCCCTGGCATCAGCCTAGCTCACAGCAACCTCAGACTCCTGAACTCAAGCAATCCTCCTGCCTCAGCCTCCCAAGTAGCTGGGACTACAGGCATGCGCCACCATGCCTGGCGAATTTTTTCTATATATTTTTTGTTGTCCAGCTAATTTCCTTCTATTTTTAGTACAGACGGGTTCTCACTCTTGCTCAGGCTGGTCTTGAATTCCTGAGCACAAATGATCCACCTGCCTCGGCCTCCCAGAGCACTAGGATTACAGGTGTGAGCCACCTTGCCCCACCTGCTGTAGGTTACTTTTAAAGACCCTTTATAATGTTAAGAAAGTTCCCTTAAGTTCCAATTTTGTGAATGTTTTTTGCATAATTTGATATTAAAGATTCTTTTCTCTGTTTCTATTGCTGTGATCATAAGATATTCTCCATTAATTTGTTAATGTGGATTTGTCAGTGTTAAACCAATTCTGAGGTAAAACCCAATTTGGTCATAATGTATTACCTTTTTTATACATTACTAGATTTGGATTGCTCATATTTTATACTTTTTACACATATGTTCCTAAGTAAGTTTGGCCTATAATTTCCATTTCTCTTATTGCTCTCAACAAGTTTTTGTATCAAAGTTGTCACAGCTTCATAAAATGAGTTTCTCTTCCCTGGAAGAGTTTATGTAAGCTTGAAATTATTTTTTCCTTGACTATTTGGTGTAACTTGCTGATAAGACAGGTGAAATAGCACGCACCTGTCAGTCCTAGCTATTAATACTTGGGAGGCTAAGGCTGCAGGATTTAAGGCCAGGAGCTCAAGGCTGCAGTGAGGTATGATCAGGCCACCACACTCCAGCCTGGGCAGCAGAGCAAGACCCTATCTCTATTAAAAAAGAAAAGAAAAGAATTTGCTGATAAACCCATCTGAGCCTAGACTTTCCTTCATTGTGAAATATTTGACTGCTAGTTTATTTAAAAATTACAGCATTATTTAGGCTTTCTGTTTTTTCTAAGTCGGTTTTGGTAAGTTGTATGTCTAGAAATTCATTCATTTCCTCTAAGCTTTCACATATTTTAGCATAAAGTGATTCATAATATTATTATCATTTTAATATCTACAACATCTGCTTTTCCATTCCTAATATTCCTTATTTGTGCCTCACTCCTCTTCTGTTTTCGTTTTGTTTCATTTGAGACATTATCTCCCTCTGTTGTCCAGGCTAGAGTATGGTGATATCATCAGATCTAACTGCAACCTCAAACTCCTGGGCTCAAGCAATCCTCCTGCCCCAGCCTCCTGAGCAGCTTGGACTACAGGTAAGTGCTACCATACCCAACTAATTTTTCTATTTTGTTGTAAAGATGAGATCTCACTGTTGTTCACATTGGTCTTGAACTCACCACTTTAAGGGATTAGGCTTAGCGTTCCAAAGTGCTGCGATTACACTTCCTGACTGCCTGACTTCTCTTCTTTTTAAATCATTCTCACCAGGTGTTTGTGAACATTACTAATTTTTACAGAGGCACATTTTATCATCATTGGTCCTTTCCACTGAATAATGTAGAATTATTATTACCATTTCCTTCCATCTACTTTCTTTAGGTCTATTTTGTATCTTTTTCTAACTTTCTAACTTCAACATTTAGTTAATTTTCAGGCTTTCTTCTTTTCTAATGTATTTAAGGTTATACTTGTTTTAGTTGCTTCTCCAGTCCCCAAGTTTTGAGCCATAGTATTTTCATTTTCATTCAGTTAAAAATATTTTCTGAATTGCATTACTTCTTTTTGGACTCAAGAGTAATTCTGAAACACATTTCTACAATTATTCATAGCTATCTTTTTGTTATAGTTTCTAGTTTAATTGTACTGTGTCACAAATCTAGTCTGTGTGATACCAACCCTTTGATAATAAAGACTTGCTTGATGACATAGTTTGAGGTTACTTTTCATAAATGTTCTATGTGTTTTTGAAAAGAATGTGTATCTGCAATTTGGAGATGCTGTGATCTTTATATGTCTACCTGCTCAAACTTATTATTTATATTGTTCAAATCTTGTGTGTTAACTAATTTTTCCCCATTTTATCAAATACACAGGAAGCATGCTAAAATCTCACTAGAAATATATGTGTTTCTCATTAGTTCTCTCAATTTTTTGGATTAATATATATGGAGTTCATGTTATTAGATGAGTCTAAGTTTTTAGTCTTTCTGATAAGTTGCAATATTTTTAACCAATTGATCCTCTATATCTCTAAAAATGGTTTTTTGTCATTTAAAGTCTATTTTATCTGATGTCAACAGTGCCAGCTTACTTTTGGTTTTTAATCACCTGTTTTCATTTTTCTATTATTTTACTTTTAAACTTTCTGTATCCCTATGCCTTAGACGTGTCTGTTATAAATAGCATATAGCTGAATTCTTCATCTACTCTAACAATTTTTGGTTCCTTTAGATTGTAATTACTGACACATTGGAATTTATTTCAACATCTTATTTTATGCTTGCTATTTGTCATATATTCTATATTTTTTCTCAGCTTCCTTGATTTCCTTGATATTATTTTTCTCATTTTATTTTTCCCTATAAGCTAGAAAGTTATTCATTCTTTTACTAATTTTTAGTGGTTGCCTTAGAAATTTTAACATGTATACTTCACTTACCAAATCTCAATAATCAATATTTTAACTTCCTCACAAATTATATAAGAATCTTAGAACATATTAACTCTTTCCCACTGAAGATATCATTCTTATTATTTTATACAGTCAATATGTGCTTTAACTTGCAAATTTTTTCCCTTTCTTTGCTCTTCGTTACTTCTTGTATCTGAGACCTTCCATCTGTGAATAATTATCCTCTGCCTGAAGTGTATCCTTTAAGTGAGAATCTGCTGGAACAAATTCTCTAGGTTTTCTGAGTCTGAAAGGTCTTTTTTAGCCCTTGTTTTCTTAAAGATTTTTTAAATAAAAACTGAATCCTAAACTAACAAGTCACTACCTTCAGTGCACAGAAGATTAATATTCTACTGTCTTCTGACTTCTGTTGTTGTGTTGTCCGGATAATCTGTCACAACTTTGAAGACAAGCTGCCTCTTTTCTCTGACTTTCCTTAAGTTCCTCTCTTTCCCTTTTGTGTTCTGCAATTCAATTCTATTTTATTTATGCATGTATTTCTTCTTACTTATCCTGATTGGGATTCATATGACTTCATCAATGTGTGAAGTGATGCTTTTTATTGGTCCTTGAAAATTCTCAGCCATTATCTTTTTAAATAGATTTCTCCAAGAGGAAAAAAATTGGCTTCTGCTCAGTACCAGGGACATTTCCAATGGAGAAACACCTTAAGCCAAATTTTCATCTTGATGTTTTACTGACCACAGTCTTATTGTGAACTCCAGATGCACATTTATATTAAGGCTGGTTTAGTTAGGATCACAAATTCTCAGGACCAAATAATCAGGCATCTGCTCAAAATTTGGGGGCCTGGCACAGTGGTTCACACCTGTAATCCTAGCACTCTGGGAGGCCGAAGAGGGTGGATTGCTCAAGGTCAGGAGTTGGAGACCAGCTCTGAGCAAGAGCGAGACCCCTGTCTCTACTAAAAAATACAAAGAAATTAGCTGGACAACTAAAAATATATAGGAAAAAATTAGCAGGGCATGGTGGCTCATGCCTGTAGTCCCAGCTACTTGGGAAGCTGAGGCAGGAGGATTGCTTGAGCCCAGCAGTCTGAGGTTGCTGTGAGCTAGGCTGATGCCACGGCACTCTAGCCCAGGCAACAGAGTGAGACTCTGTCTCAAAAAAAATAAATAGATAAATAAACAAAATTTTTGCTAGTAATTTTCTTTACAGTCTTCTTGGGTTGGAATGAAAATAGGTGATTTGGATTTGGTTTTGTTTTTTCTAATTCACCTTTATTGAGAGAGAAGTCTTTTTAAGGCCCAGCTTTTATGTCCCATCTCAGATGTCTCACTTTGTCTCTTGCCCTCTGTGCCCTCAGGCCATGAAAACTGAAATTCAAGTTAACCTGGTTTGCCAAATGTCCTCAAGCCAGCTTTGGTGGTTCACCTGACCCCTATTCACGTAGCTTTTGGCCTGAGTACTCATTACTTTCTTACTGGCCCATGGCATTTTTTAAAAAGTGAACTTTTTATTTTAGCTAGCATTTTTAAGTTATTTCAATGGGAATGTTGCTAGAAAGAGAAATCAACCCTGGAAATTCACATTTAGAGCCACAGAGCCATATAATTTGGCAGCCAAATCACAACCTGATCTAGCCCAAAAATATACTAGCTCAGTGCCTGCCTATTTGTAATAAGTGCTAATATTTTTTAACAAATCCTATATCGAGATATCATGGCAAGTATCATTTGATGTAATCCTTACAACTATCCCACGGATTAGGTACAATTATTATCCCCATTTTGATAGGGAAAAACCCCCACCCCAGGGCCCCATAGCTGAACTCACTGTTGATTGGATACTTTTTGAATCCCACTGCTGATTGGATATATATTGGATGTAAAGCTTGTTGCTGATTGGATGCTTTTTGGATCCCACTAATGATTGGATATGTAAAGCTTGTTGCTGATTGGATGTAAAGCTTGTTGTTGATTAGATATGTAAAGCTTGTTGCTGATTGGATACTTTTTGAATCCTACCGCTGATTGGATAACTCCTTATGCTCATAGTTGATTAGTTGTGTGTAACCCCAAGAAGTGTATAAAATTGGAGGAGAACAAGGAAGCAGTGCTCAGAATTTGGTGGCATACCCCTCTGAGCCCACCAGTGGAATAAAGGCTGATTTTCCGGCCCTCTGTGTGCCGCTCGGTTCTTTCCCTGGTCAGTGGCTGTTAACACTTGCTGTTACACTTGCTGTACACTTGCCAGAACAATTTTACTGATAGAGAAACTGAAACGCAGAGAGAGGTTAGGTGATTACCGAAGCTCCCACAATTATCAAGTGACAGCACTGAGATTTAAACTCAAAAAAATCTAACTCCAAAGATTTCCCTCTTAAGATCTTTGTAATTTTGCTTCCTAACAAGTAACGAGAGAAAAGACAATGAGAGCGAGCCCTGCTAAGTATGGCAGAGCCAGTAGTAGATCCAGACTTGCCAATCTCCAGTCCTTTCCACGTCCCCCTGCTCATGTCAGGATGGGCACATTCCCATCATTCTTTATATATCCCTTCATTGATAAAAGGACACACAGTACAGATTGGAAATTGAGACTAAATTGAAGAAACAACACATAAAGGAATGAACTAACAGTCAATGGACTGGAAATTAGGTTTCAACTCCCAGTGGCCATCAGTCTTGAACTCTAGCCCAATATTAACATGTTTAGTCACATCTGTAGATGATTCCTGATGGCACACAAAGAACAGATTTTTTTTTAACAATTCTTATTTCATTTACTTATGTGTAAGTCTAACATCTAAAAAAAAAATCCTTGGCCGGGCGCGGTGGCTCACGCCTGTAATCCTAGCACTCTAGGAGGCCAAGGCGGGAGGATCGCTCAAGATCAGGAGTTCAAAACCATCCTGAGCAAGAGTGAGACCCCATCTCTACTATTAATAGAAAGAAATTAATTGGCCAACTAATATATATAGAAAAAATTAGCCAGGCATGGTGGCGCATGCCTGTAGTTGCAGCTACTTGGGAGGCTGAGACAGGAGGATTACTTGAGCCCAGGAGTTTGAGGTTGCTGTGAGCTAGGCTGATGCCACGGCTCTCATTCTAGCCTAGGCAACAAAGCAAGACTCTGTCTCAAAAAAATAAAATAAAATAAAAATAAAAATAAATCCTTGATTCATACTAATTGTCTCTGATGCAGTGATTTCCAAACTCTTTAAATATTAGAAATGGACTTCAGAATACCTCTACCCACAATTCCTTTATATGTAAGGATGTCTAAAATTCATTCTAAGAAAGGCCATCCCCCAGAGAAGGGCAGATCTCTCAGTTTCCCCAGTTCATCTTACCCTCTCTTTTGTCCACTTCTCCATTCACCACTGAGCGAAGGGAGCTTGTCACAGGGAATGTGTTGGCTTCTTATCTTTACATGCTTTCCCTAACCCTTTACTCAGCAATGGGGAGTACAATTTCAACAAGAGATCTGTCTTGCACTGGGCAATTAAAACTCCAAACATCCTCTCTCTTCCTTCCTAAGTACACAGCAGGGTAAGTGAGGGAAGTGCTTCCTCTTGTGACCCAAAATAGGAGTGTACAGGAGCCTATAAGGTGCAAAAGGCTATAACTACCCCCTATCAATTTATGAGTCAAATAACACACCCAGCTTGATGAGGTGGTACATGACTATAGTCTAGGTATTTGGGAGGCTGAGGCAGAAGATCACTTGAGCCCAGAAGTTCTAGGTTGTAATGTACTATGCCCATAAGGTGTCCACATTAAGTTTGGCATCAAAATTGTAAGTTATTTATTCTTTTTAAGTTTTGATTCTTTGTAACCAATAAGAAACCTGTTTGCAGTTGCCATCTGAAGTAAAGTGTCATTCTAGCATTAATGAGACAAAATAGAGAAACAGAACAAAATACTATTACAAATTCCTCAAATGAAATTTATAATATAGATTTTGGTGTTTTTTTTCTTAAACTAGTACCAAAAAAAAAAAAAGATTAAATTTAAAGATACAACAATTAACTCCTGATTGTCATTGGCCTTTATTCTTTCATCTATTATATTCTCTTGCATAGTTTCCTCACCTTGAATACCTAATATTTTCATTCTAAAATCATAGGAATTAGAGTGGGGACACAATATGCTGGTGGCCAGGTCTTGGTTCACTGTCACTTTTTATTATTCCATGAGAATCTCATTCCCATTCAAGGAAGAGTAGGGATCTTGTGATTGTCCAAGCACATAGCATCAGAACTCACTGAAGTCTGAATGCCCAACAGTTTTTCTTTCCTTCAGTAATGCTGGGAGACAAGAACTCTATGCAGCCACAACAAGGGACAATAAGGAGGCTGGCACAGTGGCTCACGCCTGTAATCCTAACACTCTGGGAGGCCAAGGCAGGAAGATGACTTGAGGTCAGGAGTTCAAGACCAGCCTGAGCAAGAGCGAGACCCTGTCTCTATTAAAAATAGAAACAGGCCGGGCGCGGTGGCTCACGCCTGTAATCCTAGCACTCTGGGAGGCCAAGGCGGGCGGACTGCTCGAGGTCAGGAGTTCGAAACCAGCCTGAGCAAGATCGAGACCCTGTTTCTACTATATAAAAACAGAAAGAAATTAATTGGCCAAGTAATATATATAGAAAAAATTAGCCAAGCATGGTGGCGCATACCTATAGTCCCAGCTACTCAGGAGGCTGAGGCAGAAGGATTGCCTGAGCCCAGGAGTTTGAGGTTGCTGTGAGCTAGGCTGATGCCACGGCACTCACTCTAGCCTGGGCAACAAAGCAAGCCTCAAGCCTCTGTCTCAAAAAATAAAAAAATAAAAATAGAAACAAATTAGCCACGTATTGTGGTGTGCACCTGTAGTCCCCACTACTTGGGAGGTTGAGGCAGGAGGATCACTTGAGCCCAGGAGTTGGAGTTTACAATGAGCCATATATGATGACTCCACTGCACTCTAGCCAAGGCAACAGATTAAGACTCTGTCTTTAAAAAAAAAAAAAAGGAGGACAATAAGGAATTCCAGTTAGCTTCAATTCCAGAGACAGGGGAAGAACTAAGCAGTGCTACAGCCAAGCCCACTGTTGATACCATCCTGCCAAGACTGAAGGTGCTTTGGGGTAACAAAGATATCAGACCTTCTAGAGCTGGGGAGATAGGAAAAATGTTGAGATTTGGAAGGAAGGTGTGAAAGGCAATTATAAGGCATACTAGTTAGGAAAAGTGTGTCAATCCCATTCCTCTATCAGGCAGTGGCCATGAAAGCTATTCATTTGCTTCTTACCTCAAAGTTGATCTTTTAATCTATATTGAAGAGAATGAAAAGAGACACCTCCCATCTAGAGGCTCTGCTCATAATGGAAATTTGTAAAATGAAGCATAAGTCAATAAAACAAAATCAAGTTTCATCTGTACCCAGATGCTCATTTTGCCTATTAGATGAGCAAAAACAAAAAAAAATTTGATGATACATCCTGTTGGGAAAAGTATGGAGAAATCGTCACTGTAATATATTTCTGATAAAAGAAAAATTGTACAAACTCTATGAAGACCAATTTGACAATACTTAACAAAATTATAAATGTATACACTTTTTTTTTTTTTTTTTTTTTTTTTTTGAGACAGAGTCTCGCTTTCTTGCCTAGGCTAGAATGAGTGCCGTGGTGTAGCTCACAGCAACCTCAAACTCCTGGGCTCAAGCGATCCTCCTGCCTCAGCCTCCCGAGTAGCTGGGACTACAGGCACGAGCCACCATGCCCGGCTGATTTTTTTTATATTATATACATTAGTTGGCCAATTAATTTCTTTCTATTTTTATGGTAGAGACGGGGTCTCGCTCAGGCTGGTTTCGAACTCCTGACCTCGAGCAATCCGCCCGCCTCGGCCTCCCAGAGTGCTAGGATTACAGGCGTGAGCCACCGCGCCCGGCCCAATGTATACACTTTTGACTCAGCAATCCCACTTGCAAAAATATATCCTATAGCTGTAATTGAATATGTGCAAAATGGTATATATAGGGTATTCATTGGACCATTGTTTGCAAAAGATTAGAACCAACCTAACTATGGATTAATTTGGTTAACTAATAGTATATTCACACAGTGAAAAATATGCAGCCATTAAATAAACTAACAAAAGAACAGCAAAATAGCAGAATAAATACCTTCACAAAATCTAAAGGAAACTAGGTAAGAAATTATAGCACCTAAGCATAGCATAGAAATAAGAAAAGATTCATTGAAAAGGGTAGTAAGGGCAGTTTTAAATTACCCAAGTCACCTCTGCCTCAACCACAAGCAGCACAGTGTGGAGAGATACCTTTTCTTACGGGAAGGAGAAAGTGAGCACCAAACCTTTCCTCAGACCCTAATACCAAGCCCATCCCAGTTAAACCCAGAGCTGGGGAGGCTTCCTTCCACAGCTCCAGACTCCAGACCAGTACCCACAGACTGAGCCTCCAGGCCTACTCTAGCACCAGGCTAGATCCTACACCCTAGACTCTAGACCTGCCCAGTGGATTTGATCTATGGGCCCACCCCACTGTCGGACTGACCCCAGAGGACACAGGCTTCAGACTAGCCCCAGCAGCACCAGGCTACAGGCTTGACCCAATGCCAGGCTTGCTTCCACAGACTCAGGCCCTAGACCTACCCATAGACTCTGTCTCCAGGCCTCCCCCTAGGCCAGGCCAATCCCCAAGGAATCAAGCTGCTGGATCATCCTAATGTAACCAGGTGCCAGATCCATCCCAGTGCCTGGTTAGCCCCTGCAGACTCAAGCTCAAAGCATACTCCAGTGCTAGGTCAGCCCCTGTGGACCCAAGCTTCAGGCTGATTGAAGGCTCCTGGTTGATCCTCAAACACTCATCTGGGCCCAACCCTGCAGACCCACGTGCCGAGTCTGCCCACTTGCTGACCCAGGGATCGGGCCAGCCTGACCAAGGATTCCAGCAACAAGCCTATACACATACAACACCAGATAGCCTACATAGAATCTCTGGAAGGGCTGATCGGTAAAAAGGCTTTCCCAGACAAAGCCAGTCTGCAAGGAATGGAATAAGTCCATTCTTCTTCAAATGTGCAGACATCAACCCATAGCCACAAGCATCAAGAACAATTAGGGAAACATGACACCACCAAAGGAACAAAAATAAAGCAGCAGCAACTGACCCTAAAGAAAAGGACATTTATAAGCTTCCTGACAGAGACTATATTATAATTGTTTTAAGGAAACTCAGTGAAGGTCAATAAAATACAGAGAAACAATGCCACAAAAATCAGGAAGACAATAAATGACCAAAACAAGAAATTTAGTGGAAAGCTTAAATTTATAAAAAAAGGCCAGGTGTGGTGGCTCATGCCTGTAATCCCATCACTTTGAGAGGCCAAAGCAGGAGGATTGCTTGAAGCCTGGAGTTCTAGTCTAGCCTGAGCAACATAGTAAGATCCTGTTTCTACAAAAAAAATTTTCTTTAAATAAAATTAGCCACATGTGATTGTGTGTGCCTGTAGTCCCAGCTACTCAAAAGACTAAAGTGGGAGGATTGCTTAAGCCCAGGATCTTGGAGCTGTAGTGAACTATGATCAGGCTGGGCAACAAAGTGAAACCCTGTCTCAAAAAATACAGATATAGAAAATATTAAACAAATTCTAGAACTAAAATGACAATGAACTAAATAAAAAATGCAAAAGGTTTAAAAGCAGAATTGATCAAGGAGAATAAAGAATCTGTGAACTTGAAGACAGGTTATTTGAAAATATACAATCAAAGGAGAAAAGAGAGAAAAGAAAAAAGAATGAAAATGAATGAAGAAAGTGCATAAGATTTATGGAACAGCATTGAAAGAGAAAATATTTGAATTATAGGAGTTAAAGAAGGAAAAGAGAAAAATGAAGGGCCAGAAAAATTACTTAATAATAGCAGAACACTTTCCAACTCTAAAAAAGGATGTAAATATTCAGGTATAGGAAGGTTAAAGATCTCCTGATTGAATCAGATTGAATCCAAACAAGACTACACCAAAATGGGTCATGTCAAATTGTCAAAAATCAAAGACAAAGAGAGAATAGTGAAAGCAAGAAAAAAGAAACATATCAGATATACAAGAGTTCTGATGAATCTAGCAGCAGACTTCTCAGTAGAAACCTACAGACCAAGAAAGAGTAGAATGATATATTCAAAGTGCTGAAGGGAAACAATCCCAACAACCTGACAACCATGAATATTTGGCCCACCAAAGCTGTCCTTTAGAAATGAAAGTGAGGTGAGATTAAGACATTCCCATACAAACAAAAGCTGAGGGAGTTCATCACTAGCAGGCCTGTCTTACAAAGTCATGCCAAATGCCAAATAAAGATTTAAAAAATGTATGCTAAATGGCAACACAAAATCCAAATTCAGAATATTCTCTAATACTTTAATGGTAGTGTATAAATCACTTATATCTTTAATATGAAGATTAAAAGGCAAAGATATTAAAAATAATAATAGCTACAATAACTTGTCAAGGGATACACACTATAAAAAGATGTAAATTGTGACATTAAAAGCATGAAATGGGGAAGATGGAGTAAACACATTGAGTTTTTTAATGTGCTTGAAGCTAAGTTGTTGTCAGCTTAAAATAGCCTGTTACAACTATGTTTTATGTAAGCCTGAAGCAAAAACCTATAGTAAATGCATAAAAGATTAAAAGTAAGGAATCAAAGCATATCATTAAAGAAAATCACCTAATCACAAAGGAAGACAGCAAGAAGGAGGAACAGAGGATCTAAAAAGCGACCAGGAAACAATTAATAAAATAACAGTAGTGAGTCCTTACTCATCAATAATTACCTTGAATGTAAATGGATTAATGATTAAATTATCCAAAAGATATAGCAGCTAAATGGATTTAAAAAAAAAAGACCCAACTACATACTGCCTACCAAGATACCAAGAGACTTACTTCACCTTTAAAGATAAATACAGACTGGGCCGGGCGAGGTGGCTCATGCCTATAATCCTAGCACCCTGGGAGGCCGACGTGGGCAGATTGCTCAAGATCAGGAGTTCGAAACCAGCCTAAGCAAGAGCGAGACCCCATCTCTACTATAAAAAAAAGAAATTAATTGGCCAACTAATATAGAAAAAATTAGCCGGGCATGGTGGTGCATGCCTGTAGTCCCAGCTACTCGGGAGGCTGAGGCAGGAGGACTGCTTGAGCCCAGGAGTTTGAGGTTGCTGTGAGCTAGACTGATGCCACGGCACTCACTCTAGCCTGGCCAACAAAATGAGACTCTGTCTCAACAACAATAACAAAAAAAGATACACACAGACTGAAAATGAAGGGATGAAGAAATATATTGCAAGCAAATGCAAACCAAAAGAGATCAGGGGTAGCTATACTTTTATCAGATAAAATAGATTTTAAGTAAAAAATTGTAAAACGAAGCCGGGCGCGGTGGCTCACGCCTGTAATCCTAGCACTCTGGGAGGCTGAGGCGGGCGGATTGCTAGAGGTCAGGAGTTCGAAACCAGCCTGAGCAAGAGCGAGACCCCGTCTCCACTATAAATAGAAAGAAATTAATTGGCCAACTAATATATATATAAAATTAGCCGGGCATGGTGGCGCATGCCTGTAGTCCCAGCTACTCGGGAGGCTGAGGCAGCAGGATTGCTTGAGCCCAGGAGTTTGAGGTTGCTGTGAGGTAGGCTGACGCCACGGCACTCACTCTAGCCTGGGCAACAAGCGAGACTCTGTCTCAAAAAAAAAAAAATTGTAAAACGAGACAAAAATGGTCATTATATAATGAAAAAGAGGTCAATGTATTGCATATGTAACAATTGTAAATATATATGCACCCAACATGGGAACAACTAAATATATAGAGCAAATATTAATAGATCTGAAGGGAGAAATAAACTCTAATATAATAATTGTAGACTTTAATACCTTACTTTCAGCAAAGGTCATCCAGATAGAAAATCAATCAGAAAACATTGGACTTAAACTACACTTTATACCAAATAGACTTAACAGGCATGTATGGAACATTCCATCCAACAGCAGCAGAATATACAGCAGAAGAATATACATTCTTCTCAAATACATATAGAACATTCTACAGGATAGATCATGCTAGGCCACAAGATAAGTCTTAACAAATTTAAGAGGACTGAAAGCATATGAAGTATCTTTTCTGACTATAACAGTGTGAAACTAGGAATCAACAACACAAAGAATGTCAGAATATTCACAAATACATGAAAATTAAATAATATGCTTCTTAACCAATGGGTTAAAAAAAATTAAAAGGGAAATTTAAAAATATCTTGAGATAAACAAAAGTGGACACACAACATTCCAAAACTTAAGGGATACAACAGAAGCAGCTCTAAGAAGGAAGTTTATAGGAATAAATATCCACATCAAAAGAATAAGAAAGATCTCAAATAAACAACCTAAGATTATATCTCACGGAACTAGAAAAACAAGAACTAATTGAGCCCAAATTTATTAGAAGAAAAGAAATAGTAAAGATCAGAGCAGAACTAAATGAAATAGAAACTAGAAAAACAATGGAAAGATCAATAAAACTAAGTTTTTTTGAAATGATAAAGAAAATTGATATACCTCTAGCTAGAATTACTAAGAAAAGAGAGAAGATTAAATAAATAAAATGAGAAATAAAAGAGGAGATATTACAACTTACACTACAGAAATACAAAGGATCATAAGAGACTACTATGAACAATTATATGCTAATAAATTCAATAACCCAGAAGAAATGGATAAATTCCTAGACACGTACAACCTACAAAGACTGAATCATGAAGAAATAAAAAATCTGAACAGAAATGAGTAAGAAGATTGAATTAGTAATAAAAAGTCTCCTATCAAAGAAAAGCCTAGGACCTGATGGCTTCACTGCTGAATTCTACTAAACATTTAAAGAAAAACTAATACCAGTCCTTCTCAAACTCTTCTTAAAAATTGAAAGAGAGAAAATACTTACAAACTCATTTCTTGAGACCAGCATTTCCCTAATACCAAAGCTAGGCAAGGACAATAAAAGAAAATTACAGGCCGGGCGCTGTGGCTCACGCCTGTAATCCTAGCTCTTGGGAGGCCGAGGCGGGCGGATTGCTCAAGGTCAGGAGTTCAAAACCAGCCTGAGCAAGAGCGAGACCCCGTCTCTACTATAAATAGAAAGAAATTAATTGGCCAACTGATATATATACAAAAAATTAGCCGGGCATGGTGGCGCATGCCTGTAGTCCCAGCTACCCAGGAGGCTGAGGCAGAAGGATCACTTGAGCCCAGGAGTTTGAGGTTGCTGTGAGCTAGGCTGACGCCACGGCACTCACTCTAGCCTGAGCAACAAAGCGAGACCCTGTCTCAAAAAAAAAAAAAAAAAAAAAAAAAAGAAAATTACAGGTCAATGTACTGTCCCTAAAGAACATGGATGAAAAAATCCTCAATACAATATTAGCAAACCATATTAAACAGCAAATTAAAAGGATCATTCATCAGGATCAAGTGGGATTTATCCCAAAGATGCAAGGATGGTTCAATATATGCAAATCTATAAATGTAATACATACACCACATGAACAGAATGAAGGACAGAAACTATATGATCTCCATAGATGCAGAAAGATAATTAATTTGACAAAATTCAACATCTTTTCATGATAAAAACCTCTCAACAATTTAGGTGTAGAAAGAATGTACCTCAACACAATAAAGGCTATTTATAACAAACCCACAGCTAACATCATACATAACGATGAAAAGTTTAAAGCTTTTTCCTCTAAGATTAGAAACAAGACAAGGATGTCCACTCTCACCACTTCTATTCAACATAGTATTGTAAGTCATAGCCAGAGCAATTAGGCAAAAGACAGGCATAAAATTTATCCAAAATGGAAAGGAAGAAGTTAAATTGTCCCTCTTTGAAGATGACATGATCTTATATAGAGAAAACCCTAAAGACTTCACCAAAAAACTATTAGGACTGATAAGCAAATTCAGTAAAGTTGTAGGATACAAGATCAACATACAAAAATCAGTTGTATTTCTAAATACTAACAATAAACTCTTCAGAGAGAAAAAAGTCAAGAAAATTATTCCATTTACAACAGTTACATATATATATACACACACATAAACACATGCACACACACCTCTTAGGAATAAATTTCACCAAAGAGGTGAAAAACTTGTGCATTGAAAACTATAAAACACTGATAAAAAAATGAATATGACATAAATAAATGGAAAGATAGTTCATGTTCATTGATTAGAAGAATTAATGTTCTTTAAATGTTGATATTACCTTAAATGAGCTACATAATCAATGAAATCCCTATCAAAATTCCAAAGAAATTTTTCACAGAAATAGAAAAAAATCCTAAAATTCATATGGAACCACAAAAGACCCTGAAAAGCCAAAGCAATCTTGAGCAAAAAGAACAAAGCTGTAGGCATTATGCTACCTGACTTCAAAACATCTTACAAAGCTATAGTATGCAAAACAGCATGGTACTGAAAAATAGACACATAGACTAATGGAATAGCATAGAGAGCCCAGAAATAAATCTACACATTTATGGCCAACTGATTTTCAACAAAGGTGCCAAAAACATACAACAGGGAATGAACAGACTTCAATAGGTGGTGTTGGGAAAAGTGGATATACACATGCAGAAGAATGAAATTAGATCTTTAGTTCACATCACATACAAAAATCAACTCAAAATGGATTAAAGACTTAAAACTATAAGACCTGAAACCATAAAACTACTAGAAAAAGACATAGGAGAAACATTCCATAACATTAGTAGAGCAATTATTTCTTGGCTAAAAACAAGAGTAAACAGAGTGAAGAGACAATTTATGGAATGGGAGAAAATATTTGCAAACCATGTATCTGATAAGGAGTTAATACCCAAAATACATAAGGAACTCAAACAACTCTATAGCAAGACAACAAATAACCTGATTTTAAAATGGGCAAAGGAGGCCAGGTATGGTGGCTCACGCCTGTAATCCTAGCACTCTGAGAGGCCAAGATGGGCAGATGGCTCCAGGTCAGGAGTTTGAAACCAGCCTGAGCAAGAGTAAGACCCCATCTCTACTAAAAGAATAGAAACAAATTAATTGGCCAACTGAAAAATATATGGACAAATTTAGCTGGGCATGGTGGTGCATGCCTGTAGTCCCAGCTACTTGGGAGGCTGAGGCAGAAGGATTGCTTGAGCTCAGGAGTTTGAGGTTGCTGTGAGCCAGGCTGACCCCACAGCACTCTATCCAGGGCAACAGAGACTCTGTCACAAAAATAAAATAAAATGTGCAAAGGACCTGAACAGACATTTCTCAAAAGAAGACATACAAATGGCCAATAGGTATATGAAAAAAAGATGCTCAACATCACCTAATCCTTAGGGAAATGCACATTAAAACCACAAGAAGATATCACTTCACATTTGTTAGAATGGCTATTATAAAAAAGACAAAAGATATCACGTGCTGGCTAGAATGTGAAGAAAAGGAATCCTTGCATATTGTTGATGGCACTGTAAATTAGCACAGCCACTATGGAAAATAGTATGGCAGTTCCTCAAAAAATTAAAAATAAAACTATCATATGATCCAGAAATCACACTACTGGGTATATATCCAAAGAAAATGAAATCAGTATGTCAAAGGGATATCTGCACTCTGACATCCATTGCAGAATTATTCACAATAACCAAGATACACAATCAACCTAAGTGTCCATCAACAGGTGATGGGATTAAAAATGTAGTATATATACAATGGAATTCTAGTCATCCTTCAAAAAGAAAGAAATTCTGTCATTTGCAACAGCATGGATGAAACTATAGGATATTATGTTAAGTGAAATAAGCTAGACACAGAAAGACAAATACTACATGATCTCACTTAAATGTGGACTCTAAAAAGGTTGAACTCATAGAAGGAAAGAATATAATAGTAGTTACCAGGGGCTGAGGTATGGCTGGGGGATGGGGTGGGGGAGGACATCTTGGTGAAAGGATACACAATTTCTGTCAGATAGGAGAAACAATTTCAAGAGATCACAATGTAATGACTATAGTTAAAAATGTACTGTATTCTTAAAAATTGATAATGGTAGATTTGAAATGTTCTCACCACAAAATAATGTTAAGTATGTGAACCAATGTATATGTTAATTAGCTCAATTTAGCCATTCCACAATGCATACATATTTCAAAACATCATGTTTCATACAATAAATATATATAATGTTTGTCAATTTAAGAAATAAACTTTAAAAATAAATAAAAGAATAAGAAAGCTCCATATGCTGATATGGAATGATACACAAAATATGTTACAAGAAAAAATGCAAAATCCAAAATCGTGTGGACAGCTGCACTACCATTTAATTTTTAAAAGGAATAAAAAAACCATACATAGGTACTTGCATATGTATAAAAATAGATGTATATATACTATGTCTTTTAAAAATGCATAAGAAATTAATCGCACTGTTGGTCTCTGAGACAAAGAACTGAATAGCTGAAGGTCAAAGGTGTGAGTGAGAATTTTCACTAAAAGCCCCTTTAACCTTTTAAAACTTGTAATAAGAATGTATGATCTATTCAGTTATTCTCTCCCAAAGAATAAAAATTAACACGGCAATAAGAATTACATGAGCAAATATATATTTTTCATTTACTTCACCAAATTTGAGGTGATACATTTTCAATAATGTGCTGAGAACTGGTCCTGACTCAGGTTTTTGCTTTTGACTGATACTTGGATACTAAATAATAGAATTCACATTTCTTTCTCTTGACAAATGAAGAAGTTGGCACACAGTTTGTGTTCTCTTTATTCTGACTGTATTTTAGTGATTTACCCAGTAAACAGGAAAATACTTTCAATTCACAACCTATTTAAAACAAGAAAAGTTGTGGTTCAGAATAAAACATGTATACAAGCTTTTTTTATCTTTTTCTATTTGAGAAGAAAAGATTCCTGTGACATTCACATTCAGACACTGCTCAGGAAAATACAGGAATAATCACACTACAGTGATTTCTCTATGGGTAGGGAGAGTGGGCAAAAATAAGAAAAAGAAACACTCTAGGCTCACTCCATAAACACACTGCCACTGTAAATTTAGTTGTTCAGGAGTCAAACGAGTCTGATTCCCATTGGTCCACTGAATCTGGCTGCAGCCAATAGTGATGCTTTATGACAGGGAAGAAAACTACGAAAAATTACAAAAACCTTCCCAGCCTTGTCATTGAAATCCAGAAGAGCTTAGAGAATGCCAGTTTTAAAAATTACTGAATGTGAACTTTGATGAGACTTATGAAGAAAAAGTACTGCTTTTCTTTTTTAAAAAATTGCTTCCCAGTCTCCTATTTCTACCACTTAGGAGCTAAGATGTAGTTATTTATTTATTCCTTTATTATTGAACCCCAAGTATTCTTTTTACTTTTATTTATTAAGTTGAAAGTTTCAAAATTCAAAACGCACAAAAGGGTATAGAGTGAATAGTTCACCTCTGGTTTTTGTTCCCTAGTAACCAATATTATTAGTTTCTTGTGTATTGTTCCAGAGATATTTTATATTCATACAAAAGTTTTTTTTTTCTCAACCTCTCCTATTTACACAAATGATTGTATGCAACCAGTAGTCTTTAAATTGCAATAAAAATTAAAGGATCTTTGTATAATCCTAACTCCTTACATGAACACATTATTCTTTTCTATAAAGATATCTTTTTAAAAAAGATTCTTTTCAATGCTTCCCATATCACTCAAAGTTAAGAAATAGCTGTTTGGCAAAAAGAAAAATGATGTCCAGAGAACGAAATTGCATATAATTGATTACACAGTAAATCAACTCACTTAACGTCTGGTCCAGGATTCTGACCCCTGAAAAACCTGTATAGATCTTCCAAGTTCCTACCTGGAATAATTTTTCAGAAGTTTTATTAGCACTCCATGAAGATCTGTCCCAAGGTCCAGCGGCTTCTTCAATTAAATTGAAGAGGGAGAGAAGAAGGAAATAGGAAGCTGAATTCAAATGTTTGGTTCTTGCAGACTAGCAACAAGGAAGTGAAGACAGATGAAAGAGAAACCTTGAGTGCCTTCGAGGTTAATAAGTAACTCACATGTGCTAGTACTAAACTAGATCCCTCTGCCTTGCAGTGGCAATTTAACAGGTAAGGCTAGACAAATTCATAAATCCCTTGCTAAATTCAGTTGTACCAGCTACAGAGAAAAGAAGCTGCTTGTAGGACAAGACACAGAAAACAACTCAAGGAGAGCGAAACCCAGGGAGCCCTCCAGAGGCCTGTGTCTGAAGCAGGGGCTGAATTCCAATGCATAGTCCAGCATCCAATTTTTTGAAACTCTCAGCCTTTTCTTCTCCCCTGGAGTCAGAGATGTAGTGAAGAAAGAAGGCTCAGGAGAAAGGTGTGCTTTTAGGGCGTGGTATGCTACAGAATACTAGACCACTTATCTACTGACTTAGGTGTGAGCTCCAACGTGGCCACCAACTGGCTATGTGAAGGTGGACTTTCCTGAGTCTCAGTTTCTTCAAGGATAAACCAGCTCAAAAATACTGCAAATCTGAAAAAAGCTCAGTATAATTCAGTATAATATAATGATATATTGGATTATAAGCATGTGTGTATCATAAGAACACATATGATACACATACTGTATATAAATGCAAAAGAGTCCTTTTTCAGTTAGTATCTATTTTGGCCTGAAGAATTTTGGCATGATTAGGATTTAATACAAGAGGGAATAATTTTTCTTGTTATTTATTGTTGTCCAGTAAATATCTTAAAGGGCTCTGGAAGAAAAGGAGAAAATTAACATTAATGTATACCTAACATGAGATATCCGGTACCACTGCAGAGCAGTTTTAGGAGTGCCAAAACTCCAGCTTCTGGAATAACTTTAGACATTTTCAGCAACTGTCCAAGGCAATTCCAATCCCTAATTTGAAAAACATTACAGGAAGACACCATCTGGTTTATTCCAGCAGTAAATCTCTCAATACTATTTCAAGAAAAGTAAATGGGCAAAGTTCATATAAGATAAAACAAATATCTAAGTCTTGGGATATCAGAAAACACACATTAAAATCATGAGGATTCCTCTTAGACCCACTCCAAGTTGACAATAATCCAGAAGTGATAAGTGGGCCACTTTGATGTAGAAAAACCTCTGCAGAACACAACCTAAACACCACTCACTTCTAAACAAATAGCCAACACATTTATAAACAGTTCGTGTTTTTCTGGAACCAGACCTGAATTTATAACCTCCTAAACTCCATATAGGGAATGCAGTGTCTTTACTCACTAAATAGCTGATCAGAAACACTTTTGTCTGGACTTCGCAGGAAACAGTGAATTTGCGGGGGAGACTCAAATCAGCATTTTTCATAAATTTAGTCTTACTTCATGAGTGGCAATGGGATGTAACAGAATATGGAAGGGACCTGTGTTCAAATTCCAAGTCTATTCCACACTCGCTTAGATCTTGGGCAAGGAACTAACCTCTCTGAGCCTCACTATAACATGGTATAATAATTTCTGCCTCTCTTGATTATTGTGAGTTGTAAAGAGACATACTGTAAATGCCCATTCACATGTTAGGTATACATTAATGTTAATTTTCTCCTTTTCTTCCAGAGCCCTTTAAGATATTTACTGGACAATAAATAACAAGAAAAATTATTCCCTCTTGTATTAAATCCTAATCATGCCAAAATTCTTCAGGCCAAAATAGATACTAACTGAAAAAGGACTCTTTTGCATTTATATACAGTATGTGTATCATATGTGTTCTTATGATACACACATGCTTATAATCCAATATATCATCAGAAAGTGCCCACTGTCTATTCCACTCAATACTATTAGGTTAAATTATATGAAATTGCTGATGTTTGGCCACTTTACACTTACAACTATAGCAATTTCTTATGTTTACAAATAGCAAGTCTAGAGCAGGGATTTGACACCTGTCTGCTTTTCCTACATTTCCTGGAAACAATAGCATCATTAAAAATCAGTAACTCTGCATTTTCATCCCAGTTCACTTAGTAGGTATCATTTAGCAACCTTGGGGCTCCTTTCTTGATATATATAATAAATATGGTGGATTCATCTTCATCCTTTTCTGCTCTGTAATTTAATGACTATAAAAAGGCACAGACACTTAGTTTAGTGCATCCAAAATATACAGTTGGTAAGAACACTTTTAACTATACAAATTCTCTTAGTTGCCCTTCTGCATCTGTCTTGCCCTCTTCCACTTTGAAGCAAAGACAGAGACCTTGATGATAGTAACACAAAGCTGTGTAAACTTCTTCACAGGCCTCTTAAAATGCACTCCTAATTTGGCACACTCTATCACAGCAGTACTGGATTTCTCCTTAAACAAAAATGGTCACGGGTGTCAAAGAGATGTGAGTGAGTGTCCACTGAACTGTGTCTAAATGATTTTCCTTGTGACCAAAGCCAGCCTGGAATAAGCCCCTGCTAGTGAGAAGAGAGAACATGCTTCCCAGGCTGAAGAGGTATTGTTCAAAGTAATGAGTTCTGCACCACTTGGTCCACAATTCACAGCTGAGTCTGATTTTCCTAGACAAAGAGCAATAACCAAATGGAGGATGCTCTTCAGCAAGCTTCTCTGAGTTTATAATTGATATTAGACACATGAAGTCGTGAGCGTATGTCCTAGGAATGGCAAGAGGAAATGTTTGTCAACCCAGGTCAATATTATGCCAGAGGTTTGTCATGGCTGTAATGGATTTCAATAGAGTCTAAACTCACTAAAAATGCCTAGAAATTCTTCAGTTCAAAAGTTAAAATGTTTAAATGCCCTGTTGTGTTCCCTTTATTCTTCTATCATAATTTTATATCCCTCCTCTTTTTGTTGTTCAGAGAAATAATAACCATGATCCTTCAAGCATGCAGACCAACACTATTCTTAGAAGGGAGCTGCAGGAGGTTCATTATGCTTTGAAACACAGAGCCAGAACAAAGGACTACTGAATCACTCACCTTATCTTCATCTGCGAAACCTGAGAATTACAGGATTTCTACGTTTCTCCCAAACTCAGTATTGCACTTGCCAAGACTACAAGTTTTAGGGTCTGTCTCATTTGTACCACAAAAATGTAAGTAAATAGGTGCGCATAACGCTTCCTACCATATATACAGACTCTTATCTAAATTGCTCAAAACTATGCTTAGATTTTTTTAAAATTTAAGCATTGATTTCTGAATCTGAAAGTCTGACTAATGAGCACCAAATCAGTTGTTCTCTTTGAAAGTGCTAACGGTAGTATCTATACCCTGAAAGCCTAAAGTAGTATTAGAATTATTTCAGAACTCACAACTTAATTCATTGAGGGTAGGAATCTGAATGTATTCATCTTACCTTATAGATAAGTTCCCACCAAATATTTGTTGACTAAATATTTGTTGAATAAATTAAGTAGAAAACATTTCATTAAGAATTTTCACAGTGTTTTATATTACAGTACCCTTTATCATGAAGCACATTTATCATATTCCATTCTTATAATTATCTAGAAGACTGATTTTTTAAAATAAATTTAATTGAAGGTGATGATGTGGGAAAATGTATCAAACAGAAGCAATGACTTAAACAGATTTTATTAGGAATCTGGTAGAACTATAAATCCTGGCTCTGCCCATCAACCTTCCCTCCCTTTGTCTCATTCCCATTGCCTCTCCCCTCAACCTCCCCCAAGCACTCCCAATCTCATTATCCCATGATCTGCTAAAACTGCAGTTTACCTCCTGGAACCAGCAGAAACACATGTCACTGAGAATTAGGGAATTGGAGCCAGTTACAAGCCACCAGATAGGGTCACAAAGTATCTGAACCTGAAAATTAAGAGTTTTTTTTTTATTTTTTAAATGAGAAAAAGGAAAAAACTCAATTGGACTTTTATTTTTAACATTTCAGCTAGATGGACTGCACAATATCTAGGCATCTATAATGATTGGGGTGGAAGAGAACCTTAAGAGCGTGTTATTTGCTAATCACTTGAAAAGTAATATGTTGATTTCATTTGCTAATGTTAGAAGGATATTATCTTAAAACTTCTACCACTAAAAAACACTTGCTATTCTTGCAAGCAAATTGTTTGGAAGTAGTATATAGGAAAACAATATCCACATACTACTTCATCCAAGGTTTTTTATGCCACTTTACCCTAGGAATAACTCAATTTTAAACTTTTATTAGCAGTTACATTAATTCTAACCAATGTTTATTTAATAGCAACTAGGTATCAATCATGCTGCCAAATATTGATGCACGCTAAGAAAAATAAGCAACAAGAAGCTATGCTCCTTCAGTTGTGTACTCTTGCCAAACGGCTGTGTGTAGACAAATGGGATTTAAAAGAGGGGACAAGGCTGTCAGTGCTCACAATGTTAAGAAAATGAAAATGACCCTCAACAGCCAGCTTGAGAAAACTGACTGGTTTGTGTGAAGGCTTCCTGAAACATTCTTTGCAGAAGATTTAAACCCCAGAAGTGACCAAAACGCAGGGGCAACTGGAAAAACAACCACCTCCTCTGGGAAATCCTTTGTTTCTTTTCCCTGGCGTTTTGCTTTGGTGCTTTGGAGCGGATCCCGTTGCTCCCAGCGCGCCATCAAGAGGGCACAGGTGCCGCCGGGCTGGCCGCGCCGCTCTGCACCCGGCCAGGAGGCACGAGTCCGTCCTCCAACGCTCAAGAGGAGTCAGTCACCTGACTGAATTTTTAAAAAACTCCTCGCCAGGAAGTAAATATTTGATTCGTCTACACTGTCACGGTATAGAGGTGAGGAGGATTTCAACTGCTGCCGCAATAAGCAGTTCCTCACCAATTTCTTCCGTCTATAATCAAAATGGTAACAGAGGACGGGAAAAGTATTGTTTTTTTAAAGTTCGTTTAAGTGCTTGCTTTAATGATGAACTCCTAACGCCAAAATGAGATCGTAAATCGACTCCGAGTTACAAACAAAAAGAAAGCGTCCCGGGGAGGAGCAGGGGCGCCTCAGACGCTCGGCGGGGCCGGGCGACTCGGCACCGGGCGGCGTCTCGGACCCGCGGCTCTGTCGCCAAGGGAACGCCCGCCGCGCAGGCGCAGAGCGCGCCGCCCCGCGGCCGGGGCTCGCCCTCCGCGCCCCGCGTCGCTGGGAGCCCCCGGTTTATCCCAGGAAAGGGCAATGGAGTGAATCCTCCTGGCGCTGAGCACACCGAGTCTTCTCCGAGCAGGTCCGGAGCGGGGTCGGCGGGCGCAGGAAGCGCCGCGGGACTCCCAGAGCAGCGGGCAGCGCGCTGCCCCGGCTGCGAGGCGCGCCGGGCGGTCAGAGAGCGTCCGGGACCCCTCGAGGGGGCCCAGCGTCCCGCAGCGACGCCTGAGCCTCCACCCGGCTAACCCCACCCGCACCGCCACAGGGGACCCGAGATGCGTGTGCATTCTTGCACACGCATCTACACCCACATCCCCCCGAATTACGGGACCCCCAGGAGCGGCTGCGGTCTGTGCCCCGCACGGGGTTTGGAGGGTCCCCACACGCTACACGCACACGGTCCCAAAGAAGCGTGTCCCGGCCCGGACTGCCGCGAGAGGAACTCGGGCCACCTGCTCACTCGCTCACTGGGCTGGTGTCCCAGTCCTCCTCTTCCTGCACGCCCCCTTCTTTCCCGGGTCCCCTCCTTCCCCAAAAAGCACTGACCTCTTCAGCTTTGAGCGAGTGTTCAGCAGATGAAGGGCTCCTGGGAGCCCTTGGCACAGGAGCAACCTCCAAAGTGCGGTGGTGATGAGTTATTGGGCCCCGTGACCCCAACTCCAAACCCCCGCCAGGGGCCAGAGAAGCCCCACGGGAGGGCACTTCTCCCCACCAGCCTGCAGAAGCCCCGAGAGGAGCTGGGAAGAGCAGGGCGCCGCCGCCACAACCTGCTTTCTCATTCAAATCCTCACGCTCACACTGGAGCCCCCTGCCTCCCCGCCCCGCAGCTCCCGAGGAAATCAGGAACTGGAGCTGGGGAGAGTGGACTGGAGCGCCCGCTGCCTCCACTGGTCCCAGCGGGATGGCTGTCCAGGGCCACGGGCTGCTGCGCGCGGAACCCTCCTGCCAGGCCCCCAGTAGAAGAGAGCCAGAAGCACCGGAACGAAGGTGCTCCCTCTCCCCGCACCCCGCAAGTTTCAGAGGGTCCCAAACCCAGCGACACCCCTTGATAGTTTGGGGCTATAGTCAGAAGGGCCTCCTCGGTGGTAGGAGGATAAAGGAGTTTGGTGAAACAAAGTTGGAAGTGAAAGGCACAGGGAATGGGAACTGTGTGCAAAGTAAAAAGTGTTAGAACCACATCTGAAAGAAAATTCCGAGCCACCCATCTCATCTCCCCCCTTTTTTTTTAACCATTCTAAGAAAACAGTGTCAGTGCTAGTGCTGTTAGATTGAAGAGATCTGCTTGCAGTAAAGTGTAACCAAAATTGAGGAAGAAGAAGTGTAAGTGATGGCACTTTGCTTTTATTTACCCCCAGTCTCTTCTTCCAAATACTACTCCTTGGCATTACCCGGGTCAATTATTCAATTAGATTGGTTTAGTGGCCGGTTGACTCCAGCGGGCAACCTGCCGTAGGAGCACTGCGGTGGCGGGGGAAGCTTGCACGGAGCAGGCACTCAAACGTACATGAGAAGATGAAATCTACTGAGCGCGCTGAGGTGATGAGTGACCAGCTTGGGGCAGACGCTGGAACAGCCGCTGGCCCAGGCAGCCGCGGTGTGATCCGGCTTCGGGATTCCAGGATTTGCATTTATCAGCCTTCATTCAACCTGCCCTATTGTTAGTTCAAAGCCTGGCTGGGAGGGAGTGGGGACGCTGCTCCTCACTCACCTTTCAGTTTAAAATTCTCCTCCAATAAGAATGTCCCAGGAAAGCTGGCAGCATGGGGTTGGCAGGGATTTTCTGGGCTTAGTGACAACATAAACCAAAGTCACTTTCTTTTTTCAAGCGTGAATTTGCTCAGGAAGTTACAAATGAGTGCCTGAGATTGGAGAGCAGGGCCTGGCTGTCGGTCAGCTTTGATGGACAGTTAGTGTGGGTGGTGGTAGCACCGTGACCTCTCCGCGCAAGATCTAGGGTTTCACCTTTTCATCCCACTTAGCCGATACCATAGAAACAACCCATTTGTATTATTCAATTCAACGGAGGCAATAACAATGTCACAGCAAAGCACTATGGGCAAGAAGAAACTTTATCCTGAAGGCAATCCTGACTCTCAGAGAAAAAGAAAAAAAGCCACCAGAATAGCCACTTGAATTTATTCTTGCCAACAGTACCAGGAAGAAATCAATTTGCAAAAAAATATATAAGGTCCTTTGGCTCTATAGAAACTTCCCCAAATTTCCTTTTTTTAATTACATGCCCACACACAAATCCCCAAGTTATAAGAAATTGAGTAAATAAATTTCTGCCTCCAAACTGCTTTTTGTTTTGTAGACATGTGCTTTTGGGGGATTTGTTTTGCTACTAATCTCTATGGTGAATAGGAAAGCCCAAAAAAAAAAAAAAAAAAAGACACCAAGATAATCCTTCATCAACCATGGTTATCCACTCCCCAACCTCCTGTGTTTGTCTCTCCAAGTCTAAAAAAATGCAGGCACACATATTAAAATAAATCCAGACACAAAGTTTATAACAAGAGCACTTGTTTGCTATGCATTCTTTATTTTGATAGTTTTAATCCACGGTCCATAATTTTGTGAACTTTTAGACTTTTTAATTGTGCCATATTTCAAACCTACCAAAAATAGGACAGACATCGTCCAAAAGTCTTGTTCCTCCACCCTTGTTTTTCAAACAAAACATTGTAGTTATAGCTAAAACCCCATCTCCTGGCTCTTCCCACCTGCACCCCTTCCCAAAGGTAATGATTCTGAACTCAGTGTGAATCATAATTAAGCATGTTCTTAAATGTTTAGGACATATGTGTATATCCATAATATTTTAATATAGCTTCTCTCTCCAAGTCTTTTTGTTAACACCATTAGTTGGAGAAAAATAACTGACTAAAAATAAGACAATATTGTTGTTATATTGGAAGCAGGACAGAACCATTTTTCCCTGCTAGTGACAATCAGAGGGAATAATAATAAAAGGATTAGACAGTAGGTAATAAACAGCCTCTCTAGGTTACACAAACCCTTCCATGGTTACTAAAGTATCAACAGAAAATCCTCCTGACTATGGCTGAAAGTGAAGAAGAAAAAATTAAAAAAATATAAAAAAAATTTTTATTTGAAAATAAAAATTATTTAAAATATTTTTAAAAAAGAATCAACAGAAAAAACAAAACAAATAATACCCCACTCTACCCCCGCCTTTTCACTGGTTAAAGGGAAATTTGAGAAATGAGATCTACATTAAAACTTCTTTGGGCAGAAAAAAACAAATGTCCTGTATGGTAGTAAACTTCCTTTTCTAGATGGTCTCTTGGTCATGCAAGCTATGGATCTTGTAGTAAATATTTATCACTTTTCAAGTGTAAGGGACTCCTGCTGGTAGCTCAATTCAGGGTTGAAATCAGCCCTGGTGAAAAGTCTGGGGTTGAATCCCCCTGCTTCCCCATGCACTGGGAGGTCCTTCTGTACAGTAGTTACAAAAAGCCCTTTACTGTGGTCCTTTGACTTAATGTGCTCCCAGCATTAAAAGTGCTAAGAAGGCACTGATTTTTCTTAAATGCCATTGACTGGTGAAAGATATCCTTCCCAACCCCCACCCTCCTCAACCATGACTCTCATTAATTATACTGGCACATCACTGCCCGGCCGCTCTTCTAAATAGCTGCCAGGTTTCTACATATTATCTCTGCCTTGATACAGAATGTGCACTGACACCAGGATCACAGAAAATCCTGTAAGAGGGGCCTGATACATGGTAAAATGATTGATGTGCTTTGTGGTGAGCCTGCTGTGCTTCATATCACAGGGGGTTTCTTAGAAAACTGCTTGGGGAATCTGTGTGCTGGAAAACGATTTTTCTAGCTGTGTAAAAATGGTGCTTTTGATTGCAAAAAATATCCATATTTAAGATACTCAAATGAAACCAGCAATAATCTTGAGTTATATCCATAAACAAGAGAGTGAAGGAGAATATCTCTATTTTAATCAATGCACCATTGACCAAAGAGCTTATCAAGGAGGAGTCATTCCTCTTTCAACACGTAGTTCTTGAATACTTGCCACGTACCAGGAGGCACTGCTCTAGGTGATAAGTCTTAGCTGGAATATAGATAGCACTCCTCATTCACCTTTCAGTTTAAAATTCTCCTCCAATAAGAACGTCCTAAGAAAGCTGGCAGCATGGGGCTGACAAGGATTTTCTGGAGTTAGTGACAACATAGAAGTAGAGAGCAGTATCTATCATTATGGCCCTACTCGCTGTATTAGTCAAGGCTTTCAGGTACAAATGATAAAACCCCAAGTCAAACTAGCTTCAGGAAAAAAACCAATGTATTGACTCCCACCTTAAGATAGTGAAAAGGATAAGGACGTCAGGAATGATAGAGTTCAACAATTCATAATCATTTCTCTCATTAAAGAAAAAATTATTCACTGACACTTGGTAAAGCATGATAAGGAAGACTTTATTTGGGACCACTGAGATAGATATAGGGACGACAGCAACGGGGTCATGCAGTGGGGGAGGGAGGTTCCGCTCAACTCCTAATACAGCATGGGCAAGTAGGAATTTATAGCCAAGGAGTAGTGTGGGAGTCAGTGGATGGAAAATTACTAAGAAAAAGCATCAGGGATAAGGGGAACTCTGGCTAAACCGAACTAACAGGATTCTTGCTAAATACAGGCCAGGGTGATCAGACAGCACCTGGGGGATGGTGGAGGACTGAGAGGGATCTGATCAGATATGGGGGATGGTTCTTGCTAAACTGACATGGCAGAACTTTTTGCTAAAAATGAGTTTTATAAGAAAGTGCACACGGATGGGCCTAGAAGAAGGTTTAGAAACCTGACTAAGGTTTTGGCCAAGCAAAGAATTTTTGTCAGCCTCACACTAACTCTTGCTTTTGCCCCTACTCCTCCTCTCTTTTCTTTTCTCTCGTATTACAAATAAGCTTCCTATGTAGGCTTGCAGGAGTAGGGAGAGCATGACCAGGGACAGCTCCAAGCTTCAGTCATCTCAGCTGGTGATCCCAGGGAAAAGGGAGGCTTTCTTGCTTTTGTTATCTGTAAATAAGATGGTAGGAAAGGATTCTAACTGACCTGACTTAGGTTATGTGTGCATCAGTTATTGTGGTCAGCAATAAGTAGAGTGTGGCCGGATCTGATCATACAGGCACACATAAGGCCAGGGAGGTGGGGTACTCCGAGTAGCAGCCCTACAAGAACGACTTGGAGTCAGGGGCGATTTTTCCCCACAAGAAGGGAGCTGCCCTTACCAAATAAAGGTAAGGGAGGGATTCTGGCAGATAAAAAGAACAAGTGTTCCCCTCTCCTAACTCTGCCACCAAAGAAAGATATAAGCACCTTTGTACAGATTCATATGTGTATGACAGAAATTAAAAAAATGAGATCAGAGAGAAATTTCCTGAGTCTGTCAGGAAGGACTAGGGGAAAGGGAGTAATGGCCAAGTGTAAGTACCACCAATCTTCCCTCCCCAGCTGGAGAAGCATGTGTCCCCACAGGGGGCCAAGGGTCATGCTGAGCTAGAGCTAGGGAGAAAGAAACATAAGCAGATAGCTGGTCTCCGGAAGAGTTGTTTTGTGTTTTTCACTTTTTGTCATGGAAGCTTTTATATACACACAAAAGTAGAATAGTCTAATAAAGACCCATATATTATTCACCCTGTTTCAACAATCATTCATATTTTGGCAACTTTATCCAGGAATGTGGGGAATTCACTGAAATACTTAAATTCATAAATTAACACAGTTTTTGCAGTGCTATGTATGGTCTTGGTTACTGATAAAAATGCCTGTCTCTAAAGTAACTAAATTACAAAAGACCAATGCATGTGAAGCCCTTAGCAAAATGCCTGGTATAAAATAAGCTCTCAAAAGTGTCAAATATTTTTACTGTATTATTGGCAACCTATTTAAAGGTTTTGAACACTAACAAAGTCTACATATTGAAACCTATTTGGTGTACAAAGGAAAATAAACTGTATATATTTTTTGTTTCTGTTTTTCTTTCCTTTTTTTTTGTGATGGGGGTCTCTCTAGGTTGTCCAGGCTAGATTTGAACTCCTGGACTCAAGGGATCCCCTCCTGTCTCAGCCTCCCAAGTAGCTGGGACTACAGGCATGCACTACTGTGCCTGGCTGGAAAATAACTTTTTAAGGCTAAGCTCTGATTCTTTACTCCTTACCAACAGACTATCTCATTTTTAAATGATTTGTTTTTAAATGAGCTATTTATATTTTTTCTACAACAAGCCTGTATAATTGTTTCCCCTTTTATATGGAAATGTCAAAAAAATATTATGAGCAAATGCACTTTTTACCTTATAAATAAATAGAAAATATAGGTCAAATTGTCAAGCTCAGGAATGAGTCTGGACTAGATAACTCTAAACTCTAGGTTCCCTATTTTAATACCCTTGGCAAAAAACTTCATCCTGTGAATGCTGGATGAAGGTAAAATAGCAGAGTTATACCTAAATTCATCAATTCAACTAAGAGTTTCTTAACCAGAGTTATACTTTTCAGGGGATTTTAGTTCCCACTATAGAATGTTTTTTAAAAGGCGGAAAGTATAATATGCTAATTAAAGTGAGCTTTCCCCATTTTCTATTTTTTTTCAACTAGCTTCATTGTATTTTCTCCTGCAGTGGGCAGGAGAGGGAGAATGAACTATTTTGGAGGAAACAATAGTTTCAGAAGAGTACATACCCCCTTCCCCTTCCTCCTAAAAGCTTCACAACTCAACTCAGTGTGTTTTGTTTCCAGAAAGACCTCCCACAGAGCCAATATTTGCAACTTTCAGGAGGGTCAGAACTTGCTCCTGGACAGACATTTAATTGAAGTACTTTATTTAGCCTAGGAAATAATCCTAAAAGTTAGAGACTATATTATATAACATTCTGGGTTTCCCCTCCAATACGATCATTAAAAATTTCTGCAGAATCCAATAATATAATTAAAAGAAAAATATATCTTCATAATGTGTCCAGTTGTAGACCAGTCATCTAATAAAACAATCATTTTATAGACATTGAACAAAAGTTAAGAAAGCCAAGCATACTGTATTATAGAGGAAAAAAATGAAGAAAGAAACCGGTGAAACAGAATGCAAATTCTAAAGCTTTGAAAGATGAAAAAAAGGCAATTTTCACCACAAGGAAAAAGTCTTCTATTTCGCTACTATTTGGAATTCCAATGGAGTGTGCTTACAAGTCTTACTAATATTTGTGGGTTTTTTTAACCAGAAAACAAATGGTTAGATTTTTCCACACAAACAGTAAAAGGAAAAACTGCCCATAAATTATGTTAGTTTTTGTTTCATTTATTTGTTTAAACTAAATATATATTTAAAAAGCTTGATTTGTTCAAAATAAATGTCATTGTTATTTATTTATTTTCAGACAGTCTCACTCTGTCACCCTGGCTAGAGTGCAGTGGCATCATCATAGTCCACTGCAACCTCAAATTCAGGGCTCAAGCGATGTTTCTGCCTCAGCCTCCCCTGTAGCTGGGACTAGAGGCGAGGACCAGGAGGCCCAGCTAATTTTCCTATTTTTAGTAGGGATGGGTCTTGCTCTTGCTTAGGCTGGTCTCCTGAGCTGAAGGGATCCTGTCTCCTGGGCCTCTCAGAGTGCTAGGATTATAGGTGTGAGCCACCGCGCCCCCAGCGAATGTCATTTTTAAACTTGACAAGTTTACATATTTTTACAGCTCTTTTAAGGCAACTTACTGTTCATTGTGTAGGATCGTGGGATGCGAGGGGGGGGAAATTAGACTGAAAAGATAGGTTCTGGTCAAAATTAGATGGCAACACTTTGATGGTCCACTCTTTCATTCATCTATTTAATAAATATTTATAGGGTTCCTTATATGGGCAAAACACTTGGCTAAATGCTGTGGAGGGAGAAGAAATGATCCAAATTTCATAAGTATGGTTTGAATTATAGGGTCTCGGACTGGAGTAAAGAAACAGGTAAATAAATCATTACAATATAATGTGAACAAGTGCTAAAACGGATATGCATACAGTGTTATAGAACAGAAGAGGGCGCTAATTACTCAATTTCATCACTAGTTACACGGAAGTAAAGTATGAGCTGTGTTTCAATAACCAATACAAAACAGAAAATAGAATAATCCCAAAGCCTCAATTTTTTTAAACCTCATTTCTGTGTTAATTACTCATTGTCCTCACTTTAGTTATCGAAACCTTTTCATTAGGTTTCTTCAGATGAGTATGCTAGAAAATGAGAACTGTGATTTTCAGTAAGCCATAATATGATACTTTTGCATTGCAAGCCAGTATATACATTCAAATATATTTATAACAAAAATTAATGGAACAATATTTATCTTTTTTATACTCAATGCACTCTAATATATTCTATTCTGTTATGTTCCTTCATCTTTTTCTCTTTTAATTGCTGGTGGCAACCCAGTAAATCTCACTAATAAATCATAGCCTATAGTTGAAAAACAATGTTCCAATGTATCCATTAAAAAGTCAAAGAAGCAGGCCGGGCGCTGTGGCTCACGCCTGTAATCCTAGCTCTTGGGAGGCCGAGGCGGGCGGATTGCTCAAGGTCAGGAGTTCAAAACCAGCCTGAGCAAGAGCGAGACCCCGTCTCTACTATAAACAGAAAGAAATTAATTGGCCAACTGATATATATATAAAAAAAAAAATTAGCCGGGCATAGTGGCGCATGCCTGTAGTCCCAGCTACTCGGGAGGCTGAGGCAGAAGGATCACTCGAGCCCAGGAGTTTGAGGTTGCTGTGAGCTAGGCTGACGCCAGGGCACTCACTCTAGCCTGGACAACAAAGTAAGACTCTGTCTCAAAAAAAAAAAAAAAAAAAAAGTCAAAGAAGCAAAGCAGCAGTGTGCTCACAACAGAACCAACTGAGGTTAGCAGGACCCCAAAGGCACACATCCTACCCAGTAAACTGGTAGATCTCAAAGCCATGAGAGATTCAATCTCTGGAAGAAAAAAGGAGTGTAATTATTCTACCCTATAGCCATCCCCAGGCCTCTCCAACCAACATCAACAGAAAGAGGCTTCTCAAATTGCCCAGCTCTCAAAGCATGGATCTGCCTCAATTCCTCTATTGAAGAGGCTGTGAAGGTATGGGTAATATTCCAGAGGACAGAACTGAGGGACCCAGATTGACTGACCAAGACACATATACCACCAGGACCAGGACTTACCATTATTCCCCTCCAGCAGGATATGGCAAAGCTATGAGTTACTAACATCCTATTTTCCTTCCACATTCTATTAATATATCAGATTCATTGACATTTGACCTTAGGCTTCCAGATTATGAGGAACTACCTCTGGACTTGACCAAAAGGAATTCATATCACCCAGAGATCTCAAACAAGAGGATGGACTTTTTTGGAACTATCCATTTACTTCCTAGACAAACCCCATCTTCTTTCCTGAAGAAAAATACTAAACTCTAGAGTCATGAGTATCTCAGTTCAATTCCACTTCATCAGAGTTTGCAAAACTTTAAAATATCTAGCTAATTAATGGCACCTTCCTGTTTTCCATCACTCATACTATTTTCTAATCTTGATATTTAATGTAATTTTAATGGGAGGAATGCAAGTTAAATAAATGAGTTCAAATTGCCATTTTGAAAAAGAAGTACAGTAGTTTCATTTTTAAAGCTTTTTTTTTTACAATTTTTAAAAAATTTCTGTTCTTAATCATTTTAATTTTTAATCTTGAGTTTTTAATTTTCTTCAGTCTTTTCATAAGTTTGCATCACTTTCTCCCTATGATTTGCCTTCATTGAAATAGCTGCCTTGGTAGTGGCATTGGAGAAGCCCCAGACTACAAAAACAGACACCAGCTCTCCCAGCAGCAATAGCTGCTCCCTTAGTATATCCACCATCTGTTTCAGTGGCAGCTAAACAATAATGATTCTCTTTGTGCCCTGAACTTCTGAGATGCTGATGTTTCTTGGTTTCTTGAACCACATAAGTCTTTTTATGAAAAGCCACTGTCAGTGGCATTCAGTATGTATTAATAACCACTGGATTTGGAACAGATTGTGTCAACAACATGCCCCTTGATAGCACATGAAGTTTGGTTACCCCAGGGAGGAACTCATATCTCAAAGACACAGCCCTTACTTTCTTGAGGAACCAAATGATGCTGGATGAATTCAGAAGAAGATAAAACTCTTGGCACATTATCTGCCTGCCTCAGATGCAGTTAGTTCTCCTAAAGCAGGTTTGCAAGTGTACTGGGTTGGTATGAGGTACTGACTAGGATCTTTACTAGATTCCAGGAGTTACCAGACAGAGCAGGAATGACAGCAGCACTGATTTTCCCTGAGCCCAGTTTTAAGAATACGGCATTTCAGGCAGTAGACTCCCCAGGCTTTCCCAGTGATGAGAAAAGTCAAGCTGATTCAGGTTTCACGAGCACCAGATATAAGAAGAGGTCTGAGAATAAGAAGTGGGAAAGTTAGAGTTTGTGGAGCAGTAACCATCCTTTCCCTCTGCCATTTACATGGGGGAGGAAAAGATTTGACATTAGCACTTCACTTCCCTTTTTACAAGACTAAAGGTGGCCATCTATCCCACTACACAGGAAAATAGTGATTGTCTCTTTTCCGAAATTTGCTAAGCCACTGGACCTCTAGCACTTCATTTTTCTGAAACAGGGAAAAAGAGGCATGATAAAAAGAATGAAGCAAGAGAGGGGAAGTACGTGTAGGAGAGCTGACATTGTCATTACTTAGTGTAAGACTACACAAACTGATACCATGGAAAGTGGCAAGACTTAAGCAGACTTGTTAATACAACTGCCACTCCCCTCCCAATGATGGAGTGATTAAGCTCAACCATCTTGCACAAGCAAACTCATGTGTCCTTGCCATCTCAGATAGTGAGGATCCAGTAGTTAGGGACTATGGACTAGTAGTTAAGGACTAGATCCAGTAGTTAGGGACTATGGACTAGACTGCCTCTGGAGTTAAGCAGGTGGGAAGAGAAAGAGGTAAGAATTTCCCAAGCCAGGGGACTATCACAGGAAGCTCCTAAAGAGCCCCCAGGGGGCAATAACTGCAACCAAATGTGCTAGAGAAGAACTGGCATTTGGACACCTGCCTCATGGATGGAGCCAACAGAAATGCAAAACAACGAAAAGCAGACTGTAAGGAGACCTTGGTTTGTTATCCCTCTCTGGGTGTTGCTGGAATACACTTTTAGCAGCCAAATGTCAGTGCTGGATCACATGCATGGGCAGTTTTCAGTCTCTCCTGTTTTCTCATCATTAATTACGATAAAGCTGATGTTTGGACCCTCACTGAGGAAGATCGAAAAAAAAGCTAATGTTGCTGTCAACATTTCTTAATAGGAAGCATGATTGGAAAATGAAAAATAAACCTCAGGCAAGAAAATGTCAATCAAAAAGAAAATTAATTGAAAAGGGCCAAAAAATTCAATCCTTTAGAAATAAAGTATTAAATTCATTTGACAGAAATATATTTAAAAACAAAGGGCGTCTAGGTACCCAAGATACCAAAAGAAAAGGCAAAAAGGGTGGCCATGGACTTATTGTTTTGAAGACAGGGGACTGTAGAAGGGAAAAAGTAATATCTTTTCCTTATCTATCATAAGGTTCATGGCTGACATCCACCATGAAAGATTAACAAGAGAAAAAGCATAACAAATTCATTTAATATTAAGTTTTCTATAACATGAGAGCTATCAAAAATGAAGGCCCAAAGACCCAGAGAAAACTGGATTTTTATAGACAGTCTTGCAGAAATATGATTGGAGGACAAAAGGGTATATGCTCTAATGGTAATAAACTGGGGGGGAACTTAGCAAATGCTCTAATGGTAATAAACTGGGGGGGAACTTAGCCTATTTGTTCAGTTCTTCTTGGCCTCCAGATATAGGGCAGGACCTCTGTGGAGTGAGGGTCTTTTGACCTTTGAGGGGGGAGATAGGTCAGAGAATTCTTTTATGGCCTGCTTCAGAGAAGAAAGGCAAGAAGACCTGCACCAGTCTCACCTTTTCATGGCTTAACTGAAGACAGCTGGCTGATATGGTTAAGGCCATCAGAACTAATGAGAGTGACAGTTATAAGATCTGACGTCACTGGAAGGCAAGGACCCAAGTCCAAATTCTGTGATTCACAATTCCAGGCTGGAAAAGAAAAGGGCTCAAGAGCTTGTTATAAAACTAGTTTAAATATACTCAGTTAATTTCTCTGTAAATAAAAATAAAACATCCCTTTAAAACAAAAAAAGCCATTGAGGTGTTAGAACAAGATGTAACGTCCCATCACCCCAAAAAAGGTGATGATATAAAACCATATTCACACAAAAAATCTTTGGAATATTTGGGACCTCACTGAAAATGAATGTTGTTTAATTTCTAAAGGTTGCAGAATCCATTTTCCATGTTCTAAGGAGTCAGCCAGCAGCAATAAACTTCTCATTCTGTACTACTGATTCTAACAGGAGTCAATTATCTAAGCCAGATGATAGGTCTGACTTTTCTCAGTATCACAAATCATTAAAAAAAAAAAACTTCTGTAGACTTTGTGGACATTAGTAGATGACTGCTGGCCTGGTGAAAGAAGCTTATGCTTTCAGAATGCTTTTAGCTGCAAGTTTGTGTGTATGTCAACTCCTAGAACCAACTCAAATTGGCTTTAAAAATAAAAAAAAAAAATTTACTATCTTACAAAACAAGAAATTGAGAAGCAGGGCAGTTCAAGTATTGCCTACTTCACGGGGGCTCTATAATGTCTTAGGCATCCCAGTTCTTTCTCTCCTCTGTGCTGCCATCCCCAGCACATTGTTTCTTGCCCTCAGGATTATCCCTCTCATCTAACAACAGGTAGAAATTTGCCATTCTTTATTACCAGGAAGGGACTAAGTGACTTCCTCTTGTAACATCTGCCCCAAATTCACAAGCAGTTAGACAAAAGGTGGGAGAAAACAGCAGCCTCAGACATAAAGTATAAAGAATTCTTTTATTATAAATAATGAAAGATGATAAAACTGAAAAAATAAACGAATATTCTCTTTAAACAAAATCAAATATGGCTGCCCAAAACAACCAAAATAACCCAATGGTCAATAGTTAAACTTTCTCTTCAAACATTAGCACTACATGTACAAATCCTTCAGTTTGGTAACTTGTTATAGAATGCTTCATTTTTCCTGAAAGAATATTACATTAATCATAATTTATTTAAATTGTGATATTACACTTATCATAATCATCTCTTTAATATTTAAATACCATTAAATTACAACTTTCATCATTTGGGGAAATTTCCATTTTGACTCAATAAAAGTGTCCATATATCAGAGCAGATAATCTCAAGATCTCTTGGATATTTCACCCTCTTCTACGAAAGTATATGCGACTTATAAGTTCTCTGAATTTCAGTATTAAGGAGTAGTTATTCATATTGTCTCTCCATATTTCATAAGTCCTTCTAAGTTTGTCATAAAAACTTTCTTTTTTCAAGTTGAGATCTGATCCAGTTGATTTTAAATAACTGTCTTTTGTCCATATTTCTCTCCAGGAATCTTTGAATTTTTCCAAATAGTTTTCTTTTTCAGATTCTTCCTTCCATATTCCTTCTCTTTTTTTCAAGGCTGTTAATTCAGCTTTAAGCAAGTTTCTATGAATTTTCCAATAGATTTTAGAATCATAATTAAGCCCTTTAACAAGAACAGTTTTGCCAAGGCCTCTTCTCAAAATTTCTTCATTCAGACTCACACTAAAGTATCCTCCCTTGAATTAAAAAATAACATAAACCAATTATTTAAGAAAACTGTTATTATACCCACAACATATTATTTGCCTTAAAATCAGTCATGCAGCATTATTGGTCCTCCAGAGAAAAGCCAAACATTTAAAACAAAAAAGTCCCCAAGAGCTTAAAACAGCTTTTGCTAAATCCAAGAACTTTATTACTAGAAGAGACCCTTGCTCAAAGTCAATTGACTCTTTTATAACATAGAATTCTCCACAGACCCATTGTTCTCTTAACCCAAAGAAGCTTTTTTTTCTTTCTTTCTTTTTTGAGACAGAGTTTCACTCTGTTGTCCTGGCTAGAGTGCCATGGCATCAGCCTAGCTCACAGCAACCTCAAACTCCTGGGCTCAAGCGATCCTCCTGCCTCAGCCTCCCTGGTAGCTGGGACTACAGGCACCTACCATCATGCCCAGCTAATGTTTTCTATATATTTTTAGTTGTCCAGCTAATCTTTCTATTTTTAGTAGAGACAGGGTCTCGCTCTTGCTCAGGCTGGCCATAGCTTTAAAGCAATAAAGTATAAAAAGCATTTTTTTGGTTTGTTGGTTGTTTGGACAGGATGTGAGGAACACAAGATAGGCACAAAGACAAGAGGCCACAGCTAAAGAAACCAAAAGAAATCATAGAAACTAAAAAAGTAGTCAAATATAAAATGAACGGAATCATCTCTCAACTATTAAGTTCAGAATTCCAGTATTTAGGACAACACTGTAATGTAAATACATTTTTAAAAGACTTCCCCCCAAAAAATTAACATAAAAATATTCTGGCCCTTGAATCTTCATCCTTCAGGAAATTTCACTCATGGAATACCTCACTTTCTAATGAAACCAGATAAAAGGGACTTTTTTCCCTCACTAATTCACAGTATAAAGGAGATTCTGCTTAACTATTTCTATAGTCCTTGTGGGATTTTGATCTAACAAAATTAATCTTAAAGTATTAATAATTTAATAGCTTCATTAGATAAGTAATTCTCAGTTAAGTTCTAAAAATGTGAAAACTCCAGGTTTAAACTAGGAGACATTTTCTAAGACCATCTAAAGGAACAAAGTAATCTTTAAAACATTTTATTAAATAAAAAAATTAAAAATAATTTTTTCCTTCAAATTTAGTAATTTTGGTTCATAATTATAAGGAGTTAGTCATAAAGGGTTTATCATATTTTTTCAATCTTTGAAATCTTATAAGCTCTTTCTTTTTAACTAAAATCAGAATTATAATTCAACCCCACATCTTAATAAAATTCAAATAGGAGAAGTAAATTATCACAATATGCACATAGCATAATTCGGTCACCTAGGAAGCAATATAAGTTAAGATATATAAGATGAAATGTGGACTTGGGGACAAGGAAGAGTTAGGCTCAAACACAGGCGCCTCCACTTGGTTACCTTGGTCAAGAAAATTATCTTCCCTAAATGTCCCTCCTGTAAGTGGGAATAAAAACAGTAACTCCATAGAGCGGTTCTGAGGAAAAGTGAAATAATATAAGCATAGCAGTTAATCAGTGTCTGGCAAATGGCAAGCACTCAGAATATATTATTATTATGGTCATCATCATCATAATCATCTCCTTTTTTGGTAATTGTACTCTTTGACTTAAAAGAGAAGCTAATATTTTATTTTTGTAAGGGCTTTGGGATGCTTTATATAACTTTGTATTATTAACTTACTTTTAAACATAAGCACAGTGGCTCACACCTGTAATCCTAACACTTTGGGACACTGAAGTAGGAGAACTGGTTATGCCCAGGAGTTGGAGGCTGCAGTGAGCTATGATTGCACCAATTGCTTTGGGATAATTCCTATTTTGAAAGAACTGAAATATGATCTGGATATGTAAAAATTAATGAATTTCATTAAGCTTTCTATTAATTATTCAAGATGCTTTTGTAACAGAGGGAATGGCCTGGGAAAAAATGGCAAAAATATTTTCTGTCTCTTTATTTATTTTTTTTTTTTTTTGGAGACAGAGTCTCACTTTGTTGCCCAGGCTAGAGTGAGTGCCCTGGCGTCAGCCTAGCTCACAGCAACCTCAAACTCCTGGGCTCGAGTGATCCTTCTGCCTCAGCCTCCCGGGTAGCTGGGACTACAGGCATGCGCCACCATGCCCGGCTAATTTTTTCTATATATATCAGTTGGCCAATTAATTTCTTTCTATTTATAGTAGAGACGGGGTCTCGCTCTTGCTCAGGCTGGTTTTGAACTCCTGACCTTGAGCAATCCGCCCGCCTCGGCCTCCCAAGAGCTAGGATTACAGGCGTGAGCCACAGCGCCCGGCCTTTCTGTCTCTTTAAAACATCTTCCATTCCTTTTTGAGAACAGGAACCTGCATCCTTGTCTCAGGCCAGTGGTTTGGGAGGGGCAGGGTAAGTCAGGGTAAGTTTTTTGTTTATTTGTGCAACAGGAGATGGCCCAGATGGACCTGGTAAAGGGAAGTCCTAGGCAGAGAGGAGGTCACAGGATTGTCTTCAGTGGAGATGGGAGGATCAGAATCATCAACTGTAGCAGAATAGTAATTGCCTGAAGCTGAGAATACACCCTTTAAAGGCTCTGTATTTCTGCAAATGTTCAGAAAATTTGGATTTTGAGACAAGGAGGTCAATCATTTTTCCCTCTTTGCCTGCAAAGTAATAAAATGTCTCTTTGCTTCCTCTTCAAACCACTTGTCCTCATTCTTCTGATTAGGCCTTGTTGACAAGTGCTGAGTTTTTGGTAACACTTTTAAGAATTAAACTAGTTAAAATTCTAATCATTTTAATATGAGGTTTTTTCTTCAGGTTATTCTTGTTTGTTATATAATAAAAGACTTTAAAAGATAAGAAACACTGCTCTTAATCCTGTCATAGTAACATTTTAACTATTTTATTTTTCCATATTCCCTTTTCAGTAATCCCCCACATACATACATTTTTAATAAGGTTGGAAATCTGTCCAGATACAATTTTGTATTCTGATTTTTAAAAGATTAAGTCATAATGTTAGGTAGATAGTGAGGGATTCTGGGTCTCCTAGGGACGAAAGTGGGTGCTGTTGCCCCCATCTTGGTCCTGCCCAACCCTGATTCTCCATACCTACAGAAAGGAGGGGATACTCTATGAATCTGCCAATCAGAACTTGGCACACCAGCTGCAAAAGAATGCAGAGGGCTCTCTAGCACATGGGCCAAGCCACATGGGTACCATAAAGTCTGGAAGGTGACCTACAACCCTGAGTAAGACTCGGGTCACGTGACTCCTTACCCTCTAATCAAAGTGGTTCCATGGTGACCTCTGAACCACAAGGGAACTTCCTATCTGGATATTATAAAATAGGACACAGACCACAGCCAAGCTCTCTTTCTCTTTGCCCTTCCTTTTGCCTGCCCTGCTGTGACAATGGGTCTAGTTGTCATCCATGGCATATGTACCATGCTCTATAAACCAACATTGTGCTCTTGCCCTATAATCTTATCTTTCTCTCCTCAATAAAACTCATTTTCATGCTGGCCTAACTTTGGCATGTCTGGCTAATTTTTGGCCATGAGCATGCCAAGAGCCGAAGGTTTCATACTAAAACCGAACAGTAAAACTGGGTACAGTGGCTCACACCTACGATCCCACCACTTTGGGACACTGAAGTGGAAGGATTGCTTATGCCCAGGAGTTGGAGGCGGCAGTGAGCTATGATTGCACCACAGCATTCCAGCCTGAGCAACAGACTGAAATCCTGTCTCTAAAATGTAAATAAATAAAAATTTAAAAAAATTAAAAATTAAGTCATGAACTTTTTCTGTGTTGCTGCCATCTTCATTATTATAATTTTAATAGCTGCATATCATTGACATGATTAAGGAATAAAAACCTGTCTGATGGGCCACCAAAAGAAATGTGTAGTAAATCACATCCAAGGATTCAGGACAGTGATTTGTTAACAATGATGAAACTGTCATTCCCTGGTACACAATGGCTATGACCAATCATAAAGGTAAGACTCTGAGGCAACATCTTTAGATGACTAACTACTGATCAGAAATAGTATTTAAATGTTCAACTTTAGGCCGGGCACAGTGGCTCTCGCCTGTAATCCTAACACTCTGGGAGGCCGAGGTGGGAGGATCACTTGAGGTCAGGAGTTTGAGATCAGTCTGAGCAAGAGCGAGACCCTGTTTCTACTAAAAATAGAAAGAAATTAGCTAAACAACTAAAGAAATATATAGAAAAAATTAGCCAGGAATGGTGGTGCACACCTGTAGTTGCAGCTACTCGGAAGGCTGAGGCAGAGGATCACTTGAGCCCAGGACTTTGAGGTTGCTGTTACCTAGGCTGATGCCACAGCACTCTAGCCCAGGCAACAAAGTGAGACTCTGTCTCAAAAATAAATAAATAAATAAACAAATTAAAAAATACAAATAAAAATAAAAAAATAAATGTTCAACTTTAGAGTTTAAAGACTTATACACTAAGACATACCTATCAACAAGGTATTGGACCAGACTTAGCAATATTTACCTTCAGAAAACACCCTTGCTCTTTGTAGTTTCCAGTTGACAAGCCTCACTCAACAAGTGGTTTCTAATAACAAGAGTGATATGATATACCCATGCATAAATAAATGTATAAAGATACTCTTTAGCATGTTAACTGCCAGAACAGTTGTATTTAACTCAGTATAGTTTGACTTCAGGGCCGTGTGAAGCATATATTAAATCTTACTTGTTGATGTTCTTATTGTTACAATTAATATTTGACAATTTAATTCTAAAACCATGGATTAAATGAATAGAAGTCAATACATTTTGTTTTTCTATTATGTTTAGTTTTAAATTACACTCTAAGTTTTTATTCTATTTTCGTAATAAAACACTGTGGCCCCAAGGAAAAGTTCTGGTTTTTTTTTGTACGTGGCAGTTAACATGTTAAATTAGTAATGCCCAGAGTCATCAATAATTTGAAGGTTTTTTCTTTTTTTCCTTAATTTTCTATTTTTTCCACAACAATAAAACTTATATATGAAATACATGGTTTCATAATCACTATTAGTAGCAGTTTAAAAAGACAAAAAAAATTCAGAGTCTAATTATATATCCAAAGTTCTAAGTAAGTATGTATGTATAAATAGTAAGAGTAATGTATTCTTCATATTGCTTACCTTATTCACTAGAAGGTAGCAAATGAGTGCTGAATTCTCCTTTCCAAGAAGTTGGAACCATAGTAGCTGGGAAGGTTTTAGCTCTTTTTGTAACCATACCTTCCCAGTTTCACTGAGTTCTACTCCAGCCAGCTTAACCAGCAAAGCACCACATGGCTCTTCTAAAAAGGTTAGGTAGAAAAGAGTTTAGCTTTAATAGCATATTGTAAAAGCAAATTCCAAAGTCTTTTGGCCTCCAAAAAACAACTGAATATATTACATTTTTTTATAAATACTTAGGATCTAAATGTAGGTCACTTTACTTCTATATTCAAGTTTTCTTTAAAACAATACAAAGGTATAACAAATGTAGTAATTTCAAAAACCCCTTTCAATAAGGGGAGATTTAACCAATTTAACCTTTTTGTTTCAAACTTCCAGACTTATTTCTTCCAGACTTATTTTGAAGCATATGCCATAAAGCTGTAAACATGTAGTTTAATAATACGGGCTGTTGGGCGTGGTAGCTCACACCTATAATCCCAGCACTTTGGGAGGCTGAGGCAGAAGGATCACTTGAGGTCAAGCATTTGAGACCAGCCCCAGCAACATAGCAAGACCCTATCTAAAAAAATAAATAAAATAAAAAATAAAGAATTAGGCAAAGGTGGTGGTACAACATAGCAAGATCCTGGCTACAAAAAACAAAAACAAAAAAATATAAAAACTACAGCTAAGCACCTATAGCCCTAGCTACACAGGAGGCTAAGGTGGGAAGATTGCTTGAGCCCAGAAATAGGAGTTCAAGGTTATAGTGAGCTATGACTGTACAATGGCACTCTAGCCTGGGTTATAGAATGAGACCCCATCTCTAAAAAAATAATTAAAAAATAATAATATGGGCTGTTACCACCAAAAAACCATAGAAACTGCTTTTTCACTTAACAACTTATCGAGGATATCTTCCCATCTCAACAAATATTGATCTACACCATTATTTTTTATACATTTTGCAAAACTGATTTCTAAATAGGATTTTTATCAATTTATATTTAAAGTAACATAGTATGAAGATCTGTTTACCTAAACTCTTGATACAATTTTTAAAAATTTAATTTTAATAACAGGATTTTATTTTATAAAAAGTTTGTAACTTTCTGAAAAGGGATAATGGCTGACAAAAAAAACCCTAGTGTCTTCTTTTTTCAAAAAAGAAATTATACATTTAACATATGTTAGCTCTTGTGAAGTGGTTGAAAGTATAAGGTTAAGTTCATTAACTTTTAGGTTCATCTCTAGGGAAGAAATAATACTTTAGGTCAAGAAGATGTCCTGTTATATTATTTGATAATAGAAAAACATTTTCTTTAGGATACGGGCTTCTTGAAACTTATCCTAGGGTTTCAGTTTGAGAAGCATCAAAAAGTGTAAGTAAGAGAATTATGGCTTTAGCAAAAACTTTGTGATACAGTAAATACACAAATTAGATGAAGGCAGAACATACAATAAAGATTAGATGAATTCAAATCATTGGTACATGAGTGAAGGGAAGCCTGAGAATTCTGAGGTTTCTCTCTAATCTTTTTATGTTGCCAACACCACCAACCATTTTGCAATAAAATACACCATAGTCTTTGAGACCAAAGTTTTTGAAGCCAAAAACTTGAAGTGGATGGTCTATGAATCTAATTCAACACTATAAACCTGAAGTATTAGTGTCCTAATCCTTCATTTTGCTCTTTAGGGCACAACACTCATTTAAACTGTATGAATTCTCTGGTTTGTTAAAAGAATCAATTATGTCAGGTATGTTTTGGGGGGGAAAACATCAATCTTATTCCTTTACATTTATATCTCATTGAACAGTGATATTCATTCATCTGGGGGTAAAATTAAAAAAGAAAGAACCCTTTTCTTCATAAAATTAAAATAATGTTAAGAAGATCTTTAAATAGCCAGGCATGGTAGTAATTCTAGCACTTTGGGAGGCCAAGGTCGTGAGACCAGCCTAGGCAAATAGCAAGACCCCATCTCTACAAAAAATAAAAAAATTAGCCAGGCATGGTGGTGCACACCTATAGTTCCAGCTAGTCAGGAGGTTCGACTGAGCCTAGGAGTTTGAGGTTGCTGTGAGTTAAGATGACACCACTGCATTCCAGCCTGAACAATAGAGTGAGGAAAAAAATATCTTTAAATAGAACTAAATTAATTCATTAGACAAATTTTACCAAGTCTCTATTGGCTAATAAGTATTTTTCTAAAGACTGTGAATATCAAGATAAAAAGGAAAAGGTCCCTGCCTATCAGGGGCTCACAGCTTAGTGGAGGATATAAACCTAAATACATGATAATTATAGGGAAAGGTCAATAAGTACTATAATCACAGTGTGTTATAAATTGCTGTGAGACACAGTAAAGAAAGAGGTTAATTTGGTTTTGGAGTTAAAGAAGCTTCAAAAAAGAACTGACAGTTGAGCTGGATCCTACAGAATCAACTATAGGAGTTCAGGAGCCAAGACACTGAGCAATGAGAATGCATACAAACAGCAGCAAGGTCTGTGTGGCTGAGTGAGGTCTTAGATGTGAAGCAAGGAGAAACAGGAATTGCAGCAGGAAAGACTGGCTTCTTCCTCTCTCTCCAAACTCCTTTGGTGCATCTCACCCACTTCTTCCCAGTGCCTCAGCCACACCAGCCTTCATACAGCTTGTCAACAGAGTCAAACTCATTCCTACCTTTGCTTTACCAAGCTAGTCCCCTCAATCAAGTCTCTCACGAGATAGCAACTCCTCAATGAGGCCTTCTCTAATTACTCTATATGCGTAGATTCCCCTATCCCTCACATGACCCCCAATAATTCTCTATCCTAAAACCCTGCTCCTTCTTTCGTAGCTCTTAGCACAGTTTTTCATTTGTTTGTTGTTTACCTTCCACCTAGACCGTGAGCTCCAAGGGTCAAAGGGGCTTTGTTTCACCCAACATTTTACCGTTAGCTTAGGTCCTAGACCATAAAGAGTGCTCAATATTTGGAAATGAATGACTGAATGTCTGCATGAAAGACTCAGTAGGTGAATTTTAAAAAGAAGAGAAGGGAGAAAGGAAGCTGGGAGCCAAATTAAACAGTTCCTTATACATAAAGCCAAGAGTTCAGACTTTCTCTCATAGATAATGGAGGATTATTAGGAATTAAAATGACATTTTTTGCTATTTTATAAATAACATCTAATAAAAGAACAATACAATAGTTACTTAGTCTTATTTTTCTTATATTCTTATTTTCTTATTTAGTCTTATTTTCACACGTTACTTACTTCTCAATGAAGATATAATAGGTAAAGTAATAGGAATATGTTCAATTTCTAAACCATCCTCAGTTATTCGTCGTAATCGTCCACGTAATTTAACATTTCTTCTTATAAATTCTACTGGAATATCTGAAGAGCTTGTAAATTTTGACGTCTATTAATTTACAAAGAGAAAAATATAACCATATCATTTTCATTTCAAAATTTAAAATGTCAAATTATTATCTAAACATTTAACAAAACATACCCATTAAAAATTTTTAATTGGGGCTGGGCCTGGTGGCTCATGCCCATGTAATCGTAGCACTCTGGGTGGCCAACGCAGGAAGATTGTTTGAAGTCAAGTTTAAGAACAGCCTAAGCAAGAATGAAACCTCATCTCTACCAAAACCAGAAAAAATTAGCTGGGTATGGTGGCGGATACCTGTAGTCCCAGCTACTAGGGACACTGAGATAGGCTTGAGCCCAGGAGTTTTAGGTTACAGTGAGCTATGATGATGCCACTGCACTCTACCAAAGCAATGGAGCAAGACTCTATGTCCAAAAAAATTATTTTTTAAGTTTGGTTCTTAATTTTATATTATTAATATAATTTAATCAAATGTGTTTATAGGAACAAAGTTAGAGAAAGAAAATGATATGCAAATGATATGAAAAATATCAATAATGAGAGAAAATTGAAAAAAGGAAAAATTCTAGAGCTGAAAATTACAATAACAAATAAAAAATTCACTAGAGGAATTCGAAAGCATATTTGAACATGCAGAAGAAGGAATCAACAAACTTAAAGATAGGACAATTTAAGTTACTAAGTCTGAGAAACAGAAGGAAAAAAAGATGGAAAAAAAGTGAATAGAGCCTAAGGGACATACAGGATACCATTAAGTGGGGACATAACTACGAATTCTACAGAAATAAAAAAACTGTGAGTACTATGAACCATTATATTCCAATAAGTTGGATAATGGAGATGAAATGGATAAATTTCTAGAAACATAAAACCTCCTAAGACTGAATCATGAAGAAATAAAAAACCTAAATAACTGGTGAGGTAGTTAAAATTAGTAATCAAATATCTTGCCCCCAAGAAAAGCCCTGTAGCTGATGGTATCACTGGTGAATTTGAGAAAGTATTTAAGGAAGAACTAACATCAATCCTTCTCAAACTTTTCCCCAGAACTGAAGAAAAAACAGCTCCTAATTCAGTCTCTGAGGCCAGCATTACCCCTGATAAAGCTATACAAAGACACTACAAGAAAAGAAAACTATAGATCAATATCTGTTATAAACACTGATGCAAAAATCCTTAACTAAATACTAGCAAACCAAATTCACCCACATATTATAAAGATTATATATCATAACCAAGTGGTATTTATTCCTAGAATGCAACATATAAAAAAATCAATATAATATACCATATTAACAGAATAAACAAAAAAACCCACATGATTATCTTAATTGATGCAGAAAAAGCATTTAACAAAATTCAACATCCTTTTATGATAACAATACTCACTAGGAATAGAAGGAAACTACTTCAACATAATAAAAGCCATACATGAAACAAAAAACACAGCAAACATTATACTCAATGGTAAAAGACTTTTCCTCTAAGATCAGAAACAAGGCAAAGATGTCTACTCTCAGCACGTGGACACAGTCCTAGGAGTCTTAGCCAGAGCACTTAGGCAAGTAAAAGAAATAAAAGGCATTTAAATTAAGATGGAAGAAGTAAAATTATTTCTCTTCACAGATTATATTATCTTATATACACAAACTTCTTAAAAAAAAAAAAAAACCTATGAGAACACACAAATTCAGCAAAGTAGCAGCACACAAAGTCAACACACAAAAATCAGTTGCAGGCCCGGCGTGGTGGCTCACGCCTGCAATCCTAGCACTCTGGGAGGCTGAGGCAGGAGGATCGCTTGAGGTCAGGAGTTTGAGACCAGCCTGAACAACAGTGAGACCTTGTCTCAACTAAAACTAGAAATAAATTATCTGGACAACTAAAAATATATAAAAAAAATTAGCCAGGCATGGTGATGCATGCCTGTAGCCCCAGCTACTCAAGAGGCTGAGGCAAAAGAATTGCTTGAGCCCAGGAGTCTGAGGTTGCTGTGAGCTAGGCTGATGCCACAGCACTCTAGTCCAGGCAAAAGAGTGAGACTCTGTCTCAAAAAAAAAAAAAAGTAAAACTATAAAACTGTTAGAAGAAAACATAGGGCAAAAGCTTCAGGACATCAGATTTGGCAATGATTTCTTGAATGTGACACCAAAGACACAGGCAACAAAAGAAAAAAAATAGACAAATTGGATTTCATGAAAATTAAAAACTTGCACATCAATGAACACTATCAGCAGAGTGAAATGGTAACATATAGAATGAGAAAAAATATTTTCAAATCAAATATCTAATAAGGGATTAATATCCAGAATATATAAACTCCTAAAATTCAACAACAAAAAGCAACTTGATTCAAAAATGGGCAAAAGAGTTGAATAAACATTTCTCCAAAAAAGAGATATGAAAGGCCAATATGCATATGAAAAAATGGTCAATATCACTAAGCATTAGGGAAATGCAAATCAAAACCACAGTGAAATACCACCTCACACTCATTAGGATAGTAGCTATGTGAATGGCTACTATCAAAAAACTAGAAGATAATAAGTGTTGGTAAAGATGTGGAGAAATTAGAACCCTTGTGCACTGTTAGTGGGAATATAAAATGGTAAGACCACTAGAAAACAGTATGGCAGTTACTCAAAAAATTAAAAATACAATTACCATATGATTCAGCAATTCCGCTTCTGGGTCTATACCTGAAAGAATTGAAAGCAGGGTCTCGAAGAGATATTTGTACATCCATGTTCATAGCAGCATTATTCACAATGGCTAAAACATGGAAGCAACCCAACTGTCTATCAACAGATGAGTAGATAAGCAAAATGTAATGTATACTTACAATGGAATATTATCAATCTTTAAAAAGATGAAAATTCTGCTACAACATGGATGAACCTTGAGAACATTAGACTAAGTGAAATAAGCTAGTCATGGCACACCAAAAAATATGGTATAATTCCATATATATGAGGTACCTAGGGTATTCCAAATCATAAAGACAGAGAGTGGAATGATGGTTACCTGGGGATGGGGGATGGAGGAGTGGGATTATTGTTTAATGGGTATGGAATAATATGTCCATTATGTCAATAATAAAACATAATTTAAAGGGCCCCAAATATGCTAACTGAAAGCATATGTTATTTAGTGCTAAGGGATATATAATTCAACTGTGATCTAAATCTAAAAGCACCACAGAAAATTCTTTTGCGATAATCCCACAATGTTTGAAATGCAATTTTAGTGATTATAACATTCTAGCAAACTAAGTCATTTTCAGATTCTTCTTTAAGCATGAAAAAAGTGATTATGGAAATATAGGCTGTGCAATTACCTTCCATAAAATTCTATGGATGTGTTACTTTTAAACCAAGACCTTAAAATGTTCATTAATCTACAATACTATTTAAAAGCTTCCAATATGAATAACAAAATAATATACTGCTTGAAATAAAAACTGTCTGAAATGGAAATAAATTATCTATTGCTTATCATAATGTCTTTTCCATTTAACTTACCAGACGAACACTTCTTATAAATAACATTATTCCAGCTATGGCCATTCCAGTGCTGATGCTCTACAGAAAGAGATTTGAGGATTAACTCTAATTGTTATCCACAGTACCGAATGTACTAATTAGAAAGAGGAAAAAAAGAATACCGTCCTCTCTGTATCTAACTGTTTAAAGAATGCACATCCTTCAAATGAAGGCCCACTTCTTCCAAAAACTTTGTCTACCTACTCATTAATATACCATTCTATCAACTTTTATAGTACTCAAAATCTTTTCCAAAAATTCTGGCATGAACAGTAATTCTTTTATATATACACATGCACACACTCTATCTTATATATACACATATATTGTGCTCTATTGATTGCACAACTTTAACTATGAATTCCTTGAATGCTTGAACCAGTCTAATACTTCTTATATAGTGCCCATAGTAATTAGTATAACCTTATGTTCACGGTGGGAATTTAAGTATTTGGTAAAAAACCTTACCACTATGACCTTAAAATATAGCACTTTGACAAATATATGTGGGTAAATGATTAGGGGATAACTTAGTGATGTTTTTAAAGTGCTTCATTTAAACTTAAGAAGACCTAAAGGAGAGTAATGAAAAATTAAGAATCCTGCAACTTCCTCAAAAAGAATGATAATCTAACAAAGTATTTAAGAAATGCGGTTGAAAACACACACAAAGGTACATTGTTTTGAACTGCTCAGGTTCACTAAAAAAAAAAAAGAGAGAGAGAAAAAGAAAAATTATAAATAAAAAAAGTAAAAAATAAAAAATAAAGGTACATTGTTTTGATTCTGCTCTGTGATTGGATTATTTGGAACATTATATCCATGTTCAAATTTAGACACAGTTTCCTCTCACAATCCTTCCAAGGTCATTTTTTAATTTGAAATAACTCATGCATCTATTACTGCTTAACTGGAAGAAATGAGTTCTCATCAATTAACATGTATATTATCTACTATTCATTAATGATACAAACATTCATCTAGCACTTACTAAGTGGCAGACATTACTCTAAGGACTTGGGTTATAATGGTGAGTGAAAACAGACATGGCCTTGGCCCTTGTGCTGCTCGGCTGCAAGGAGTTTGCAAAGCTCATCTTACTGAACTTCTCAGCAGAATTTTTAAAGTTAATCATTCCTTCTGAAAACATTTTCTTCATTTGGCTTCTAGGGCACCTGGCTCTCCTGAATTTCTTCCTGTCTCACTATCTGCTTCTTCTTAGTCTTCGCTGACCTCGTCTTCACTCCTCAGATTCTAAATGTTGGAATCGCCCAGGTCTCAGTTATAGGTCTTCTTCAGTAGCTTTTCTCACTTGTTCCAAGATGTCATTGAAGCCCACGGCTGTAAATACTACTTAAGGTTTATTCATCTCATTTCCTAAGTTCTATGTCCAGCTCTGACTTTCCTTCAACACCAGACTCTACGTCCAGTTGCCTAGAACATCTACAACTCTGCCTAGAAGTCTAATGATCATCTCAAGTGTACACATGTCCATGTTCACATGCCCAAAGAGTTTCCTAGATTTTCCCAACACATAATTTACTTCAACTCCTTCTCCATATCAGCAACTATCACCACCATCCGCCCAGTGGCAGGCCCCTTGATTCCACACCCAACCACCCACAGCACCACCGCGGTCTTAGTCACAATCCTCTCTCGCCTGGTGGCCTAAGATGTCCCTCCCTTGCTCCAACTCCAGTGGCCTTGGGCTACATTAAAAAAAAAAATCCTCTCTCCCAAGGCCTATGGGACCCCCTGCTCGTCCTTGTCATCCTCAGCAGCGGGGCCTGCCCGACCGCTCTAATGACCCCGCTGGCATCCCGCGAGCTGGGCTGAGACTCGCTCTCTGAGGTGTCCCCAGAGCTCGGCACAGAACTGGCCCCTGGTCCACCTCGCGCCCTCCACGGCCCCGAACGCGCGACCCTAGCGAAGCCGCCCTCGGGAACTCACTCCCCAGCGGCCCCCGGTCCCTCCCCGGCCCAGGCGGGGTCCACTGCCTGAGGCCTGCTCGGACCGTCCCCGTCAGGCTCGCTCCGCGCCCACCACCCGCCCGGGCGGCGCGGCTGCGGTACCCTGACGAGGCGCAGGTGGTCGTCCGCCCACTGCGAGATCCGCGCCACCACATTGGGCGCTGCCCGGTCGGGGTCCCCGGCCTGCGGGTCGGAGGCCGCGGGCCGCCCCGCCATGTTCTCGGCCTCCCGCGAGCCCGCGCCGCGCTCCTCCGCCGGGCAGCAGGGGGCGCCGCGCTGCTCGGGCGGGCGGCGGGTCCCCGTCCCCGCGCGCGGCCTGGGGGTGGCCCAGCGACCTTCCATCGCCTGCCCGCGGACGGGCCTCCCAGGCCAGGTATCAGACGTTTTAACAGGGCCCCCTCCGCATGCATGCAGAGATTTTCCACAGCGCGGGAAAGACAGTCGCTGCATGCCGCAGCGACCGGGGCTGGAGGATTCCCGGCCATGCTGGTGGGGGCATTATCAGTTTGTGACTTCTGTTAAACCAGCCGTAGTTCGGTTTCCGCAGGTGCCACACAAAAATGGAAACTGGAGTACTTCATTCCGTCCACCTGCTCCCAAATATAACCATATGCATATTTCTTATATTTGAATTGTGCTTTAAAGTTTTCAGAGTTTCTCTGTAAACCCAGTATCAGATGCTTTGAATCTCTGAACTGTTATTAAGTATAAGGAGATGCCATATTTAAGAAATTAACAATATATTTTAAATGAAACAAACAAAAAATAAGATGCTGGACAGTGCAAATGATATAGTAATTTTTGTGCAATAGAAATATATGTATGCTGTGTGTATTCGTGTGGGTCTGAACTACGAAAGACTATGCAAGAAACCTCTAGCAGTGATTGCCCCTGGGGGAAGGATTGCTGATAGGATAAGGAAGGTTTCACTATCTGCCTGCTCTGTCTAGTGGAACATTTTGCAGTAGTAGAAACATTCTGTAGCTGTACTGTCCAATTCAGTAGGAGGCCAATAGCCTCCTGGGGCTGTTGCCTACTTGAGATGTGAATAGTGATACTGAGGAGCTGAATTTTTAACTTTATTAATTTTAATTAGTCACGTATGGCTAGTGGCTACCATATATTGTACAGTGCAGATATACTATTGGAATTTTTGTGTGTGTTAAGCAAATATTACTTTTAAAAGCCAAAATAGAGGCCGGGCGCGGTGGCTCACGCCTGTAATCCTAACACTCTGGGAGGCCGAGGCGGGCGGATTGCTCGAGGTCAGGAGTTCGAAACCAGCCTGAGCAAGAGCGAGACCCCGTCTCTACTATAAATAGAAAGAAATTAATTGGCCAACTAATATATATAGAAAAAATTAGCCAGGCATGGTGGTGCATGCCTGTAGTCCCAGCTACTCGGGAGGCTGAGGCAGCAGGATTGCTTGAGCCCAGGAGTTTGAGGTTGCTGTGAGCTAGGCTGACGCCATGGCACTCACTCTAGCCTGGGCAACAAAGTGAGCCTGTCTCAAAAAAAAAAAAAAAAGCCAAAATAGAATATGTTGTATTCCTCATAATATATATTATGAGTGGGGCTTTCAAGGAATGTATTATTTCAGTAGTGTAGCCAATAGAAAGTAAATATAATAACAATAGCTAACATTTACTATATGCCAGGCATTGTTCTGGGTGCTTTTCATGTATTAACTCTCTTGATACTTACAGCTACCTTATGAGATATTATTAATCACTGTTTTATAGACGAAGTAGGCATAGAGTGTTTAAACCAGTAGCCAAGGTCACCCAGACAAGAAGTGGTAAACTAGGATGTTGTGCTGTGATTCAACTCAGCCAGTTAGATCAGTCTGTGCACCTAACCTCAACACAGCCTCTTACACAGGCGATCAGCCAAATCACAAAAATCGCTATAAATTTCCAGTGAGAATGGAACAAAAATGATATTGGGGAAAATCCAACTATAAAGATATACTATAACCAAAATCCTTAATCACTATTTCAAATAAAAACAAAAGATCTCTGTTAATAGATTTTGAATAAATATAGTTAATACATGAAAAAAGTATGGATTTCCTTATGGGCAATCATTTGCCAATTTCTGTTCCTTTTGCATTTCCAATGTCCTATATCTCTTACCTCCTTTTTGCTACCATTCTCACAATTGTAGTTGAAGACAGATTAGTCCATTCTCCCTACTTTCCATCCCGAAGTCTTTATATATATATATATATACATATATATATATATATGTATCAGATATGTGGGCATCTCTACATTCTCTTGATGTATTGTTCTATAATATTTCAGCATCACCTTACTAACCATTGCTGTGAAAAGAATAGTGTCTACTCCAGGATTTCTGCAGGTTAATCAAAGACTTACCCTCCTGACTTAGCTCCACCAAGGAACAGTGTTCCTTTTGCTGCCGGTAACCTCTGAGAACTCACTGGATATGATGATTACCTGACCTCAGCAGACAGGTATGCATGAAAAGCACACGTAGATTCACTGCCCCATCCCTTAATTTCTCATAATACTAGGAACACAAAGGCTGTGTCTATAATAAACTTTTATTGAAGGTTTGAAATTAACTAGGTGGAATTATCATTTTTTAAAAAAATTGGCTGGATGTTAATGTAAATGTTCCCAGAGTCCAAAGAAAAAGAAAAAAAGTTGAATTTCTAATGGGGTTCTCACACAAACACATCCCAGTTTCTAGCCTTGGTTCCCAGTTTCAAAGTCAACCATTCTATTTTTCTTATGCATTCACATGTCTCAAAATCAGGAGATGAGGTCATAACTTCCTTGCTCCCCAAATTGTTATCTCTCTTTCACTTTCTTCAGGACTTCCAGGAGTGATCAGAGTTGTAATCTTGTGATCTCCTATTCACTCTGTCTTATTCATTGACGATTTTACATCCCACTTAAAGACTTTCTCTTCATCTTAATTCCTACATCATACTGATGTCTCAGTTGCTTGACTGTTTCATGCCCAGTGACCTTTCCTTCTACCCCACTTCAGCTATCCCTCCCCATGGTCACACCCTGGAATTTGCCTTCACCTGAAATCATCACATCCACAAGCACAGTCCCAACAGCTCACTCTCCCACCACAACCTCCAGTTCTGGCTCACTTGTGAAAATATCCTTTATAATTGTGGTTCCCAACCCCTGGGCTGTAGACCATTACTAGTGTGTGGACCCCTTAGGAACCAGGCTGCACAGCAGGAGGTAAGTGTCAATGAGCCAGCATAGCTTCATCTATATTTACAGCTGCTCTCCATCACTCACATCGCTGCCTCAGCTCTGCCTCCTGTCAGATCAGCAGCGGCATTAGATTCTCATACGAATGCAAACCCTACTGGAAACTGCACATGAGAGGGATTTGGTTGCACACTCCTTATGAGAAGCTAATGCTTAATGATCTGAGATGGAGCTGAGGTGGTGATGCTAACTCTGGGGAGCAGCTACAAATACAGATTATCATTAGCAGTTTGTATAATTATTTCATTACATATTACAATGTAATAATAATAGAAATAAAGTACACAATAAATGTAATGTGCTTGAATGACCCCGAATCCATCCCCTGGTCTGTGGAAAAATTGTCTTCCATGAAACTGGTCCCTGGTGCCAGAAAGATTGGGGACCACTGCCTTATAACAACAATTCTTTGAGCTCATTAAGATGCCAGTGCACTGAACCACATCATCTATTCAACAGCTTCCTCTAGACTTTAGTTCCCATATTATCCTGCTTAGAGTCCATAGTTTGTCATTATAATCACTCCCTTGAAAATATCCTCAACTTCCAACCTCCTCTGCCTCCTTTGCAATTGCCTGGCAAAACTCCAACATGGTACTATATATACCCAACCTCCACCAAACAGTTGGACTATGAGGTGGTGAGATCTTTAGCTTTTTTTAAAAAAAGTTGGAAATCTAGATTTTTATATGAAATCTCCCTGTTTTGAAATTAAAATTAAGTTTTGGCAACATACTATGCTGGGTATAGAATATACCTTGAGGCAGAAATTACATACTTTGTTTTTTACCTATACTTTAATGGTTTTCCATCGTTCTTTGTGCAGTATCAAAACTCCTTAGGCTCACATGCAAGGCCCTGCATGATAGGCCCTGCATATCTCTCCAAGCTCATCTTTCCTACTCCCTACTTCATTATGTCTGAAACACACTGACCTTCTCTCTGTTCTTCACAGTGCTCAGCTCATCCTTGCCTTAGAGCCTTTGCACTTGCTGCTCCCTCTGCTAGAATGCCCTGATTCCTCTGCACTTTGCCCGCCAACCTCCCTTCTACCACCACCATCACCAAGGTGGCTCGTTATCCTTCAAGTCTCATTTTAAACATCTTAGCCACAAGAGGGGTTTCCTAAATACTCATTTCAAGTAAGTTCTCATCATACACAACACAAAATTTAATTTATAATTTTTGGGCTGACAGGCTTTCTTTTTTATTCCCTTTCTTCCCCACTACTCTGTAGGACAGAGACTATCTCTTTACTATGTCTTTGTGTCTATGACTGGATAGCCAGTGGCAAGCATAGTTCTCAATACCTAAGAGAATCCTCAGTATTAGCTGACTGAGAGAGAGATTCTTCAATTTTCTATGCTGCCAAATCTCTACCCATCCTAACTTCTAAGATAAGTTCATCTTTATCCTCATCCTCTTCCCTTCCATTCTTTTTCAGACAAATTCAGTCTTACAACCATTAAGGAGACCAGAACTGATAACTTGAAACCACATGAAAAATTAAAGAGTACCGGTAGGCCGGGTGCGGTGGCTCACGCCTGTAATCCTAGCACTCTGGGAGGCTGAGGCGGGCGGATTGCTCGAGGTCAGGAGTTCGAAACCAGCCTGAGCAAGAGCGAGACCCCGTCTCTACTATAAATAGAAAGAAATTAATTGGCCAACTAAAATATCTAGAAAAAATGAGCCAGGCATGGTGGTGCATGCCTGTAATCCGAGCTACTTGGGAGGCTGAGGCAGTAGGATTGCTTGAGCCCAGGAGATTGAGGTTGCTGTGAGCTAGGCTGATGCCACAGCACTCACTCTAGCCTGGGCAACAAAGTGAGATTCTGTCTCAAAAAAAAAAAAAAAAAAAAAAGAGTACCGGTAAAGGTAACTAAACAGATAAATATAAAAAGCAGTATAAATGTATCTTTGTTTATGACACTTTCCTTTTCCTATATGATCTAAAAGACAACTGGATAAAGCAATAATCATAAAACTGTGCTGATGTGCTTATAATATATAAAGATATAATTTGTATGACAATAATAGCACAATAATGGAAGAGGGAACAGATATATTGGAACAAGGTTTTTGTACACTATAAAATTAAGTTTTTATTAATCTGAATTAGATTGTTTTAAGTTAAGATGTTAATTGTAGGCTGGGCACAGTGGCTCGTGCCTGTAATCCTAGAACTCTGGGAGGCCAAGGCGGGAGGATTGCTTAGCTCAGGAGTTCAAGACCAACCTGAGCAAGAGTGAGACCCCGTCTCTACTAAAAATAGAAAAAAAAAATTAGCTGGGTGTGGTGGCTAGAGCCTATAGTCCCAGCTACTTGGGAGGCTGAGGCAGAAGCATTTCTTGAGCCCAGGAGTTTGAGGTTGCTGTGAGCTAGGCTGACGCCACGGCACTCACGCTAGCCAGGGCAACAAAGCGAGACTCTGTCTCAAAAAAAATAAAAAAGATGTTAATTGTAATCACCATGGGAACCAATAAGAAAATAACTCACAAAGTTATAGTAAAAGAAAGAGAAAGAGAATTAAAATGTCACACTAGATAATATCTCTTTAACACAAAGGAAGGCAATAAGGCACAAACACTGCTCCCTTCCTCATGGAGCAGAACTTCATTGATTTCTATGAATACTATGATAGTATTCTATGAATACTATTATTAACCTATCTCTAGCAACTCTATTTTTGCCTCACTGAGTATTTCTTAATCTCTTTCCGCTACCAACACATACATGGTATCTCTCCCACACAACCTCCTAAAAAACTACTGTGAAAACTTATCATATGAACTGGGAATTGAATAACTCAATTATACTGGAATTGAAGGACCAGGAGAAGAAGCACTCAGGACACAAAGCACCTGCTCCAGAAACTGTCTCACAGGCCCAACTGCCCAAATGGCCTGCTATAACCTTAAGATTTTACTTAGTAGCTAGTGTAATCACATCAGAGGAATGTGGTTCAGTTTTTATGTAACAAAGTTGTGAGTTGTTTTTCAGTTGCCATGGACTCCCAGGTTGAAGGTCACTTAACCTGAGATGAACCAAGCATGCAACCACAGATGGAACCTCAGTGCTCAGACCCAGGAGCAGGGACTGAATTAGGAAGCAGACATCTCATGGCAGCATTAGGATCCAATCAGGTCAAGCCGTGGTGTTACCCCATGGCAGGATCCAGTCAGAACATGCCTCCTAGCATCACCCCATTCCAACAGCCAATCAGAGCACACCTCATTACCCACTGGCTATAAAATATGCCCCAGCCTCAAGCTAAGGGAGACAGATTTGAGCAAACAGTTGCTCACTGCAATCTCAACTTCTGGGCTCAAGTGATCCTCCTCCCCTCAGCCTCCAGCCTTCCTAGTAGCTGGGACTACCACCACCACGTCTGGTTAATTTTTTTTTTTTTTTTAGTAGAGACAGGGTCTTCCATTGTTGCCTAGGCTGGTCTCAAACTCCTGGCCTCAAGTGATACTCCCGCCTCGGCCTCCCAGAGTTACAGGATTACAGGTGCAAGCCACCATGCCCAGCCTCTAAATATTTTTAATGCAAAAAATAGTATGGTAAGGGAAGTTTGTTGGAGGTGTACTTACTGAAGCTGAGTAATGGGTTGTGTAATGAAGAATTTAATGCTGTCCAAAGATAGGTCTGGCTATTGTCCTTTCTTTGCCTCTGGTAGTCTCTAAAACCTTGTTTAGCCTGACAAGTATGTCTTTTACCTGAAGTCTTTGGAACACACAAACTCATTTATAGTATAGGATTTGAGTATCCTGGTATTCGTTTGACCTCCAGAGGGGTGAAGACTGAGGACATCTGTATGGGCAGTCAACTATGATGTCCCAACAAACTCCAGACACCAAAGCTTGGGTGAGCTTTCCTGGTTGGCACTACTCCATGTGTCTGTCTTGTCACATCACACATCATTGCTGGGAATGGTTAATGTCCGTAACTACACAGGGAGAGGACAACTGGAATCTCTACTTCGAGAACCATCCTGGACTCTGCTTATGCATGACACTCACATGTGTCTTCTCTTTGCATATTTTAATCTGTATTCTTTCCCTGTAATCAACCATAACCATGAGTATAACAGCTTTAAGTGAATTCTGTAAGTCTTTTTAGCAAATCATTACACCTCAGGATGGCTTTGGGAACCCCTGAACTCTGTGGTTGGTGTTAGAAGTATTGGCAGTCTTGTAGACTGTTCCATTTAACTCTGCATGGTACTCTGTCTACTTTTATATGTTTAAATTTTTCCATAATAAAATGTTAACAAATAATTTTTTAAAATATCCCTTATCTTATAGGTCAATTCAAATATATGATAATATTGTAGATCAGTGGTTTTTTTTTTTTTACCGATATGAATGAGATTGGCCTATCAGACTCACTTATGAAGTTTAATTTTATTCTCCAAAAATTACATGTCCAAATGAGGTGTGTATATGTGTATATGCACATATGTGCATGATCCCCTTCTTGCACATGTGTAAAGGGTATCAAATACAAAGAACTGAGAAACTATTCCAGATAGAAATAAGGTATTACTCTTATACCCAAATTTGTTTTCTTGAGTGGGAAATAATAAAACAACCAGACCTTCAGGGATTAGAAATAACTAGGTATGCTTTTAGGAGTGACTCTCATCATGTCTCATCACCACAGAAATACCTTTGAGAGCTACTGTCCCAGAATCTCTTGCTCCCATATCCTTCTGCCGTATCTATAAGGCCAAGTCACCATGGCTAAATCCCATCACTGCTAAGACTTCCCCCTTGAGATTCTAAGAACTGCTAGGAAAGTGAGAAAATCTGGCTAATTAGTCTCATGTCAAAATTATACTACCTAAACTCTAAACTTAGTCTTGATTTATTTCTAATTGATTTCTTACCATTTATCCCTATCTTAAATCTCTTCTGTCTTTTCAGTTGAATCTTATTCCTCAGTTTCTTTTTGACGTTCTTTTTTCTTTTTTTTTTTTGAGACAGTCTCACTTTGTTGCCCAGGCTAGAGTGAGTGCCATGGTGTCAGCCTAGCTCACAGCAACCTCAATCTCCTGGGCTCAAGCAATCCTGCTGCCTCAGCCTCCCAAGTAGCTGGGACTACAGGCATGCGCCACCATGCCTGGCTAATTTTTTCTATATATATTAGTTGGCCAATTAATTTCTTTCTATTTTTATAGTAGAGATGGAGTCTCACTCTTGCTCAGGCTGGTTTCGAACTCCTGACCTTGAGCAATCCGCCCACCTCAGCCTCCCCGAGTGTTAGGATTACAGGCGTGAGCCACCGCACCTGGCTTCTTTTTGACCTTCTATTTTACTGATAGCAAAATACCTGGCAAAAATTAATTTCAACCTCTCTCCCATCTCTTTCAACGTTTTCTTAAATTCTCTCTCATAATCTCATCTCCAGGTTCAGAAGTTAGGTCTTTTTTGATTAAAACTCTTAACCAAACACTTATCTTAAATAAAAAGTCACTTTTGAGAGTAAAAAGTATTTCAAGTGTAGGACATGGCATGAACCAAGGGACAGAAACAAAAAATTGCAGTATTGGTCTAAGGAGAGCTCCAACTATCCCATGAGGAATTTTGTCATTGGGAGTTAGACGGTGCAAAACATTCAGAATAGAACAACATTGGCTATAAGGCAGGATAAGTGAGATGGTCATGGCAACACAGCATTAGCAGTTCAGTGGTTTAAGAGTGTGGATGTTAGTTGAACTCTGACAGCCGCCTACTAGCAGTCTGGCCTTGGACAAATCTCTTACCTTTTCCTTGTCTCTATTCTTGTATAAAATAGGAATTACAATGATACCTACCGTTTAAGATTAAGAATCTTCATGAAGATTAAATGAGATAATTTATATGAAGAGTTTAGGACAGTATCTGGAATGAGGAAAGTACTGAATAAGTGTTCGCTTTTACCATTATTAATAATCTAGGAGCCTATAATGATCTTGACACTGGATTGCAGTGGTTTTGGTAATCATCCAAGGCAGAGCCTTTGTTTTCTATTTAAACTGTTGTAGTACTGTGGACAAGGGAGTGCCCTAAAGCTCACTGCTAATTTTAAAGGAGGAATGCCATCGGACATGGTCTTGAATTTGGGAGGTTAGTACAAACAGTGCTTCTCAAATTTAGAATTCTCTACTTACTGCATCTGGTATGTAGAATATACAACGGACAGAGTGTATTTAAATGTATAACTAGATCATGAAGATTACTGATTTATCACTTAGGAAAAACAATTTGGTCTAAAGAAAGGAGTTCATATTTTCTGATGGCATTTTGGAAGAACTCTGTAATACTTGTAGTGAGGAATATAGATAAAAGTCAGAGGAACTGAGAGTAAGGAAGATTCATCAGAAGGCTACTGCACAATTCTAGATTGAGAAGCAATCTGCACCTTAAAAAATACGTTGATATTAACCGTGAGGAATATGAGTTTATATAACAAAACTCTTAATTTTCAATTTTATTTTTATCAGGACTGAAATAATGAAGAGTGTGCCATTTAATTTTTTACTGGGACAAATGTTACATTTAAAAAAAAAAAATGCTATTACCTTCATCCAGTCTTCTATAGAACTTTGCCCTACAAATTGCCCCCTTTCTCTTTTGCAATCCTACTGGCTTTATTTTCCTGGTTCACTCACTGAACTAAAAAGAATGTCCAAGTCTCAACTTCTCAGAAAAAAAATTTTTTGAAAAAAGTCCCTATTCACACTCATACTACTATCTTCTGATTAAAACTATCTTCCCTTTCAAAGCTACTCTGCCCATAATTTCCTACAATCAGTTACACTAAAAGCTCATGCTTCCTACAGGTAACCAATTGTCCTTAAAATTAACATTCACAATCTCTGGAATTTATTTCTTCTTTTCCTTTTCCAATGCTACCATTCTAGTTTAGTCTTTGCTTACTGTGAGGGCCTTCTAACTGACCTCCTGCCTCCAATTTCATTTTATTAGAAATTGGCAATAGAGGCTACGCACAGTAGCTCATGCCTGTAATCCCAGCACTTTGGGGGCTGAGATGGAAGGATTGCTTGAGGCCAGGTTCAAGATTAGCCTGGGCAACATAGTGAGATCCCCATCTCTGTAAAAAAATAAAAAAATTACTTGGGTATTGTGGTATATACCTGTAGTCCTAGCTACGTAGGAGGCTGAGGTAGGAGGATCACTTGAGCCTGGGAGTCCTGGGAGTTCAAGGTTTTAGTGGGCTATGAGCATGCCATTGCACCACTTTACTCAGTACTCCAGCCTGGGCAACAGAGCAAGACCCTCTCTAAAAAAAAATATATATATATATATTTTATATATATAAAAATATATTTTATATATTATATATAAATATATATACTTGTATTCATAAAATGCAAATTTTACAAGCTTTTGCATACACTGACAATATATAATGATCCACTTATAAGTCAATCTCAGTGCAGGTAGTATTTGATCAACAATAGAAAAAACTTAAGAGTTACGATTGGAAATAAATGAATTTAAAAAACAAAAACTTGACCTTTTCTTTCATCAGAAGTTATTAACTTGATAAAGGCAAATATTCAAAAAACTGTAAAAGTGTTATTTTGAAATGGTTTTACCATTTCTTCATTTATTAAAAAAACCCAACTGGTTGCTTTCTTCTTTTGTAATAATTAACATTTCCTGACTTACAGGGTGTGATTTCTTCACCTAAACATCCAATTTTTGCTTCAGTTTACAGCTCACTACTAAAATGTTAGATTTACAATTTCTTCTACCCACAGAAGTAGACTTTTTAAAATTCTCACTTTAACTTACACTACTTAGGTAATCTGCCCCATTTAGGCTAGGACAAAATATAAATGAGACATCTAAACACTTGAGACTGAACTTTTTTTTTTTTTTTGAGACAGAGTCTCACTCTTGCCTGGGCTAGAGTGCTGTGGCGTCAGCCTAGCTCACAACAACCTCAAACTCCTGGGCTCAAGCAATCCTACTGCCTCAGCCTCCTGAGTAGCTGGGACTACAGGCATGCGCCACCATGCCCAGCTAATGTTTTCTATATATTTTTAGTTGGCCAATTAATTTCTTTCTATTTTTAGTAGAGATGGGGTCTCGATTTTGCTCATGCTGGTCTCAAACTCCTGAGTTCAAACGATCTGCCCACCTCGGCGTCCCCAAGTACTAGGATTACAGGCATGTGCCATTGCTCCTGGCCAAGAGACTGAACTCTTGATTCTAAGATCCATATTTTCAATATCCCAGTCCTCTGACCATAATATAATCAACAAATAGTTACAATTCCAAGAAACAACAGATAAAATGTCTATATTCATGTTGTCCTGAAAGCAGGAACAGATTTAATCATTTCTTACATATAATAACCACACCAGTTTCCCACACCCCGGTTCTCACCTATGAGGTGAGCCAGACCAAAAAGAGCCTCTCAGATTGATTACAGCCTACATATACTGGAGTTTGTACTGTAGGTGAGGAAGCCCTAAATATGAATCTGGCTGGTAATACAGGACAGCTGTACAGAAGGCCTCCTCTCCTCCAGAGAGGGGAAGAGAAATCTTACTTTCTTAGTGTAAACAAATTCTACCCTTTGGAATATAAATGTATGTTCTCAAGGGCAAGACAAGACTAGTGTCTCTAGATTAACAACTGGAGATGTCTTCATGGTCTCAGGTCTCATCCCCTCCTTAAATGTGCATACTGAAGAAGTTTCTCTGTGTTATGGACTGAATTGTGCCTCCTCAAAATTGGTAGGTTGAAGCCCCACACCTCAATGACTGTATTTGGAGATAGAGTTTTTAAGGCTAAGTGAGATCATAAGGATGGGGCCTTAAGCTGACAGGACTGGTGTCCTTAGAAGAGGAAGAGATACTAGGGATAGATGTGCACAGAGGAAGGGTCATGTGAGGACACAGCAAGAAGGTGGTTGTCTCCAAAGCAAGAAGAGAAGCTTCAGGAGAAACCCAACCTGCTGACACCTTGATTTTAGACTTCCAGCCTCCAGAATTGTGAGAAAGTAAGTTTCCACTGTTAAAGCCACCCAGTCTGTGGTATTTTGTTATGGCAGTCCTAGCAAACTAATAAACTCTGGATGGTTTCTCACGATCTATTTAGTCATAATTTAACTTCAAAGGCTTCTCTTTCAGCACAGGTCCCAAATTTCAGTAAAATTTGCTCAGAGAGCTCTAACTGTACAGAAACATAAAATATTTTCTCTACGGTTTCATATTGTCTTTTAAAGGAACTCTTCAAAATTGTAACCACTAAAGAAGCCTATACCCAAATACAAATGTTTTAAAAACAACAGATTTTGTAATAAAATTTCCCAGTGAAATTCTTTTTTTTTTTCCCCACAGAACAAGCCTTTTAATTTTTATTCCTCAAAAAAGGTTCATTTTCTTATTTAGCTTTCTGGCTCTGCTTGTGCCTTCAACACCTTCACAACTATTTTCTGCTCCTCGATAAGGAAAGCACACTTGATCCTGTCACGAACACATTTAGCATACATGGAACCACCATAGGCCCTGCTGACATGTTTTTTTGTTTTAGACAACCTCATAAGAACTTTAGGTCTCACAACATGAACCCCTCAAAGTCTACCTGGGCACACACCACATGCAGCTTTTGGTGCTTTCCCAACCTTCTTGGTATAAAGGTAAACAATTCTATCACCAGGGGTTCGGGACAGCCTAGTTTTGTTAGAGGCTGTGTTGTAGGAAAGCCTACAGCGATATGTCAAACGTTGGACCATTTTGAGTGCCTACAGACAGCGACTCCAGAAGAGAAAAAAAAAGCTGAAATTCTTTATTATTTATTTAGAGCCTCACTTTGTTGCTAGGCTGAAGTGCAGTGATGTGATGACAGCTGTGAAATTCTTAATAATCCCAAACTATCCAAATATTATATCTTCTTAAAGGGAAAATGTCATGCTGCTATCTGCCCTTCCTTTTGCTCAGGTTATTAGTTAAAGATACAAACACGCCAGACATGGTGGCTCTCACCTGTAATCTCACCACTTTGGGAGCCCCATCTCTAAAAAAAACAATAAAAATTAGTGGGGCGCAGTGACCCCTGCCTATAACCGTAGCTGCTTAGGAGGCTGAGGCAGGAGGATCACTCAAACTTGGGAGTTGAAGGTCGCAGTAAGCTCTGATTGTGCCACTGCACTCCTGCCTGGGCAACAGAGCAAGACTGTCTCTCTAAAAAGAAAGATACAAACAATAATTGATGCTGGCTTTATTAGAAAAAAAAAAAAAAGAAAAAAGTTTTGGTGGTAAGTATATGTGACTTGAAATTACTAGAGTTGGTACTAAGTATGCCAATCTACTGTAATTTTAACATGATTGATTTGAAAGTAAATTTAGCTGTTAACAAAAATGAAAACAAAATATTTCATTAATGTTTTATTTTTTAGAGATCGATTGTGTAACAATCATTTTGAGCATTTAAGTAATACTTTATGTAAAAATCTGGAGAATTTATTTCAAATATATTCCAAATACTTAAACATTTCATAAATATTAAGGTTTAATGCACTCTTTTAATAAATTAACCAAATATAACTAAATATTTCACATATACTCAAAACACTTAATGCAAAACTAGCAAGGCTAGAGCTAGATCTTCTAAAAACGATAACAGAAATGATTGTGTACTGTATATTCTTAATTCAAACCTGTACATGGGCACAATTTTGTAAAAATTACAATGACAACTTTCAACATTTAGTATTTTTTTCAATTGACACTAATTTTTGAAATGCAATATCAAAGGACAATAGACTCATCAATATAATTTGAAAGTGGTAATTTGTCAATGTATCAAATATACCAAACTAACTTTTTAAAATATCAAATTTTGTTTCAATGTTATATTTTCCTAGCTTTATAGGTACATGTGATAAAAAATTTCACATTAACTATGACTATAAAATTAAATTTTTCCAACATTTAGGTCATTTCAAGGAAAGTAAGAATAGGCTTTAGTATTTATATTTTATACTAGTGACTAATTATTCACTGACTAGGGTACTAAATTTTAGAGACTTATGATCATTCCCTATGAATTATACCAGTACCTTGTTTATTTCAGTCCTGCTACTTAATCATTACTCTTCACACAGAAGTGTTATAAAGTTGTATTATCTATATTGACAATAAAAAACTATTAATCTATAGCAACTTTTTTCTAAATGATTCAAGACTTCATATGAGCTATGCAAATTAATATTGTGGGCATTTTAATATGATCTCTTTAATGATACACGGGTAAAATTTTAAAAAATTTTTTAAAGTTATGATTAATCATAGTATTTTCGGTCTGCTTCATAAAACTATTTTCTCCTATAAAATGCCCGTTTCCCTTTCCCACAATAAAACAAACAAACATCTTTAAAAGCAATCTTTATAATCCAATGGTCAAAAGTAAACAAACATATAATAAAACAAACAAACATCTTTAAAAGCAATCTTTATAATCCAATGGTCAGATAAAAGCTTTTATTCACTTAAAGGGAGAGGGTATGAATCCTGTACATTAATTAGGCTGCCCTGAAATGGGACCTGTCTCCAACAAAACAGAATTTCAGGAAGGAAAATTAGCTCTCCATGCTGATTCTAATTCTACCTTGCTAACAAACTGGGGGAATAAAATGAAAACTGTAATATGGTGGTTTTGACTAATAGTAAATAGAAGAGCTCTCAGTCCTAAACCAAATAGTGATTACATTAAAAATTTGGCACTGTCAAATCAGGCAGATACAAGCTGAAGTAGAAAAGAACATGGCCTGTAATAGGTATTTTAAATCTTCTCTAAAGGAAAATAAAATAATTATGCCTTGTTATCTAACAAAGACATTGGTTAAAAAAAGTCTAAGCAGTTACAATATCACCTTCCCTTCTATAACTAAAATGGTTCTTATTAAGTAAGTATCTTAATCCTAGTTTTAATGGAATTATTTTAAAGGTTTATTTTCTTTCTCTAATACTAAGGTAAAATACATTTTAGAAATCGGCATGGAATGTTCCCACTAAGTTGTTTATTTATTTTTAGTAGGGTCTGTGTTATATAGCTTTAGTCATTCTTTCAACTACTAGGAAAAACATAATCTTCCAAAATACAAAAACAAATTTAGTCATCTTTTATATTAAATAATGATCTCAACCATTTAATATAAAGCAACATACTTTTTTGGGTTTCTGTTAACAAGGCAAAATAAAAGTAATCATTGGGAAAAAAAGAGTTCAATGACTAAGATAAGTCTTTTGTAGGATATAATTCATCCTTATGGTCTCACTTTTACCATAATGTCTTATCTACTCCTTCAAGGTTTCAAGTTCAATACAGTCCGGGCTTGGTAGCTCACGCCTGTAATCCTAGCACTCTGGGAGGCCTTGGTAGGAGGATTGCTCAAGGTCAAGCGTTCCAGACCAGCCTGACCAAGAGAAAGACCCCATCTCTACTAAAAATAGAAAATCATCTGGACAACTAAAAATATATATAGAAAAAATTAGCCAGGTATAGTGGTGTATGCCTGTAGTCCCAGCTACTCGGGAGGCTGAGGCAAAAGGATTGGTTAAGTCCAGAAGTTTGAGCTTGCTGTGAGCGAGGCTGATGCCACAGCATGGCCCAGGCAACAGAGTGAGACTCTTGTCTCAAAAAAAAAAAAAAAAAAAAAAACAGTATTACAAAGGCAGAGATTTTCCAGTTTTCATCATTGATTTTTTTCCAACATTCTTCTCAGAAATCTTTAAACAATTTCATAACTATTATTTCAGATTTGTGATTATGAGTCATAATGTAGCCCACTTTAAAAACCACGATTTTTGGATCACAGCCCATTCAAGATTTTACTCTGTCCAGAAAAACAAAAAATTATATATCCAGAGTTTTGAAAGCAATTCAGGGGTTTAGGGTCCCAGCCCCACTGACATCTGTTTTGGATAAAAATCCTTGCAATAGGCCGGGCGCACTGGCTCACGCCTGTAATCCCAATATTCTGGGAGGCCAAGACGGGCGGATTGCTCGAGGTCAGGAGTTCAAAACTAGCCTGAGCAAGAACGAGACCCCGTCTCTACTAAAAATAGAAAGAAATTAATTGGCCAACTAATATATATAGAAAAAATCAGCCAGGCATGGTGGCGCATGCCTGTAGTCCCAGCTACTTGGGAGGCTGAGGCAGTAGGATTGCTTGAGCCCAGGAGTTTGAGGTTGTTGTGAGCTAGGCTGACGCCATGGCACTCACTCTAGCCTAGGCAACAAGGCAAGACTCTGTCTCAAAAAAAAAAAAAAAAAAATCCTTGCAATAAAGGGATGAAACCCAACAATAACTTTAGATTGTAGGTTTAGATTTTAAAGGGATAACAAAAAATTAGAAAAAAATCTACTTAAGACATTAACAAACTTATGATTGATCAAGCAAAATTAAAACATTCACAATGGAGAGATTTTGTGGTTTTAGTTTTAGCTAATCTTATAAGAACTTTTCAAACTCAGATATATACATGTTGCAACCAATGCACCGATAGAGATACTAATATAAAAAGATACATGCTCAATCTAATATTAGCCAATAAATATGTAATGCATTAACAGGAGGAGTTGATATCCATACTTGAGAGTAGAGTTTATCAGGACCAATCATTCAAGAAAAAAACTCACTTACAAAAATAGGGTAATATTTTTTAGTACTAATAATTTATAATAAACAGATCCTCAGATTCAGGTAGATCATTTTTAAATGCCATAGTGATCAATGTGTGCAACATAGTTGCACATAGCTATGAAGAAGTTTTTCTGGCATGCATTACAAACTGTACCCAAATTACCAATGAAATATAATTCAAAATAATTTTTTATTTCTAGAGCAGATGTAATTAATGGCTTTCACCTTATAGTTAAAGGCTTAAAATATGTTTTAACACTTCAAGTCATGAAAGATGTATAGACTTAAAATTATGTTTGAAAGTATGTATAATTTGTAATAATATAAATGGGAAGAAATAAAAAGCTGTTATGGCAATCTGAACTTCTTAATCCAAAAATTAAAAATCAAAATACATTTCATATGTGAGAGTTAAATGGGCTCTTTTCTTTATTCAAGTAAACATTTTGATTATAATACATAATGGACAACCATGTGACAAAGTACTGTAGTCTATGGTTTGGTGTGGCCTCCTTGCCTCTAGGATGAATTATTTTCCATGTGATTCTTCAGGATCTGACATCGATGCCCAACACAGGCTTTCCAATGGCAGTGCATGGAGTTCTAGAGGCCACTGCCCTCTATCTTTCTTTAGATGCTGTGTGCCATTTTCTCCCACCCATTTTATTCTCCATCATTTATAAAAACCCCATTCTAAAATTCAACCTATGTTATAAAGTTAACAAAATCAGGAGTTAGTATATATTTCCCTACAAATATAAAATTATGAAGACTCACAACTTAATCTCTATTTTCTCTAATTTGTGAAGGGTTTGTATGATCTAAAATGCATCAGAGTAATACATAACACAAAATATGCAAAGAACCTTATCACTGGGTGTACATAATATGTTGGAAATTGCTAAAGTACTCAGAAGCTTAATTCTGGAATAGCAATTGTCCTCTGGAAATTATACTTTACAAACAAAAGATTGTGTTTTAATAAATGAAAATACAGTACCTGATTTGGCATAAAGTAACTGTGAGCTCTTTTTCACTAGTAAAGTGCTTAATTAAGAACATTCTTCCACCACATAATTTATTTGTTAAAGGCACCAAATGTCTTTGTCTCTCTCTTTAAAATATTAGTTTTTAAAATTATGGAATTATTCAATGAAATTTTACTTAATCGGAAAGCTTTACTTTTCTTTTCTCTTGTTAATTAAAAAAAACTGCTTGAAGAATAACATTTAATTTTTATTTTAAAACTTTGCTGTGAACATACATATAACACTAAATTTGATCCCCTCATTAGCTGTCTGTGTGCCAGGAAGCACTTGTGACAAAAAACATACATAAAATTTAGGGTAAAAGTTAACAAGGAATCAAAATATCTTCCAAAAAGAGGGGGTGGGGTGGGGGCAGGGGGAATCAATAAATTAAAAAAACCATAGCTTTCATTTTATAAAAAATAATTTGAATAATCTTCTTATAAATCTCTAATGCTTACAAAAGCAGGAAATACATTTAAAATAGTCTTTTAAACACAGATTCATTTGTACAATGTGGTTATGATCAGAAAAATAACTAAAATGACATTTCAGTAGTCTATATTCTCTTCTCAGCAAATTCCACATAAAATTTAACCAATTTACAATTCAAAATAAGATTTTAACTGCCAACAAGGTCAGACTAGATATAGTTAGTACCTGACTATCAAGCTCTTTTCCATTTAATATATTGTACCCCAAATTTAAACACAGCTCAATGATAGGTACTGGTAACAATACTTATGGGCATGGTTACCACCCATGACTACTACACTGCAGCTTAAAACATGCTTTGGTCAGTAAATTAAAAAGAAATAAATCAAATAACAAGGCCAAAAAATTTGTTTTAGAACTAATAAAATAGATACAAATCAAATAATAAAGCCAAAAAAGTTGTTTTAGAACTGATTTCCTGACTTAAGTAAACTTTAAATACATTGACACGGCAAGGAAAAGCAAGATCAAATATACAGAGAGGTCTCTATCTTTCAACCATTTGGCATTTCATATTAATAATTTCCTTGTTTAAAATAATATTTTATACCCTATACACTGATTTTCGTAGCTCTCTGAATTAAAACTAAACTACAATTACCTTTCTAGAATGTCCAGTAGTATATGCATTAATTACTCCTTTTGCACTTCCATGAAGATGGTTCTTCATCCTGTAACTTTTTAAATTTTGGACCAAGAAAGAACCACCAACCAAATCCAATAAAAACACAAATAACTGACTCCACATAATAACCATCCAGTGCTGTAACACATGAGCCACCAAGTTTTTTGCAAAGCTGTAAAAAGAAAATTATAATATCCTACAATTACAAAATGAAAATATCCAGCAATTACCATGTTTCTACTTTATAATTTAAAGGATTAATCAAAATATATTTTCTTAGTCTTTTAAACACAGATTCATTTGTACAATGTGGTTATGATCAGAAAAATAACTAAAATGACATTTCACTAGTCTACATTCTGTTCTCAACAAATTCCACATAAAATTTAACCAATTTACAATTCAAAATAAGATTTTAACTGCCAACAAGGTCAGACTAGTTATAGTTAGTACCTGACTATCGAGCTCTTTTCCATTTAATATATTGTACCCCAAATTTAAACACAGCTCAATGACAGGTACTGTTAACAATACTTGTGGGCATAGATACCCACATAACATTTCAATATTTCAATTAATTCAAATGGCAAAATATGTTAATCTCTCTAATGCCACTAACAAGATTAAAAATTTTTAGCTCTTGCTGTAAACAAGATGCAGCTCTTCATATTTGAAAATGTGAAGAAATTTAGAATGAATATACTCTAGAAAAGAATAATATTACTTTGAAATAATAAACTATTCACCATTCAGTTTTAGCTATAATTGTTGTATGAATAGCCAATGGAAGTTCCCCTTTTCCAACATTAAAAAACTTAGCTATTAATTATGCATTTATCTAGTGCCTACTGTGTAGGACAGTGATTCCTCAAGGTGGGGGAGAGATTGCCTTTCCATTGCTGAGAAGCACCTTTAAAGTGAGCTAGTCATGGCCAGGCGTGATGGCTCACGCCTGTAATCCTAGCACTCTGGGAGGCCGAGGCAGGCAGATTGCTAGAGGTCATGAGTTCAAAACCAGCCTAAGCAAGAGCGAGACCCGTCTCTACTATAAATAGAAAGAAATTAATTGGCCAACTAATATACATAGAAAAAATCAGCCAGGCATGGTGGTGCATGCTTGTAGTCCCAGCTACTCGGGAGGCTGAGGCAGAAGGATTGCTTGAGCCCAGCAGTTTGAGGTTGCTGTGAGCTAGGCTGACGCCATGGCACTCACTCTAGCCTGGGCAAAAAAGCAAAACTCTGTCTCAAAAAAAAAATAAATAAATAAAGTGAGCTAGTCTTGCTGATTTGAATGTGTTATCACCCCCAGTTATGATAGGAAAGAAAAAATATAAGTATATTTATACACTAGAAACTATGGACAGTTATGATATTAAGAAAAGCTATAGTATTTCTAGAGGCAAAATAAGGAAGTTAGGCCGTGCCCCATGGCTCACGCCTGTAATCCTACCACTCTGGGAGGCCGAGGTGAGCTGATTGCTCAAGGTCAGGAGTTCCAATAAGGAAGTTAAGACCCTTTCCAGTTTTTGTTTTTATTTTATTTTATTTTTATTTATTTATTTTTTTTTGAGACAGAGTCTCACTTTGTTGCCCAGGCTAGAGTGAGTGCCGTGGCGTCAGCCTAGCTCACAGCAACCTCAAACTCCTGGGCTCAAGCGATCCTCCTGCCTCAGCCTCCCAAGTAGCTGGGACTACAGGCATGTGCCACCATGCCCGGCTAATTTTTTGTATATATATTTTTAGTTGGTCAATTAATTTCTTTCTATTTTTAGTAGAGACGGGGTCTCGCTCAGGCTGGTTTCGAACTCCTGACCTCAAGCAATCCGCCCGCCTCGGCCTCCCAGAGTGCTAGGATTACAGGCGTGAGCCACCGCGCCCGGCCTTGTTTTTATTTTATTTTAAAAGACAAGGTCTCCTGTCACCCAAGCTGAAGTGCAGTGGCACAATCATAGCTCACTGCAGCCTTGAACCCCTGGGCTCAAGTGATCCTCCTGCCACAGCCCAAATGGCTGTGATTATAGGCATGAGCCATCAAGCCTGGTTCTAATATCTTAATATTAGCATAATGTTATCTAAAATTAAAACATACTTACCTCAACAGAATCAGGTGTTCGACAATTCTGGTTTGATGCTCCTACACACTCTTTCACTGTGAGGGGATCCACCAGCCAAAGAGCTACTGTAGAAGGCCAGTTTCCCCCTAGGTTGGACACAGTATTTAAAAGGGTCATGTATGTTCCTCCAATAAGTGGATCACTAACTTTTGCATTGAAAGCCATTATAGAAACATACATACTGTACAACGTAACCTACAGGGAAAACGTAAAACATCGTTAGTATCATATACTGTATACATATGTATATACCTATTATACATTTAAACACCCAAAATATTCAAAGAAATATGAATATAAAATTATATTTTTCTCCTATATATACACAAGAAAAATAATAGTCCAAAATTTATGTGACAAACTGAAGAGAAATGCTTAAGAGGAAAAAATTAACTCTTTATTTAGGAAAATGCATACAAACCATGTTTCCAAAACAGTATTCCTTTGAATATTGTTCCATGGGGTGTTCATACAAAGAAGAGTTACAAAGTCAATTAAGACTGAGAGATGTTAGATCATACAAAATTTAAAAGGTTCTTTTCACTGCAGGCCTTCTGAAAATATTTAGGATATAAACTCCATGAGGGCACGGATTTTGGTATGATTTATTCAGTTATATTTCAGTACTCAGAATGGTTTCTGGCAAGGAATAGGTGTTCACTTAATATTTGTTGAAGGAATGATTAGATGCTACTTATAGAGGAGTTATGTTATGCATTATTTCTCAAATTTACTTAGCCTTGTACCCTTTTTTCCCAAAAAGCATCTGGTTGTCTGAATTTCACTGACTATACTTTAGCAAATTCTCAAATAAAATCCAAAGCCAAACAAGTAATTTTTGGACTATAACATCATACAGACAGACAGTAAAGCACTGAATAAGCTAAAGCACTTCTTTTAACTTCAGTTATGTGCCTAGTATTAACCAAACATGTGCAAAACAGAAAAAAATTTGACAGCCTGGCCTCAATGATTTTATAAACATACAGTTTAGTCAGACATGATCCATTATGGAATTCTCTGAGGTTACCAGGAAGTCATATTTTCAGGTTTCAGTTAAAAACTAAGTAAAAGTTAGTAAATATAACTTTCAAAGGGTTTAGAGTATGTTGGACAAAAAAATCCAAAGTGACTCTGAAAGGTGCATTAGCAAAAACTGTCAAGTTTCAAAGGTTACTGCTGGGTCACTGCCATTTACTTGAGTCACTTGCTGTGAGAACAAAAAACCTCATTCTCCAAGAGCAGCTTATGTGAGGCTAGAGTAAAGAAGGAATTACTTTTTCTAGAGATTATAAATATATTTAACAAAGAAAGAAATAGCAGCTTACCACACAGCTTTCAAAATCAGAGTACATCATAATCTTAATATGGAAGTTAAGCCAGAAACCTGGGACCTCTAATCCAGTAGCCATCATTATTTCTCAGTACTTTCAGAAAGAAGAAACAAAGAACCCAAATCTAGGAATAAACTGAGGGATGCTTAGCAAGAGTAGAAATAGGTGGGTTTGGAATCAATTCTGAAATGTAACGAATAATTATTGAATGAATTTTAAAAAATGAACAAATGAGTAAGGAGCTCTCCTTTTCAGAGAAAGAGAACAGAACTCATTAAATCAAAAACCATAAGATTTAAAGTTCACCATCAAATAATTTCTTCATTGTCAGATTCATGCTTACATCTTAAAATATATTAACATTATTTTAAGGTAACTATAGAAAATTTTCCTTTTTATTTTACACAAAATAGTTTACTTCCTAAGAAAACCACAGCAAGCTTACCTGATGTAATGCATAACTCAGCAGCACTAAGATATAGTAATATATAGGGAATCCCCCTTGATGTTCTACTTTAGGAGTCCACCAAACAAGTAGGGCATATTCTAATCCAAGCAATAACCTGTAGGAAAAGAAAGGAACATTAAGTTGACTTCCCTTTTAGGTTAAGCAACAACAAAAACAGAAATCTGTATACCCACCATATGAAAGAAACCTGTATCTAAAGCCTGTTACGAGGTTAAAAAGATATAAAAGTACATACAAATGACATTGAAATTAAAGCTGCTTTTCAAGACTTTTTTCATATATACTCTATACTCAGATATTAGTGATACTGATGAATGTTCCTCATTTTAACCTTTCTTACTTAGTAAGGTTTTATTTCATTTTTACCTGTAGGGCATGGCTTTGTAAAATATGTTTAGTGGCTGGGGACCTGCAGTGTATTTGCTGATAATCAGAGGCAATATTATCTGCAAAGGAACCATTGGAACTGCCAATAAGGCTAAATGTTCTTTGGGTACTCCCTCTTCTACCAATTTCAGTCCTGTTACTGCATCTGCTGCTGAAAAACCAATCTGCAATATAAAAACAAAAAAGTATTTTAATTTGTGACTTATGAAATATTTTCCTTCAGGCATATGTAAGTTCCTCAAAAGCCTCAATTTCATTACTGACCCATGACAGTTACAAGTATCATACTATTATAGCTGGTATAACAATCAAGTTATAGAAGACCCACATTGCCCTATGGTGTACTAACAATATTTAGTGAAAACAACTGAAAAATTCAGTACTTGTAGGAAATGTAGATGGCTCTAAGTACAACTAAATTTCCACTTCAAAAGAGTCCAATCTGTTATAATAAACAGTGTCAAAAATCCAAACTTACTGATTTGTATGATTTAAGTTTAAAAGATCTTAAATCTTCAATTAACCCTAAATATAGTAAGTATGGTTAAAATGAAGCATCCTTGCCACGCATATGTACAAATTACTCTCAAATATTTCAGAAGAAATATATAATAGAGATATATATAGAAAGAACAAACATACAGAATAAAGAAAGTAGAGCTAAATGTTAACAATTAGAGAATCTGGACAAAGGACACAAAGGACATAGTTCTTTCTAGTAATAAATCTATAAAATGTGTGAAACTGTATCACAAAATTTTTTAAAAGAAATGATAAATAGTACATACTTTAACTTCTCGGAATGTAGCCAAAGAGCAAATTTCACCACAAAAAATTAAAGGTCAAATATATTTCACTTAAGTCCAGAAAAGAATTTCACTTACATTTTATCAATTCTTTTTGTAAAAATGAGATACATAAATTGACTTCATAATTTACTGTCTTAAAAGTTACACAGTAGGAGATATTTGTAATATGTATATATAAGAAAACAATCCAGAATGTATGAAAAACAAAAGTTTTACAAATTTAAAGAAAAGGGAAACTCTGGATATTCAAATGGCCAATAAACATATGAAATGATGCTGAATTTCTTTCATCTTCAGGAAAATTCAAATTATAACCATAATAAGGTGCCATTACACACCCATCAGAAAGGCTGAAATTAAAATGACAATATATGTGTGTTTTCAAGGATGTGAAGTAATTAGAACCCTACTACTGCTTGTGGTAGGGAAAACTGGAAAACGACCACTTTGGAAAACTGTTTAGCAGAAATGCTACTATTCAATAATAACTCTAAACAATCTGTGGCTAGAATGGATAAATTATGGTATATTTGTAAAATGGAATATTATACATCAATGAAATAAACTGCTTGCTATAGATAATAACATGGGTAAATCACACACATATAATGTTGAGTGAAAAGAGTACATGCATCAAACATAAGAGTACATATTATAGGCCAGGCACAGTGGCTCGCGCCTATAATCCCAACACTTTGGGGAGCTGAGGTGGGAGGGCCACTTGAGGCCTGGTGTTTGGGCAACAAAGCAATGTCTTGTCTCTACAAAAAAATGAAAATTTAGCCAGGTATGGTGTGCTTCTGTAGTCCCAACGACTCCAGGAGGCTGAGGTAGGAAGATTGCTTGAACCCATAAATTAGAGGTTACAGTGAGCTATGACCATGCCACTGCATTTCAGTCTGGATGACAGAGTGAGATATTGCCTCTAAAATATATATATATACATATATATACATATATTGGCTGGGCGGCAGTGGCTCATGCCTGTAATCCTAGCACTCTGGGAGGACAAGGTGGGCAGATTGTTTGAGCTCAGGAGTTCAAGACCAGCCTGAGCAAGAGCAAGACCCTCATGTCTACTAAAAATATAGAAAGAAATTAGTTGGACAACTAAAAATACATAGAAAAAATTAGTAGGGCATGGTGGTGCATGCCTGTAGTCCCAGCTACTCAGGAGGTTGAGCCAGAAGGATTGCTTGAGCCCAGGAGTTTGAGATTGCTGCGAGCTAGGCTGATGCTACGGCACTCTAGCCCAGGCAACAGAGAAAGACTGTCTCAAAAAAAAAAAAAAAAAAAAAAATGGAAGGAAATACTCAGAACACCAAAGAAAGACTTATCACTTGTGCATCTTTATAATTAAAGAACATAAGCAAATTCAATATACAATAACAAAATGACTACATAGATTATGGCAAATTTACACACTATGACTATATTATTTAACTATTAAAAAGTATGCTTTCAAATATTATTTAATACTATAGAAATATGTTTGGGATAATAAGACAAAAACAAGATAAAAAATTATATACAGTATGATCCAATTCTACTTTTAAAGTATATGTGTAGGCCAGGCACAGTGGCTCACACCTGTAATCCTAGCACTCTGGAAGGCCAAGGCGGGCGGATCGCTTGAGGTCAGGAGTTCGACACCAGTCTGAGCAAGAGCAAGACCCTGTCTCTACTAAAAATAGAAAGAAATTAATTGGCCAACTAAAAATATATAGAAAAAATTAGCCTGGCATGGTGGCACATGCCTATAGTCCCAGCTACTTGAGAGGCTGAGGCAGAAGGATTGCTTGAGCCCAGGAGTTTGAGGTTGCTGTGAGTTAGGCTGACGCCTTGGCACTCTAGCCCGGGCAACAGAGACTCTGTCTCAAAAATAAATAAATAAAGTACATGTGTAAATAAATGAAGTATGTATATACACACATACATATATAGGAAAAAAGGAGGGCTTGAAGAAACATACCAAAAATTCCAATAATGTTTACTTCTAAATGATATAATTAGAAAATATTATGTTCCTTGAAACTTTCAACATTTTCTGAACTTTCCCTTCCTATTATTAAGAGGTGGAAAAGCTGATTATATAAAATGAAAACCATGAGGCTATTATATTTCCTCCAGAACTGTCAAAAGATAACTACAAACTGTTATGTAGATAGATTTAAATGTATAAAATGAAAATCCTATAAGATTCTAGATTTTAGGAATATTAACTCCAACACTAGCAATATCTCATTATAACAAAATATATTTACCTTTATTCTAGGATAACATTTTAAAAATGTTTTAGAACTATAAATTAAGACATCTTAATACAGAATAATATTCAACAGTAATCCCCATTTTTCTTATAGCATAATTTTCCTTTCAGTATTTAAAAAAATAATTCAATGGATTTTTAACGAGACTTCTAATACTCATATATATCTATGTAAACCACATTCTAAGAAAATAATTTTATTACCCCAACATTAAATATATACTCATTATAACAGTAGAGAGCTACTGGTTTTTCAAGGTATTCATTTCCATTCTAAGCATTAATACCATTAATTTAATAAAAGTTCATTTATTAGTAGTTCTTCAAATTGACACAATTCTTTTCAAGAATAAGCTTACTTTAAAATTATATTTGGTATCATCGTATCTTTTCAAATACATTAATGAACAGAAAACATTGTTTTCCATTGTTAAATTCTAATGTTAGTGGAAAGGAACCTATGGTAGGAAAAGGCATTGAAAGTATTACATGATATTGGGACTTATAACAAAATGGTAAATTTGATGTATAAATATCTTACCTTTGCAGTTAGAATCAGAAGGCAAAATGTCAGAACTGCTGGCATTTTTATAATTGCAAAAAGCAGCTTATAAGTATCTGTGATCCCTTGTGTTTCTTCTTTTACTACTGATATTTCTTTGTTTTCTTTTTTCAGAAGAGCAACTAAGGTTGTTGTTATTAAAAATATAGTTCCCCAGAAAAAAAGGAAATCTGAAATTAAGAATGTTTTAAATCTATAATTAACTTTTGAAATGACATAACTTCATTGATACTAAATAATTCTATATACAATAATTGTGAACTAAAATCTATTTTTTAAAAAAATCAATATTTAGAGGCCTGTTTATTATGTTTAAGGCACTGTACCAGGCACAGCAGATGAACAATCTTGACTTATTTTTTGTCCCAACAAAGCCTCCAGATACAATCTTGACTCTTAAACATACATAGATACAAAATACAGTGACACTTTCAATATGAAAAGGCATTGAAAGTATTACATGCTTTTTCATACTGACCCTTAACAAGGGGAAAAAAGGGGTTATAGACATTTAGTGTACAATTAAGTTGAATGAAACAAAAGCCTATCGTGTCATTTTATTCAAGGAAAGCGCTATGGGCGGGAGATGATTTTCATATTCCAGAAGATCTATAAGTTATACTTCTTACATACCCAAGGGCATTTCAGTTATTATGACAACTTAGACAACAGATGATTATTTACATCAGATTTTCCACTTTGTATTTTAAACTTTCTAATGTTTTTAATCTGTTTAAAGATAACTTTCTCTTTTCAATATTGTGATACAGAAGCAATTTGCTCATCCTTGTAGCTGCAGAATGGGGACACATGATGAGTACTGCCTGGGTTGTTTCAGTGAAAGATAACTGGTCCATTAACTATTACCTTGAACAAATTTAGTGGAAGGAGTGAATTGGTCTGGAAGATTCTGCTTAACAGCTAAAAATAACAGTAATAAGAAGCACCATTTACTGAGGGCATACTATGTGCCATAAATGTACTAAGCATTTTACATATATCATCTCTTTTACTAAAACAGCCCCATAGATAAGGTTATCACTAGCCCCAATTTATATTAATAGATTAAAAACTGAGGATTAGAGAATAAGTTGCCCATGATTACATTCTAAGTCAGTAGTAAAATGGTGATTTGATGCCTTATAAGTACAACTAATATCAAACTCTGTATCTCATTAACCACCCTGAGAACTACATTTTAGTTTGCCACTACAAAAACTTATTGGATAACCCTATCTCAGTTTCTTCATCTGTAAAATAAGAGGACTTCGTAAGAAAATCCTAAAGAAGCTTTCTAGCACTAGCATTCTAGAACTGTAGTCATTTTTAGATGTGTTTACTTTTTATTTTATTGCTTATGTAGCATAACTAACTGTTCAAGGATCCTAGTCCTCTTTTCAAAAACAACTGGAGCATTCTCCCATCAGTGTTGTTCCTTAGATTGAATCTTGCTCCTGCTGCTATGCTAGCTAAAGGTGATCACTACAGCTTGAACCTTATTTATGATGGAGGCATACAGCATTATTTGTCACCTTAGTACTTAAATGCTCCTTTCTTATATGTTATGTTGTTTGATTCTCATAGCAAACATGTTAGATAGGCAAAGCAGGTGTTATTACTATGCACAGATGAGGAAAAGAAATTAGAATACTGGCTGGGCGTGGTGGCTCACGTCTGTAATCCTAGCACTCTGGGAGGCCGAGGCAGGTGGATCATTTGAGCTCAGGATTTCAAGACCAGCCTGAGCAAGAGCGAGACCCTGTCTCTACTAAAAACAGAGAAAGAAATTAGCTGTACAACTAAAAATATATAGAAAAAATTAGCCGGGCATGGTGATGCATGCCCGTAGTCCCAGCTACTTAGGAGGCTGAGGCAGGAGGATCGCTTGAGCCCAGGAGTTTAAGGTTGCTGTGAGCTAAGCTGATGCCATAGCACTCTAGTTCAGGCAACAGAGTGAAACTCTGTCTAAAAAAAAAAAAGGAAATCAGAATACTTAAATCTTTGCCAAAGGTAAAACTCTTAAGAGGCAGAGACAGAACTTGGATCTCAGTCTCCTAAATAGTAGTCTTATACTTTTTCCATTATTTCACACTGCTTACATATTTTTTTTTAAAAAAATTAATATTGAATAATCTCCTAGAATTGCCTAGTCTCTAAAAGCCTAACCAAAAACTAAGGCTCTGCTATTCAAATTATGCAAATCAAAAAAGCTAAAAAGTTTTAAACACACATGGAAAATTTGATTCTGGGATAAATTCTTTTCTCTACCATGGGAAATTTCTAATTAATGTTAGATAATCTGAAGAGAAACATAAAATACATATGTAAAAGTCTATGATTAAACTTTATCAAAGTAACACCATAACATGATTTCTAGCACTTTGGAATCTGGTTCAAAAGGCATGAATAACATTTAACATTTTTCCCATAAGTGGGGCTAATGTCCTTATTTTTGCATTCTTAATTTCATCTGTAAAATGACATGAATAATAACATGTTTACAGATTTCATATATAATATCATTCTCATTGAGCAAGTTTTTGTTCATTTGGTTTAAATCAGTTGTATAAGCAGCTCTGAAAAAAAACTGTATTACTTCAGCAGAAGTAATACTGCCACCAGAAGCTGCCACCAGAATTTCCAATTGATGGTCTTTATATAGGTATTAAGTGAAGATTAATAGTTTTACAGTTACATACTACTATACTATACTATACTATGAGTTCCATTTCTTTAAGCAAAAAATATTTTTAATTACTTAGTATAGTCCCCCAATGTTAATGAACAAAATCTTCATCCAGAATTAAAATTCCTTAATACCAACACCAAAAGAAAGAGTAAGAATAGTTAAAACAGGTTTCAGTAATATTTTCAGATAAAATAATTTCTAATTTCTTTGTGCTTTGAAAAAACTAATGGTACCTATAAAAGAAGAAAGTAATGACAATGGGTCATTCATAGAGTCCCAATTCAAAGGCTTTTCATGTCTCACATGTACAGAAGAATTAAAGATGCCAACAGCTGAGAAAAGCTTAGTAACTTTCAGGAAATATATTAAGAAGTTTTATGAACACAATTATCATAAATACTGACTGTAAGACTATTGGCTATCATTTATTAACATTGCTTTGATGCTAGAGTCATTCATAGTCTGATATACCAACCACTATAAACACACATTATTACCAAAAATACCTAAATATTTCATATTTAACATTTCATTTTGGTTAATTTTGATTTACATATTTTATTTGCAAAAGCATTATGGTATATAAATGTATGATCAACATGTCAAAGCTGGGCCGGGCACAGTGGCTCATGCCTGTAATCCTAGCACTCTGGGAGGCCGAGGCAGGCGGATTACTCAAGGTCAGGAGGTGAAAACCAGCCTGAGCAAGAGCAAGACCCTATCTCTACTAAAAATAGAAAGAAATTAATTGGCCAACTAAAAATATATAGAAAAAATTAGCCAGGCATGGTGGTGCATGCCTGTCGTCCCAGCTACTTGGGAGGCTGATGCAGGATTGCTTGAGCTCAGGAGTTTGAGGTTGCTGTGAGCTAGGCTGACTCCACGGCACTCTGTCTCAGAAAAAAAAAAAAAAAAGTTTTTAAGATCTCCCTTCTGGGTTGTGGGCCTCTGGTTTTTAATATTTAATTCCCTGTGAATCTACTAGCCCCAGTATTTCTCCATTTATTACTAGGGCTCCCACATTTGAAATAAGTTCAAATTTATTCCATTTGTCTATATTGATATGTAAGACCCACCAGATTTAACAACTTGTTCTAGTCAAGACAAAAAGCGAGCTAAAGTCAAGGATTTCATATCATACACTTTGAATGATAGGGATTAACTTTTAAGGTAATGGATTAGGTTTTTTAAAAGATTTTAAAATAAGTTTTACTTTTAAATAGTCATGCAGTAAAACTTATTTTTTTTTGGTTTTCAGTTGTATGAATTTTAATACATGAATAAATTTCAAACCACCACCACCATAATTAAGATACAGAACAGTTTCATCACCCCCCAAAACTTTCTCTTGCTATCCATTTATATTCATCTACCTTCTCCTTACCTACCACTCCTAGCAACTACAGATCTGTTTTCCATCCATACAGTTTTGTATCATAGATGTATGTTTTAAGATGGGGCTGTTACCCAGGCTGGAATGCAGTAGCTCTTCACAGGCACCTGATCACAGTGCACTACGGCCTCAAACAATCCTCCTGCCTCAGCCTTCCCATGTAGATGGGACTACAGGCGTATGACACTGCGCCAGTTAAAGACATATTTTAAGTGATCCTAACAAGTGTTTTTTAAAATTAGGAAATAAAAAAGGAACTTCCACCTTCTCTTGGATACTCACAAGATCTGACAATCCTGGATCCTACTGTCACAGACAATTTATCGGAGTATCAACTGCTTGCCTGAGGAGCATCCTTGCCTTTGGAGGCATGGATTTCTCAGATTATCACTGTCCCCTCCAATTCCTACAGTTTTGAACCAACTCAGTTGACTTGTTTACAATATCCATCCACTCAATATATTCCATCTCCACTCAGCTATAACACTCAAAACAGCCTTAACTGGCAGGGCAAGGTGGCTCACGCCTGTAATCCTAGGACTTTAGGAGGCTGAGGCAGGCGGATCACTCAAGGTCAGGAGTTCGAAACCTGCCTGAGCATCTCTACTAAAAATAGAAAGAAATTAATTGGCCAACTAAAAATATATAGAAAAAATTAGCTAGGCATGGTGGCACATGCCTGTAGTCCCAGCTACTCGGGTGGCTGAGGCAGAAGGATTGCTTGAGCCTAGGAGTTTGAGGTTGCTGTGAGCTAGGCTGACACCACTGCACTCTAGCCCGGGAAAGAGTGAGACTCTGTCTCAAAAAAACAAAAACAAAAAAACCAACCAGTGTTAACTACAGAACATACATTAGAATTTTTTTAAAAAGGCCAGGCACGGTGGCTTAGGCCTGTAATCCTGTAGGTCTCTGGGAGGCCAAGGCAAGAGGATCACTTGAGGTCAAGAGTTGGAGACCAGCCTGAGCCAGAGTGAGAGCCGGTCTCTACTAAAAACAGAAAAATTAGCCAGGCATGGTGGCCTGAGCCCGTAGCCCCACCTACTCAGGAGGCTGAGGCAGGAGGATCAGTTGAGCCCAGGAGTTTGAGGTTGCTGTGAGCTAGGCTGATGCCATGGCACTCTAGCCCGGGCAACAAAGTGAGATTCTGTCTCAAAAAATATATATAAGAGAAAAAAAATCCTCCTTTTAATACTCTGATTTTCTAACCATCGCCTCAGTTTTTAGCTCCTCTTAATTACCTAAGCAACTGTATTTCTTTCATATGATTCTTTCTGCACTCTTTAAATTCCTCAGAACCACTGGTTATCCTATTATTAAGTTACAGAAATTACAAGGCTATAAATGGTATGTGCAGTCATAAAAATGAGAATGAAAACACAGGTACTCTTTAACTCTCAACTAAAATGTTTGAAACAAAAACAGCAGTCCACTACACATATAAAAAGTTAAATTATAAAGTCAGCTATTTTTAGAATGTCATGGACAACAAAATTCAAATTCCATACAACAGCTATTCAAAATAACAAGTCAGTCTAAACAAAAATCCAATGGCATAATTTTGATCCATTGGGGATCAGTTGTGGCTAAGGGACTACAGATAAAATTATAATAGCTCTTCCAGAATGATTTTAACCAATCACTTTTATATTATACTTGAGAGAAAGCTGTAATTTACCTAATTAGCAATTTAGTTTCCATAGCCTCTTATGTTTTGATTTCTCTAAGACTCTCATCTTA